>NC_086250.1:59692321-60317321 GCF_021018805.1 Prinia subflava | reverse complement strand
ATATTCTGTCTGGAATACAGCCACAGCCTTAGCATCAGCTCTGTGGGATTTGGAAAGACAAAAGGAAAGCCCATGCCTTTAGTTACTTTGTGACACAATTTACATTTATCACCTCCTCCCCCATTGTGAGCTTCAGCTTACCAGGAAGGGGAAGTATGAAGGAAGGAAGAGGAGGCTGAAACAGCAAGGGGTGGATGGTGAAGGAATGGTGCTGTGGTCATGCACAAATGTACAGCACCAGAGCTGGTCACCAGCACACATCTGGGGCTGGAAGCTGGTCAGCTAATGTTGTTTGCTGTTTCCAGCTGGGTTGGGGAACAGGACCAAAGATATGCCCCTCGATATGTCCTTGCATGTCTCTTCAGTGAAGGCCAGGCCCCCCAGATGAAGTGTGCCCCTCCAAACTGTTCAGCTGCTAACCAGGCAGGGTGCTTTGCTCCTACCAAAGACTGATTTGAGCTGTCTGCATTGGAGACACTCCAGCCATGCCAACCCCAGGAATTTGTCTGGACCTTCAAGAGCAAGGCCATAACCTTCCCAGTTTAATGAGGCACCCTTCAGCAGCGGGCAGCCTCCTGGTACTGCCACAGGGTGATGTTGCTTCTGGGTACACTGAGAGCCCTCTTGAAGCACAGCTATTGGGTTGCATCAGTTTCTCAGTTGCAAACCCACTGGTCTACTGGAATGCTGATGTCCTCAGAAGAGAACAGTAGGAAAGGGAAAAAAATAGAGGAGAACAGCAGAGGCTGGGGAAAGCAGGAGAAGTCAGGGTTTCTAAGAAAGAAGATGACATAGGTAACTAGGAAGGAACAAAATAGTCACAAAAAACCTGAGGTCTGGCAGTTGCAAGGAAATCTGAAAATACAGCAGATCCCTTGTACTGCAGGAGACATATTTGTGATCCTGCAGGATTAGTAACCACATGCTGAAGTAGGTCACTACACAAACAGCAGTCACTGCCTTTGGGCCCAACACTGCTATTTACACTGGCACAAGGAGCAGGCACCAGTGAGTAAGAGGGTGCAACACACTGTCCAACCTATCACGCCTGCAGATGCTGTCCTCATCTCCAAGATCAGCCAGCCCTTTCTCTGGCTATGCCTGTGCTGTTTGTCAGTTCTGGGTGTGAGTTTGTGTCCAAGCCCAGCACCCTCTACCACCTGTGCTGGTTTGTGAATGCTGAACTCCAGACCTGCCTAGAGGGGTGAAAGCTTAAATACTTCTATTATGCTATCACAAGCTTCCAAATTTACCTTTACATAGTCTAGACAGACTGATCTCAGCTGGACTGAATTAAAGTGGTCCACCATGAGAAATTCTGAAACTTGGGTCTTCCTAAGCACAGCCCCGATGATTTATGTCTAAACTGCAGCTACCAAGATGACAAGAAAATGGATGGCTAATATGGTTGAAACTCTCTAACAGGTCCTCAAATTCATGTTCCAGCTAGCTCCAAAATAATCATTGGTGTGTGTGATGGAATTTCTGTGCACAAGAAGCCTAGAAGCAGAAATGGGATGTGCTCTGGGCTTTACAAACCCATACAATTTACAATGATTTTTCATAAGCATTCCCAACTTTCATGGCAGTAGTAGAAGACTGCTTTGTTACCAAAGATCATCTGCACCTCCTCACTGCTTCTAACACCAGGGGAATCCTGATCTGACCTTATTTCAACTGTTCAAACTGCAGAGAGAGAAAGGTAAATTGTGTCTCCTTGCATGGTTCCTGTGTCCTCTTCCTTTCCTGTAGCCTTGCTCCTCATAAAAAAAAACAAAAAAACCCAACAAAACCAACAAAACCACCCACCCATTCTCAAACCCTATAACCATGTCAATGAATCCTCTAATATAGATGTTTTTATACATGCAGCAACTCCCTTCTGCTCATGTAATTCTATTCTGGGAAGCTGTCTAGCTTTTATCTTCATGGGCAGGGTTTGCTAGTTGCAGTTCTAACAGGAACCTCCTTTTGAGTGGAAACAAGCTCCGATGTTCGGCCCCCAGAGCAGCAAAAAGCTGCTTCTCTGCATGACTCTCTCATCTCCTGGGGTGCCTGCTGCCCAGACAGATTCCAGACAGCTGTCTCCAGCCTGCTGCTCCTGTTCACAGGCAGGGTCTGGCTCCCTCCCAAGCCTTGTCTTCTCTGACCCACGACTGCCAGCTCTGGGATTTTATTGCCAGGATCATGGTATTTGTTGTTTTTCTTACTGTCCCCATTCCTAGACTGAGAAAACTTATTTGTCATTCAAAATTAAAATGATATTCTGTTCTTCCTGAAGGCAAAGAAAGTCTTGAAAAGCACAACATTTTGTGACTTGTAAAAGTTGCAGGGATATATATATACCATTTTTAGATATTTTGAATTTTTGTAAGTCTGTCTTGTGATGGTGAAAAGTGAGCAAAATTATTTACATGTTAATTAGCAACACTGCTGACATGAAATATTATTTCCATGTCTGGCACTCCAGATATTCTGTAGCATTTTGGCAAGGCAGGAGCTGCACTTCTGATGTGGTGGTATTTTACATTCCATGCCCAAGAAAAAGTCAAAAAGTTCAACTAGAATGCAGGAAAGTAAGAGCCTTGCAGACCTGAGTTTCAGGCCACCTCTCAGGGAAGGAGTGCCTTGGGAGAGGGGAAATGCTTAGCATCAGCAGGGAGGACACAGCAATCCTAATATCCTATCGTGTGCCAGAGTTGTGCCCAACACAAGGACCCTCCTGCCCAGGCAGTAACCAGCTGATCTGTTCACATGTTTCATGGCCCCTTTAGGTAGGTACTTTCATAGCCCTGCACTGGACACTACTAGCAAGAAAACCATGCAGAAAATAATTTAAAATAAATAATTTCCAGTGCTCATTGATATATTGTTTTGCATTTTAAAAAAACCAAGTTACTCAAATAATGAACAAAGCCTAAGTGGCTTTCACATCCATTATCTTTTCTACCTTTGCAAAAAACGGAAGCTTTCAAACATTTAGTTTAATGAAAGACTGTTTGCAAAAATAAGATGTTTTTATAAAAAACATGCAAAAACAACAGGCTGCTTTGTGCTTTTCTTTTAAATGGGACATTTTTCATTAAGACAAACTTATTTTTCAAGATCATTTCAGGAAGCTCTCCAAATTCCATGAGGTTTTGTTTCATTGAAACTGTTTCAAGTAGTCCATGATCCCAGCAATTATGATTTTTTAATAGAAAAGGGATTTTTACATGCAGTGGAAATATGGAAGAGGAAGTTGGACATGAGAAAACAGACAATGATATAAGTGTTAAGCCAAATCAGAAGGCTACAAACACCAGGGGATTATTAAGACACCTGGTGTGACAGAAAGGTTTCCATTAGATACTGGACGATGAGGTGACATTTATGTGCAGATGGAAGTAATTTATGTACATTTGTTACACAGAAGACGATTATTTATTGCTAATAAATGAGCACATTTGATGTATATAGTCAGTATTCAAATACTTAATATGTTTTAAGAGCACCTAGGGTATATTCTCTGTAGCACAACTCACTGCACTCAGGAATTCTATCAAATTACATGGAGCTGCAGTGAAAGGCTGGAACATAAAACAAATGCAGTAGTAAAGTAGATGGAACAATTTAAGACAATAAAAATTGACAAAAAATTCCTCCACTTTCTTCTCTACCTCTTTCCACTTGTCTAGAAATAAGTATTGGGATGTTTCTGTTCAGCATCACTAATTTTATCATACAAGATGAGAGGATAAAAAGCTACAAATGGCATTATGGTCACAATGTACAGATTTTACAATATCAAAGATCAGGACTTTCTTTCTTTCATTGTGGAATTCATAAAATTTTAGAATTGCTTGGGTTTGAATGGACTTCAAAGGTCATCTAATTCCAATACCCTGCCATGACAGGGACATGTTTCACTGGACCAGGTTGCTCAAAGCCCCATCCAGCCTGTCACTGGTCACAGCTCTCTGGCTGCATCCATCTGGCCAATTCCTTATTCACCAAACAGTCTACCCCTCCAAATTCACATCACTCCAATTAACACATAAGGATGTCCTGTGGGACTGTATTGAAAGCATTACAGAATTCTGGGCAGATGGCATTGATTGCTCTTCCCTTGACCATTGCAGTCACTCCACCACAGCAGTCACCAGATCGGTCAAACCTGATTTGTCCTTAGTGATGTCTCAGATCACCTCTCTGTCTTGCATGCACCTTAACGTTGCTCCCATGAGGCCCTGCTCAGTTTTCTTTCTAGGCACAGAGGAAAGGTTCACAAGTCTGCAGTTCCCTGGGTCTTCCTTTCTCCCCCTTTTAAAAATAGGAGTGATGTTTCCTTTTTTCCAGTCTCCAAGAACTTGGCCTGACTGCCATAACCTTTGAAATATGACAGAGAGTGGCCTGGCAATGACATCAGCCAATTCCCTCAGGACCCTGGGATACATTTCAATACAGGAAAATTTGTCCTGACATAATTTCTAATTAATTCTCTCCCTATCCTTTCTTCTTGAGAGTAGTTAGGATGTCTTTAAAGGACCACTTTTCAAAATATCTTGTATCTGTGCTTGCTTGTGGAGGATGTTGTTTGACACGATTAACTTCTATAACTCCCTTCCAACCTGAGTTATTTTGTCTTCCACAGGCACAACTTCCTGAGCAACTGATATATTTTTTTGAGGGGGGGAATAGTGCGGGCAGCTTTTAAAAGATTTAAACTTTGAGTTTCTTGAAAGATCTAGGAATGAAAAGATGACTATTAGAATAGGCTAAGCTACAAAGTACTGAGAATTTCTATGAAAAACCGCAGCTGACATTTAAAACCACATTAAAGCCCACTCAGAATCAGCACTGCACTGTTTCTGTACATTCACAGGACAAGGTACTCTGTTTATTTTCCTGGGAAAAGTACTTAACTGGAAGGCATTTTGTGACTGAGCTGTGTGACCCTTCCTGCTGAAGGCCACTCAACAGCAGCAGGAACTGCACTTCAGTATTTCTCCTAAGAAAAAAGATTGGGTTTAAGATTTCCTGCCTCAGGTTGCTTCCTCTCTCAAACTGTCACAGTGAAAGTAAAAGAAAAATTGGATACCCATTCTTCTGGAAGAGCTGAATTCCCCTCATAACCTCCCAAGACCACAAGTGCTAAGTGGAAATTATAGCACAATTTTTTAATATGAGTGGATTTACCATGAGGCAGAAGCCTACAGAAACCTTACTGGAAAGGGGTTTCTGGATGGGATAACCATTAGGAAGTACACAACGTAGACTCCATGAGGGATTTCTGTGGCCTTGGGACAGTTTTGTTGACCCTGCATAGCATGGAAATGTGGGGCATTTTTAGAATATATGAGGGACATTTTTAGAATGTCCATGTCCAATTTTAGACTGCCCATGTTCCAATAGCATTGGACAAATAAAACCTACAACAGAAGCCTCTTTAGGAGAACTTCTTTGGGGTCTGAGTGCAGGACATAACATACATACGCTGTTATTAATTACAAGCTTCCATAATTATATATACCATCTGTAAAATTTAGCCTTTTCTATACATAATTATACTTGTATACTTAGGAATTAATTGCTATTTAGAACCTTACACCGGAGCTTGAGAAGAACGAAGGGTAAGCACAGGATAGGGGACCATGCCCTAACCCACACTTTCTGCTCTATTTCAAGAAAACTTGCATTGTTGGTCCCAAACTGTGGCACTAATTCCCTTTATCTGAGAAGACACATACCCTTGAGGGGGGAAATGTGTTGTGTCAGCTTCCTATATAATCTGACATGCACAGTTAATTCAGAAGTATATGTTCTTTTTTCACCATTTACCTTACAGAGACATGGGATAAGTTCAGTTATAAACAACTTTAACAGTTCTGGGATGTATAAAGTAGACGGTTGTTATTTCAACTGCCCAACTGGAAAGTAAAAAAAGTAATAACATAGTATCTTCATTTTAGAATTTTTAGGAATTAATGGAGAGATGGAAAGAAACTTTTCAAAAATACTTTGAAAAAGCATCTTGGATCATACAGACTCAAACACAAGATACCGTCACACTGGGCTCTTTCAGTCTGGTTTCTTACCTTTCCTCCAGGAAATACCATCCATTTGGAAACAGCATCTGATATTTTGAGTAACATCCACTGCTGCCAAAATGTGAGGATAGGATAACACTTATTACGTGTATATATGAATGTGTCCTCTCCATCTTCAGAGATCACCCTACAGCAAGCTGGTTTGGCATGGGCAGCATGAGGTGACGAACAGGCTGCTCAGTTGCACAAGCAAAGTAACATAATTAGAGATGGCCGATGGCACAGCAAAGGCAAAGTGAAGACTCTCTGATGAGGTGGAAGGCAGCAGCCAGCTACATACAAACCACACACACAAAAGCAACACAAAATCCCAGCCAAACAAACAAAAACCCATCAAAACAACAAAAACCCCATCTGTCTTTCAGAGGAAGAATTTCACCTCCTATCTCTTTTAGAGTGATCAATTTTGTGTCTCTCCCCAAAATCAGCCTGGGAAGGGAGGATGGGAGCGGGAGCAGGGGCAGGTGCAGGGTGTCTGCATCCTTGAAACAGCAATGGGGAGAGAAACCCAGAACAATGAGAGCAGTTCAAGAGACTGAGCTTTCCTTTGACACTACCTTCTCTTAACTTCAACTCTATCAATGCTAATCTTCTATAGTCTCAAACAAGGAGGCTGAAAGAAAACCAAAATGGAAGCTTTCTTAAAGCCCAGCAGAAAGTACAGGGAACCACAGACTTTTCTGTTTGGCTGCACACCTGTTTGAGTAAAAATGCACAAATTAAGACCCACTTCTTCCATCTCCTATAATGTTGAGTACTACTTAGAAGTTTCATGAGGAATTTTACAGTAAATAAATGGATAAATAAGACTCTCTTCTTGGAATCAACCATGGAAAACATTTTCAGGTCTCTTTAAAAAAATGGTGGCCAGAATTGTTTTGTAATTTTATGAAGATATGTAAGTACTAACACTGAGGAGAGATATAGATGATATAGATATAGATGATATAGATATAGATGATATAGATATAGATGATATAGATATAGATGATATAGATATAGATGATATAGATATAGATGATATAGATATAGATGATATAGATATAGATGATATAGATATAGATGATATAGATATAGATGATATAGATATAGATGATATAGATATAGATGATATATAGATACACTTTATTTTTACAGTATGGAAAAATGGCTTTGCCTTGATTAGGGATAAGACATGTTCCAAAATTCTCCTATGTAGTCCACCACATATACTGGATGCCTCATTATAGTTCAGGCATAAACCATCAGGAGCACATTATTTGGCATCAATGCTGAAATCTACAAACCAGATTCACTCTGCCTTTTCCTTCTGATAAGCAAGGAAAAACAGATACATGCAACATTCCCCAACCCTTCAATGCAAAATCCAAGTCCTAGAATTGCCTTCTGCAAATACAATGATGCTCTGAGGTTTGGGCATATTAAGACTTTTTGTTTAAAGGCCAGTAACAGAGTTTCAGGGACCAGTTGTACACTTTGTTCCTTTTGATGTGAAAACTTTATGTAACAATAGACTCCAGGAGAACTCTTGCAAGGCACTGCATTCTCCTTTTATTAGCTCAGTCCTGAACAATGTATTTGTGCAATGACTCAGAGGAAGGCACTGCCTCTTGAATGTAAAGACTACAGCAGCAGGCAACATGCTAGACCAATGGTTGCCTCAACTGACATCTGGAGCTGTTGTCCAACTCTTTTTGGCACTGTGACATTTTGAAGTTCAATAACCTTTGAGTGACTGGTTGAAAATTCAGATCTGGTAAAGGAAATAGCCCATATTATATTCTATAAAGGGAGCTCGTAAGGGAGGGAAGCAGCAACAGAGACTACCACAAAATTCCTGTTTAATATGAGATCATCCATGCTGACTGAAGTAGACTGGGCATTGTACACTGGACTTATTCTGGGCCTGCATTTTGTCAGTCTCAGAATCAGCCCCATGTGACAGGATGTTGAAACCACTGAGTTAAATCAAGCAAATCACACCTCTCACACTGCTCAGTGCGGCTGCAGGAACAGCCACATGGAGTCAACCAGAGGTCTGTCTAATACATTACGCTATCTCCAACACCACACATATAGGCAGGGTACAAAAACAGTATCAGCCCTTTTCATAAAATAAACCTACTGTTATCATGTTTAAAATTATCTAGCTCAATATTGTGGCAATACTACACAGCCTTCCAATCTTCCTCAGATCTGGTCTACAGCTAGAAGGTTGAACAGAAGCCAAACCTAAAACTAAGAGGTTTTTGCTTGCTTAGTTTCCTCAGATGAACACAGAGAGGTAGATGGGAATAGCACCTTTGAGAAGGAAAAAGATGGGGGGTAATGGGACCACAGACAATCCTGTCCTGGATTGCCACAAACTGCCGTGAATATGATCATGAGCTAAGCTGGTTTAGTTTCCCTGTGACCTGTTGGCTTTCACGGCCCATGCTGTACTCAGAACCATTGCTGAGCTATTTCAGCTCATTACATCACCAGAAAACCTGACTAAAGATTTCTCATTCTTAAGTGACTTCATAAACTGAAATAGCTCAGTTAAGAATCCATAAATGCAGCAGTCAGAGGAGTTCCAACTCCAATGAAACTTCAACCCAACCTGCTAACAGGGTACCAGCTAAACACACTATTACCCCCAGGAAAGCTCCCACTTCTAAACCAAGAAGTCAAAGCACAACCAAGAAAAAAATAAGCAAGTCTTACTTACAGAGCCCCCAGAGCAAGAGTCACTCAATAGAGTTATAAAAGTTACTCCACTCTATTTTGTTCTTACACAGAACATTTCAGGATAAGCCTCCAAACAAGGCAGCACAAATTTAATACAGTGTCTCCCACATCAGCCTTAACTCTTACCCTTGAAATTTGACCTAGCCTGTCTTGCGCCTGTTTAGGAGTTAAGAATTTGCACAAGCCAAATCCTTAATTTAATCATCTTTCTACAGAGTTGAACATGATACTAAAAAACTCTTAACCTAGCAGTAGAACTGCTGAATAAACATGATACTAAAAAACTCTTAACCTAGCAGTAGAACTGCTGAATAAACTGAAATTTAACTGAAATCACCTACATACTTTAAGACCTAGTAACAATACTCTTGTGCTTCTGAAGTAGAATTTCAAAATTGAAATACCTGGAGCCTCCACATCTGGTCACTCTGCAGCTTGCCTTACTGGGTTTTAAATCAACACAATTTTGCTTTTACAGTCAAGCAGGTATTATAGCCAGAGGAACAGCACAATATGCATCCTTGAACTTTCATTTAATTCACTTCTGAAATGTGACGTGGCACTACTGCAGCCATCAGCAGACAGTCCAATGTTATATAAACAATTTCAAAAGCCAAATGGATGTTGAATAGATTAAGCATTAGTTTGGAAGAATAAGGAGTTTGCAGCTTCACTAAGTAAGAAAAAAACTACCAAATGCGCATGTTTTTAGAAAAAACTGGCAGCTTTATGTTAACACTAGCAAGTTTCTTCAAGCAGCCTCCACACCATCAAGATGTCTTACTGCCTTTGTTGAAGGAAGGCAACAAAGAATCAAGAGACACCAGAATTTTTAAATCACCAAATGATTCTATAAGCAAATTATGAGGTTGTTCATTCCACCATGAAAACTGGTTAGTCCCATCTCCAGGATAGTTGGAATGTAAACTGTATATTACCCAGCATTTCTTAATCCTCTTGCAAGCATAAAAAAATTATTGCAAAAAGAGAATAATCAATCACTTTCTCCCTCATACATACCTTTGATCCTCACACACCAGTTGCAAGGCATAAGAGCTAAAAAAACCTTTAATAAATCAGTTAAAGAGAGACTGCCTATCATACAGAATGAGTACATGTTATTTTTCAGTCAAAATAATCAAGCTACATCATGAAATTTTCATCAGTCTATTGTGGAACCCACGAAAGGTTTATAAAAATAATTATGTGCAAGTAATTATATTAAACACGATTATCCATCATTAACCACATCTCACAACCACAGGAGATCAAGTGCTAGTTTGTTATTGAGTGACCAGATATAAAGTCTTACTCTTTTTGCAGAGAGAGGCACTTCAGTGTGATATTTGTGTCATGAAAGCTACTTACTGTCAGCACCAACGCTGGATCATAGTTCACCTCCAGACACCTATACATTGCTTTGATAAGCAGTTACATTCTTCTCAAAGCCAGAGCTCACTGACAAAAGAGCATCTCAGTGGTGGTGTACTTCACCAGGAACCCACCCCTTCAATTCATTGAATTTAAACACCATTTGTTCTTTGACTTTTATTAAGTTCACTTAGGTTGACCAAATGAGCTTCCCTAAAGTAAACAGGGTTATAAAATATCAGGATGATTCTATCTTTAGGTGCTCCATAGAAACAAATACTTAGTTCAACTAGAAAACTTTAAAAATGACTTTAGATACAAAAGTGTAACAATTATACTGCGCGATACATCTTTATATATCACTAAGCTCATGAAATTAAAATTTAAAAAGTTTTTGCACCATCAAGAACAGCCACAAGTCCTGAACCTCCATTCTTTACGCATCCTTTATCAGAGTAAACTGAAACTTGGGAATGCTTGGGATTCAAAATACCCTGAGCACATACTAGTGCAACACCACAAAGCATACATAATCCATCGGAAAATGGGAAGGGGGAAAGGGAAAAAAAAAAAAAGCAAGAATCAGATGGTGCTTTATTATACAAGCATGAAAGTAAGTTCCTTTGGAAAATAACTTCTTGGGTGGACTTCTGGACCAGTGAGGTAGCCCAATGGGAGAGAAAAAAAAGTGGAAGTGGAACTTGGTCCCCACGCGTGATACCTGCCAGGCAGTCCCACCCCGGGGCGAGGCCGGGGCCCGGCAGACCGCCCCCCGTGCGGCGGGGGGCCCGGCGCCGCCCGAGCGGGCCATAAAGTGCAGCAGCAGAACACGATCCAGACAAAAGCAATGTAAACAGGTGACTGATACCGGTCTCTTTGTCCGCACCGCGGCCAAGGTGAGGCGCGGGGAGCGGAGCCCCCGCAGGCTCAGGACAGTGCCACGGGGAAGCGGCGCACCCGCACCACGGGAGACAGGTCCACGCCGAGGATCCGCTGCGCTCGGCGCCGCGCCGCCGCCAGGCTCCGCCGGCTCCACATGCTGCCCCGCACACGGATGGTGGGGAACGTGGTGAGGCGGGGGGTGGCCGCCTTCCAGATCTCCTCCAGCGACTTGCCGCCCAACGGCTCCCAGGCGGCCGCCGCCGGGCTGCCCTGCTCGCTGTCCGCCTGCTCGCCCGGCGGCTCCGGCGCCTCCGCCGCCGCCGCCTCCTCCTGGGTGCGGGGGCCACCGGCCGCGGGCCGCTGCCTGCCCCGCTCCCTCCTGCGGCGCCGCCTCCGCCGCCGCCGCTTGGCGCTGCCGCCCGCCGCCCCGGCCCGGCGCTTGGCGTCGGCGGCCGGGAGGCGCCGCTTGCCGGCGCGGCGGCGGGGCCGCTCCGAGGGCGGCGGCGGGTCGGGGACGACGGCGCGGCAGGAGGAGTATCCGTAGACGTCCTTGCTGCGGAGGATGACCGGGGAGAACTCGTGCTTGAGGCTGCAGAGGAAGTTCCACAGCTCCGAATCGGAGCTCATGAACTCCGTGGACTTGGGCATGAAGAGCTTGAGGGCGTCGCCCAGCGCCTTGGTGCCGGCGAAGGAGACCTGCGAGCGCGAGTACACAACTTTCTCCGCCTCCCCCTCCAGCCCCCAGGCGGCGGCCGCCGGTTCGCCGCCGGCTGCCCCTGCCCCTGCTGCCGCCGCCGTCGCTGCCCGGGCTCCCGCGGCCGCCGCCGCGGCGCTCCCCGCCTCTGTGTTCATCTTCCCGGCTCCTCTCTCCAGCGCCGCCTGCTTCCTACTGCGGGTCATGGAGGCAGCGGGACGGGGTGGCGGGACAGACGCCGAGAAGGCAGAGCGGAGGCAGAGCGGAGGCAGTGCCGAAGGCAGGCTCCGGCCGCCGCCGGGCGCCCGCCGGGTGTGAACAGCGATCGATGTCCTGCGCCCAGCACAAAATGGCGCTTTAAAGTTCCGGGCGGGGCCTGCGCTCGCCCGGCCCCCCGCGCCGCCCGTTGGCCCGTTCGAAACGCGTCGGGCGGGCCTGGGCCCGCCCCGCCGGGGGCGGTGGCCGTGAGGGCGGGAGCCGGAGCCCCTGGCCCCGGAGCCCGCTGCCCGCGGAGCGTGGGGCGGCGGGGTGCGCCAGCCCGGCCCCTGGCGCCACACCGAGCCGCCATCCCCGCGCCTCCTGCGGGCGGCCCCTCCCCTCAGGGCAGGGCGCGTGGCCGCATCGCGCCTCGCTGAGGTGAGGATCCTCAGAGGCCGGCGGACAGAGGTGGCGTGTTGTGTGGAAAGTGTTGGAGTAAGGATTTGGTTGGACACTTCGATGGGCAAACTCCCCGAGGGAGTAGCCATGAGGGAACCGAGTCAAACAACAAAAATGGGCCAACAGACATGATACAGTGAAGTTCTTTATATATTAAATACATCCATCCTGTTGCAGAGGGGGTTTTTTTAGCCTGAACCTGTAGGTTGGTCAGTCAACAACATCGTAAGTCATAGAATCGCAGAACAGTTGGAGTTGGAAGGAGCCTCTGGAGGTATCTGGTCAAACCTCTGTGCTCAATCAGAGCCACCTAAACCAGGGTACCCAGGAGTGAATCTGGATGGATTTTGAGTGTCTCCAAGGATAGAGGCTCCTCTCTCTGCTGACCACGGATAGGACATGACAAATCAGAATGAAGCTGTGTGAGGTGAAGTTCAGATCTGATGCTAGGAAGAAGTTCTCTCAGAGGGTGGTTAGTCACTGAACAGGTTCCCCACTGAAATGGTCACAGCACCAACCCTGTCAGAGTTCAACAAGCATCTCAGCGATACTCTTTGTTATATGGTTTAGTTTTACATATTCCTGTGAGGAGCACAGTTGGACTCTATGGTCTTTATGGATGCTTCAAACCTCTCTGGGCAGCCTGTGCCAGTGTTCAGTTACCCTCAGAGTGAAAAGGTGTTTTGGAGGTAACCTCCTGTGTTTCACTTTGTGCTCATTGCCTCTGACTCTGTCAGTGGCGCTGCTGGGAAGAGGCTGTCCTTTCTGCACTCTCCAGGTATCTGTATGTCCTGACAAGATCCCCCTGAGCCTTCTCCAGGCTGAACAGTCCCAGCTTGTTCAGCCTTTCCTTACAGCAGAGGTGCTCCAGCCTCTTCATCTTTGCAGCCCTTTGCAGCCTCTTTCCAGTGTATCCATGTCTCTCTTGTACCAAGGAACATGGTTCTGGACAGTGTTCCAGGTGTGGCCTCACCAGCACTGAATGAAGTGGGAGGATCTCTCTCTCAAGCTGCAGGCAACACTGCCTAGTGCAGCCTAGGATAATATTCACCTTCCCTGTGGCAAGGGCATGTTGCTGGCTCAGGTTCAGCCTCGTATCCACCAAGACCCCAGATCCTTTTCTCCCAAGCTGCTTTCTGTTAACACTGAGATACATACCTCATCATCAGGATTGGCTCGATATCCCAACAAAGCATATCCAAACAAAGCAGTAAAAACTTGGGTTGGTTGAGCCCTTTGTGAGAGTCACCACCCTGCTGAGTCCACAGCAAGGCGATTCCTGCATGCACTGCTACACTTGCAGCTTTTGGAGCACAATTTTGTCAGCTGTTGTGAAGTCCCATGTTCCTCTGGATCATGCTTTCCAATACTTCAGATTGCTGTCACAGGCAGAGTATCTTGTTAGGTTCCTGGATTGCTGGAATTAAACCAGAGCTCTTGCCAGCACCCAGAACAGCAAGGTGCCAGCAAGGGCAGAGGTGGTTTAACCTACTGTACAAATCCTATTTGGAGTTTGATTAGATGCCTAACTAATTACTTTCTCTCACCATGGGTAAAGGGAGAGGAATAACATTTTTCTTCATAGACAGTCTTTGTTCTGTAATTAATCTTTCAGATTAGAATAGGGAAATCTTTTATTCTCAACTCATCAAGAACCTAAATTGGAATGTCTAGAAATCCAGTCAAAGTAAGAGGCAGAAATTCTGCATAAGAAATTATTCCTTACTGCCAGTGGAAATGAATTAATTTTCTTCACAGCATAATTCAACTTGTGTTCATTGGAAACTCAAGAATATTAATCCAAATAGCCATTTAAAGTGGATATTAACACAGCTATTTTAAATCTTCATGGAGACAGTCTCAAGCTACAGCCATATTCTGAACCAGGTTTGTAAATGACCCATTTTTTAAAGAAACCTTTCCCAGAATGATGGCGTTAGAGCCATTTTTAATGGGATCCATTTCACAGTGTACTTTAGAATGCAGTCATGCAGCCAGATTGATTTAACTGAGGGGGGGTGTCCTATAAAGCAGAGGACAAGAGCCCAGAGCTGGAAGCATCAGGGACAGGCATCTCCTGATCCAGCTGTGCTGCTGTTGGTCACAGTCTGGCTCGGGTCACCATGGCTTAGCAGAGGCCACAGAAGCTGCCCTGGGCTCACATTCTCGATGGAGGTAGCTATAATTCAGCAGCTCAGCTGACAAATGGGCCCTCGTTAATCTGCAGAAACCCAGTTGCCCATTGGCCATAACATTTTCCCAAAATTACAAACATTTCTGGCATATAATCCAAAAATCACTGAGGCACGGGGAGTGGGGGGGAGCTTCTCAAGCAAGTAGTAAATGAGTCACTACAACTGCAAGTGAAAAGACAGATCAGCACATTTGATCATTTATTAGTTTTACTTTTAACTTAACCAGTGGACAATACCCCATTAAGGCATGGGATGTAATCTTACTTTTACAACTTCATTACGAGTTTTCTGCAGTGTAACACTCTTCTTTTAATACCCTACAAAGTCATCTCAAGAAAATCCATTGCCTATCTTCTAGTATTTTCCAATAGCTCAGTACAGTAATAACAATGATAATAAAATTAATAATCCTTCTGAAGTGCATAGCCCTTCATTTCAATCATACTACTTCTTGTAAGCATTAATTATCACACACAGTACTTCTGAGTTATGTAAGTAAATATCGCTTTTCCTTAATAGATGAAGAAAATGAAGAAGTGGATCAAAATGGCTTGACTAAGATGTATAGACTCAATTTTCCATAGATCTTCTAGCAATCATTATTCTAAAAATACAGGAAATGTCCACATTGGAACAGAGAAGAGTAAAAAAAACCCCTGTAATCTTTGTTACCAATTATTTGTTAGAATTTCTTTTCTGTATTGAATTCTCGAGAAGGCAGAGCAAAGTACCAAATGAGAAAGTGTACATTTAATTGCTGCACAATAGAGACACTTTATTTTCTTTAATGTTGTCTGCCTGGTACCAGAAAAACCCCACTGGTAACTGCTGATTATTTTAAGTGCTAGCAATCTTATCTGTACAAATGATCACACAGTTTTGGGTCTTGCTGATGAGCCCTTAAATCCTCGATATTAAGTCACATCACTTCTGATGACACGACTTTTCCTTCACTGTACTCAGGCTCGTCTACCCAGGTTAGCAAAAGCAGCCTTACTGGCCAATGTCTTCAAAGATAAACAGTCTTTCCTAGTATCTTTACTTTTGCTCTTGAGAGGTTGCATTACCTGGCAGACTTCTTCACTTAATGTGGTTCCCAAATGCCTTTAGTATATTTTCAGGAAAGTTTGTGTGGCCATGCAAGCATGACTCCACATCCATTCACAACTAAACTTCAGCTGTTACCCAATAGTCATCAGGTTCCTAGGCCTGAGAAGTGCCCAGCAAGATTTGGCAGAATTCCTGAAAATACTTTAAAAGATAGACAAAAGCAAACAAATTACAATAATTATTTCTCAATCAGTAATAAGGGAGGAAGAAAAAAAATCGTGGAGTCACTATCTGTAGAAATCACAGCTGCAGTAAAAAGGGGGAGTAGGGTGTTAGGAATCACTGTAAAAGGGATAGAAAGAAAAACAGGAGACAGCATTCTGCTGAGTGCAAGTCCATTGTGCCTCCACAAATCTTGAATGCTACGCATTTCTAGTCTTACCATCTCTAAAGAAAATAACAATGATACAAAGAAGGGCAAGCAGCATGAGCAGAAATATGGAACAGCTTCTCTATGAAAAGAGATTAAATAGGCTAAGACTCTTCAGCATGAAAAAACAGATGGCTGAAGAAGAATATGATAAACGTTTATAAAAATGTGATAGTACAGAGAAAGCAGATAAGAAATTATTATGTCTTAGTTTTCATAATCCAAGAATGACAGGGAAGAACATGAAGCTATAAAGCAGCAAACTTTAAATGACCAAAAAGACATGTGTTAGGTTTTTTGGGAGGGGGCTGGTTTCCCCCAGATGACTCATAATTAGTTTGTAGAGCTCATTTTTCAGCAAAGTTTGGGATACCAAAATGGGAAAAATATACCCCAGTACATTTGCAGTTGTTACAGAGCACACTATCCAAACGTATTAGACATGACTGGAAGAAAAAGTCCATCAATAGCTCTCGTGCATGAAAACTGTGGGCACAGAAAGGCTGTAAGCCAAAGGCTAGGGAGGGAGGGAAGGAAGGAGGGAGGGAAGGAAGGAAGGAGGGAAGGAGGGAAGGAGGGAAGGAGGGAAGGAGGGAAGGAAGGAGGGAGGGAAGGAAGGAAGGAAGGAAGGAAGGAAGGAAGGAAGGAAGGAAGGAAGGAAGGAAGGAAGGAAGGAAGGAAGGAAGGAAGGAAGGAAGGAAGGAAGGAAGGAAGGAAGGAAGGAAGGAAGGAAGGAAGGAAGGAAGGAAGGAAGGAAGGAAGGAAGGAAGGAAGGAAGGAAGGAAGGAAGGAAGGAAGGAAGGAAGGAAGGAAGGAAGGAAGGAAGGAAGGAAGGAAGGAAGGAAGGAAGGAAGGAAGGAAGGAAGGAAGGAAGGAAGGAAGGAAGGAAGGAAGGAAGGAAGGAAGGAAGGAAGGAAGGAAGGAAGGAAGGAAGGAAGGAAGGAAGGAAGGAAGGAAGGAAGGAAGGAAGGAAGGAAGGAAGGAAGGAAGGAAGGAAGGAAGGAAGGAAGGAAGGAAGGAAGGAAGGAAGGAAGGAAGGAAGGAAGGAAGGAAGGAAGGAAGGAAGGAAGGAAGGAAGGAAGGAAGGAAGGAAGGAAGGAAGGAAGGAAGGAAGGAAGGAAGGAAGGAAGGAAGGAAGGAAGGAAGGAAGGAAGGAAGGAAGGAAGGAAGGAAGGAAGGAAGGAAGGAAGAATATAACTGGGGGAGTAACTATCAGTGTTTGCATCATTCTCACACTCTTGCCCTAACCTTCCTGATCTGGCCTCTAACAGACAAGGACGCTGGACTGGGTGGAGCTGGCCATCAAGGCGGGTTCTACTCTTCAGACCTGTTAGAAGAGGGCATCTACATCAATTAAATGTAGCATTTCTTTCCCAGAGCTTTACTGTTGCATCAGCTTGCAACAACCAGAAGAACATATTCTTGTGCTTAATGGTAACAAAGCATTTGCAGAGAAAGACTCACAGAGGTTCCAGCATCCATCAGCAGCTATGAGCCACACTTGGGCAGAAGCACAGCAAGGATGGAGCCTGAGGTAAGGTGGATTCCACTGGCTCCAGTCATTGCATACCCATTTTTTGCTTTGTTCATTGCCTCAGTACACTCTCTTTCAAAATGGTGACTGACAGCATGGAGAGGGGAGGAAAGGATTTTTTTTAAAATAAGCTTTTATTTTAATAGCATTCATTGACAATGTCTGAGAGAGGAAAACATCTCTAACAAATTTAAGAAGACTGATACATTCACAAAAAGCCTGTATTAATCGTAAAAGTAAAAGTACACAAAGGGGCATGCTTTGTGATACAGAAAACACTCCTGGAAGACACCTTAGCAGAGAGTAACATTTTTTCCACATTCTGGGAAATATTCTGTATGTGATGCACATAACGATACGAACTGTACATCACTTATGTCGTCATTGCCCTGCTATCAATAAATACTGATTATAGCCTAGCTGGTTGTTTACTACAGTCATGATGGTCTCTTGGTCTAAAACATTAACAAGTCCTTGCTTTTTATATCGAAAGTTAAATCTCTTCTTGCCAATCTTGTTTTTATTTCCTTTTATTTTTTTCTTATTCCTTTCAGTCCACCTAAGGCATCTGTTTAACCAGTTCTGTTGACTTTGACTATGTAATACTCCCAAATCTTCAGTCTTTGCTACCCCTGAATTAATTCACCAGAGGTTAACTTTATTGTAGACAAAGTACTCTAACCATTATGTCACCACTGTGTCATCTTTGGAACACCAGCGCAGAGTGAGAGAGCCACACTGTATCATCTTCACCAATGAAGCTGCTAAGGCGAGTAATCAAATGGTGGGAAATACTGTGGATGCAGGATTTGGAAACTGCACAAACTAGACCAGGGGAAAAAAATCTCCAACATCTTTATTATAGAGTAAATGCTTCCACAAATTAGATTATGTCAGAACACCTATTCCAATTTCTTTTCTGTTCTTACCTGTTTCATTCTAAAACGACTTTTAAATGGAACTTCAGAAGGAGGGTGGAGCTCTGCAGATCTCAGGATGTGGGGAGTGCCCGGGGTCTTTCACTGAGGCGAGAGCAGTGGGAGGTGGTCTCGTAGCCTGCAGGAGATGCACCGTCGTTGAGAAATTGTCACTGTGAGAAGATGTCACCAGGCTGTGCAGCAACATAAGAAAAAAAAATGTTTTTAAGGATGGTTGTACATTCGACCAGGTTGAACAGAGGTTGTAAAGTCTCCAATCTCAGAGATGTTCAGAAACCTACTGTACACAGTCCTGAGCAGCCTTCTGTGGCTGACCCTGCTTTGAACAGTAGAGCTGCACTAGAGGATTGAAGAGATCACTGCCGGTCTCCACAATTTTGTGAACCTGTTGTTCCACTGATTGCAAAAAGCCAACTCTTTTTTCTTTTTTCTTTTCTTTTTTCTTTTCTTTTTTTAAATTCTGTTTTCTGCTGGTATAATTTCTGCTGGAACATTCTCCTTCTATTTCTTCAGTCACATTCTGTCTAAATTCTGTTTCCTACTGTATATCCTTCAAATGCTAATCCTTATTTATAAACCAGAAGTAGAATATGTGCTGCTTTCCTGTACAGAACCAACTGATAACTTTTCAGTATTATCAAAGGTGTAAAATGGGTCAGTACCGATTCTTGAATATAATTCCAGCATAAGAAATACGTTGCTCAAGAACGTGGTTCTCACACATCACAGATCATGGCATCTTGCAGTATTGATTCCATTGTTTCCTGAGGCTTTCTATTTAAAGTACCATCACTGTTAAAACAAGTGTGAATTTCATTCACTTGTCTCAAACCAGACAATTTTTAAAGCCAACTACCAATTATTTAAAACCTTATTAATTAAATCTTATTTCTTGATACCATGTGGCTGAGCATATCAATTCGTGAATTCTTTTTGTGTTATGCTCCAGCCTGTGCTGTCATTTTCCTTCCTACCAGATTTGTGCATTACCAGATGAGCTGACAGGACAAATTCACTCCAGAACAGAGAGACCCGCAATTAATTTTTTTTTTAACTTGCCACAGGGTACAATGCAATGTTTATATTGGATTTATGTTTTATGCTGGCCTAGGGAGGACACAACACGTGATCCAGCATGAAGTCCATGGAGAAAAGTTACCCTTCAAGCTTTGAGTGAATTAGTGCGAGGGACTTGACACTAGCTCAGCTTTGTATATCATATGGATGTGGCTTTACTAAATAGAGAGTTACAGCAGCTTTACTGTGACATTAGACCACGTCTTAGTCAGGCTCGTTCTTATTTGTTCTCTTTGTCCAAATGAATCTTGCAAAATCTACTGCCCGCTGTGTTTGTTTTAGTGGAAAGTGACAGAAACTGATTTTGGGTTTTTTTTCTTGTCGTCTTTGGCAGTTTCACAGGGCAGAGGAGAGAGAGCTTTAGACACTTTAGGTGGAAAAGGTCTTGATCTCTCTGTTTCAGTGAAAGTTGCAAGCAGCCAATTATTATGTAGATTTAGCTGTTAGCATTAACACCTCCTTTTGAATCTCTCTTTTGTTCTCCCAGTTAGGCATGGGCTTCAAAAGCCTGGAAGGCTTATCTCCTCCCAGCTCCCTCGCTCCTGGCAAGGGCCCTGTGTCCCCGCCGCAGTGGGGTTTGGTGGCCCTGCGGTTTGGATGCAGCGCCGGGAGCTGGCACAGCCCTGGCGCAGGGAGCGCGGAGTTGCTGCCTTACCTCACGTCACATGAGCTGAATATCTTTACTGCACAGAGACACTGCCCCGGCTTACATTTGCTAGAAGTCTGCCATATTACTTTTAGCAGTATCATTTTCTTTTCCTTGGAAATATTTTTGCGTTATTCAATGGAGATTCAGTTCAAAACGCCTCAAGTGTGATTTATATAATCTTCCCCAAATATTCTAATAATTTATAGTTCCTTAGCACTTGGTTCACAGTATTTCTTATAATCATTTTAAAATTCTTGTGAATTCACGCCAACACACAATAAATACCAAAACTGGATAATTTGAACACATTAATTATTTTGACCATTTTCGATAACATTGCTACAAAGAAAGAATAAAAATAGATTGATAATACATTGAGAACTGGGCTTTTAGATGACACATTTTAGAAGGAAAGATTCTCTGTAGCTATAGATACCCTTCATTTTAATACAGGCACAACGACAGATACTAGCTGAGGTTCTGACCCTGTGCATGATCTGCATTATTATAAAGGCTCTCTACAAAAGAGGCGAGTTCATTCATCCTCGGTGAACCTGCAATGGCTCTAGGTGGATGAGTAGCCTATTTAGCAGAATTTTAAGATTATCTTTCAGAAATGCAGTAAATTTTTAAATTGTGTCTGTTGTCACAGAGACACATACAAGTGTTATCAACCAGTAATTGAATTAAGTATTTTCCAAAATATACAAGTGACTCAAACTTTCATTGTAAAGTCAAAAAGTAATCAAAGTTAACAAATCATCTATATTTGATCCCCATTCCCCTCAGTTATCTTTGGAAGGCTCCTCCAAATAAGAAATAGTAGTGGTTTGATCTTTCACTGACTTAATTAAACCCGTGGCAAGCCCTAGAGTGGTCACTTACTCCAGTTTGTTTGGTTTAGTTTATACAGGCTACTATTCAGTTTAAGCTCAGTGGGCCATTGTTGCTCACATTTAAGAGTATCCACATACGAGTTACTGTTTGTTTAAGTAAAGCCATATAATTAAGCCAGATTTTTCACTGTCTATTAGCATCCCTCACATTTGCATTTTGAGTCCTAAGATTTCAACACTGGGAACTCCAAGTTAAAGTACCGATGCATTGTCTGGAGGGAGCTGCTTAGAGCTCAGCATTTGCAATTCATGGCCTTAGCCATTCATTTTTTCCCTTGCAGGCAGTGAGAACTGCAAATGGCCCATCGCTTTGGAAAAAGTGATCATTATTTAGAAGTGTAAATGAAGATGCCAGAGGCTAACCTCAGGTTTTGTCTGAAACAAAGACTGGTGTCTCTGGTCTGTAGCAATGGATTGGACATGTCATAACAGAGAAATACCACATTTATCCTCAACATTACATGTTACATGCACTGGAATCATCTTCCTTTTCATACTCTCCATATTCTCCATTCCTTTTCTAGCTTCTTTCTGATCCAGATTCTTCCTGGTTGTCCCTCCCTGACTGAAAGCTGAATCACTGAAATTCCTGCCCATTTGCTTCCTGCCAAAATGAGATGGTATTTCCAAAAGCACTGCTTCCTCCCACTGACTAATATAGCACAATATCCTACGATACAGGTTTGCTTTCCTTGCTGCATGTTCTGCTTTATCCCACAATGTTTGTAGAATTAAACAATTGAGTTACAAAGTGGATAAGATGTAGATCTTGATATGTACAGGCCACATACAATAGCAAAGGAAAAATAAATTAGGAAGAAAACAATAGAGAAAACTGAAAGACTGAGACTCCAGGTCTGATGTAACAATTACTGATAATGAACCATTGCTGAAAATGGTTGCCAGACATAATATCTATTTGCATATGATTTGAACCAAAACAAAACCAAAAACAACAACAAAAAAGTCCAGCTCACCAAGGCAGAGATTGTAGAACGACTTTCCCCAGTGGCAGACAGTTCTTGTGCCAGGAGAGGTTTAAACATGTGAAGCTGGAGAGTTTTCCATTATACAGAAGTGGAAAGATTAGAAAGGGATTAAAATATTAACAGAGGAAGACAAGTGGATTGCAAGAAAATGTCTCACCTGATGGCAAACTGAATCACACACATTTTAAATCACTGAAGTCTGATGTAGGCTAGCTGTCAGCATGGATATGAGCATTTCACCCCTTTATCTCCACAATTTCAGAAAAATGTTATGCTTAGTTTAGGTAGGAATCCTCTTGGAATCCTGATTACAGTGAAATTAAAACTGTCACAGTTGTAGATATATTTTCAGTCAAAAATTATAATTTCCTTACATCAATCTCTTCTTTAAATTAACCTATGGTTATGTGACATCCAGAGCAGAAGTGGAGAGATGTGACAAAAACAAATTGATCATTGTTATGTCAGTTCAACTCCTATGCAGCCTCCTCTCCCTCCTTGTGGGCTGTCTTCCAGTGCATTAGCTTTCCTATAAGTTACTCACCACTTCATATTTGGGATCAAATCCCTAGTTACTTCCACTTCAAACAGCATCTCCAGTTTCTGATCCAGAGGTACACTATTTAGTTACTGCTGGTAAAAACGTATTCTTTCCAGCAGTACATCATGTGCTGATATTAAAGATGAACAAAGCTAGTGAAACTAGGTCAAAGAGAAACCATTTTGATACATAGCTACTGGTTATCTGGCACATCTGTGTTTGACTTTGTCTCTCACTATCCCTCAACCCAGTTGTCTTGAACTATGGCCATTCCAGTGTAGGATTCCTTTAGTATAATTCATTAGCACTACTGCTTTTTGTAGAGGTGACTAATCAAGCACTGGTAGAAAAACATGAGCCGTGGTCTCCCAGAAGTGTTGTAAGCCCTGAGCTGTTGCTTGCTTTAAATTTATCATCAAAATAACTTTTCTGAAAATTCTGACATCTATGTCAGGATAAATGTTTTGGTGTTTTGAAAATATCTTCAGGACAAAACCCCTCTTTCCTGTCCAAGCTTAGTTGACATGGAGATATACTTCACCAGGCCTAACAGATTCTACATTTGAAATGCAGAGCTCTGTAAGGAGACAGGAACAATATTGGGGGCAATACAGGCAGGCTGCTCCACCAGGGAAAGCACGGACCATGGGAGCTGAGGGTGACAACACAGGCAGGAGGACTGCCTCACCCATGAGTATCAGGAAGTTTTGTTGTTGAGTCCAGATCTGCAGCTCTGGAGGCAGTGATCAGGGCCAGCCTCAGACCAGGAGGTCTGTCATGATGAGTCAGGTCTGAGGCCAAGCCAGGAAGTCAAGTCAAACCAGGGTGGCAAAGTCCAGGTCAGAAGAAGAAGGTTTGAGATGAAGCGCAGACTCAGCTGCAGGCAGAAGAGCTTTAACCTAAAAGCAGCTCCCAAGGGAGAGACAGGCCCGCTCTCTTCTTTGCAACAGCTCTTACCAGCGAAGAAGCCGAGCTGGACTCAGAGAGCCAAACTTTTTTGAGCTGGGAGAAACACTGAATAGACTGAATTGACTGAAGGTCCATCCGTGATAGTGGCCAGCTGTAGAATTGGCTTCATGCTCTCGGTTTTGCCTTGTAGGCCAGGTACTCCAAAGGAGCAAGAAGTTGTGCTCCTAGCTGTCTTCTGTATGTTCTTCTCCTGTAACATCCATGTAAAGAGGCAGAAAAAGAAGAACTAGCACCACTATGGCTGCAGCACTCAGGTTCTGCCCCTCTCCCCATCAACAGTGTGAGATTTGACATCACCAACTTCTAAAGTTTCACCTCATTCTTTTGGGGAAGAGACATGGACTGTAACTACTGCTGCACCCAACACATTAGTACAGCTACTCACACAAATCATCACCTGGAGAAATAGCTCCCCACCGTTCCTAAAGTTTCTTCTCCATTCCCAAGGCTTGTTGGTGTAATCCTTATTTCGTTACGTGTGTATCACTACCCTTTTCAACTAATACTTCTGTCTGTCAAACTAATGCTCATTTTTTAACACAAACAACCCCCATTCATCTTTCATTTCCTCTCCCTATAATGTGCTTCTTGCATGCAGTTCCTTCTGCTCTCAATCCATTTTCATTTTCTTCTTTGTCCCCTTTTTCATTTCCCTTCCACCTGCCACCAAACCGTGTAATTTCTTTCCACCTAGATCTAGAAAAGTTGTGAGTATGAAATTTAACATGGTAAAGAAGCAATTGGATGGTTTCTGTACAAGGATTGAGTGCTTAGACTTCTAGCCTGTGAAAAACAGGCTTATGGGAAAGAAAAATGGGGAATGGTTGTCTGCTGTTTCTTGTAACACAAGATCCAGAAAGCAAAAAATCAAATTCTCAGGTGGCAAACAAAAGACACTCTTCTATGCAGTGCATAATTGAGCTGTGGAATTAATTACAAGATGCCATGGGTTTCAAAAGCTTACATGATCCAAAGAATAATTAGACAAATTCATGGTTAAAAATAATCTAACAAGTACCATTAAAAGAAATCCTACCACAGGATCAGTCCTTGGCCTGGAAGTGCTAGTGAGAAGCTTGGTTGTCTCCCCAGGATTAAACCTGGAGGATAGCCTGGAGATTCCAATCCTCCTCCAGGTATATAAGTGGCAGTTGCTATACTGGTGATGATGAAAATAATAATTAACATTACAGGGCTAGATCAAATTATAGTTCTGAAGGATACTGCAACAAGGTGGTCTAGTTTGAGGGCGGGAAGCATGGAGGAGACAGAGGCCCAGAGTCCCCCTCTAGCATGTGAAAACTAAACCTTGTAAAAAAACTTGCAATTTTCATGTACAAACTTTGCACCTATTAATTTTGAAAAAAATAAATACTGGTAAAAGGCAGCTATCATCACTTATGTAACCCATAAGCAGGCCTCAAAGACTATAATTAGAAAGGAGGAAAGAAAGAAGAAAATTAGATTCTTGCCATAACCAGTTTTAACTAGGAATATGTTAATATATGTTGGTACCTGCTGAACAAAGTAGTTTACCACGAGAAAATAGAAACCTATCAGGCTGAAAAAAGTATCCATCTTGTCCTGTCCCAACACAGCAAGTGAAAGATGTAATCACATGCTTATTTTAGGCATCTAAGTGAGATGCTGAAATGCCCATAGAAAATGCATGAATTTTCTATGTTAAAGAAAAAAGTTTCATGAATTTTCTCAGATAAAGAAAAAAGTGGTATTCTGGTTTCAGATGCTCTGAGTTTGTGTTTAAAATACACTAAAGTTGATAGTGTGCATGCTCCAGTATTGTATTCTTGGATTTCTCCAGGCACTGATGTACATGTGCTCCTCCATTTTCTAAGCATTAGGTGTACTGAGGTGACACAAGGGAATTCTTCTGTATCCACTACAAGTAGAAAAAATATTAAATGCCAATAATGAGACAAATGGAGACCACTATCAATATAAAACAAAGGGACAACAAGAGACCTACCATTATGAAGAGATAAATGTCTGTCACTTCCCTAAACATTTTTTGTCAGAATGTGGGCCAACAGATGTTCACTCTGGTTACCTGTGGGAAACACAGGAACATCGTGGAATCAGACATCCTGCGTGCCAGGACAGGCAGATGTGTTCTGCACCATCCACCTGTGCACAGTAAACCTCCCAACACTGAGTGTTGCTCTGAAAATAAGGCCACCCTGAGGGAAACTGTGCTTCACTTAATGCCAAACAGCTGCAATCCAGTTCTGAGTTCAGTGTACATATTTGTAGATAGCTGTTAGCAGCTGGCCAGCTGTCTGCCTGCAAAGACTCCAATAATGTCAAGGTTATTTTATTAACACTGAATAACTTAATGAATGGATTTGGTTATGTGGCATGGCTGTATGAGCACATGCAAGAAAGCCAAGCCACTGAATACAAACAATAAACAAGCTACCTGTCATAAAACAAATGTCAGACAAACAGTAATAACACAACTGACTGAAAAGGAATGGGAATATGCCCTCTTCATTGCACAGTGCTATATTCCTTCACCCTAGTCTAAAATGTTCTCACCTGAATTCTTATCATTTGTCACCACAAGGCTGTGAGCACAAGACATTCCCTGTGTTACATCCCTGCCTAGTTCCTATGAGTCATTTACTTCCTGGGTGCCTGTTCTACATCACTGATGCCTTAATCCCAGCTCTGTGTATAGATTTCCTCCTCCTGACAGATACATTGGAGGTCACTGCAAGCAGCAGCACCAGAGAAGTCATTGGCTTCACCAGTGTAGCAGGCAAAACCCTCCTGCCTTTGGTCCAGCTCTGTGGTGTCCCATCACTGCAGAATGGCTGAATACAGTGAGACCTGTTCCCCCCTGGGACAGCCCATGTGCCTGTGCTGTCTCCATGTCTAGCAGGAACAGACTGAAGGTAGGAGAATGCCCTTGTAAAAAGCCTTTGGCTGAACATGTCAGCAAGTTACACCCACTCCAACCAAACCAAGCCAAATGGCAGATGTTTTCTCTTTCTAAAGGGAAACAACCAGCTTCTCTATTTTCCCCTCTCTTTCTTTTCTCTAGAAGAAAACAAACTTTACAGCAGCTTTTCTTTTAAGTCCACTAAGTGAGTGCTGAAGAAACATATTCCCAGCAGTTCCTTGTGCTGAGGTTCCCAAGTGAGTTCCAGCTCTCCCTGATAGAAATAGGTTATTGTGCCCTCAGTGGTACTTGGGGTTCCTTCCTAACCAGTGAAGGGCCAAGAGCGTCTGCAAATTAGCAAATACAGTCCATCTCCCATGGCCAGTGACTGAGGACTGGAGGCAGGGAGGGCTGTGCCATCACCAGCTCCAAAGGTGAACAGCTCATCCTTCTACCTACCCACACAGATTTTCTGAAAGTCTTTCAATCCAAGCAGGCTTTCTAGGGGGTTGGTATTATTCTAAATATATTTTAAGTTCATTAATAGAGGTCAAACATTTTAAAACTTTATCTTTCAATTTAGAGATAGATGTTTCTTAAAAAATTCAATTTGCTCCAGAAAAGCCTAGTATTGAAGGTAATTAGTATTGCTGACTGCATACCATTTAACTTCATACTGTTCATCAGAAACTGCGGCTTCTCCTTTTTAAAATATCATTTCCCATAAGTCAACATGCCGTTCTACTGATATGCTTTTCATTCTTTTCTTTGTGTACAGCATAACTTGATCATCTTCTCATGTTACTGGAGAAGTATTTATAATGGTTTTATAGCCATTTGACTTCTTTTACTGACCTTGATAATATTTGCTGTATATTTTGCTAACATCTTGACAAGGATCTTTAAATCTGAATTTAATAATTTGTCCTGGACTCTGCTTTCCTGTGACAATAAATCCAGGCATAATTATTATCTATGAGCTTGAGTAGAAACCACTACACCAGCAATCTGCTGGTGCTTTGAGGGTGTTGAGTTTAATCATGCTACATGGTGATATTCTGGCAGATAACAATCTGTCATAGATATCCCTTTGTGTCTAATAATGAAGTGACAGTAGATTTCATTTAAGAGTTTTCAAAGACTTTTACCTGAGAAGCTGTGCAGAGAAGGTGGCTGCACAAAAGCAGATGGTTTGAGGAAAAAGGCTAAGCTTCCATCTGATGCCCAGCATCACATATGGCTGGCTCAGTATTCCTGGTATTACTCATGCAGAGAGAGCTTCGTGCCTGTAATGGTTATCTGCTTCACACAGCAGGAGAAATAAGGTTGTTACCTCCTCAAATGTAGCCATTTGAGCTGAAAGAAGGGATACTGCAGGGCTTATGGAAAGGTTTGACAAAAGCATGGATAGTGCTCATGCTCCTGGGTACAAGGAAGGGAAACATTTTGCAGAAAATGAAGTTGAGAAGATGAAAAAAAATTGAAATTACAAAGGAGTCATCAAGATTCACATCACTGGAAGATTATAGAAGTCAAGACACGTGAACTAGCCCCAGCATCAGCAGCCACCCTCTCAAGCAATGCACGTTCCTCAGTGACAATTTCAGGCCAACCTTGTGTGTAGGTGTTAGTGTCCTGAAGATGTCAGAAGCCTCACTGGGCCATGTGGCACCACTGGGCACCCCCAGCTGTAACCCCCAGCAAAGGCAAGTCTGAAAAGCGTTTGGACAGCCCAGCTCCCATGTGAGCTCCTTAATCCAAGCTGTCTGCTCATCTCTGGCAAAGCCTCGGCTCAGAACCTGGTTGGCAGCTGAGAGGCAGCTGTGGCACAGCACCTTGAGCTCTCTCCTGGAGCCTGTCCTCAGCAAGAGCCGTCCTCCCTTTCCTGTCTTACTGCTCTCTGCCAGGAGCTGGATGTTCAGAACTGCATTGAGATGCTTACATGACACAATTTACATGGTGAGTTGATGGGATGTGAAAGCTCTGCTAACTCTTGTTTTGGATGACACATGTAGTTGAGATGTCAAAATCATTGCCACCAACTCTCTTCCAGAAACACAAAAATACCTTGTATTTCCATACCCTAAGGATCTTTAATTACTTCGATATTAGTGACTGAAAACAGAACTAACTATGGGTTAGGTCACCTTTTGGTTAGCGCGTGTAAACGCTTGCTGCTGCCATTTGGGGAGCTCCGGTGGGTGACATTCCTGTTCCCAGCCCCGCGTGGTTCGGGGGCAGGCGGGCAGGATCCCGCTCCAGTCCCGGTGATGTCCCTGCCGGCCCAGCAGGTGTCCCCACAGCACCAGCGTCCCCCGTCCCGCCGAGTGACGCCACGCGGCGCGCGGGGCGGGCGGTGACGTCACACCGCGGCGGTGACGCCACGCGGCGCGCGGGGCGGGCGGTGACGTCACACCATGGCGGTGACGCACCACGGCGAGCGGCGATGGCGCGGCGGCCCCGAGAGCCGCGGCCTGCGGGGGCCGCTGGGCTTTGTGCCCTCCGGCCACTGCTGCCGTCATGTGCGGCACCGCGGCGGCCAGCGATGGCTGCGGAGCGCCGGGCACAAGGCACACGGCCAGGAAAGGCCACCCGCTTAATTGCCTCGGCTCGAAACTGGGGGCATGGCAGGTCAGAGAGGTTAGGAAATAAAGCTCACCTACAGTGAGGTCGCAGAGGGTTTGTGGTCAGCTGGAAGGTCTGGGTTCATGACAGCCAGCGTACTCCTCACAGAAATACCTCCAAAGGCTGGTCTAAATCCTCCTCCGCGGGCTGAATCTGGACGTGTGTTCAATCTCCTAGCAAGTTTCACTGCCAAAAATTGCACATGGATTTCTCCAGGCACATCAAATGCAAGACCTTCCCTTCTCCCTGGCTGCAGGACCTGTGATGGATTTGCTTATCTCAAACTCCACAGCATTTCAACGTACATAATTTAGTTAAATGAGATTATCAGACTAACTCAGATTCAAACATCTGGTTTCTTCCCTAATCACTAGTGAAAAGAATCCTTGCTTTCTGTACTCCTCCTTTCATGGAATTAAGGCTGGAAAACAGGATGATGCCAAGTTCCATCCATTGTAATGACTGCCAATACAAACACTGCTGCCATTGCACATGCACCCTCTGTGTACAAAATCAGATCTTTTCTGGACCTTCAGTGTTCTTGGCTCCACACTTTTCATCCCTTAACTACATGGAACCGTAAAATATATTTATTCCTGTGACACCCCTCAATGGACCATGCATCACCTAAATAATTCTTTTGTTAAGAATGCCTTGTATAATCATTGGCCTCCATATATTTCACCTACCATGAGTTTAATTGAGGTTAGTTCATGGTACTCACCTCACAGATACTAGAGCATCTCACCAGCTAAATTCGGGATTTCAGATCAATCAGCGTTTGATGTGCCTTCACTCTTAGCAGATGGACACTGCTCTGAATATCTTGCTGTTTATCCAGGTGAAACTGGCTTAACTCAGCCAACACTGTTCTTTCCTGAGCTTTTAACATGTCCAGTTAATTCATGTACTGAACAGTCAAGCCATGGTTTTCTGGATTGCTCCCCCTCATTGGCAACTTCCTGGGTGCAAACACTTAACTCCTAAACTCCCAGAAACACCTCTTCAATTATCCCTTTCATCTACAACCCTTGTGATGCCAATTACTTGAAACAGAGGCAAAAATAATGGAAAGAATTCAAGTGTGGTTGCCACCTCCAGTGCTCAGCCTGTCAAGTTGAAGGAGTCACTAAACTCTTCTGGGCTTCACTTTTCCATAGAAGTCTGAGAAGCCTCATTCACAGGTGTTGGAGCCCAAGGGACCGTGTAGTCCTGTGCCAGCAGGTCACCCTTTCCCAGGGAAGCTCTGTGGCATTGATCTTCATTCATAAGGACCAGCTTCCCACCACACCTGCAGCCACTCCTCAGGGGCAGGCTCTGCAGTGCCTGCTATCCTAATACCAGCAACTTCTGTGCCTAAAACAAGCTCTGCTATGTGGCACTTTGTAGTCACTCTTCTGGAGGTTTTTGAAAATGCAGTCTTCAAAGCCAGTCATTCGTTTGGGTTTGTTACAGATCCCTATATATATCAATAATTCCTCTATGGTGTGGCTTTGTCCTCTTCCTCTGGATATAGCAGGACCTTCTACACATTTATTTTACTTTATTCTATTTAATGGAATCCAGGAAGAGTCCAAAGCCAACCTGGAGTGTTTTAAATCATCTGAGATCAGAAAGGAAATACCATCCTAGGATCTTCCCATGTGCCCCTCATCTTGATATGTTTATTCATGATAACCTACCACACACTTTTAGGGTACTTTTGTACTTTGGAAAGACTGCAGCATCTGTTGTATCCAGGACTAGGTTACCCTCTGCAAGAAGGAAAATCACACCATCTCAGCTAAAACATTTTGTTATTGGAGACACAAGGGAAAAATACTGGGAAAGAACATCATCTTCCCAGAGAAGAACAATTGCCCCCTGCTGGGATGAAACACAAGGCTCCTGCATGTCTGCCTCATTATGTTAATTTAGGAAGACTTCCTGTAGCTTTTGAAATGCATCAAAGAGATTATGAATGTTGTTCATGAAACTATTATTGTGGGCTATGTTTGTTCAGTAGCTGACAGACAGCCAGATGAACAACTGTAAAGAGATCCAACTCAATGTCCTGCCTGTTTGCAGCCACACAGGTGCTGCAGACAGGCTGGCCTAACAACCAAAATACTTGGGGCTGGTGTTCTGGCCTGGAAAACATGATCTGGCCAATTGACATATTTTAACTGCAGAAATAGGAGACATTAAAAGTTTCTATCACACCTAAGTAGTGTAGCAGGTATCCAGCTGATATGTGAGGTAGTGTGACTCTGAGTCATGATGCAGAGACTGACATTGCTACATTCCCTTTAGGGTGCAGAACTGCAACTCAAAGTGTAGATCAAGGGAGAATAAGGCACATCTTTGTGGAGAGTCTGAAGAACAGGCTCTGACCAGCCCTTCACAACAGTGACTGCCTTCCACAAATGACTGGGATACACCCCCCACCCAAACTGGGCATAGTTACCACGTCCTCCCCAGCTGAATGGTTCAGGCTTCAAGCTGTGAAATACTAAAAGTGCTTTGCACAATTTGCTGGAGACCCATGGCTTTGCAATGCTAGCAGAAAAGTATGCATTTTATAGATAATGCAATATTTGTGATGGTAACTCAGGGAATACTAAAACACATGGGATGTCTGGCAATACCAGCTGTTTTATCTGGACTATCTTTCCATGATTGTCTTTAACCACCCTCGGCTGACATAGAAAATGGACAGCCATCTATATAGACCAGACTGACACATGATGAAGCATTAATATCCACAGGGTAATGCTGTCCTCATTTTATGTGTAAGGGTTACACTGCCCTTGTGGAAGTTTGGCTCACAGCTTTTCTCAGCTTTCACTTCTAGGAAGCAAATATACAAAGTTCCAAAGGACTGAAAGTGGCTTTTACTCATCATGGTTGTGCTGGCTGGCAAGGCTTCGATTTGTCTGTAAAGACAGAAGATCTGTATTCCAATCTGAGAACAGGTGTTTATTTAGCAAAGCTACCACTATGATGAGGTTCCATCTCCAGTGTATAGAGTGTGGTCACAGATGCAAACCCAGTATCTCAACAGGATTCCCAGCTCCCAGACAGGATCCCCAGTCTCCTCCTGAATCAGAGCTGCCTGCAGGCCTCCTGTACAAGGGATTCAGCATTTTGGAATGAAATCCTGTTATTCAGCCCCCAAAACCCCCTCAGATGTGGACACTCTACTAAGGCCACCTCTGAACGTTTAAGCTGTTGGAGAAGATTAAGGATATGTTTCCAGAAAAGACCAGGCTGAGAAGGAGCTTTCTTTATAGCCAATTTTGTATTCAACTAAACTCTGTGGAACAACTAGATCTCCTTAAATATCTTTTCAATATTCCTAAGTATTATGACAGCAGATCAATTAGCCTGTGGAGTGCCTGAAACTCTAGTAAGAAACACTTTTCTGCCTAAAGGATATGTTGCTTTAATATACAGAGAGGCAATGAGGTAATTCAAAGGGAAAGAATTTTACATTACTCATTTACAAGAACAAAAATACAGAAATCCTCTGATAGAAGTCTAGCATTACATAACTCCTATGTAATGCAAATATATTTACCTCCTCACCGACTGGAGGTTGCACTGACAAATGAATATACAGCTGAGCAAATTTTCAAAGATTAAGAGTGGTAAATATCAGGACAGGAAGATAGCACAGCAACACAATTCAGAGAGCTTGTCTAGAGAAAGTTCATAATGTATCAGCAAATTAGACTCATTATTTTCTGTGTCAGAAACTTTCAGAGACTGAGGAATTCTTGTCCGTACATACTAAAGAGCACTTCATATAACACTGTTAAGACTAGAGGCCTTGCTGGTATTGGGAGCTCCTTTTCTTTATTTTTCTATTTCTGACCTCTTTCGTTTCCTCTGTCATGTCCCAACACCCCAAGATGATGCAATATTGCATCACCACCTAATACTGAGACCTCCCTCTGTCAGCAGCCATAAAAACTTGTGTTTCTCCACCCCTAAAGAATAACCAGTGATCTTAAAGATCTGTTTACACATACTATGCTACCACAACGACTACATCTCTCTCTGACAAACTCATACACGTGTGAACAGACAAAAAGAAGACATTCAAGCCAGTAAGAGGTATTATGTGAGTTTTCCATCTCAGCTGATGTGTGTGTGCATGTGGTACAGAGGAAACAGTTTGCACTCCCACCCTGTGCTTTAAATATCTATTTTGAAGTATAACAGCCTAAATCAGTAAAATGGGAGACAAAGTCTTCAACAGATGTATCTCAGAAGGCTTCTGAACACCTGCCGTTTCCTGTTTGCGAGCTTAAGGTGTCTGAAGTGAGGGATTTTGTGCAAAATGTCAATCACCAGGAGCACCAATCCATTAGGAGGAAAGGAAAGAGTGGGTATTTCTTGGAGCAGATGGAAAAGAGATAGGAAAGACTCATCTTTTCCATGTTAGAGATTTCCTGACTCTGCTCTGACTACAGAGGTCCACAGCTATCATTTCTGGATCAGACCACAAGGCTTCTTTCATGCCCAGCAGATCTTAAAAGTTTTCCCTGGACCAAGCTTCTAGCTGGGAACTAAGCTCACATAGGAGACATCTCAGAGAGGACTTAACTGCCTGCAGAGGGATGCGGAAGGAGCCCACCCTTAACTTGCTCTTCTGGATCCTCCTATTTCCCCAAAGCATTCTGCTGCTTCCCCAAGCAATGACCCAGAACCAGCATCAGTGGAGCTGCCTTTCCCATGACATAAAGCTGTGAATGGAGGACAGATCTGCAAGCAACACTTATCTGTCAGTTACATCCCTTTCACAAGCAGCTACTATACCTGGAACATGATGCAAAAGCCAAACTAAAATTCAGCTCACTCCTTCTCTGCTTGTTGGCAAGTTATAGCGAGAAGAAAACGTTATTTTTGATACCAAAGTTACCATGTGATTGTGCATATGGACAAATCAATGACAATGATGTTAATACAATTGATCACATATGTACATGATCAGTTTTCATAGCAGAGCTGTAAAATAAAGCGATTCTGTCAATTTATTTTAAGTCCTCCCCTGAATGCATCTGAATGATGCACATTGACCACAATGACCACAAAAAGTTTACAACCCAATTAGAAAATTCCAGCTTATAAATTGTCCAGGAAAGGAGAAGACTACCTATCACTCCATCAGGGTGGACAATGTATCATACAATGGGGTTTTTCCATTTTCTTTATATAGAGAGGCAATTACAAAACTGAATGTAGCTATTGCTGGGTTTAGGCAAGCAGGCTTTGACTTTGTTGTTACAAGACCTACAAACCTTCTGCATTAATTTTTTTTCTCTGTTGGCACTATAGAAATAAAAACCAACCCAAAGTATTAGATACTATTTCCTAAATAGCAATGAACCCAGTTTGTTGATGATAAAAGAACATTTACATCCAACATATGTCAGTATATAAAGTTGTTGCAGAGCATTTAATGTGGCTGTTATTCTTTATCGCAGTTTCTCCACTAAGCGACATAAAACCTGTTTGACTGTGCAGAGGACACAAAAGATACCATCCTACATTTTTTCAACTTCCAAAACTCCCATTTAAAATCATGACAGCAATTTCTTGTCATATTTTTATTACAGCTGGTAGATAAAGGAAATAATTGCATTTTGACTGCACCCCACAAGATTATATTAGCAAAATGATTGCTCTTTTGCATGACTAATTTTGATTAAATCAGCTTCATTTAAATATCAAATTGTGTTCTTCACCTTTCTTCATTAAGCTATGGTATTCCTGACTGTTTTAAAGTTCCGTTTTTGATGTGGTAAAATATGCATTTCAATTTATTCTGCAGGCTGTTCTTGACTAGGAAAAAAAAAAGGCAAACCAGCAGACCAAATGGTAATTCATGGGAAAGGGTTTAAGTCACACTTGGAAATGAAGAGGAACAAAATAGTGTTAACATGTGTATTTCTAAAGAATATACAACCTGTAAGGAGAGCATTTGTGCCTACAGTAAAGTTTGTATTGCTTGATTTGCCAGAAAAAGCAATCAAGAAAATGAGCTGTATATAGATGAGCTGAAGATTAACTGCAAAAATGTAATATTTTATTAACATACTAAATCTTGAAGAGAGCAAGATTTTCAGTTTACCAACCTTTCTCAAATATAATATGTATGCTATTTTATTCTTTCATTGCAAATAGCACTACATTGACTTACAGCTATTTAAAAAATGTTATACAATTCTGGCTGAAATCAACATGAAATGTGTCATTTGCTCTGGCTGTAAATTATCCCCTCTATAATTGTCTTTTGACAAATGACAGCTTTTTATTCAGCTGCTCAAATCTCCATATGTTTGTGCATCCCCAAATAAAGTCCACAGATTTTTAACAGGATTAGTCGCCAAACTGGCTACACTTGTGTTCCCGGAGTGATCCATCTGGGGATCCTGCCAAAAACAACAAAAAAAGACTTCCTATTTTGATAAGGCTTTTAAATGTCTTTTAAAGCATTCAGTAGTGCTGTGTAAAGCTGAACTTCTTTGACAGATATTACCCATTGTATCAGGCAAAACCAAGCACGAAGTGAGTCTTCACTGTGTTTCCCCTCTGCTGCACACACATCACATGAACACTGAAGGTTTTTGCTCAGCTTTCATGTAAAAGGGAACTGAGGCCAGCACAGTTATGATGATTCCTTATAGACACAGGTCAGTGTAATGTATATTCATTTTGAAACAGAAGTTTCTCTTTTCTGCTTCATGCTGGTATGATTCTTAACACCATGCAAATGATTTTTTCAGTCAAAAGAATCCATCCATGCTGTAACAACAATTATCCAAATTTTTATAATAGAATCTGTACATGTAACATACTAGTTATTTCCTTCTGGTATTTTCTTTCTGTGGAAGTTAAAAACGTGTACCTAATCATAATAATTTTTAAAGCCTTTGTGGCAACGTATGGTCTCGTAGAGTGTTCCCTGAAGATGTAACCTTACATCAGCATAGCCTTCAGGGCAAGGGTGTACTCTGTGCCATACAGAGTTCCTGTGAATCTCATTGCAAGATCTGGGTCAAAAAAAAAAGTCTCAACATAATCATGGAAAGAGTTTTGCTGTTCGCTCTGAACAAGAGCTGTGGAGACAGAAACACTCAGCTCCATTCAGAGCCAAACAGACAGCAGCCTGGATGGGGAAAGAGTGGTGAGGGGGAGTTGTTTGTTTGTTTGAATTGAATGTGAATGATTATGCCTGAGCTGCAGTTGGAGTCTGGCACCGTAAGACTGATGAATTAATCCTCCTGCTGTGGGTAGCCTTGGCAGGGCCTTAGCTGGAATACTACTATGTCCAGTTTTGAGCAGCGCTTTCCAAAAACAATGTGGCCCAATTGGCAAGAATCTGGAGGTGAGCTACAGGAATCACAGGAGGTCAAAGGAACATGACCTAAAAAGGGAGATGCAGGACTGCTCTGTCTGGAGATGGAAAAATAGTAGAAAAACAGTTAACACAGCAAATTCAAACAAGAAAGTAGCTGGAGGGGAGGGAGAAAGAAAACTGACAAACTGAATAAGAGGAACAAGACAAGCAAGATGCTCAGCCTGTAGGAGAAGACATTTAATCAGACAGCATGAAAATCTTTCCTAAGCAGAAGACCACCACGCTGGAGTAGGTTGCCATCTCCAGGGGTTCTTAAGGGCAATTTAGACAAACTAATTTGTCCCTGCCCTGAGGTGCGGGGCTGAAGGAGCTGTCAAGCTGTCAGGGCTGGCCGGGCAGGCGGGGGTCGCTGCTGGAGTGCCATGGACAAGCCGGCTGCGGGGCCCTGGGCAAGGCGGACCTCAGGAAGCTGCGCCCAGGGAGGTTTTGCTGCCTGTGCTTACACCAGGACACGTCCTGCGTGCCTGGTGCTGGCTACTGAGCCTCACCGCGGCTGTGGAGCTCTCGCCGCACCAGAGGGTCTGTGCGCGCTCCGGCCGATGCGGCCGGGCCGGGGCCGGCTGCCCGAGGCCGCGGCGGGGCCGGGCGGGGCGGGGAGGCCCCGCGACCGGTTCCCTTTTTGCCCGGCGTGTGATTGGCGGCGGCTTTGGAGCTGCCTCTGCCGCCGGCTATGGAGCCTCCCCGGTGGCCCCTGGCCCGCGCCGCTTCCTGCTGAGGGAAACACCTGTCCGGAGCCGGGGCCGGGGCCGGGGCCGCCGCTGCGGTGAGTAGCTCCGTGCCGGGGGCAGCGGGGGTCGCGGCGGATCCCGCCCCGGGCCGGCGCTGCCCGAGGCCCGGGCTCGCAGGTGGTGGCCCGGCTCCGCTCCCCGCGCCGGCCGCGGGCAGACCCGCCCCGGCCCCGGCCCCGCGCCCGCCGCACGGCGCCCCCGGCCCCGGCAGCCCCGGCGGGGCGGGCGCGGCGAGGCTCGCCCTCCCGCGGGCGGCGCCGGCCGCCATCTCTGGGCCCGGGCGGTGGGCCGGGGGCGGGAGGGAAGGAGGGAGGCAAGGAAGGAGGCAAGGAAGGAGAGAGGCAAGGAAGGAGGCAAGGAAGGAGGGAGGCGGCCCCGGCCCGCTGCCCCCGCCGTCCCCCGTGCGCGGAGCCCCTTCCCGCAGGGGTGCGCGGCTGGCCGGGCTCGCCCTGCGGACCCGCCGCAGCCCGCAGTGCCGAGCCCCCCGTGCTGCCCGGTCCCGGGCCTTGGTCCCGCCTCACGGCATGGCCCGAACAGGAGTTGAGGAGTTTGATGCCGAACCCGCTGAGGAAGCTGTTGGAACGCTGAATGAAGCAATGCGAAGTGAAGGATCGCAGTAGACAGTTCTCTCGAGTGTTGAGATCACTGAGTCAGCTCTGCTACAACACGGCTTTTAAACAAGTAGCTATTTCCTCATCCAACAAATTCTTTTGTTTGTCTGATACATATAAACCATGAAACCTTTCCACACCACAAGCCCTCTGAAATAATAGCCGAGGGGATTAGGGAGTTGGTTGCTGGTGTAGATTAGATCACGCAGTTAACAATCCTTTATGGAAAACCGGGCAGAAGTTGACAGGACAGGCAGTGTCTAAACAGCGACTGTGTCCCGGCAGGAACAATAGCAGCGACACCTGGATTTTAAAACTCTTCAAAGTGTTGGTTCCAAGGTGGATTACTTCGAGATTACTACTAGATCACTTGTGCAACCCCAGTTAACTAGAACTTTGCCGAAATTCTTACCTAAAATTTCAGAACCAGCTAGAAGTTACTGTTCCAGGGGCCCCAAATAGATAACTCATATAGAAACTAAAGGAGCTGAAGGCAGGGCATCCTGCAAATGCCACAGCTGTAGTAGCAGTTTGACTCCTCAACATCCCGACCAAGCTGTATCTGCTGGTTTGTATACTTGTGATGGGGAATGTGGCTGCATTACCTGTGATGTTTACTTGCAAATGGGAACCTGCACTGATCTATTTCCCATGAGAGCTAGTAGTTTGCTAGAGGATCTGACAAAGCAAGTGAGCCAAGTTTTTGGTATTTTGTTGTTGTGTTCATGCTCGAAATGTTAGTGCTGCATCTTACCTGGGAAGTTCAGCACTGGATCACTGCAGGTGTAGGGAGGATGTACTCCTGTCCAGCGAGTGCAAAGTCATCTCCTGCTACACAACAGTGTGGGCAAGTAGATGTAGTACACTGCTTGGAAAACTTTGAGTCTTGTCATGGTGGTTTTGGGTTTTTAAATTTATCTTTCAAGTGAACTTTGTCTAAAACCGTGAATGCAAACTTTAGTGTTATATTTACATAATGCATTCACGAGGTAGTTCTTACTCTGGTAGAGAGTGCTTATTTTCTTGAAAGTTAAGTTGTCTGGGAAGTAGTTCACTAAAGTGAATAGAATAATTTTAAAATAAGGTTTTCAGATGATGGATTAAAACAGAAGCAGGAGCTAATATAGAAGAAGCATGATAGTAACTGGTAGAATTCTGACATAGTCTTAACAGAGCAGTCAAGATTGACAGCTATCCTAAATTTTTTGTAGCCAAATAAGTAATACATCTTAATACCACGTTGTCTTTTTAAAGCCAGTTTTTTCAAATAATTTAATGACTTTACTCATTAGTATATCTCCTAATCCTGCTGTGAAGCATGTTTCAGTCTGAGTTATGCTTAATTGTGCTGGCTCCATTCCCTTTCCTTCTCTTTCCTCACTGCCCAGCCACTCCTGCCAGTGTTGAGTTAGATAAAGGAACTGATCCAGCTGAAAATTAAGCAGATTTTTTGCTGGTTTTGTTATGGTCAGATTGCTGACCTCAGTGATGAGATAGGAACACAGGTAGAGACAAAGGCAAGACTGGTTGCTTGTCTTAGTTACCTTTTACAGCCCCATCTTTTCCTACTCCATTGGACTCCATCAGGATTTTGGGACCACTGTAGGACAGTTCTTGTAATACAGGGATATTTAGGATTGATGAGGCTCAGTAGAATTAGAAATAAAACAGAGTGATGATTTTTTTTCCCTTTTTTGGGGGTGTTGTTACAGTAGAGTTATTGAAATGTCAATACTGTAAGTAAAGCTTAGGCATGACAAAGGTTTTAGGAACTTAATGTGAAATCATTTTTCATTATAAACATCAAAGTTTTATGATTCATGTGCAAGAGGAAATATGATTTTGCCAACATATGGATTAGCAGGAAATGGACACATTTGGTGTCACCATAAGAATGGGTCATTGCAGAGACATGAGAGGCAATTTTTGCTCCAAGAATTGCCTTCTGAAGCTGAGGAAAAGGGGTCAGTGCAGAACTGGAGATGGAGATTGGATCAGGCTGGACTTGACATGAATGGTCCCAGCCCAAATGGATGCAGGAGAAAAGACAGCCTTGTATGGGCAGGGCAGCTACAGAAGTGCCCCACATTTTGTGTTGTGTCTGATGCAATTTGTGGGGGAATATCTGAACCCAAGAAAGTGGTGCTCTACCAGCCTTTATAAGTGGATGAGAATTGAAACAATTGCATTCACTGGGAAACGTACAGGTTAGTTCCCTGCTGCATAAGGGAGAGATGCTGCCTTTGCTTGTCTTGATGGTCTTGATCTGTTAGTAGTTGGTAGAAGAGCTCTTTGTCTGTATATGTGTTTGAAGAATTAATCCTTAGGTCTGTGACTCAGGAGCAGGCAGAGAACATTTTAAACCAGGAGGCTTTCCTAGATCTGCAGAACCCAAAGAAACTGAAATGACTGCAGGTTTGCTTAATGGTGCAGCACAATGACTTTTAGAGGAAGGACTGCAAAAAATCTGTATAGCCTGTTGGCGTGAAAATAACCTTAATGCTAGTTGCTTATGTCTAAATGAAGAGAAATACATTACTATGTTGTATTTTAGAACTGTGATGAGAGAGGAACAAGGTGTGTAGTGCTGAGATGCCACAAAGGCTGTGGCTGATGAGTGCTGACAGGCTGCATGTGGGTGAAGGATGTGTGTTGGAAGTGTCTTGGCCAAGATGGGTAGATTTCATGTCAGCAACAAAATGTTCAGGGTAACTTCACCACTACCTTGAGATAATTCAAGTACTGGCTTTAAAAGATAAAGGGTTCTGGGAGAGAGTGTTTTTCCCCCAAACTGACTTCCTGAGAAAAATAACCTCTAAAAAGAAAAGGTCTTAGCTGACAATCAGAATGATGCTCAGAGAGAGATAGGAACTGTGTCAGTGGTAGAGGGTATTTTCTGCTTTTTAATCTTGGCAGAGTGTTAATCAATCTTGGCATGTTGGAGGCAGGTAAGACTGTCAGATTTTTTTTCCAATACAGAGGGAGGGATTTTTTTCACATATTTATAACAAATGTGTCTTATAAATAGGAAACATGCATATGTTAAAAAAACAAAAGAAAAAACACTGCATTGTTAGTAGGCAACCTTTTAGTTGTTTGATATTTTCCCTCCTTTAGAAAAGTCATCATTTTTGCGTGATATCTTCCACTGTAGGATTTATACTGCTTGTTGCTCTTCAAAAGATCAGTATTTCACTGGAAAAGTCATAAGGAAAAAGTATGAAATTAGAGGGTTTTCTGTCTTTTCTTTCTGTTTTGTACATGTTTTCCCAAATGTTTTTTTCTGTGGGGATAGTTTTTTTAGTAAAAGACAGCACCTCAGGTTGTAGTTAACCACAAGAATTAGGGTTGAAAGTCTATGGTTTAATTGCTTCCTGAATCTAAAGTCGCCATTTATAGTGGATTTCATTGTGTGTTTGTAATCATAAATGAATAAGTTTAATATATTTGAGGTAAGGCTGCCCAGTAGTTCTGCTGCTGAAGTTACCATGCAAGATCCTTGGCATATACAATCTCTATAAGATGCCTGTATGGAGACTGGCTTAAAAAATCTCTAATGAATTTAAGTTGGGAATCCTCAAATGGCTATCACCATGCAAAAAATAATAATGAAACATTGCATGGTTAGTTGTCCTTTATCTACTATCAGTATTTAATTTATTTATGAGCTAATTTCTCAAAAATATATTTGGTTTAAATACCTTATTTAAAGTCATTAAATTTATTGCCCAGATTATTCTTTGCTATTTTTAAAAGGCTCTAAACACATCTTCTATATGTATGTGTTAAACTGACGTACTGTTGGTGTATTTTTAAACAGGAAAAGCATTCTGACTTCTTTTAAAATGAGCAATCATATGTATAATCAACTTGGTTAAAACTTCCTTCCTGGTAAGTGCAGCACTTCCTTTGCATCTGGATATAAGAGTGAGCAAGAAAAGCAGAACAGTTTAAACAAAGAAATTTTTTGTATGAATGATCTTCCTTTAAAAAATAGAACTACAAAAATTAAACTAATGAATCATCTTCAGCAATTCAGCCTTTGTTTTACAAGCAGGTAATATTTCCTTGTACTTTATCAATTATATAGGTGGTGTGTCCACAGTTGCTGCTTTCTGGAACTCAAAAGAAAAGTTTTAGTTAGCATGCTATGTTGTTTGAGTTTAATCTTTTATATTTTGATCTGCTTCTTTTATTATCTGCTAAGGCATCATTACATTGGCTTTACTTTTCTCCAGCAGTTAAAGATTTTATGCGTAGAAAGTGTTACTTGGAAAAGAAGTTCAGTATGTTGCTGTAACTTGGCTTGTGCGAGTGCGCTCCATCAGCACTGAATAATTTCCACTTTAATATTGGTCAATGGAGATTAATTGAGCAACAATAGTTTTTGTTTACTGAATGCTGATAAGGTAGGCTACTCATGTTTAATATTGTTTTACTGGTGTTTTAGGTGTAATTTGATGTATAGGGTAATAAATCAGCATCAGCTTGGGAGATTTTTCTTCTGTAACAAACTAACAATTCCTATTGTTAGTGTGTACTTTGAAAATAGATGGATATTATCAGTCTGGTAATTGATTTATTTAAAAGAAGCACATCTAAGGACACTTGCCTTGAATTTAGATGCACATTAAATATATCTTCAGAAATAGTCCCTGACTTTTGCATTCTAAGGGCTTTTTTTAGGTTGAAGTCCTGATTCCTCATCACTAAAATGAGAGGCAGAGGAAACTGGGAATAGGCTCATGTCTGTTCAGACTGCAAATAAATTGCTTGTTTTGTTACTTTCTGCTGTTCCTGGATCTCAGTGCATTCTATTCATATACGGGAGTGTGTCTTTTGATTTCTATGAAAATCCACTTATGTTAACATCAGCAGCATCAAAACAGATGAGGCAGCAGAAGAATCAGTGCTTGATCAAATAGAAGCAAGAACTAATCAATATGGAGTTGGCACATTCAAACTGCTTATCCTTAGTAAAATCTGGGCCGGATGTTTAAAACCTCTGTTTTAATTACTTAATCACTGGAGAGTCGGTTGGAGGTTTTTTTATTTATATTTGGTATTGAATTGAGTAGATTACATCTGAAGTGGTTTATGTAAATCAAGTATTTGTGACCAAAAATTGGGGGAAGTGGAAATATTAAAAATGTATATGAAAAGTTAAAAAGTAAGAGTAAAGATAAATGTAAATGAGAAAGTAATCAAGTAATTGTATGTTTTGCTAGATTTCTACTGGCATGGAGTTGGGGGATCATGAACAGCCTGTTGTTATGAGAGAAGAAAACAAACGAAGGAGAAGAAGAATGAAACCTCATTGTACATCGAGTAGTTTTTCATCAATGGAACTGATATCCATTGAGTTCATTTTACCTACAAGCAATAAACATACTAAAGCACCAGAAATTATGTTACTCGAAATAGCTGGCAACTGTACGGTTGAGCAAATGAAGGCACAGATTTGGATGCGTGCAATAGAGATGAGTCAAACCACAGACTTCTACCACACGTTCACCCCAGATCAGTTTACTCTGCAGTATCAGAAGAAGGGGCAATGGTATGAAATTTATGATAAACATCAAGTATTACAGACATTGGACTGCATACTGTACTGGAAGGTGTTACAGAAAAAGGTAGGCAAGATCTATGTTGTCCAGAAACAAAAACCATCAGAAGAAGTTCAGGAATTTCAGCGGCAGCTTAATGATTTAATTGGTTATGATGTCACTGATGTAAGCAATGTGCATGATGATGAACTAGAATTTACCCGGCGCAGATTAGTCACTCCACGAATGATAGAGGTAGCTTGCAGAGATCCTAAATTATATGCCATGCACCCATGGACTACATCTAAGCCACTCCCAGAGTATTTATTTAAAAAGATCACTAATAATAACATTTTCATAATCATACATAGAGGAACAACTAGTCAGAAAATTAAAGTGTCAATAGATGAAACTCCAGATATGATTCTCCACAGCTTTTTCACAAAAATGGCAAAGAAAAAGTCTTTGATGGATATTCCTGAAGATCATAGTGAACTGGATTTTGTTCTCAGAATTTGTGGCAGAGATGAGTACATTACTGGAGAGACACCAATCAAAGATTTTCACTGGATAAGACAGTGCCTTAAGAATGGGGAAGAAATCCACCTTGTCCTTGACAATCCCCCGGACCCGAATGAAGATGAGGTTCAGAAGGAAGAATGGCCCTTGGTGGATGACTGTACAGGAGTTACAGGGTATCACGAACAATTGACAATAGATGGGAAAGATCATGAGAGAGTCTTCACTATCTCTTTGTGGGATTGTAATAGGAAATTTAGAGTGAAAATAATTGGCATTGATATCCCAGTTTTACCAAGAAATACTGATCTAACTGTGTTTGTGGAGGCTAACATTCAACATGGGCAGCAGCTCCTTTCACAGAGAAGAACTTCATCAAAGCCTTTTACTGAGGAGGTTCTGTGGAATATTTGGTTGGAGTTTGATATCAAAATCAAGGATTTGCCTAAAGGAGCACTTCTGAATCTTCAGATATACTGTGGCAAAGCACAGGGGCCATCTGCAAAGACAAACCTTCAGTCACATGAATCCTCCAACTCTGATGCAAAATGCAAAACCCAGCTTCTCTATTATGTAAATCTTTTGTTGATAGATCACCGCTTCTTGCTACGAAGTGGGGAGTATGTGCTCCACATGTGGAAAATTCCAGGTAAGGGGGAAGAACAAGGAAGTATAAATGCAGACAAACTCACATCAGCAACTAACCCGGATAAAGAAAACTCAATGGCGATCTCTATTGTGCTGGACAAATATTGTCACCCAATTGCTTTGCCCAAGCACAGGATCTCATCAGACCCCCAGGGGGACAGGACCCGAGCTGAAATGCCCAACCAACTTCGCAAGCAACTTGAAGAGATCATAGCAACTGACCCACTTAATCCACTTTCTCCTGAGGACAAAGAGCTGTTGTGGCACTTTAGATACGAGAGCATAAAGCACCCCAAGGCATATCCTAAGCTGCTTAGCTCTGTTAAATGGGGACAACAAGAAATCGTGGCCAAAACCTACCAGTTACTTGCTAAAAAAGAGGTTTGGGATCAGAGCACTTTAGATGTTGGACTCACAATGCAACTTCTGGACTGCAACTTTTCAGATGAAAATGTCCGAGCAATGGCAGTACAAAAACTGGAAAGTTTAGAAGATGATGATGTTCTTCATTATCTTTTACAGCTTGTGCAGGTAAGGTCTATTTGCCCTCCTGGATTTTGCCTTCCAAGAATATATTTGCATTACCCCATAATTTGCATTTCCTCTTTTAGTAGGTCTTGTTAGTATTCCCTAGTTTTGAAGTCTTCAATATTTAGTCAAGGCAGTGGTAATAACCAGATTAATACAAAATACACTTTTCTACTTTTTGTTTTTTGTCTTTGTTGATGTTTTTGTGGTACCATTGCCTTGTGTCTTATAATTTGTATCTTGTGTTTACAGTAGTAAGTTTTCTGAAAATTGTTAATGCCAGCACAGCTGTGATGAGAATAAATTCTAACTGTGCTATCTGTGATCCTGTTTGGGTTTGAAACACACAGCACTGAAGAGTTGTTGACTGACTTCACTGATAGTTTAGAAAGAGTATAGATAGAAAGAAAGAAAATGCAAATGTTGACATGGGCAAGGCCTGAAGAAAAATCTGGGATTGGGTTTTAAGTCCAGAACATCAGTGCAATTTCACAGTATATTGCAGCAACCTCAGTCTTGGGCTGTTAAGGGGAGCAAACTTATCTAGAAACTTCCCCCTACAAAATTCTGAAAGTAGCAAAAGAGTTGATAGGGCCACATACTAAGATTAGGTCCATCTGGGAACTTGGGTACAAAATTGTGATTCTAATGGCAAGGGATCACTGCTGTATCAATTTGAAGCATTTTGTGTGCGCATCTGCCAGATCAAATGTTGGAAAGGTTTGTATCAGTTACTTGGATTAATTGCTTTTCTCTCAATACGATCGTCTCAACACTGCCATCATTTGGCAAAGTCTCCTCTGGTGTCTGATGGAAAATGTAACCTTGTGTTCTCCCTGGTAAGAACAACCCTGGGGCCAGGTGGGTCTGCAGGCCTCCTACACCTGACAGGGCTGTTTTGCATGGAAAAGCTGTCATCCCTCAGAGCAGGAAATAGTTTCTTCAAAGAATCAGAGGACAACATTCAAAATAATAATTAAAACAATTAACCACTGCAGCTGGGGAAGCTGCCTTTTATTTCTGCAGGTTCAGAGAGAGCCCAGAATCCCAGAAAAATGAAGTTAGTATTTCAGATTTTGCTTGACATTGGTAGTGCTTTCAACGAAGCCTTTCTAGCCTTGTCTTTGCTTGTCTGAAGATTAGGCAGAATTTATGCACTTCTGCATTAACCAAAGGAGTCGCTACGGTTACCTCATTGGGCCTCCCACGTAGCTGCTGCTATATATGTGCTTGGCTTGTGAGCTTTTGCTGTCTACATGTGGCTCAGCAATTTTATTCAGTTTTTTTGTATCTAAAATAGGAGTTGGGTATGATGATTGGTTGCTATCAAAATGCCTGAGAAAATAGGGGAAATACTGGGGTTATTTCCATTTTTTCTTGAAACTGTTTGTTTTCAGGAAGTACAAATATGGTGAATTTTAAAAAGAATAAACCTTTCTAACAGTTAAATAAAATATTGTAGGATAAAATCATAGTGCCTTGACTTCACTGTATCATTTTTAGGAAGCAGTGTTGTAAGAAATGATGAGCATACCATCCTTAAAAAGGAAAAACATGCTAGATTCCAGCTGTACCTCTCTGCTGCTTTCCTTGTCTTTATTTCTGATCTAACTATGGAACATAAGCTGTCAGCACTCTGCAGCAAAGTTTTGGTATGACAGTGTATTTAAAATCTACATTTTTTCAGAGAATGTATGTTGTCCGTACCTCTGCTCCAGTGGACACATCTCTTCTGCAAATGGTTGTCACTTTTCAAATGCTCACCTTTATGAAAGATCTATGGCTTATTTCACTCTGCACAGGATATTCCCATTTTATCCTCTATAGAGGTAGAAATCAAGCATTTTATTTCCCCACAGGTTTCTCTCAAATAGAAGCAGCCACATCATAAATCAACCTATTGAGCTTCCTATAATGTCTGTTCTTCTCTGTTTATAAGCAATGGATAGGATAGTTAAAATGCAACAAAATTCTTTGTAAGATAAACACCAATGGCTGTACCACATGTATATGGCAGTGAGCAAAGGCCTTCTGCTGAATTGAATGACAAGGAAAAGGTACACACAGGGACCTGGTGAAGTGCCAGCAGGCATTTTTTAATGGCCAGCTTTTATTGTTGCTGAGCAAAAGTTGATATTTGACTTTGTGAAGAAAAAAGGGCTAGGCTTCTAAAAATACTTATTTAAACCAGCTCAATGAGGATGGTCATAATGCATTTTTAATAAATGTTTAATGTTAAAATATATTTGCAAGTTCAATAAGGATGTTTTGTTTTGAAGTAATGGTCAGTTGTTTGCCTATATTTGTCTTAACTTGTTTTTCGAGGTTGTTCAAACATTAAGCATAGTATATACCAGAATGAGGTTTCTAATAGACTTTCTTGGAACTGTAATAAAACCCATATGAATTTTTGTGATAATTATTGCTTTTGGGCACCTTACTGCAGTGAAAATTAATTTCTATTAAAAACTCTTCATGCCTCATAATCTCATACACAAAGTAAAAGGATCTATATATTGTTATATTTGTGAATTCTCATTGTCTTTACTAAATAAGATGATGTTGTTTGGGGATATAAAACAGTACTACAGAGACAGTCAAGACAGGTCTTGCAGAATTATGAGACAGGAGAAGGGCAGGTCTGGTGCTTGGCTTTCTTGTCTGTCTCTTAGCCAGCAGCTAGAAAGAACGTGTCTTTGTGACATTTTTATAAGTTGCTTCCTTCAGGAAAGTTGACTTGATTTTTTTTCTTTTGGCTAAACCCACAGGACGATTTACATTTCAGAAATCATGTTGATATTTTTACAATAAAAATGCAACTGTGTGCCACAGTACTTGTAAGAGTTTATAAAACTATGATTTGTTTGATTAATTTAACAGACCTTTGCTGATGGCTTGGTTGCTTCTTTGCAAGCTGCAGAGCGCAGTGATCTTGAAAGAGCCATTATATTCTGTTGAATAACTACTGCTGGAGGTTTGCATACTTAGTTGCTTCTGAAAGCTGAGCACACTACATGCACCCAGCTCTCTGCGCATCCCTTTGTTTTCCCTTAATCTCCCTACAGGCTGCTTCCTGGCATTTTATTTCCAGAACCTGAAGCCATTCACCAACCCCCTCAGTCCATGACAGGGATTTTGTGACTCTGATTCATAGACTATATGTTTCTTATTTCTCTTTTGTTGCCATGGGATATAAGTGCATACTTTTTTCCACCATTAATCTGAATACAAACCTTCTATAAGCTTGAATTCCTCAAGCAACATGAAAGAAGCTGCTGGAAAAATGAGTTGAAGTGGAGAAGTTCCCTGGTACTACCCAGAATCTAGAAGTGTGATGGTCTTCTGGTAGATCAATTCTCTTGGTTATTTGTATGGAGGAGAGAATAACAGAAATTCCAGTATTGGCACTTAAAAATAGTTGTTGACTTCCCCCCCCTGCCCTGCCCCATTTTTTTTTTGGCAGTAGCTTGGAAATGTCTGTGGGCTTGGGTGGAGGTTTTGAAAAAGAAGAAAATGCATCTGTTTTCACAGTCAATAAAAAAAAAAGCTTTAATGAAGTCTTCCTCTTAATTATACTTCATTATTGTAGGATGTGTATCTGATCTTTCATTCTTTCATTCGTTCATGGAATAAAGGCTAGATAAATACTCCAAAGAGCTGCTCCTGTATACTGTTTTTTTCTGGGAACCCAGCAGTGAATCCTGGTGCTGTAGTCTTGAAGTAGTGGATGTTGACCAAAACCAGTATTTTATTATTAAAACATTTTATTAAAGAGCTATTGCAAATACATTATTCCATCTGTCAGTAATCATTTCAAGTATCAGTCATAGTGCAGACTGGTTTCTGATGTTGCTGGGTTTTGCTAAGAATGATGTTGCATTGTGCATATGTTCAGGTTGGACTCTGGTTAGGTACTCCGTGCCTTGTGTTGTCACATTAATAATAAACCTGAAAAGAACCTGTTGCAAACAAAATGTCCTTCTTGAATCAGACAGAGAAGCCTCAAAAAGACCTGCTTTGTAACACATTTTCTACTCTTGCACATTTTGTTTGTGTTCTCTAGATATCATTGGTTAAGTGTAAGCAGTGGGATCTTAAATGTGTTAACAACCTGTCTTCTATGTTTGTATTACTCAGGCTGTGAAATTTGAGCCATATCATGACAGCGCATTAGCCAGATTTTTGCTGAAACGTGGTTTGAGAGTAAGTACTTCAAAGTACTTTATGCTAAAGTTGCTGGCATTATTAAAACCCTTTGTCAAGAAATGAATGCTAATTTGTGGTGTTTTTCTTTATTTGTAGAACAAAAGAATTGGTCACTTCTTGTTTTGGTTCTTAACAAGTGAAATTGCCCAGTCCATGCACTACCAACAGAGGTTTGCAGTCATCCTGGAAGCCTACCTTAGGGGCTGTGGAAAAGCAATGCTGCATGATTTCATGAAGCAGGTTCAAGTAATTGAATTGCTGCATAAAGTCACAATGGAGATTAAATCAGTTTCTGCAGAAAAGTATGATGTTACTTCTCAAGGTATTTGCTAACAGACATTTCTTTGTTGTTAATACTGTTTTTTCTCTTTGGGTGTGGAAAACTAGGTAGCAAATTGTTCTGTTCATTAAGAAAATTTGTGGATAAATTGCTATCAAAGGGCATCATCTTTACTTCCTTTAAAATGTGAGTGTAAATTAAGAATGATTGAACCAGTAATAGATTTGTTTGCTCATTTCACCCCAAAATGGGGAAGAAAATCAATGGTCTAGACATCCAGTACTTTCCCAAGCTTTGGCTTATCTTCCTGAATCTCATGCCATGCCAACTGGGAAACAGATAAGTTCTTGTACATTAGCTGAATGCTGGTGCTGAGGAAAGTCACAAATATCAACTGGAAATTAAAAGTGACACTTGCCAAGAAATACAGCCCTCCTTTAAACTCTCACTAGATTTTTGGCAGGACGATCAGGGAGTGCAGCCTCTGCTGTGCCACGGAAGTGGCTGGTGGATCAGGGGTGAATATACAGGGCATGTCTGAGGAGTCCTGTGAGACACATGTGGTATTGCCATTTCCAGTTCTTGTAAGCACTGCTTTGGAAGCCACAGTAGGGTTATGCCAGGCCTCTTTACCTCCGGGTTTTGCTTGCCTTTCCCTTCTCCCCACCAACCTTCCTAAAAGCTTATTTATCCTTATTCCAGTTACTTGCTTGGCATTGGGAGGAAGTGCAAGAAGGCTTATGACAATATTAAAATTCTAAAAGCTGTAGAGAGTTCACCTCTTCCTGCATGCTCAGCTTGGTATGCTGCAGGCCAGGAAGTCGTGGATTGGAAAGCTTTTCCACTCTGGCTATGCAGAAGTGACTGTGGTGGTGTTTCAAAAGAGATGTGAAGGAAATATGCATTTATTCTTCAATACATAGTATAAAATCTGTTATGTTACCACATAGTGTGAGTTAAGGTACTTACTGAAGCCCCATATAAAACACTCTTTCTAAACAACTTCCTATTTTTTTTCTTAAAATATTCTATAACCTAAATGTATCTAGTCAGAATCCCATATTTTGGAAAGAAACTATACAACCTTGCAGATGTACATGTCTGTAAGATCACTGGATTCCATAATACATTATCTTTGAAGGATATGTGGGCAAAGAAGAAAAGCTTCAAGAGAAAGAAATCATATTAACACCCACCAGGTTTTGAAGTTAAAGAATATTTGGATGTAATGTACAGCAGAACACTGAAAGATGACTTATGTAATTGACATTTTCACTGAATAAGGCTTCCTAAAACTGTGGAGTGTCCTAATAATGCTATATCTAATGTAATTTATTCTCAGATTGTTGAGGACATAATTTTTTTCTACAGGCACCCTCTACTTCTTATATTTTAAAAAATCTATATCCTGAAATTTATTCTGTAGGTTATTGCTTCTTTTTTGTCCAAACATTTCTAAGTTCGTCGTTGCTCCTATTTTCAGTCTGAATATGTTGTCCTGTTTCATTTCATTGTCTTGCAGTCTCATCTTATGCTTGTATATATGTTTCTCTAATGTTTGTGGATTTTCTGTAAAGAACAAATTCCTTCCTGCTAGGTCCATACTATTCCAGTAGCAAACATGTTGTCAAACTGTTTCTTTCACTTTTCACTGTAGTCTCTTTGCTTATATTTGAAGATAGCAAGTAATAATAAATAAATAAATTCTAAAGATCATAATATTACATCTTGCATGGGATTATCTGTTTTCATCACCCTCTGAGCTAGATGATTTGTCTCCCGAGAATGTGTCTATGCAGCTGTTTCATCACTTGAAATGCATAGCATCTCATTTTAAAGCCAGATCAGCTGGACAATTGTTTTAGCAAGTGCCTTTACTTGTGCTTTAAAATCAGCTATTCCCAGTCTTCTGTAGGTTCAGTTGTTTTGCTTACAGTTTTCAAATCCCATTCCATTCCATTACAATGAGGAGACTTACTGAACAAACAGTAAACTGTAACAAACTGCAAACAGTAACTTTCTTAGATATTTGTCTAGGAAACCTGTAGTTACATTGTAGAAAGCTGTTTCATTATCCAAGTTATTACAACTTAGGTGCTTTTGGGAGGCAGGGGGGAGTTGTTAGGGGTTTTTTTGGATGGTTGGTTTGTTTTTGTGTTATTGTTTGTTTGGGTTTGGGATTTTTGAGGTGTTTTTTTTAAAGTGTCTAATTTTTAGGTCCACTTGTTAGCTCCTGTATATCGCTGTCAGGTTTATTTTTTACTAGAAGAGATACCATGTTAGTTACCAGGCACTGCTAGTTGTTCTTTTCTAAAACCCTCTAGGACAGATCTAACATTTGTGTTCTGTGCCTTGCCAGCCAATTCTTTTGGCTTGACTTTCCCAGTTTGATAGCAGTGTTTGAACTGTCCTGCTGTTTTGTCTAATGCACACTAAGAGCCCAAAAAGTCAAAGTATCCTGGGCTGCATCCAAACCAGCATGGGGAGCAGGTCGAGGGAGATGATTCTGTGCCTCTACACGGCCCTGTGACACACCATGGGATACTGCACCCAGCTCTGGCCACTCAGGACAGGAAAGACATGGATCTGCTGGAATGAGTCCAGAGGAGAGGCACCAAAACGATGACAGGGCTGGAGCACTTCTCCTATGAGGAAAGGCTGAGAGTGCTGGGGTTGTTCAGCCTGGAGAAGGCTCAGGAGACATAACATCAGCCTTCTAGTGCTTACAGGGAGTTTGTGAAAAAGGTGAGGAACAAACTTTTTAGTAGGACCTGTAGTGATAGGACAAGGGTTAATGGTTTTAAACTAAAGGAGGACAGATTCTGACTATGTGTAAGGAAGGGGTTTTTTTAGGATGAGGGTATTGGCACACTGAAACAGGTTGCCTAGAATCGTAAAAAGCCCTGTACCTGAAATATTCAAGGTCAGGTTGGATGGGGCTTTGAGCAAGTTGAGCTGAAGATGTCCCTGCTCATTGCAGGGGGGTTGGACTAGATAACCTTTAAAGGTCCTGTCCAACCCAAACTAATCCATAATTCTATGGTTTTGTCATTATGATTCTATTTTAAGTATCCAGGTCTATGTTTCGCTTTATCAGTATAGTTGGGGTTTTTTTTCTCTTTAATTTTTATCTCCAAAATTGCTTGAACATGTATATACATCCTCTGCTGTGTAGCTGCAGTTTCTTTTAGGACAATGTTCAGGTCTTTGCCCTTAGCAGGGTAATAGCCAGTGTATTGCTTACGCTGCTGATGCTCACTAGCTGAGCTGAACAAAACACATCATGCATTGTATAATCTGTACTATTCTGAGTAGAAGATTCAGGAGCTTGAGGTTTTATTAATTAAAAGATTGCATTTAGATATGAACATTAAAATTCTTGTTCATATAAGTATACAGCATATTTTCTTCTTACAGTAATGTGAGATTAAGAAGGCTGCACTATGAAACCAGTTTGAGGAGGATAGGAAATTCAGTGTCTCTGTAGTTTGTCTCCTTATGGTTACAGAGTAATTGATTCCAGGAATTCCAGAGCCACGAGTCTGTCTGCATCTCTTGTCGGTGATGAGGGAAAATACTTTTTGTTGTGTTCTCCTGTGTTCTGTTTTTTAAACGAAAGCTGACATTTTAATATAAACTCATACTGTGCAGTGTTTCTAATACTGCAGAGAAGGCACGTGACTCTGAGGTGTTTGGAGACTTTACCTTTAGGTATCTGAAACAGCCCTGACCACTGATAGTGCAAATTAAAGAGTTTTCCTCCATTCCTTGAATCAGGAGATCCAGGAGGAAAGCCATTTAAAATGGCAGCTAAGTGGAGCTTTTTAGCCAAAGTATAATGCTCAAACAATTTGATTACCTTTAACCTTTTTGCCTTCCAGTGTTTGATTTCATTGTGTTTTCTCTCTTGTAATTGCAGTTATTGCACAGCTGAGACAAAAGCTTGAAAAATTACAGGGCAGCAAACTTCCAGAAAGTTTTAGAGTTCCGTATGATCCTGGGCTAAGAGCAGGAGCACTAGTGGTAAATATATGCTGACTTTCTACAAATCATTTTTTTAAAATTATTTGCAAGTATGTGTCACTTGGTAAAAAGTTTTGCTAATATGTCAAAAGGTCTTATTTCTGTGTGGGTACAATGACATTGCATGGACTCTGTAGGTTTTTGTTCCCAGAGCTATTATTATTTGTCTAAATATAATTACATGCCACCATGTGCTAAAAAATTGCAGCAACACATGAAATTCTAATCATTAAATGGCAATTACACATTTTCCATTAGTTGAATACAAGATGTAACCAGGTAGCTTTAAAAAAAAATTAAATTACTTTATAAAACTTGTATCTGATTCAGGGACTTTGGAATATTCTGTTTCCATTCTTCCAGTTACTTTCTCTGTCTTACCCTGATTCATATCTGTTACTAAGGTTTGGGTCCAGAACTTCACCAAACACAAAAATATCTACCTCAGCTGTTTCTGCTTTTTCAGTATCTCTGTGTTTGTTTTGTTAGAAAACACATTACGATTTTCTTAGAAATACATTAAGGAACACTTGGATTTTTCTCTATTGCTGCCTTCAGTTTTGTGGTGAGATTGCAATCGTGTATGTTGACTCAGAGTTAAAAAAAGATTCATAGATCAGCAGATGTGTAGTGAGAAGAAATTGGATCATGCATCTAAAATGCAATGTGAGGACTGGCTAAAGAAGCACAGTTGAGACCCTTGCACTCACTGGATATGCAGCAACGACCCTACAAGGAAAAAAACCCTGAATTTTCTCCTAGCTAAGGACAGACAAACCATCCAATTTGAGGAATTGCCAAATGCTCAGGCATTGTCTAGATATGGCCATGTTTCTTTTAAATAAACCCATGCCTTGGGAGACAGGCTATAAGTTAGGCTGACTTCAATGGGAGAATGAAACACCTCTCAGGTGAAGCACTGTCTGCAGAAAAGCCAATTCAGACATTTCTTATTCAGAAATAATTTGTGACTTCTTAAATACTATTTTCTTGTTTGTATTTTGTATATTCTCTTCAGTTTTTTGTTTTTGTTTTTGGTTTTTTTTGTACAGAAGTCATCAACATATTGACAGAAAGCAGGTTTTAAAAGAAAAGATCTCTCTAGATTTTATAATTTTTCTTCACTTAGGAAGTATTCAGTCCTACCAGGACCTTCCTAGATGAATGAAACAATAGATTTACAAAGGAAGGTAGCTGTGTCCAAAAATTAGCTTTTCTTTCTCCAAACCATATGAATAAAAACGTTTGGTAAAACAAACTAAGCTTTCATTCCATGTTCATTTTAACCAGTACTATTTATCCATAATCTTCAAAATCTAAAATTTTACAAGTTTAAACAAAATATTAGAAGCAAAGTCAGAGTTTCTAGTAAGTTCAAAGATTTAAAAACTTCTTTCCTTTTTGAAAATAAGGATGCTAAAAAACAATTTTGTTTTGAACTACAGGCTCAGAATTTCAGTAGATGAAACACGAATATACTAAAATACTCCTATATCATGAATCCTATCTGCTCTCAAACACTGATGTGCACTTGATTTTTTTTTTAGTTTTAGATGGCTTCATTGTACATAGTAATGTTCAACAATGAATCAGGAATTCAAGAATAGAAAGTAAGACATACTACAGTTGTATTAGCCATAATAACGGGAGAAAACATTTGAAATACAGATGTTTCATTACTGAATTTATCAGTATTGAAAATGTAATAAACCTAAATAGGGAATCTATTTTCTTATCTTATGAATGATTATGTTAAATTAGTTTCAAAAATGTCATTTCCCCCCTGAATTTGAACAATTTACTAAGGGAATTGAATCAAGCAATCTGGAATGTAGTTGCTAGAAGTCAGAAGGGTGGATGATGTAGTAAATTGCATTGGACCATGATTAGGTTCTGGTTTTGCAAAGCACCTGTCAAAATGCTGTTGTGAAGATCTGTATTTTCCAGTTTTGTCAGAATCGCTGTTCCTGTTTTAAATCTGTCTGAAGCAGATTTACAAGGTAAATCCAGTTTTGGAGAGTCAAGATACACCTCTGCCTTTATCATAAACAGTGGTTAAAAGTTGTGCAGGTTCAGGGAGGCTTTGTGTGGCAGCTGAACTCTGTCCTTTATGTGTGCTTTCAGTATGTTGCTTGTGGTATAGCTGAGTGGAAGTTGGTGAACTATTCTGTAGCTGCTGTTAGAAAGGTTTTTTGGGTTGATGTTGGCATAGAATGGCTAGCAAGCAATAAACCTGTCTTTCACAGATAGAAAAATGTAAAGTAATGGCCTCTAAGAAGAAGCCCCTCTGGCTTGAATTTAAATGTGCAGATCCAACAGCTCTGTCAAATGAAACCATAGGCATCATCTTCAAACACGGTGATGACCTCCGTCAGGACATGCTAATTTTACAGGTATGGTAGCTAAAGCTTATAAAGAATAACATGAATATTTAAAAATATTTTTAAATCATTTTGCTTTTCCTAAGTGTGTATACCTTGTCTTCACTGTTCATATGAGATGAAAGGCAGTCTTTTTTATTTAAAACTCTGTATGGCAAGGCTGACATCAACACTGGATCATTTTTGTCCTACAGTTTTTATGTTACTGTGTTATGAATTAACCCTGGTGGGATAAGAAAACAGGAAAGGAAGAGTAAGAGCAAATAAACTTGTGAGTTGAGCTAAAGGTGGTTTAAAGGGCAAAGGAGAAGTGGAACAACAAAGGAAGAAAACAAAACAAGTGGTGCTAAGGCAGTCACTCACCACATCCCATGAGTGGACCAGTTCCCAGCCAGTCCCTGCACAGAAGATGGTTAACCTACATAACCCCTTCCTCCTTGTTTTATTGCTGAGCATGGCATTGTTCAGCATGGAGCATTGCTTTGGTTGGTTCAGGTCCTGTGTCTGGTTGTGTCCCCTCCCCATCTCTGTGCACCCCGATCTAGTGGCAGTGAGGCAGGGTGACAAACAGGCAGCCTTGGCACTCAGCAGACACTGTTCAGCTGGGACACTGGGACATCAGTGTGTTCCAGCACTGCTTTGGTCACCCCCTAAACCACAGCACAGACAAGCTGCTCTGAAGAAAAGGAGCTTCATCCCAACCAGACATGGTGCATACTGTTACCCCGGCTTTTCCTGCCGTATGCCAAAGATATTTCACATTTTGGTGTTCTACAGACAGAATATTGCTTAGTGCAAGATGGCCTGTTTCTCTAATGAAGTGTTTTTATCATTTATTTATGCAATGGATGAAGCTAACAAATGAAAAATCAGGAGCTAGCATTACTCTAGTTTCAGACAACTGGTTTGTTAGGGTTTTTGGAGGTATTAATGGGGAAAAGTGGGCATGCTTGCTAATGCATTTAATGTTAATGTTAATCTCACCTTATGTAGAAATCATACATTATATTGATTAATACTTTAAGGAAGAGTAGAGATTTCCTGGTCACAGAACAGATGAAGAAATATAAACCCTGGTTCTATAACTGATTATCCTGAATGGCTGCACACTTTCTGTATTTATCTCTTAATCAAATAGCAAAGTAACTTTAGCCCCATCTTAGAAGTCTGGGTAGTGTTATTTGTACGAGAAATCAATAATGTTCAAATTATTTGAAATAACATATACATTTGTTTTTGCTAGATTCTTCGAATTATGGAATCCATTTGGGAAGCAGAATCCTTGGACCTCTGTTTGTTGCCATATGGTTGCATTTCTACAGGGAACAAAATAGGTATGTAATCACACTTACTGTGATTAGAAATTCAAAATACCATATTTACAGAAGATGTGTATGGGAGAACTGTTCTGATATGTGCTGTAGTCCTGAGGTACATAACACTTTATTACACTTTCTGTGAGCAGCCTTCTTGGCAGTGGTTTCTGCCCTTCCCTCAGCTGCAGCTCCAGCTTTACTGGCTGTGATTCCTGTGCAATGGCTTGGCTTGTCATGCAGGTCTCTCTTTAATAACAATCTTTAGTACAAAGCAGCAGTGAAAGTGAGTGATTTATTCAAGATCTATTTTAATGTGGTGATAGGAATAAAAGAAAGGGAAAAAAATTTATATTTTTTCCTGACCTAAAATTCATACCACATACCACATAGAAGCAACATTACTTTACAGGCTACGCAGGCAGTATTTCTCACAGGGCATTGATTCCTGCAGCAGAGATGATCAATTTTCAGAACTTGTGCTGAAAGAAATCAAATAAGAAATCTCAATAAAATGAAGATTCTTTATAACTCTTTAATATACTTTGGTAATGTACTTCCTCTCTAAAATCCATTGCCACATAAAATTTTTTAACATCCTTTTGATTTCAGGATATCTCAACAATGCAGGATCCCAAACTCATTGATAAAATACCTGGTAGCATGACATAAGAGAGTGTTTTTTCTCCTAATATAAATGTTTTAAAATTGAATTATGTTTATTGATATAATTTTAAGAATAAAGGAAATGAAAAATTGTACATCAAAATGCTAACTAACTATAAATATAAGGAAAGTTGGGGATTTTTCTCTCCTTTAGAGGTGCTAAGCCTAATTTTTAGAGAGCTTTTTAGGATCTGGTTTAATTTTGTTTAAAATTGTATCAAGACAATGTAATGTATTGAAAAAATGAAGGAGGAATTCTGCCAGCAATTCTAGCATTTTCATACTTGAGTTACAGATTTCTGTTATTCTTTCATGAATTCTCAATTGATTCCCTATTCTTCTATCTCAAGGAAATAATAGTTGATTTTTCTATAGGCATGGGAGAGATGTAAGAATTTAACATCCTTTTAGCACCACAGTAGGGGCATGGTTAATCATCTTAACACTCCTGCTTGGTTTGCTGAGAATACCTGCAGCCTAAATTAGTAATACCCAATGTGGCATGCTTTGATGTAGAGCTTATGCTTGTTTGGAACAGAACCAAAGAGTAGTGGCACACAAATGTTCTTTCACAATATTCACATGTGGTCTTCTTCCACGCTGCTTCTTTCCTCCCTCTTAATGCTTCCATGGGACTTGGGCAGTTTCTGTGTACTGACACAAGGACAGTAGCCCACTCTACACTGAGCACAGGCAAACAGGTGTCTCACACCTGGGGCTGGCCTCTCCTCCTGCATGGGGCATTCTCGTTCTGTTAAAGTTGTTGCATCCAGTGCAGTTTGGAAGTTGCATCAGTCATTTTGGAAGCGTCTGTCCTCTCCACTGCTGCTGCCAAGCAGACCTCTGTAGGATGAACTTCCTCTTCTCTGTATCACTGCTAAAAGGTCATACCCTGCACTCTCTCTCTTTAACACTTCCCTCTGTTCCTGGCCCTGTGAAGCCATTACCACTACTTACAGTGAAATCAGGACGTTCAAGCTGGCTCTTAGGAGAGTCGCCTGCCGTGGTACCACAGAGCCCCAGAAGCACCCTGCATGCTGCATTTCCTGCTGCACTCCCTGCAGCTGAGTGCAGCCCGGGGAGCGCTGCTGTCCTGGGCGTGCCCCCGAGCCCGCTCTGCTCCCCCGCCATCGAGGAGCTGTTGGCCGGTAGAGGGAGATTGGTGAGCACAGGCAGGGAAAGGCTTTTCAACAGCTGGAATGGGAGCTGGAGCTCACACCCGGGAGAAAAGCAGCAGCTTGACAAGCACAGACCAAAATGCAAAGCTTTTGCATTTGGTGGTCTTGGTGATGGGCTTTGGAGGTCATATTTCCACAACAGTTTTATGGCAAACATGTCCAGGTCACTCTAAAGACAGAAGAAAATACCTTCAGGGGGTATTCAGCCATGAATTCAGCCACACAGAGAGGGCAGAAAGAGATTGCTGTGTTGTTACTCTATTACATAAAAATTTGTACATAATTCAGTAATTGCAAAAGGGTTGGATTGTGAATAGAAAGAAATTTATCTGTTTCAGACAGAGTCAAATTGAAACCAAATCAGAAACTGCTTTGAATTGCTTTGGAGAGAAAGGGGTATTTTTGCTTGTTTGCTTATCTCTGAACTGGAGCTGAAGCTAGAAGACACTGTTGAACTTGAGCCAAAGAAAGAAAATAAAATATTTCTGATTACCAAATAAATTCAATTAAAATCTGACTTTCTCCCATACAGGCATGCCCAATCTGGACTGCATTTGCTAATCTTGGTTACAGGGCAGTGTTGTGTTGCAGCCTCTGTTTCTGCATTTCCCTCTAGCTTTCCCTCTGTCACATGCCATGCTGGCACAAACAGGACAAGGCCCTGTTTCTGCACCATTTTGCTGTGATGTGCCAGTTTGCCTTGGCAAGGGTCTGTTCAGTTTAGGGACAGGCCCCATGGCCCTACAACCAGAGCTCTCTACCAGCAATCCCACTGCTGTACTTCCCTGTGCACTGGTATTTCTGAGCTGTGTACATGCACACTTAAGCTTAAATTGGATTTTCTGCAGGAGGGCCGGCTCTGTTCCTTTGCCACAGCCCTGGCAACACTTGCATCCCTAGAATGCAGCAAAATGAAAGCCTTTCCTCAGCTCCTTGTAGTTGTGAAGTTGGAGAGAACCTGGGGAAAATGTGAATTGGGATCAGGACAGGAATATTTTCTTTCCTTGTGAAAAGCCTTATGCAGCAGGTCCCCACTCATCATGTAATACATCCATTTTAAAAGAGGAATTTTGATGCCAGGGTCTTTATGAACTCTGGCTGATTTCAGCTGGGAATGAACAGGAACCATTGCTCCTTGTCAAATAAATTTCTGCTCACAGAAATATGAAGATCTGCCGTCGATTTTTAAACATAGCTTAAAAATTAATTTTGAATATTTTTAATAGGCTTTGATAAAAATTTAATAACTTCTTCTAACCTTTTCCTTATTTCCTTTAGGAATGATAGAAATTGTGAAAGATGCCACAACAATTGCCAAAATTCAACAGAGCACAGTTGGGAACACTGGTGCATTTAAGGATGAAATACTAAACCAGTGGCTCAAGGAAAGATGCATGATTGAAGAGAAGGTGAGTTCTTTGAATTTTTAGGTAGGGTTTTTAATTGCACCCTGCTAACTTGGAGCATAGAGCCCATATGTTTGTGTTTGTAACTCACGGGAATTTGAAAAATCCATTCATTTTCCCTGCACTCAGTTGTGGGTGTCTGTGAACGAGCCTTTAGCATCCAGCAGGCAGCCAAACTCCTGAGAGACAAGATGCTTCTGAAATCACTCTTTATCAGTGGAAGTTAGAAGTGATATGTGGATGTGAATGTGAGAGATCAGGCAGCAGCACAGTGTCTGTGTGAAACCAAGTCACATAACATTCTCACACAGGCCTAAGAAAGTGGCCTGAGAAACTACAAGGAGGAATTCAAACAGTCTTTGGAGAAAGCAAACAACCTTTGCAGGTGGTGTTTGTCTGACTTGTTGTTTACTTGCAAGAGACGGTTGAGGGCTGTTGTTCCTAACTGTCCAATGATGCTCTTGTGTTGGTTTGCTAACCAATGAAACTTTGTTCTTTCTGAACTACTACAAAAGAGGATTTGGAAGAATGAAGCTCACTCTCTTTGCTATAAGATGAGAGTCCATGTTGTTACTCCCATACTGCCCCTAATACAATAGCAACAGTGATATATGAGGAGCAGGTTGAGAGGACATCTAAGAACACTGAAGGACAGTGGGGTTTTTTTGGGATTTAAGTGCAGGTTTGGGTGCTCACAACTCCTTTTCTTGTGTACATCCACCCATCTACTACAGCCACATTTTTTTCCTCAGGATGTGTGAGCTGCTCTGTGCTGTTTTTCTGTGCTGAGGGACAGAGCCAGCACAGGGAGTGCAGGGCTGTGATCTTGATCCCTGCTGTGCAGTGGTGTATTTTATAAGACGGTTTGCCTAATTCTTGATGGACACATTTCAACAGAAAGGTACATAACTTTGAGAATGATTGCATTTAGTGCCTAGCACTGAAGCATTTAACATCTCTAAGATTTCTTTTTAGTTTCAGGCAGCTGTGGAAAGATTTGTTTATTCTTGTGCTGGATACTGTGTGGCAACCTTTGTACTTGGAATAGGAGACAGGCACAATGACAACATCATGATTACAGAAACAGGTGGGTCATTTTTCTGAGAATTTCATAGATGTGGGGACTGTCTATACCTCACTAGATTTATGTTTCATTTTAATAAATAATGCATTTAACAATGAATGAAGAGACACAAATGAATTCTGACAGTGGTGCTTACAAGGTCAAGTTCTGTAACACTGAAATGTATTTTCACCCCTATTGGCCTCCATACAGAGTGGGGATATGTATCATTAATAATGCCATTATTTTCCAAGGAGCAGTTTGATACAAACTAAGTCATTAAAAATGTAAACTAATTTTTTTTTTTTTACTATCTACATCTAAGGTCTGAACACCAAAAAAACTTTATAAAGCAGCTGTTCTTCTGTCTGGTGTGTGGATGTGGTTCTGGCAGTGTTCAGTGGAACTGAATTCCATCAGAATTCAGATGTTGCTGGACTGTTTTTGCTTCTGAGGAATGTAATTGCTTTGTGCACTGTTGTAAAAAAAATTAGGAAATAAGTATACATGGAGTATATTTGTTCTTCTCCTAAAATCTGTGGGATGGTTAGAAACTCTAACCTGAAGAAACTGAAGAAACTCACTGGTTTTTTTGTACTATGAAGTTTTGGAGTTACTTCCGTAGCTGCACATTGTTTCATCCTTAATTTTACTTACCTATTGAAAGAACCCAGGAACAATCAGTGCATATGGAGGAGTTATATTTAGTCTGAGGAATTCACTTTTAGTTTCATGATCCTGTCACTTCATAATTAGTCTCTGATAAGAGATGGAAAATAGTTAGAAGGCTGGATATTTAATATTGATTATATTAAAGTTTTATCAGTTGAAGGCTAGAGAGAAGAAGTACCCTGAAGGCAGAAATTAACTAATTGAAGACTACGGTAAAAAAGTTCAGCAGAAGGCCTAGAGGAAAAAGTGGCAAAGAAATGCTTTAATTTCAACATTATATATAATATAATGTGGTGTTAGTTCCCACTGGCAGAACGTGAGACACAGGTCAGTTGTCAGGGAAAGAGAGGAAGAGCTGTTGTTCTGTTGTTGTCATGAGCAGGTTTGCCTCAGAGTGTTTAACAGGATCTATCTTGAGCCTCAGGAGCCAGAAGGATCTCAGTCTGAGAGGTCTGCAGAGAGTCAGATTTGGTAGGCTGGGGGAACTTGAAAGATGGCTTAAAATCTGGAACATCAAAGGCTGTTCCACCTACAGATCACTGTTAACTATCATCTTATGCAATTCAATGTTTTATCTTTTTTTAATAAATATGCCACTACTACAAATCTGTGGTTTTTAGTAACCATACTCTTATATCTGAATCCATATCTTGGCTGCCAGTGAAAGTAATAAAGTAATATGGAGAGTAGCAGCAAACTCCAGTCCTGTAGGTGTAGTGACCCTTAAAAGGAGAGGTTTTCATTGCTTTTGTGGGAACTGATGCCCTGATACTCTCTCAAAGCTATCCAAAGGGTGACAATGCAGATTTAGAACACACAGAGTGGTTTAGAAATTGCTAATGAGGGTCGGTGAGGAGAATGCATCTTCCAGTCAATGACACTTGCCAAGGAGATGGGTAGTGCCAGAATCCCATGGGTGTTTGAAACGTAATCCTCAAGCCTTTTCTGTGTAGTGATGCTCTGATTGTTACGGGTAGGAGGCACAAGCTTTCCTTGGTTGATTTTTGAAAAGCTGTGAGTGTATGTTGAGATAATACAGCAGTTCTGCCAGACTTTTAACAACTGCCAAAGATAAATAAGAAGTAATTTTGCTAAGAAGACAGAATTATGTATTTCCCAAAAAAAAGAAAGAAAATAGTCTTTTTTGCTGAACTTAAGGGTGATCATACATACCAAAAAAAAAAAAAAGGGGCTGGAAATACTGTGAATACATGTAAATGTTCTTAGCAGTTTATTGTATTTGTCTAAATGTGACTTCTCTTTATGAAGGTAACCTTTTCCATATTGATTTTGGCCACATTCTTGGGAATTATAAAAGCTTCCTTGGGATTAATAAGGAGAGAGTTCCTTTTGTGCTGACTCCAGATTTTCTGTATGTCATGGGAACTTCCGGAAAGAAGACAAGTCTCCATTTCCATAAATTTCAGGTAAAAGGATGGGTATCTAGCTGCAAATCAATTAACCAATGTTTTTTACCCTCTGAAATGAACATTAGTGCCTTGGTTTTCAAAGATCTGGGCTCCTGGGTATTATCTTAATAAAATGTACTGAATCATAATAGAATTCCGGGATATTTTAGGCCCAACTAAGAGAAAAAATTATCTGTACAATTATGGGAACTAGAATTCAAACATTCACAAAGGCACATTGAAAAGCTCATTAGCAGCAGGCCAGATAAGCAATTCTTTCTTTGTTTCTTGTCTTGATTTGAAAATACTTTGCAGAGGGCTTCAGTGTTTGTGCAATTAGAAGAAACTCATGGCTCTAAGCAGAGCCTCTGTGGAGAATGAGCAGGTGTGAGGCATTTGTCCACTGGCTTTGCCAGTGTTATTCCCTCCTGATTCTGCCCTCGAGTTCTGGGGCTTGGAATGCTGCATCTGAGAAAAAATCTGTAGTGACCCAAAGCTATCTCAGATGCTGGTTTGTGAAGTGGATTGTGGAGTCCCTGCAACCCCTTCACTCAATACCCAGGGTCTGGCCTTGGCAGGACAGACTTTAAATCTCCACCCAGCCTGAAAGAAAGAACTCCCAATGGTGCTCTGATGGTTTGCCCCTGTCCCCTCCCTTCCTAATGCCCTTGTCCCTTGGTTTCTCCTTTCCCCTGTGTCTCCATTGGTGGTGGGATCCCAGTGACTGGCCCTGTTTTCCCTGTAGGTCCCTGACCTTACCTGCCCTTTGTACCACCCTGTCTCAAGGTCATTGGCTGCTGAAGCTCACACTTAAGCCCCAGCTGGGACAGTTCAGTCCCTTTTTGACTCTGGACAATCCTTTGGCTCCTGGAAATAAACTTGGCTGGAACTGATCTGGTGCAAGAGCCTTCTTGCCTCTCCCTGCTGAGCTGCCACGTGGCGTGTGTGGATGTGTGAGCGTGGCTGCTTTGCCTGAGTTTCCCCAAGTGACTTTTCCACAGGAGATGTTTATTGGGGTTAAAGCCTCAGCTCCACTCCTGAAAAGCACACTGCTGCAGTGGATGGATAGATTTAACTCTGAAAGAAATGAATGGTGTTAAAAATCTGTTCTATTGCTTCTATTTGAAATTGAGCACTTTCAAATCAGTTGTGATTGTTTGAGCTAGTGTAGGACTTGGTCAAAGAAGCAGTTCAGTATGCAGTTCCCATGTTTAATGAAATGATTGAGAGTGTGGTTGGTCAGAAGTACATATATGTCTGAGATGTTATTATTCCTATGGTCATCTTTAGAGACTTTGAGTAAAGTGCCTGATTTAGAAAGCCTACAGTATCAAAAGAAAAATTCTTCTGTAGAGTGAGTCAAAGCCAAAGCCCAACTTTCATGTTCTTGTGGGTGAACCAGTCCCAGTGGAGTCTGGTTTTCTAACCGAGTACCTAATTAAGGTTCTTCCTAGTGGACAGTGACTATGTCCCTTTGAACATACACACGGTTGTACAGCAAGTCTGTGTCCAACACACACACACACACCCATCTCCCTTGTGATTGTCTGTGATGGGCAATGGGAATTATCCTAAGATGATAACACCAGGTGGGTCCTCAATGCAGTTCAGCATTTTGTCTCTATTTGTGGCTGCATCTCAGTGCTTTTACTCACTCGTCCAAAAATTAGTGTTCCCCATCTTTGGGCTGGACACATCCTGCAGGCCTCCTTGCCAGAGGTGGGATCCACTTGGATCTTCTTCCAATTCCCTCCTTCTGGTATTCTTACGTTAAGACAAATCACATTGTCCACCAGAGGCAATCATGTGGAGAGGAGCCACACAAAGAAGAACCAATGATCTTTGACTGAAGTCACTGCCCAAACTTCTGAAAATAATTAAAAAATCCTGGGCAATCTTTGAATCTTCATTTTTGGCAGGACTGCATTAATCACTTCATTAAGTTGAAGGGGACTTGTAGATCAAAACATGCTAGGATGGGGTTTGCCATGGGAAGGGAATGCTGAGCCCGTGCATTCAGACAAGCCTGTGAGCTGTGCTGTGTACAGCTGTAGCTGTGCAGGTGTGGGACTGAAACACCAGTTTGAGGTATGGCATTTCAAAAAAGACCTCTGTTCTGGGAGCAGAAAATAGTTAAAAGTTTGAAAGTGTGCTAATGGAGAATTGAAAGGTGTCTGCAATGAGATAAAGTTGGTTTTGTATATATGGATCATGCAGCTCTTTAAAGAGTATCTGACCTTTAGTTCAGCAGCCCAAATACCAAAATCAGTTGGAAGTAAGTTTGGTCATAGCATCTCTTCAGTGTGTAATGCCTCCATCATGGAGTACTGGCACTAAAGAACCTTTTTGTTACTCTGGTACTAATTTCTATGTACTGCTACCATCCCACTAATGCAGACGGTTTAGGAATGCTGTGATAGCACCAATGCCATTTCCACTAGTGTCCTTAGCCAGATAAAAGGTGATTAATGTGCTTTTACTGTTGTGAACTGTGATATGAGACCTGGGCATTTTAAGTGATATGATTTGGGCGCACACAACAACAAACTGACAAAAAAATATAAGTTCATGTATAGTTCTGCTGCAATAGCTACTGTTTATATATCCCTATTGCAGTAGTACATTAAAAGTCTTTTCTGTCTCAAAGACCATAAAAAGAAAGTTAAAATACTTCTATACAAGTAAAAGAGTAACACAGAGCAAGATTTGCATCGTGTACTTTGCTGTGAAAAATGTATGTTTTAGTTACATGGCCAGAGTTTAAAAAACCCCAAAATTGTAGTCTTACTTTTCAGTTGACTTGTTTCATCATATTTCCTAATACTGAGGGATTCATTCAGTCTGCCTGCTGACTCATTCATGTATTAGTGGAAAAGTCTCAGCATTTATCCTTCATTAATTTTTAAGAGCCTCTCTCATTATTTTGTACTTGACTACATTAAAACAGTTTGTACTTCAGAAGACTCTTCTGTTTTTTAGTCTTTGGTGTTTTTAATAACTTAATAACCTACTTCTGTAAGATTTTATTTCTTTGTTAGCCACTGGACATAGTTCATACAGATGTGTTAGCCAGAGCTTATACTGCAGATGCTGGAGAAGGTTAAAATGACAAATAACTTTGACCAAAGTTCACTGCAGAAGAGTATAGTTCATTATTAGTGCACTTCTGAGGCTGTCCGTGGCCTGGCAACTTTTCTGAACTAGCAGTGAGCTTCCTTTCTATTAGTTCTTAATCTAATTTTGTTTCCCTTTTTGTTTGCATTTGTTATGATGGTTTAATGAAAATTAGAGGCCAGAAGTTATTAATAACATCACAGAAATGCTTAGAAGGAAGCAATACTTGGTGGGCTTTTTCCTCATCACAAACATGTATTTAAGCATAACTTAACCTGAGAAGTATTTTTCTGTTTCATCTATGAATTTTTCAGCTGCCCTAGTACTGCCCAGATTTCTCTTGCTGTAATTGTCATATGTGGTGGCATTTTCTTTCCAGCCTTTGGCTGAAACCCATCAATTTTCTTCTGTGCACACACAATTCTCTCACTTCTTACTTGTAGAAACCTTTGAGTAAGCCTCATCTAAGACCTTCATGGTCCTTTTTGAGCTTTGTCCACCTACTTACTATTAATTTGCCTAAAACTGTCAGTTTGTCTTTGATAGTTTGTGCATTAAATTATGAACTCATTTTTATTCCTTAGATTTAATTTACTTAATTCATTATTTTTTCATTGCTCTGCTGACTTGATAATAAAGACATCTGTATTTTCAGTTCTAATCGAATTCTTCTATACCATTTCTTTACAAAATCTCATGTATTTGGTTATCAAACAAAGGTGACAGATAGTAGAAGGGTACACAATTCATCACTGAGAAAAACTTATTTGCAGTACACTGTGCAGGGAAGGGATGGCCTATGTAACAGAACTTGCACACTTCATATTATAAAAATGCCTGGGTTTTAGGATAATAATAATTAGGGCAGTTTCAGGCTTTCGAAATGATTATTCTTTTTTTTCTTTTGGGCAAAGGGATTTTGGTTTCTCCTCAGCTCCTCTCATTTTGCCTATGGCTTCTAGCAGCTTTCTTCTTAACCCCACAGTAAACATGTACATATCCTTGACACATACCTGTCGTCTGGGTTATTTTTGGTTCTTGCTGCCTCCCTCAAAAGTGTAAAAATTCCTTTTCTTGGAAGATACTAATGCAAAACCACATTCAGTTCATGTCTGAATAAATAACTGTAACAGGCAGATGCAGATTTTTTAAAATCTTTTGAATTCCTGGAAGGACTGCCTTTGAGATGCAGTGATACCAGGTTTTTTCTTGACTGCATAATTGTTTTTCTGTCTCAGACACCCAAAGCAGTGAGATACATCATCCATACAGAAATGTAAAACCTTCTTTGATATAACTATAAAGACCTTTCATCTCTTTCAAGGGTAACAAAACACAGATTAACTCCTGTGACAAGATTTCTCTGTTTGAAGTTGATAATGCATAAGTAAAATTTCTTTTTTTATATTTTTTTCTCCTGTTATAATGGAGAGAAACTATTCCCTGTGATAAGGTGATGGTGTTTTCTATTGTAAGTTGTGCTTTGACCATTGCATTTAATCTTCTGCTGTGCTAGAACTAAACTAACATTGGAGTTCATAAGTATGGTCTTATTTCAAAACAAAGAGTAAAAGATTTGAGTTCCCAGGCAGTACTAAGAAAATAAATTGTACAGACACATCTTCAATATATCATCTTCCTTCCTTTGTATTTTCCTAACCTGTCTAGTTGGGTGTCCTGGTGTTGCTGATGTAAACAGTGATAGATGGTAAGATTATTTGTGCAACACTTCTTGTTTCAGAGGAAGAAAAACCCCATGGATCTTGTAAAAAATGCCCTGTGCTCTAGAGGACTGATGGGATTTGTTGGAAGTTTACATAAAAATATTCCTATTTCCCAAGTATTATTCAAAAATTTAATATACAGTTGTTGAAAGGTTAAATTGAATGTTTAATTGGGTAAAAATTAGCATTGCTTCAGCTGTGGTTGGAATAATAAAAACCTTCTTGGAAATATTTTTCATATTTTTACATTACTGCATTGCAGACCTAATTTCTAGTTGATTGATGATTGATGTCTTTGTTTCATTGTTCTTGTTTCTGCTAGTAAATGAGTTAAAAATTTAATATAAGAATAATTTCATTTTATATATTAGTCGCTTAGCAGGAAATACTATTTTTAAAGCATTGAGTGTTTTTCCAAGCTGCAGAAATGTCATTCTTCTGAAAGTTCTGTTGTTAAGCACAGATTATTTATACATGGAAATGAAAAGGCTATAAAAAAATGCATATGGAATCCAGAATGACAGTACACAGTGATAGAAATCCTCCAGCAAGGCAGACTGGAGCTGTCAGCTAGCAAAATTCCTTAGAGCACCCAGCCTGAAAATCTTCCCTCTTAAATAATCCGTCACCACTGCGAAGTGAATAGACATCTATAGAAAATGAAGAGCAATCCCCTGGAGGTGCTGCTTTGTTCAGTATCAATTGCCAGCCACAGTCTCTAAACGGGAACATCCCAACAAGAAAGGAAGACAGTGAATTATTGCTGTCTCTTTTAACAGCCACAGAAAGAGGTTATATGGTAGCGAAATTCTTTTGAAATTCTGGTGAGGCTGGGGTTTTATGCTTTAGTAATTAATGTAGTGTCAGAGCTGTTAGTTGTACACCCAAACAGTTCTGTTGCCCCAAGCTGTGGTGAGTGAAGTTACACTGAGCAGCAGGTGCAGAGATCTGTGTCCTGTTTCGGCTCAGCTGAACGGCTCTGTTGGGTCTCCTGTCCCTGACATACTGCAGTGACTGAATGGCACTGGTTAATGAGAGTCCTGTGAAATTCCTACACCAGCCCTCTAAATTCATCTCCTCAATTAACAAAAAACTCTTCTCTCTCACAGGACGTATGTGTGAAGGCTTATTTAGCTCTCCGGCACCACACGAACCTGCTGATCATCCTGTTCTCCATGATGCTGATGACTGGAATGCCCCAATTAACCAGCAAAGAAGACATTGAGTACATCAGGGATGCACTGACAGTAGGGAAAAGCGAAGAAGATGCCAAAAAGCATTTTCTTGATCAGATAGAGGTTTGCAGAGATAAGGGCTGGACAGTGCAGTTTAACTGGTTTTTGCATCTTGTGCTTGGAATCAAACAAGGAGTAGAAAAGCATTCTGCTTAATATTTTATGTAAATTCACTGTGGGTGTGAATAGGAGGTTAGTGAACCTACATGTTATTTATGAATTCTGAATAAATGAGCAGTCAAAATTGCCTTTACTCTTCTGGCAGCTTAAATGGATCTTGTAAAAAGGCAAGGACTTTACTCTGTCCCTCCAGGATATCTTTCTGCAGATAAGATTTTTTTTTTTCTTTTTTTAATTTCTAATGACACTTCAAGTTTCTGGATTCTTTTAACTATTTGCTTTGCTGATGTGGCTTGGATTTTTTTTTTCTTTTTTTAGCAATAATTTGAAATGAATATAAGGAGGAGGTTGAGTAAGAAGATAACCTACAAACCCCCTATAACCTTACCTTAATTGTTCATGAGGATCAAGTCCTTCAAAACCAGAAGAATTTATATAAAATCTATGGTTACAGTGAAATCTCTGTGGACAATCCATATCTGTCTCAGGATGGTTTATACACAAATGTTCTTCATCCACATCCTTGTCTTGTGTCTTTTCCTCAACATTTTGTCCTTTCTGGATTTTTAATATGTTGTCAGTAGAAAAGAGCTTTGGTTCTGCCATTGGAGGAAATTGCCTTACTGTTACTGTAACCTCCTGATGCAGATAACCAATTGTGACTGCCAGGAGAACTTCATAGTGACCTGGAAGTTCCTCAGATTGGAAAAGGAAGTTCTGAAGGTTTAATGAAAGATTTTTTAATTGTACTTTTTAGTGGAGAATATCCGTATTATATTACAGATTATATTCTTAGTGTAAAGTTATTGAAATTCCACCTATTTAGGAAAAGCTTTGTTTAAAAAGCAATGGTACTTCTTTATTCCTCAGAGAAAACTCCTTAAGTAAGAGTAATTGACATTTTACCAAATATCTGAGAAACCCAAAGTTATTTATTCCGTGGGGAAATATTTTCAGGATATACCTAGAAGGAATTAAATGCAATCTTTGAAGTTGTGTATATTTTGCTATTTATTTTTAAATTCCTGAAGAAACAATACTACTGAAAAGCTATTTATGAAAGAAACAAAAAACTTATCTTTAGTTTCAATATTTAAACTTACAAGAGGAAAAAATGGGCAGTGTTAAGTAGTATTTTAACACTCTACTGTAGATTGCCTGCAAATCAAGTCTACCTATGTTAGGAAAGGAAAAAAACATACACCCTGAATTAGTCTTTGACTTGAATTATTGTGGTATACTTCTTGCTAATTGATTTTTACCAAAGAGAGAAGATGGCTTACAATATTGCTTTTTTGCACTGTGCCCATGTAATTTCTTCCTTCATTGTAGTGTTACATGGGCTTTACATTACATATGAATGATGAACTGAATTTTAAAATTCTGTTACATTTGCTTTGATCATTTCACAGAACTGTTACGATTCTAACTACTGTTACAAGTGAGTGCATTCTTGAAGGATTTTTAATAAATGTACTGTAACTGGTGTCTCAGTTATGAGATGTAGCCAATCTATTCTTGAAATGTAGATGTTTAGTTGGTTACTGTGCACAAGTATTTTTGGTGTAAATGGTAGACCCAAGTTAAGGAAATCGCTATGGTTAAAATGTAGACTATTTTGCTATTCTGTTACATTATTATTCTGTGCAAGATAGACTTTAGATCATACTAAAATATAACCCAAATGGTGAATATTGTCTGTAAAATGATATTTTTAGATTTGTATTTTATAGATCTGAAATAAATTGATATGTTCTATTCATTTGATTATTATTCATGAATAAGCAACTTAGCCCAAAATACATGTAAATATTTTTATCCAGTTTCTTAAAGACTACCTAATCTCAGTAAGAAATCATATTCAAAGTCCCACTCAGAGGAATTGTTTTAGTTCCATATTAATAACTCTGTACGATGTCAGCTATCTTAAATTTTAATAGTCTATAGTATTAGAATTGCAATTATTGTAATTATAAAATGTGAATAGAATATTGCCACTTTCGAAGATCACTTTATTCATTCCTGGTTTGTTCTATGAAGAAAAATCTGAAGATTTTAGTAAGTTTCTAGTTTTAAAAAATAAGTAGATCTAGTGTTAAATTTAACTCTAGCATGGGGAAATAAATGCTAATCACAACTTCAAGGGAAATGGCACTCTTGAGGCAGCCTCCATTTGCAGGAACAGTTCTACATGAGATCTGAAACCAGAGGAAAGTAGTTTAGTCTTGCACTAAACTTAGTCTGATGATTTTTATCAGTAGTTTACAGTGTTATATACTCAACTGTGTTTGTTGCAGACACCTGAAGTGTCGGAGTCTAGAACATCCCTCTGGCCACCCTGGAGGGTTTGGAGACCGGACAGGGGGGTCTGGGATCTGTACAGGGGGGTCAGTTAGACCCACACAGATCCCAGGAGGACACTGCCTCTGATCCCTGTCCATGGGAGTGAACACTCACATGCAGGAAGAATCACAAATCCTAAGAATTTGAAATAAGTAGTGGATGGTTTATTATAGAATATAAATATAGAAATTAAGATTCTTAGTATATGGGGCTGAAGAGACAAGATGGAGGAATTGGGGAGTGGCCCCTGTCTTCCTTGTTCTTGCTCTCATCCCCCATCTTGTGCTGAGTTGGGTTTTAGAGATTGGTTTAGAGTAGAGCTGACATGTTAGTATAGGTAATAGGTATTGGTACAATTTTGTAAATAAAAAATACGTCTCGGACAGTGGTTGGGTCAGGGGTACTGTACATAAGGTACGGGGCTCTCTGATCCGCCCAGTCTGCCGCGTGTCCTGCTCTGCTGGGGATGCCTCACAGAGCTGAGAAAGAACTAAGATAAGGTACCCTGCCAGGGAGGCCTGGCAGAGTTGAAAAAGGACTGAGATAATGAAGAATAAACAACCTTGGAAATGTGCACCGGCAGACTCAACTTGTCTCTACCTCTGGTGTGTAACACTTAGGGCAAAGAGAAGACTGAAAACCTTATTACCCCTGGGAACAGCAACCCAGGGGAAACTCTCAGGGAACAGCAACCCTGGGGAAAAACCTTATTACCTTGGGGCCAGCAACCCCAAGGAGAATCTCAGGGAAACAATAACCTTGAGACTGAAGCACCACAGTGCTGAGCAAATTCCCAGACTTTTCATTACTTTCCTTGCCCATGCAGCCTATGGTTGGGCTGCCTGGTTTCTGCTGGGCTGCCTTGTGTCTTCTGGGCCAGCCTGGCTCCTGGGAGATCAAAAGTTGCTGCCAAATCTCCTCTTTACCTAAGGAGCAAGCTGTGGGTACCAGCATCTCCTTATAAATGGCTGCATGATCATGCTGCTGATTATTGACTGGATTGTGTGCCCCTCTGGAAACCTCCACTCCCCACCCGGGAAACCACCACTGACCTTGTTTTATGGCAAGCCCTGACACAAGGAGGAAAAATGTAGAGGTGTGGTTTGAGGTGTGCAGCCTCAGCAGGGAGAGGAGCTGCTTTTCAGCTGAGGAGGTGCACACAAGGACACATCTGCATGTCCCAGACAGAGCACGGCTGTCCTGTTCTGCAGTGGCATTCCCAAGGCCTGGAGAGCTGGAACTTCAGCACAGAGGCCACTACTGGAACAGTTTTGTTTTCCTCCCGGTAGCTTCGGTCGGTCTCAGCTGCCTTGGTTGGTCCTGGCTAGGGGTGCACCTACGTACCCCCCTGCCCAAGCAACTCCGGCAAAGCTCCCAGGCACAGGCAACACTTAGCAAGCTTAGTTACAGTGATATTCAGCTCTTAGCAGTGATCAGCTCTTTTGCAATGATTCTCAGCTCATAAGCTTGCTAAGGTGCCTTGGCAGACACAAGGGAGAGAGAGGAGAAGCGCCGTATGGAGTTCCACAGATGAATCTTTATTAGCTTCTTCCATGAAGGGTTCCAGGGACAGCTCTTCTACTGAGCTGGGGGAAAAGTGGGGTTTTTATAGGGTACCGAGGTTTTGAAAAAGGGTCCAATAGTATTAGCTGGGGTAGAAAGTGACCTATTGTCTTACAGTGAGATAAGCGAGGGTCCAAGCACGGGAGAAGGGTTATTTTGGCCTAGTCACCATGACCAGGCATTTCTGCCCTTAGGCGACTGCCTGCCAGAGAGGCCTACCAGGCCTCAAGGCTGCAACAGAGCAGGAGGCTGAACCACAATTTCCTGAGTCTCCCAGTGCATAAACTCACTGACCCTTACTGGTTTTTAAAGGTTATAAACCAGGAAATGTAAATTAGTCACTAACCACTAACCTTTTTCAGAAGCTCTAACACAGCATGCAGAAAATTACTTAATTTTCTGTGTACATCCCAATTATCATCATTGTCTCCTGTTAGCCTTAAGATTATGTTTTGAAAATTATTTTAAGGGCTACTTTGATATCTGTTGTATTTTCTTGGTAGTTTCATTCACATTACGACTGCACCTAACAGTGGAAACTTGAATCTATTCTTAGAGTCAGTGCCTCAGATTCAGTTGTGACTTGACATCTGCTGTGACCCCAGCAAGGTCATTGAGATGTTGGTTAGTAGTGAGAGTGTCCCCAAGGCTCCATCCTAATTATATTCCAGGACAGGAAGAGAAGCTGAAATGGAGCTCAGGTGTACAATGTGATTATATTTAGATCTTCATGGAATACACCAGTTGCGCTTGTTAGAAGTGCTTAATCTATCATTAGCAGAGTATTGAGACATAAAATGTTTAGCAGATTTTTTTTCAATGTGATCAATGATACAGAAATACAGATATGAACAGATTACTTCAGAAAAATATCAATGGAAATTATGATTCTTGTATTTTTGTTATAAATCTTTCCCCTGACTACTGTCAGCATTCTGCAAATCCACATAAGTCCCAAGGATTGTATAGATTTCCAACTCTGTGCTAATGACTTCATAATGTAAAATCACAATATAATTGTGTAAAGTAGTCTTGAAATTAAAAAGTTATTATAATTAAAATCTGGGATACCATCTGCAGGGTCTGGTGGGCTCTTTGAGCATCCCAGCAACACTGAAGTTTCTGAAAAACACTCATGTGCTTCATGAATCTTCCCATTGTAACTTACATAATATATGTTAAAAACAACACTCCAGAAATAATGAATTCTCCTAGAGAGAGGTCAACAGGCAGAGATTCCTGCTGTGCTCACCCCACTTGGCATTGCAAGCTGGAACTGGCCCAGAGAAGTACTAATATATTTGAAATCTTGTGACACACTGACAGAAAGTAAGATTCATGCTAGAGAAGAGAAAACAGGAGGATGAACTGTTTGTCTGCAGTTACATAGTTAATAGCAAGGACTGACCAAAGATACAAATTTCATGATTATTCCCACATGAGGTGTGCACATCGTTATGTCTCTAGAGAAGAGGGCACTGGTGACCTGTTCCAGTCTGCTGATATAAGGAGACGGGCAGAAGGCCATGGCTTCTCCTGGCTTTTTCTGCACCATTGGGTCTCATACCCAGCAAGAGAGAGGCTGATGACCTGCCTGTTAATAATGGACAAGTGGACACTGGACAGGATAAATTCCTTCCCACCCCTGCAGTGGGGGTTGTTGTTTCAGAGGGTGCGTGGCTGCCCTTGACACGGCAGGAGCGCTCTGCAGGCTGGGGAAGGCAGGAGGCAGTGTGTGCCATTTCCCAGGTATTCTCCTGGGAATGCAAAAGAGGAGGCTGTCACTTTGGAAACAGCAGCAGCACTGCCAGGAACACGTGCCAGTTAATTTTAGCTAACAAAAGATTCCTGTGCATGGCAGAAGTGCTGTATCTCCTCAGTGCGAGCACATCCCACACCTGGGTGCAGTCACTATGTGTGCAGCATTAGGAGTCACCGTGTACCAGTGCTGGCCACTCTCTCAAAGCTGTCTTTGGTCTAGTGCCTATGGTCAGAGTTTACCACTGAGCCATTTATTAAGTGCATGAAGAAAAAAAAGGAAAATGAGACACTGTAGATAGCAGTATTTTTTTTTAATATAAATAATGAGTACATACACAAGAAAAGTCAAATCTAATGTAATGAGGAATATCCAGAAAAGATCCCTGAAAGGAGAAATTGAAAGAAAATAGAAATGTTCATGACCCGTAGTACAAAACAGTTTTAAGACTACAGCTCAGAGTTTGTACCAGATGCTTCTTTGCCTTTGAATATATCTTTCTTTATTCAAACTAATTATTCTGCAAAAGGCTAAGAGGGCTATGACTGTTTAGTAACCTAAGAAATATGCTGCCACAGTGCAGTTCATGATAAAGAGTCCAATACATAGCAATTCAAGATATAGCCAAAAAGTGTCTGGGACTGGCAGTAAACTCATCACATGAGGAAGTTATTTCCCAACATGATGGAAATGCGTTTTTCTCTGAAGTATTTGGAGCTGGTCCCTGTCAGGGACAGGATACTGGCCTGGACAGACTCTGTCTCTGATGCTGGATGGCAGATCCTCGGCTCAGCTGTCAAATATCTGCATGAAAAAAATCTTGGTGAAATAAACAGGTCTCCTCAGGAAATGCTTTCCCTTCAGCCAAAGTTATTCTTCATTTTGATGACATTCATGACAGCATCTGTGTTTTACAAACCTGTTTCCTTCCCACAGAATATGATGTATTTTCCAAATCTTGTAAAACAGTAATTCTGTCTACCTGGAGAGAAAAACACCCAGAGATCTCAGTAACTTCAAAGTAGTCTGAAACCAAAACACTCCAGGCAGGGACCTTTCGATTCAAGGTGATGGTTCATGCAAAGGCAGGCAATTATAGGGAAATGCTAATTACCTACACATTAATACTTAAAGGACAGACAGCCTTTGGGATTCTGTCATTGCAACAACACACCAAAGTGTGGGTAAAGAGTCTAAAGGCCAGAGACTTGAAGGTCCTGTGGAGATTGATACCAGCTTGGTGGGTGCAGCTGCAGCCCTCCCAGGGGAACGGGGACTCAGGGCCAGCAGCTCTGGCAAAAATGGGTGTAGAGTCAGGGTTTAATGCCAGGATGAACTGTGTGCTGTGCAGGGTTTAGACCTCAGCAGACAGAGTATGTTATTGAAAGTCCCTTTCATGGGATTCATGCCACATAAGTAGCGATGTTAGCAGGAATATTCTGTAAGAATAAATAGTTTATAAAACATCATTTACTCTTTTTTTAATTGGTAGGTATAACCATAATAGGAATGACTGTTTTCTGCTGCGGCTGCTTCTACTGCTGCTCAGGTTCTTCACCCTAATTCCTCATTTCTCCTCTCTTGTTGCTGTTCCTTGGACCTCAAAAGCTAAAACCAGAATGAATTGTCTGCATCTTACAGCCAGGAAATGCACAGCTGAATGTCAGCAAAAGAACCACACGTCAAAAGTACTGGTAGCTGGAGATGCTGTCAACACCTGCACTGGGAGAAACTTGATAAAAATTCTCCTGACTCTGACAAGGAAACAAAGAGTAAAAGAAAGGAGGAAAAGCTGTCTGTATATGCTTCAAGGTGTAAAGCACTGGAAGACTAAGCTTTCCCAGGTTTAATGCTCTTTATTCACCCTCCTAACCACTATTATCAATGGACTCAAGGTAGAAAAGGAACTTTATAGTGAATGCACGTTTAACTAGAAAAATGGATAAAACTTAATGCAGTTAAGTGCAATAATAAGAGAAATACAGCCCTTTTCCAGAACGTCCAAGACTAAAACAGAAGCAATAATGGGGGCCACCACAGTCTAGTTGTCCCACCTGTATCATGTATGTGTGCTGTCCAGTACTGTGATCAATTTAGCTAATGCCATCAGCAACTGCACTTTCTGAAAAGCAAGTTACTTGCTTTCAGTACTCCCTGTAAAGCAGTGCTTCAGAGAGCACCCTTTGGAAAACCATCTTTACAAGGGATATGCCAATTAAAAAAAGATATATGCAAAAGTCTTTATCATAATTGCAATATATTAATTTAAAACAGCATCAAATATTAACTACCAGAAATATTTATTAGTGTTATTTACAAGATCAAGAGATTATAACCTGAAACTGAAAAATAAAAAAACGTTTAAATGCATCATTTTGTCAAAAAGGCTTAGAAACCACAGTATAGCTTGTAACAACTTGTCAGGATTTGTTGTACAGCAGATGTCACATAGTTCACAGCAAGACCTCCAAAAAAGGACACCACAACCCTTGAAACACAATTTAAACACCATTAGAAGTGGTCAACTTGCTGGCACTCTTACAGGGAGGAGCTCCTTGAGTGTAGATGAGGGAACAAACACCCATGTAGCAACATTTCCATTCAAAAAGGGAAAAGAAATATTTGTAGATGTCAGAAATGTCACAAATCCACAAAGGGAATTATTTAAAACACATAAAACTATGGCATGAAACCACAGAAGTCCACAGGAAAAAAAATCATTAAAAGAGCTGAAAAAACCCACAACATTTGGAGAAATTGTTAATTCTTCCAAACTGCTCAGTGCCTACTAAAAAATGAGATCAATGAGATATTGAATCTTTTAGAACAATCAGTCCTTGATGAGGATTTAGTAATCCTGGTTAATTTGTGGAACAACAAAGTATTCTTGGCTACCAAAGAACTGTGGAAAGCAGAGTTAGCTCTGGAGCATGGACTGCAGAAACAGTATCTGGTCATTACAACCAACACATCTCAGTCATGTGGAGAAAGATATTCAGGAGACCTTTCAGAAGGTACAAGCAGTGAGAGGGGGCTGTGCACTTCCCCAGCAAGAATGGCCAAAAATAGCTAGAGATTGCTTCCTTTGTTCAAAACTGCAGAACCAGAACCCAAGGAGCTTGGCAGCGATGCCCGGCACATCCAGCAGAGCCCGGCAGGAGCTGGCGGCTGCTCTTTCTAAACTCAGAGGAAACCATCACCTGTGACAGCTGATTACCATGGTAATTTTTCAAACTCAATCAAACAACCTGGGAGCTAACTGTACAGCAAATCAGGCTGTGACAGAGCCCCACAAAGCTGGCAGGCTGTGAGGGGAGTGGTGTACAGTGAGAAACATCAATCTTCAGAGCATTTTCACATCTGTGTATGCCATTTCGACTCTACAAATTGCCAGGAGTTATGTTTCTTGTAAATCTACCATGTAGTTTTTCCTAAAATCTATTGCTTACAAAGCCTCTTACCAATCTAAAAGGAAATTGCCCTCCAACAACTGGTTTGTCTTGCACTTGTCCTAATACTACTTTATTAATGGAGAAGGGGCTCCACTGGAAGATGCAGACAAATACCTCCCTGGCAGATAAATAGACTAGAGGGAGTCAGTGACCTCAGGAATGTTCACAGCTGTGAGTTACCACATGGCAGTGTTTGCTACATAAGGGACCTGCAGTGACTTTATTAAAGTAATAGTCAACAACAAACATCTGAGGATTTAACAGGTCTGTACAGGACAGATGTCCCAGACATGCACAACTTGCTCTCCAGATTTTTCTTGGCCCAATGGATGGAAAGCTGAGAAATACACAAAAATAGTCAATCATCTACTAAACACAGCAAATTAGAGTTGTCAAGACCTTCCCCTAGTTTACTAAACTGCTGAAAATAAGCAAAAGTTTTGATTTGTTTGTAATGTCAAGAATTATTAATCAACATTTGTTCACTGGAAGATAAGCTAGAAATTGTACAATACTAAGAAGTGTCAAATCACTTCAAACTTCCACAAGAAATGTCAGTATTGTGACCAGACTCCTAAGGAGATGATCTGTCCTCACAGTAATTAAATCAGTAAAACAACCTAATTTTTATGCACACGGAAGGGACACGCAGGGAAAGAGGATAACACTGCTCTTCACTGTGCAATATCCTGCCAGCAATACCAAAACTGCAAATGAAGAGAAAACGTGTACAGTACTAGCCAGGCCTGAGAACCTCCTGCTTAGCATATGGAAGAGAAAATTCCAATACAGCCAACCCAAGCATAGATGACTTTTCATGTTTTAGCTATAACTACAACAGCCAAAAGCAACACTTGCTTCGGATGGAAAAGAATATTTAAATGGCCAAGCAAAGGATTAAGGTACATTTTGAGAATATTTTTAAGAATAACTCCAAAATTCCTTTGCTTATGAGAATGTGTGTCAAGACACAAGCAAATAGTCACACGGATTTTTTAAGGAAGGCATATGAAATTAAAGAATTAGGGTCTTCCTTAATTTTTTTTTATGTGTCTTGAGGTGAGCTGTGCAGAACACGTTTTTGAAACATTTTGTTAATAAAAACCTATTTAGTTTAGCTTATCCCCTATTAATTTCCATTCATTAACATAGCCTAAATAAAAGCAATAAAATCATGTTTACATTGGGATGTTTGCCTTTTATTTTCCTAAAGAAGTAATTTCTTTTACCCTCTTTCTAGCACTGCTGTGTATGCAAAGCCTAAGTATAGAGTGAATTACCAGTTGAAAATGTGACCTCAACTTAATACAAACAGTAGATAACTGAGACCTTCCCATGGGCATGGTCTTCCAGGAGAAGGATCTTCAGATACTTTTGTTGAACAGTGAATATCCCTGTGGCAAATTTGGGGTGGAAATAAGACAAATAGAATGAAGAGGAAACAGGATACCCCCATGGTGTTGCTCCACTTCCTTGGGAGTTTCATGATGTTGCTGTTTCACAAGGGAAAGGAACAGAGGAAGTAAAATTCTCTCAGTGAACATCAGAGCTCATATTGCCTTTGGTCCCAAGAGCTTTTTGAATTGTAGGTAAGGCACGAGCCCAGTGCAGATGAGAGGCAGAGGCTTCTGTGGGGAACAGCGCTTGCTGCTGCTCTCTGCATCTCTGCTCTCAGCACATCTGGGCCACGTGTCCTTTAGGCAGCCAGGACAGCACATGTCACCTGGGGAGCACGAACAGTGACAGCTACAGCCAGGATTCAACAGAACAAGGAGAGCAGAATTTTGGGTACTAAGCTGTATATCCCAATAGCCAGCTTTGTAGGAATTCCACCAATGCCAACTCAGAGTAAATGAGCTGAGTTCAAGCTGCAACACCACAGGCCTGGCCTTGGGAGCAGGATGTACTGTACCCAGAGAAAATAGGAGCAGCCAGATTCAAAGCTGGAAATTCAAAGCTCACTTCAACCATGTCTTCTTCAGCTCTTGGAAAATAGCCTTGGTAAATCTCTAGTCGCATCATCATGACAATTTTCCCAGCTTGTTGGCTAAACAGTACCAGCACTAAATATAGGCCTCTTTGGCATGCCAGCAGGAGCTTGCCAAACATGAAGGAGAGTAATTTGTCCTTCCTGAGAAGACACATGCCACCCTCAGGCATATGGTACCGAGCCAGAAACAATTCACCCCAGCATGGCAAACAGCCCACTGCCGGCCTTGGCCTGGTGTGTTCCCACACTGCCATACTGCAAACTGCAGCATGGAGCAGAACTGGGACATTCCAGGGCAGTATTTTTCCCAGGTAAGAGTCACTGTTGTAAGACAACTCACTGAAGTGCAAATTGAAAAGTAATACCATCATTTAAAAAAATCCACAAAAGCAGAGAGTAATCTGATGAATCTTCACACAATGTTTTAAGGTTCTAAACCCATCTATGAGACTGCTCCACCTTCGGCTACTTTTAATATATAAATTGGTATGTACCAATAGCTCTGTGACAAACAGATTGTCACAGCTGTCAGAGTGAGTCACAGAGAAATCAACTGCACTTGAGAGGAAATTGGCTTATCCTTTAAGGAACAGGCCTGCAAATAAACACTGGTGGGAGACATATTTAATGTAATGTAATACTTTGCTCAGAAAATGAGCTAAGCCACAGAAAAAAGATAAAAGAAAAGTACCCAACTTATTTGTGGATCTCTTCTGATGGATTATATTCTCATAAAATTAGACAGACCAGTTCTGTTTTTAGTATCTTAGACACCAACAAGGTCAAGAACAGCCTTTAAAGTGACACAGAAACATGACATTTCCATTTCTTTGGGACCTCTGATCTTTTCCCTCAGAAAAAATGAATCAGTTGCAGTCTTACACTAGAACTGGATTATTTATGAAAATGCTTCTGAGCAGTAAAATGTTAGACCTTCATCCAGCTGTGAAAGCTGGCCAAGCACAAAGGTCCATAGGCACACAACTGCTCACAAGATAATGACCAAGAGCAGCAGAGGAAACACTGAGATCTGGAGAAGGTAATTACTCTGTTCTTCCAAATACAGCAATTATGCTCAGACACAACCAAAAATAAGAAAGGAAATCAACATTAATTAAAAGTAGACCTGCCCATACACAGAGTGGAAACTCTCTCCAGAGCTTCCCATGTAAGAAGCTATACTAGATCAAAGAATAGTTTTTTCCAGTTGAAAAGCTGGATAAGAAGGAGAATCCAGTGCAGTGAAACAACAGAAAGGCAACTGTATTGCCCATTACCCTCTCCATGAGAGAACCACCAGGATGTGCTAAGCAAAGAGCTTTTCTCTGGAGGAGTTTTTTCATTTCCAACCTATAGCTGGGGAGTGTCTGCCACAAACAGCAGAGAAGAAGCAAGTTAGGAAGTTGGTTAATTACTGATGGGGTCATCATCTCTCAGAGAGAAAATGAGAAATGTCTTTAAAGGAGCAAAGAACAATGGGACCAGCAGTTGAAAAGTTTAGGTGCCTTTTTGCAGGCTGAGCACTACTAGTTTAAATTACATTAGCTGAGATGTTTTGAAGAATTGAGAATTATGAACCTTCCACTGTGGTAAATGCTTTTTGCTGCAAGCAGCTTTGAAACTGTCCAGGGGTGACAGAGACCTCATGCAGGGCCTGGTCACACCAGCTGGACTGTCCCTGAATCCTGGAAGTGGGCTGCTGCCATTTCTGCCAAATTTCAGTCCAAGATCAGCACAGAGGTGCTCAGAAACAGAGAAGGTGGTGGATCAGGTAGAAAAGAGCTAGAGAATAGAAAATTTATATATTTGGGATACTTTTTGCCCTTGTTACAGTGAAAGAAGAGATAGAGTTCTGTGGCCTATTTAATATTCTTTCACTGCGCTTGAGCTGTGAGTAATGTTCCCCTTTAAAACCTTCTTGACACATACCCTGGTTGTTCACTGAATGCTCTCTGCTTGGAAAACAGCCATTAGGCACTCACCCTTATCTATAAGAGTCAGACAATCAGTATTGTGGTGTCGTGATGTGTTCATTCTCTTTGGCTTTCATATGAACAAGCTGGATTCCTTGGAATAAAAGTGGTTTTTCTGTCCTGCTGTGTCAGGAAATAAAGACATTTCTGACATATAATACTATTTTTCTAAGGATAAGGTCATCTTACTGTGCCAAGGACAGTCTTTTTAAGGCCATAGAATGAAGTAACTCCAAAAATGCACTCGTTTTTATTTATGTAAACAAATGGTTTTTAAGCTTTCTGTCTAGCCCAAGGCATTATTAATATTGACATGAATACATAGTTGGCTTCCAAATAGGCCTGAAATCCCTTTAGCTCATCTATGTTCAATACAAAAAACCTGAAAAATCCCAATTGTTGAAATATCACTGTAGTCTAACAGCTTAGCAGGAGGTTCTCATCTGTTTTCAAAACAGATTTCTGGTGAGTTTCAACCCTAGCTGGTTCTTTAAAACTCGCAGATTTGTACCGTCAGGCTCCTTCTGTTCCATGAGAGAGTGAATAATCTTTTCCATGTTTGAGTTATTACCTTTTTAGTATTAGAGCTCAGCCTCATTTTGTAATTTCTGCTGCCTGAGTAATTCCTCCTCACCCAAGTAGTGCCGTTGAGTTTCCATGTGAGCCAGAATTTGCAAGATCAGGACCTTTCACCCTCAGCACTGCCCCCTTTTTAGAGTGAACTATTTTTATTCTCCAGCTTCCAGACATAGAAATGTTGACATCTTAACTGGAATGCCAATGGTTGAGACACAGAAAGAAAAGAAAAGCCATCAATTAAATTATTTAGAATGTTTACCAGACATTGCACTATTAAGCAATGATCTGTTTACACAATGGAGTTATTTTAAAACATCTACATGTTTTAAAAGTCCAAGTCTTAAAATGCTGCACATATTTAAAATGAAATAATGTTTCATGCTTTACCAAGTAGTAGATATTTTAAAATAATAGACATTTCAAAATAATTCTAACACTTAGTAGTCTGTCTCCAATAAAGTACATCCTTCCATAAACCTTTAGAAGAACTCTTCTTACATCTCTGTATATTGATCAGCAGAAATTAAACCCTTCCAGGCACAAAATCCTTATGTGTTCCCTTAACTTGGCCACTGTCAGCAGTGACATGCCCCAGGGGTCAGCCTGTGTTAGGGTGCAGCTGTGTTAGTGGCCTGGGTGGGGGGACAGAGAGAAGCCTCAGCAGAAGGTTTGCAGGAGATACAAAGCAGGGAGAAGTGGCTGATACAGCAGATGGCTGTGCTGCCATGCAGGGGGACCTGGGCAGGATGGAGGCTCTCCAGTTGTACTGGAAATGTCACTGGACACACCACACTGAGTCCAGTCAAGGACTTGTAACAGCTGGCACACAAAGAGAGGCTTAGAGAGCTGGGACTGCTCATCCTGGAGCCAGAGCCAGACTGTTCAGGGGTGCATGGGGACAGGGCAAGAGGCAAGAGGTGACAGGCAACAGGCAGAATGTGAAATACATGATCATCAGAGGTCCCTGACAGCCTCAGCTGCTCCACAGTTCTGTGGTTTTCTCTGTTTTAAAGACTATGAGGTATTGTTCTTATCTCTTTCTCACCTCTCATTAACTTACCACTTCACAGGAGAAAATAATTTGAATCCAGAAGGACCCAACCCCAATGTCATCTGTAGTGGTCAGCAGATTTCTAGCATCCTCAGTGATCTCTGTACTGGTTCTGTACACAATGCACTGAAACAGAATATGGAAGGTTTTCACTGCTTGTTAAAAGTACCATTTTCTGTGAATGCAAATCAGTTTTACTCTGAGACAGTCAATACTGGGTCCACCCTGTGCTCCATCATTTAGAAGAGTTGTGCCATTTCCATGGCATGAAGGAGTGGGCCCATCTCGGTACCAGAGATGGGTGGCTGAAGGTTGGCTTGCCAGCTTTCTCTGAGAGCATCTCCATGGCAGAAAGTTCACTGCTCTTTGGCTACTAAACACAAAAAATCTCAGTTACTAAGAGCCCCAAATTTCCTTTGCATCTGGGCTCATTAGAGCCCAGGACAGGACTCGTTGCCACTCTCCAGGATGGCCCCTGCTGGGGTATAATATCTTTTTGTCTCAGGAGAGCCTCTATGCTGCTGTCTGCTTGCCCTCCTCTGCCCTCCCTCCCTGTTCCTGTCCTCCTGATCTGCCATCCAGCTGGGCCAATGTCAAGCAGAACACAGTGCTGCTGACACCAGATATGTGACACACAGAGGTGCAGGCAAAGAAAAGGTCTGCAAGGAGTCAGCCCTTCCTCCTGGTGTGTTATGGTGCCCCCTTCTCTCTGCTTCTGTGTTGAAAGAGAAAAAAATGGTGGAGATTCACAAAGACCTGTCTCATTTCTGTAAGCACACATCAGATTTGCAGATGTGCCTGATCTGGACATTCCCAGGACAGGCAAGGAGACCAGTGCAACCTCAGCTCGTGTTCCTTGCCTGCCACCCCAGCTGCAGTGATGACTGAGCTTCTCCATGTATCTTAATCCATGTGAAATTGATTCCATGGAGAGGACCATAAAACTAGGCTAGCACTTTATAGATTAAGTAAAAGATCTCAGCCTGGTGAGTATCACACTGGAAACTGGCCAGGGAAGTGGTGTGGCACTGATCACACACTGGGAATCCCTCTGTGTTCTCCATAATCATTATCCTATTTTAAAACAAAGATAAGATCAGCTGGACCTTGCTGCCAGCTCCCACAGGACAACCTGTAATGTAAGTAAAAGAGGCTATCTGCTGTCTGCATCTTCCTCTTCTATTTCTGTTCAGAGAATCTGTGAAGTAGCCATATTGCAGCCTTTCCAGACAGATTTTGAGAAGAATGAAAAGCTGAGGCCTTACTTTGAAAGATGACTGGTCCTGTCAAAAAAAAAAGATTGGTCAAGGGGAATTTTCTCACCCAAAGATCCCCACACTTATGTATCTGCATTTCTGCTACATTACTTCATCACCACCTTCAGAAAAAGAATATCAAAACAAGGACTTAGTTATTACAGGTAGACAAATGGATGCTTCATGAGTGACTTGCTTCTCAGAGTGATAGTTCTGGGGCAATTAAACTTCCTGTTATTTCCTATGGACAGGGCAGATCTGCTGTTTTGAAGTTTTGCTAGTGTTTCTACCCTAGTGGCCTATTTTGGGAATATTTAGAATGCTTACAGTGGGGCTACCAGAGAAAAGTGGCTTTTAAACACACATGCTCATGAGAAGGGAACTCAGGAAAAATGACAAGATATGATTTTTAGAAGCATGGAGATCCATATGGACTTTGTAAGCTGTTGTGTCTGCACAGACCCATTTGAGCCCAGAGGTCCTAGGATGCCTTAGCCAGTTGCTCATGACAGTCTATACAAATTGTGGGGAGAGAAAAAAAAAAAAAAAAAAAAAAGACTTGTTTTACTCTGAGAATCCAAAACTCAGAAGGTCTTGACAGCCCAGACATTCTACCACGGACAAGCCTACAGCCCCTGCAGCTCTTGATTATACCGACTTCTTTTTCCTTTTGTTTTTGCTTTGGAAGGAAGGAAGCATTCTGCAGATTATGCCTAATGTAGATTTATCTTGCTATCAATTGACTTGGTAGACGATCTGGGAAAACAGTTATTTTGAAGGATGATAGAAGGGCAGCAGTGCTCCTTTTCTTGGTGGGAGTCCTTGGCCTTTCAGAGAATGATGCTTTTGTCACAAGGAGGTCTGTGGAAGCATCTGGACTGGGAGGATTCTTTTGGCACTGCCAGTTTGAGAGGCTCCTCTTCCATGCCACTTCATGGAAAATTGGCTCCCCACAGGTGCCCAATTTCAAACTGTTTCTCTCTCTTCATGAGTTACAGGGCTCTGGAAGGCTGTGAGGCTGTCAGACCTTGGGAAGGCTGCTTTCTGCCTGTTGCAATTGCCAATTCCAAGGCCTAGGCAATGGAGACTTGCTACAGAAAATGTGTAACATTTGTAACCCTGCAGCCTTTCTCCCTGACTCACTGCCACAGCAATGGATCATGGTTTCAAGATGTAGCTGTGAGTTCAGACCCACCGAGAACCTTTTCACCTTCCTGCATCTGGGTAGTCCATGTGCCTTGCCAGCTGCTACCAAACCCATCTGCTTCTTGTCCAAGTCCCATAGGACAAAGCTGTGCTGTCATCTAGATGGCAGGAGGATGATGGAGAAATCCACGGGGCAAGGAAACCACCCTGACCCTGGATCCTTGCTATATGTGTTAGGAGGGGTTACCAACTCTCTCTGCAGTCAGGCCAAACCTCCAGGAACAAACTCACATTTGAGCTACCAGGTATAAATTAAGGCAGATATAGCAGAAGTAGGAAGGACTACTGACCTCAGTGTCTGGCCTCAATAGCACATTTCTTCCTTCCCCTATTTGTTTGCAGTCTATATTGGAGAGCACTCTGAGATAAGAGTAGGGTATTTATGGAGATGTTATGGTGCAGGGTCTGTGGTGTTGTACTGCAAATGAGTCAGGGTGGGGGCATGTATTAAAATGTCCTTTATACAGCACTGCAAGGAAGTTGTGGAGAGATCTTTTTCAGTGGTACCCTCTTTATATGCAGAAGTGACTCCGGCACTTTATAAAGGACTGTACTAGAACTGCAACAGTGTCTGAACATGAGAGTCCTTGATTAGGTCTTATGGCAATGATCTACTGGGGTGGTTTGTAGGGATGTAAGGATATTGTCAAGTTGATTTTAACACAAAAATGAGTAAATGAGAGAAAAAATTCTGTCAAGTGAAAGTGACCTTAGGACAGAAAATTATGCTAACCTGAAAATCACCATACAAATTTTAGTGGACATATTGACTGAGGACCATGTCCTTATGGAGGCTAAGTCGTCCTTTTGGGGCAGGTTCCACAGCCAAATCTGTTCTCTTATACATCATCAGCTTGGACCTCTCTGTTGCTCCTTAGGCAATGGCTGTGTTGTAAATCAGTCTGAGGCTGGATGCATTCTGGCTAGCCCCAGATCCCAGATGGCCCCTGAGGATTAACCTGCTGTGGATTTGGGCAGCCTCCAAGTTGTCCTGCCAGGTAGGCCCAAAAAGAGAGATTTCAGCAGGCCATCAACAACCCCCAGGCTCTGATACAGGCAGCAGAATCTGCACAAAGCAAGAATTCTGCCCCAGCTCCCTGCATGCAGCTCTTAGTGGAGTGAGCATGAATAATGTGAGACCCCGAATTAGGAAGGAGAACCAACTGCTATGAGCTCGTTCATGGGGCTGCCCTTCAAGCTCCACATGTGTCACCACTGTCCTCACCAATGGTGCAGTATGAGCAAGGGGAACTTACACAAAAAATGAAAAAGTGCTGTTACAAAAGCATTTGAAACCAAAAAAAGCATGCTTTGAAATAAATAAGGGGCATTGGGAAATTACATTTTGGCAACTGCACGGAGTGTGTGCGTTTCCCATAGAACTCAATAAAAATAGATTGTGTCAGAAACAATGATAAAAAACTCATGGGAATGCATGTCTGGCACAGTTTATATTCCACTCCTGGGGCTAAAGCTGGAATATTGAAAGTATGGTACAATTACAAGTTTTACTTTAAAATGTAAATATTTCTGTTTCTTATAAATGTACAAAAAATAATCGCACATTTTCTATGACAATCCATAAATCTACACTAAATAGCCAGTCTTAATTCACTGCAAGTCAACTGAGTTAAGATACTTACACTGCATTCATAGACAGACTAATATGATGGGGTCTTTAGATTCTGCCAAAATAGAAACAGCAATGTTATATAGAGACAAATGCATGTGTGTTTATTTATACATGCACACAAATACACTTACAGAGAGATAAAAACACAGTCTTTCTCTTCCAGAATCTGTAAAGGTCATTATATTTTGATTATTTTTTAATCAAATGCACATCCACAAGTTTGCATAAACAAACTATCCTGAGACAAACTGGAGACTTGGCACTCCAGTGCACAGCTCAGACATATTCACATTTCTCCTTTAAGGTCTGCTAGTTTGAATTAAAGTTCTTTTCTCAAATGTGGCCCCTCCAGCTACAGGCACTGGTCTTCCCTTACAGATTAGGCAATACTTGAACCCACCTTGGCTGATGCCTTTGGGACACTAAAGTGTCTGTCACACAGCCCAGCAATTCCTTCCCAAGCCCTGGGGTGTGTGGGTGTGCAGAGACACCCAAACTGAGAAACATGTCAAGGTCTGAGTGGTGGTTTTACCCACTAATGCTATTTCCAGTTTTCACCAGGACAAAAGTCTGCAGGAACATTACCACTACATTAGGGTTCAAACCAAACAAAATAATTCAGCTGGTGCCTCTTTAACCAATACTTCTGCAGATGCTTTATTCTTCTTGCCAAGAATAACTAATCATTTCCTCAAGAATATAATGAGCAACAATTAAATCTATCAGGGAAAAAACAAAACAAAACAACACAACAAAACAGACAAACCAGAACAACCCCACACAATAAAATCCAAACCCACAAAACCAAAAAATAACCAAATCAAAAGCCCAGCAGTTAATGTTCACTGAAAAAGTTGCCTCTTCCCTAGAAGATATCACTTAGAACTACTGACTCCAAAGCTCTGACTCCCTCCTTCTGGAAATTAGCTTCCAAGAAACAGAAGTTAATTCTCTTAATGGCCTTTTTTTTTTTTTTAGGAATATTGACAGTTAATGAGAAACACAAGGCATGGAATTGTAGTGTTGTTCTCCATCCAACAGCTATTTCTACTCATTTTCTCCCATTTTTTTTTGCCACAAAGTAGATGATCTGAAGACTTCAGATCTAAGCTCAGGACTAATAGAAGAAGATTTGCAGAGAGAAAGTTCATTTTTCAAAAATTATCTGATTCCCCAGCTCCTTCAAGGAAAATAAAGCAAAACTATCCGTTCACTATCATTCTTTTTTAATTGAAATAAAACCCAAGCATCCATGGCAGTGACTGTAGGTTTTTAAAAGCATATATGTATTATGATTTTTTTCACTAGTGCTTCATATTTCAGAAGCTCTAAGAATTACTGCATCTTTGGGGATATTTTTGCATCCCTCTAGTGACATGAAAGAATTTGATTTTCCAAGAGAAGATGTTGAGCCATCTCTGATAAGCAAGACTGATGCTATTCTTTTCCATAAAGGTGCTACTATACTATACAGACTGATATCCTTCATCTCTTAGATCATATAGCCTCTTCTACTGAGCATGGTAACAAGTGCTTAGATAAAGGTTGAGAATTCTCCCAGTCTTTTCACCTCAAGACATTTCCTTCAGCTTATGAATAATTCCTATGTCTCTTTTCTGCACATCTCCATTTCTCCATATTGTTTTGAATATATGAGCACTAAATCTGTACTCTTTTTTTTACTGGTTTCAGGAGTGCTTTATAGAGGGAAGATCTGCCACTCATATTTTTGATCTCTCATGAAAGAAGTAAAAATCTCATTAGCCCCTTTGTCTACAGAGTTACACCAGAAATTGGAGTAAAGCTGTTTTTCCATTCTGATCACCAAACTCTTCTAGAAGCACTGCCTTCCTAGACAAAGTCCTTCCATTCTGTAGAAACACCTTGCACTCTTTCTTCTGAAGTCAATGACTTAATAAGGAGCTTGTAGAGTAAGATTTTCTTTAAATGGACAAGTCATCCAGATCATTCCATGCTTCCCTGAGCTCAGTGACATCACTGTTCAGCTGGGGTTTGTGACATCTGGAAGTTGTATCAGCAACACTCATACTTGCTCCCATGTGATTGCAGGTGTTGAACAGAAGCAGCCTACTGTCAATTCCTGGGTAACTTCTCCATCTGATGATGATTTTCTGTTGTTAGCTATTTGGAGAGATGTCTCTGTTAGTCATTTAACAGGTTGTCTTGACAGTGTATAATGCCATTTTTATAAAAAGTGTAGGGCATCAAATGAAATAAGATCCTCAAAATAGATGAAGTCTACTGCGTCTACACTGTCATTTTATTTCATTGCTTTTTAAAATGAGAAGGTTTACTTTTAATGACAAATTCAGCATTCACTATAGTGACTTTGGAAACTCTAGTCATATTTTTCTGAAATTACAGGTGATTATAGGAGCCCAAATTGAGGCACATAAAAAGGAGTACTTTTCTAAGAGACAGTATCCTGCAGTTTCTGAGTTTCAAGGATGATAAACAACAGATTTCAATGGAAATCAACAGCTGTTCATTTACTGAATAGTAACACTTGTAAACAGAACTTGTAATAAGTCACAAAGTTCATATTCCCTGGAAAATACAGTTTGGGGTTAAAAAGGACTAGGGTGAGTGAAAGAGCAAGGGACTTTTAAGGAGGTTAGAATATGTGATACTCTGCATTTCTTTTGAACGTATTACCTCGGTAGATGAGGTGGATGGAACACTTGGATATAGGACCAACGTAAGCCAACTAGAATTTGAATTGCTGATAATCTGATACTCCTCCTCCTGAGCCACGACTTCTGCTCTCTTCCCCCTGAGAGCACGATGATTCATCTCAGCTCTAATCAGGCATTTAATTTCCCTGACTACCTAGCACTACAAGTGCCTAAAAGGTGATACAAGGGAGAGAAAATGAACACTTGTTCCTGGGTTAGCAGGTGCCATTTTGTGTGAGGAAACTCCTCAAGCTGTTTATGTGTTTAAATTGATTGTGAATTGGTACTGAAAGTGGCAGGGGTTGTTTCATTTACATTGCTTTGCTGCTATTCTCTTTCTTCAGGTAGATTCCTTCCATCTGAGTTTTGAACTTGGCTTTTCTGTTTGCCCAGGGAAAACCCTCTGGCATAAATAACAATTTTACTTGAATATGTAAATGGCTACTTGGTTCTTGCCATCCTAGATTTACAGTAGGCAGGGGAGGAGTTAAGTGGTTTGAATCCACAGAACAATAAGCACAGGCAGAGTAAAGGGTATGAGATGGAGAACAGGAGATTCAGTTGAAGGAAGAATCATGAGGAATGTGTTTGAATTTGATCCATGTGTTACAGACACTAGTTTCTCATATTGTTCATAAAACTGAACATTTTTCTGATAAATAGATTTGGGTTTGGTAATGGATTTTGTAATACAATAATGGTGAATTATCATGCTAATGAGAACAGAAAAGTGTGAAACTATGGGTCTGCATGACTGCAAGTTTTGTTATTGGTGGAAAATTCATGGCTGAATGATTGCCATTAAAACAGTTAAAAAATTCAGTGAGCAAGATTTGCCTAGTAAGCTAGAAGGACCCGAGAAGGAAAAAGAGAGAAAGTCAGTACATGTAACCTTTTAAAGGTATTTTGGAAGATCAGAGATTGGTACATGATTATTCTTATGAACTGTGGCGATTCTAAACTTAAAGCAGCTATTGCTCAGTCAAGAAGAACATTAGTGTATAGCTGAAGAGATTTTGAAGTAAATATAAAATATGTTGGGATTTGAAGATGTCTTTTGAGCAGCAGCTTTTTAGTCATGCAGTATGCTAAGTGCATCTTTACTTAAAATTTCAAAAGCCTTGATAAAAAATTTAAGATAACACAATTCAATGATATTTTAAACACATGAAACATAGGGAGCAACATCTCCCAACCACAAATGTGAGTCTTTTCCTACTATGCTGCATTAGGCAGAGGTCCAGGCTTTGCCCTGTGTTTCTCCAGTACAATATGAACTCTTTCCATGGAGAACCACTGTGGGAATTACTAGGTTGTCAAATTGAGGGGGGCTATTACAGATGATGAGAGCAGGATCTCTTCTTTCTGAGCTAGCAGTGCAGCCGGTCCTAGCACACAGTAATAATAGTCCCTCTTGCCTGACACGAGGTAACAAACAGCAGGATTTAAAAGCCTGTACTCCACTAGTGTGCTTGTTGAAGTTATTTTCCCCGGGAGAGAAAGGGCTTTACCCTTTCTTACCTCCCTGATGTTCAGTGCACACTCCTGCCCCTCTGTACGGCACTGCGGGCTTAGCCGGGACTCACTGGGAGACAGTCGGTCAAGAGCGTGTGTTTGGAAGGACTGGAGAAAGGTATTCCTATCAGGCAAAACACTGAAAGCTGGCAGAAAAAAACAGGCTTGTAGTTGGATGTTGGATGGACTTTGCTAGGTCAAGTTTACTAAATTTACTAAATTTGCATGGGCACTGGTAAAGGCAAAGCTTGAAAGTCTGACTGTCCTCCGTTCTGCCCTCCGTCCATTGTCCTCCATGTGATCAGAAAACATCTCATTCTCCAAGCTCTGACAAAGTATTCCCAACCACTGTCTGAAACATGCTGTCTGGAATTGTCCTATGGGAGACACAGTGCTTGCTATTTCTCACCCTTTTCCTCTAATCTCCTAGTTTTTCACTGCTGTAAACCAGGTGAAGGGATGAGAAGGACATGCAAAGCAGGTAAGCAGTGTTTTATGAAAAGTGCATCTGTTGCCTAGAAGAAAAGGAGATAAAGTCTTTCAGTTATTTCCTTGGGATTTGTGAGGAGAATATTCTGCCTAATCCTTTTTCAGTACAGAAGGATTTCTGTAGGTTGTATATTCTCTTTCTTTTTAAGAAGATATTTACAGCTGAACTAGAAGGGCACACAAAAATTAGTAGCATTAATAAAACTCACTGGAGAGGTGTGAACCACTACTTTCACTAACTGTTCACTCTGCTAAACATAACACATATTTTTGACAGCTGCCCTCCTTATGAGGATTTAAAAACAATTTAAATATCAATACAAGGTCTTTGGAACAGAAAGAATCTAAGGAAACCAGATGACACAAACTTGAACTACAAAATTTGCTGGCATCCTTTGAGATACACAAAACTCAAGATAAGTTTCACTAGACACAAACGCTTTGGGCTGTCTTGAAACATTTTTTAGAAAGAAGCATTCTTTAGAGTTCTGCCACATAGGAATCTCTTATTCAAATTATCCCAGTTTTGCATACAAACATCAAAGGCTGGCTCTTGAGGATGTCCTCAGAGAAGTGATCTCATTTTAAGTCTGGGAGGATGGGAGTCTGACAAACTAGGGGAGCTCTTGATCAAATGGCAAAACACACTATGCTGCTGGTAAATTCCTAGAAAAAAAGATTGCCTTGTCTGGCTAAGATGTACCTCAGGGATGACCTAGTGCCTGGAAGGCACTAATTGCTAATACTTCCCTTCCTGAGGGCTTCCTCAAAGCTTAGGTATGTCTCAGCCTGGTCACAAACAGACCAACCCTCCCAGGGGTATGAGAAGGTTTTTAAGCTCCCAAACTTGTGAATGAGCCAATCTGTCACTCCTAGCTAACCCACCCTCCATAGTGACTAAGGTATGGACCTGTCCAAGATGTACAGGTGTCAGCCCTCCAGCTGCACTTGATTCTCAGCCATTTTAATGTTTGGGGCTGTGTGCTGCACCAGCAGTGCTTCCACCAGGCAGCTGTGGCCAGGGCATGCCAGCACTGGGGCATGGCATGAAGTGGGGGTGCTGGCAGGGCTGGGAGCCCCCTGCACACTGTGGCACTTCTCAGAGCCTGATGACAGAGCAATCTTCTGCAGACCAGCGAGAACTCGTGGTCTGCCCCCAGATGATTTAGCTTGACTTTGATGAGGTTCCTGAAGAAGGACAGTGCTAAACAACAGTGAATTTAACTGCAAATAATACTTTATAATGGTCTGCAGAGTAAAATGAGGCCACAAGGTGTTGCTCCATGGTATTCCACAGCTCCACTAGCAGAGGTGTCTCCTGCCTGTTACAGGGCAGCAATATCACCACACAGGCATGGTTTACTCACTTACTACTTTACCTGGTCTATAACAGTTTGAAGATACAACCTGTGAACCAAGATCCTTTTGAAAATGCACACACAACCAGAACTGGGTTCCATTTGGAAACTCATTCAATTTAAAACTGGTTTTGAGACCCCTATCTGTGTGAAAAGTGTCACAGAGATTGCTGTATTTTGCTGTCACATTGAGGTCAGGTCTTTCAGTATCTTGCTACTACAAACTCACGTTTGACTGCTTATCTTACCCTAAGCCCTTGTGAAGCTCATTGCAAGGCCATTTGACTAATGCCGAATGTTTCATGGAATCAATTATCAAACAGCCATGTTGTCACAGCCTTAGATGTTTTAGCAGCTAATTTGCTTGATGCATAAAAATAAGACTCCAACAGATCTTTCTGAAACCCCCAAACTTTGGCCAATGTTCAGAGGTGATAACAAAGGGGGGAGGGATGCAGTTTTCATGCATTCCACAGACCTCACTTTCAAGAAGCGTTTAGTGAAGGATTGAAGAACATGGCACCCGTAGCTGCTACTTACTCTACTTAAAACATTTAAGCTTCCTGGTGATGACAAGCAGCACCCACTTACCACTGTGCTAAGTAGTCTCTGCAGCATGGCTTGGAAGAGTGTCTATGCTGAGCGTTGGCACTCAGCACTGTTTAAATTGGATTTCCCCCATTTTTAAACAATTGCTTTTTCTCCAGCTAAATTTTTCGTGGACCTTAAACAACCAGCTGTCAAACAGGATGTTCTTGCTAGCACGACATCACCCCTCCCATCCTAAACAATATAGATGACTATAAATCCATAGCACTTCTATGCGTAGGAATGATGTGGAGAAGAGCTTTAAGGTGGTGCATGGCCGTGAAAAAGCACAGCAGTGATCAGCTATGAAACGCTACATGCACTGCGGTCCTCTCATGTCCGCTCATCGGGAATCCCCGCTGGTCGCCAGCGTGGATGCCTGGACGCCCCCGCAGCGAGAAGGCGCTCAAGCCTCGGGTCCCCGGGAGCCCGGGGGCGGCGGGGGGCGGCGGTGGCCGGCGGGGCCGTGCCCCGGCAGCGCAGCCCCTGCGGGGGCAGCGATGCCCTGCCCTGCCCTGCCCGCGGTCCCGGCCGCTCCCGCGCCGTGCGGGCGGGGCTGGCGGCCGCAGTCCCCGGCGGGAGGTTGTCATGGTTTCCCGGGTCACATGTGCGCGAGGTTCCCCCGGCGCGGGGGGAGGAGGCGCCGCCGCCGAGGCTGCCGGAGCCGCTGCCCCCCGCGGGCCCGCCCCCCGCCCGCTCCCACCTGCGCCGCCGCCGCCCCTTCCCGCTGCCCACGGGCGATCCGCCGGGCGCGCCTCGTCCCCCGGGCCGCCGACCCCCGGCCCCGGGCTCTCCCCCCCTTCTCCTCCTCCTCCTCCTTCTCCTCTCCCCTTCCCCTCTCCCTCCCCTTTCCTGGCCGGGCTGCGCCCCCCCGGCCGGCCCCGGCATGAGCATCTCCATCCCGGCGGGGCTGACGGAGCTGCTGCAGGGCTTCACGGTAGAGGTGCTGCGGAGCCAGCCCGGGGACCTGCTGGAGTTCGCCCTCCAGTACTTCGGGCGCCTCAAGGAGGAGGCGGCGACCGCCAAGGCGGCGGCGGAGAAGGAGCCGAGCGGCCGCAAAGCGGGCACCGGCCATGACAGGGGCACCCAGCCGCCGCGCCGGGGCCCCCCCGACGCTCGCGGGGTCAACTTCGCCGAGGAGCCCATGCAGACCGACTCCGAGAGCGGCGAGGACGAGCAGCCGCCGCCGCCGCCGCCGCCGCAGCAGTTCCCGGGTAAGGCTCCCCCGCCTCGCCGGGCCCGGGCTGGGGGCGCGGGGGGCTCCCGCCCTCAGGTGCGCGGCAGCGGGACGGGGCCCCGGGCCGGGCCGCTGGGGAGCCCCGGGGTGGCGGGGGCGGCGGGAGCGCGGCGGCCTCGGGGCGCGGACACGGGCAGGACCGCCTGCGCTGACGCCGAGCAGCGGAGCCCGCGGGAGGTTTCCCGTATCCCGCGGCAAACTTCAACCTCCCGGGCTTTTCCCCGCTGTTCGGCAGTGCTGGTGTTTGGCACACAGGTATCACCGGCTGCACCGCTTGTAGCGTTTGAGCCTGTAATAGTCTAGTGAAGATCTGTCTATATGTTTCCTTTTCATAAGAGCAAATCTGCATTCTGTAATTAGCGCAGGGGTATGTCTTCATCAGGAAACACCTCTCATGGGCATGCTGCTGTATTCACGCACTTGATTAAGCGTTTTACGTAGATGTAGTTATATGTTTTTAGAAGTAGAGCACAATTTCGAACACAATGTCTTCCTGAAAGCCAGGGTGAAATTTTCTGCATTTAGAAGGGCCTGTGGAACAAGTGTTGCTGTGACAGCAAAGAACATTTGCGGTATCTTTGTGTTTGAAGGTAACACCGATGCACACGCAGCTAATGACACCTTATCTTTGTGTGGCTGACAGTCTTTATTTCGAGACTGTGTCAATCCATCTGCTGGCGTGGGTTATGGGACGGGTAGGAGCTGCCTCTGAAGGGTGCACTGTGCTTTGTCTTTGTGTCATGAGCAGGCTGACTGAAGGGTCAGTCAATAGGTTAGATGGAGAAGAGGAAAGCGTCCAAGCATGTTATCTTTTTTTTTTTTTTTGAGGATAGTTTGAAGTGGATCTCATCAGATCATCAAAGCAGTCATCCCTCCGAGTCGCGCTGGAGGTAGATTTACTTGCAGAGTAAAGGCAGTTGTTTGCTAGTTGAGTTTCAGTGCAGGTTTTAAAATGTTGTGTTGTGTGCGTTTTATCAGGAAATGTAGATAAACAAGTTGGCGTTTAATAAGCGGGTAAGTTTTCAAAATGCTTCATGTTACCCCATAAGACAGTCGCCATTCTTTTCATCTGATCTTTGCAGCTATACCCACGTGTATTTAATGGGAAATTGAATCTGTCAATCAGATTCTGCAGATTTATGTGGCAATTTTAAACTCCAATGCTGATTATGTGAGATTAGTAGAAATTTGAAAATTTGCTGTCTTTGAAAACTGAAATGGTCATATAATGTGGAAGAAAAGAATTATTATCTTAATTTACTAACACTAGAGGTGGTTTTTCAAACAATTATTATTCTAACATCAAACAATCTCATTGGTAAATGGAGAACTGGAATGTTGTATGGAGGGAAGTGCAGAAAAGTAGGTTTTCTTATTAGTATGTATATGTTACGTACCTATAACTTTACAGGGTGCTCTAAGAAGCTGTGTAAGCTTTTCTAATGAATACCTGTAATCAAGATCTTTTGACAGTCTTTTTGTTGTGCTTTTTGAAGAGGGAAAGCCATTATTGTCAATATTCTTATTAAGGGACATGCTAAAATCTCTTAGTTTGACGAATTGGTCTACTTTCTTGACAAAATTTTTAAGCCTAATATATTTTGAACGTTTAATTGTATTATGATTTGTAAATGTTATCAGTTCAAATAATTGTTAATTAAAAGAAACAAAAAATGAAAATATTTGTGAAGCCATGTGAAGGTTAATAAGAAGTAAGTCATGGTAAATGATTGCTAGTAGTGTGCTTGTGTATGTGTGCATTGTGCAGGAGTGTGTATTTTAAATTCAAATTTTATGTCTGATGAATATATTCTTCTGAGGTAACATAACAATGCATCCACTCAGCCTTTTGTTAATAACTGGAGGCATAAAGGCTTGTACTCAAATATTTGTTTAATAGGTTTAAATACAAATTTAAAAGCATATTTCTTTTATGCTTTTGCTTTCTGTTTTTAGAAATAGCAGTTCTTAAGAACTGAAGTTTGGGGGAAAATTTTAAATTTTTTTTTTCTTTTGCCTTGATGAATTATTAAACTTCTTCTTGTATAGCAAATTTGTCCTGTTTACATGCTTAGAAGAGGACAATAAATTTGAAAAGCTGATAAATGTAAAATAAAAACCTCTGTGAAGGAGGTCAGACCTGGTGGTGGTATCTTTCCTTTGCTAAGGCTTTACATTTCAAATATCGAACTGACAGTATTCCTTAATTAATTCAATCACAGTATTGTTCAGCTCTCAGTGTAAATGCTCCAAACCTACTTTTTCCCCTACCAAATATTTCTAAATACCTACAAGCAGTGCAGTTGAACTCTTTGCCAGTATTAGTTTTGTCCTTGAAATGTATTTTGGAAGGTACATGAGCATTATCCTATTTCGGAAATGATGAGCTGAGGCATAAGCTCTGCTAAAAAGAAAAAAACCCTGTACTTGGGATTAAGAGTTATATGTGAACCTTGAATTAAACTCTGTTCAGGTCTTTGCTCTGTCCATTGCCTCAGCTGCAGAAATCACATGAAGGTAAAAGCAGTTATCTTGTCTGGAGGGAGAACTTTTCTGGATCAGTGTCATAGTTTTCAATTGGCACCTGGAGTTAAGGTGACCTCAGAAATGACATTCTTTATGTTCAGAGCATTTAGATTATCCCCTTTGGAACACACGGTTTAATTTGGGAATGTTTTTCAGGTTTTCTAGTTGATTTGTTTGTTGAAGTGTTTTTTAAAAAAATATTCAGTTGTCCTACATGGGTGTATTAGCATTAATCAGTAACAACAACTAATTCCTAATAGCAGTCTAATAGCAGTCACTAAATTGAATAGGAAATATACATAAAAAATGAGCTCTCCTTTAGAAATTTGTCTAATGTTTAGCAGGTCTGAATTGCATATTAAGTTCTATTGTAGTGTGTCTGCAAAATTTGGAAATACTCAGTAGATTATTTGTTCTTTTTACAGTGCCTATACTTTTCTCTTGATGTTACCACTCACGTGTTATTTGCAACTGAATTTGATGGGCAATAACCCATGTAATTTGTAACAGTTGTTTTAAAACATTTGCCATAGATAAAAATTCATATTTCATCTAGCCTTAACATGAATTAGTAGAAGAGTTTTTTGAAGTAACATTGCTGTTCTTTATACTCAAAAATTGCAGTGCTGTATGTATCATTTGGCACAACATAGCCTCTGTTTACTTTATTTTTCTTTTGTTTGGTTTTACTTCAGTTTGTTTTGGTGCCTTTCTCAGATAGTGGTGTATTTTAACAGGAAAATACTACAGCTGTCCCTCTCCTCCCCCGTGTGCTTCTGTTGGTGTGTTGGTTGCTTTGAGTTCCTTCTTTTGAAACTTGAACTAGAAAATGCAAGTCTATATCTCAGCTTAACCCACTGATTGTGCCTAAATAATATGAGATCACTGTTCAGGTAAAATACACATATTCTACCTTACAATAGCAATTTTAAAGGCATGTCTTCATTTCAGTTCATTTATTCAGGCTGAAGTGCTTTACAGATGCACTGTTCATAGAAATTTTGAAATAATAGGTGAATTGTAGAAATCAGGAAAAACTTAGCACACAACTACATTTGTGTCATGTGTAGATAATGGGTAGATTACAGCAGTGGAAGGGGTCAGTAAGGACAAGGGAACAACATAACAATATATACAAGTTGTAGTAGGATATTCTTAAATCAAGGACTATATAGAATGCATTTGAATTTCTTATAAATCTGTATATTCAAATTAAAATTTGCAATATGATGAGTAATGGCTGAAGTCATCACCATCTGATATGTACTTAGCCAAGCTTAGAAATGAAGTTTTAATAATTTCTATGGTCACTCTTGTGAAATACAGAAAGAAATAAAGCATTATTTGTATGGACAAACCCGATGGGACCCAGGCTGGAGCAGCCTTACTGTGGGTGCAATTTCAAAGAGACAAATTTCCAGCCACAGACCAGTGAGCATGGCATTGCTGGAGCCCTCCTTGGCAAGGCTTTGGGCCATACCTCCTTGCAGTTTTCTACACTATGCCTGCTGTAATTCCGAGAATAACGTGTGTAAATTAAGTGTTCAGGGTGGGTGTTAGCAAGAAGAAGGATTCTGGGAGGGAAGAGAATTCCAGCTGCATGGATTGGGTGCCTTGCTGGTCCAGTGGGCCTTGGTCAGGGGTTGGCTACTGCCTGCTCTTCTCTATTACTGTACACAGTCATAAAACCACAAAGCTTTCTATCCATGCTGTAAATCTCCAAAATAAGGCAGATTTTTGAAATAATGATTTCCAGTATTTTTGACAGGAGCAAACTAAAATATTTTCTTTCTGCTAACAGTTGTTTTAGAGAGTAAACCCAAGCAAGTTTTTGTTTGTTTGTCTTTAATTCCTTAATATGACACAGGTGTTTTATTCAAGCTGAAATATTTGTCATCAAAAAACTTAGTTTGACAAAATTAAAAGCAACTAGAAATGTGAAGTTGTAATATGTACTACTTAGTAGCCTGTGTAGTAAGGACTATGGTTCCCTCTCAGACATGTATCTGCTTGGGATTGTAGATGAAAGGAATACTTTTGACACAACCATTTTTTAAAAAATAAGTGTGTTTATATTAATAATTTAGTTGAAATGATAGCAGCCTCCACTCAAAAGTATTTAATGCATCCCTGCTCAAAATTAAGCATGCATGAGTGGAGGTGTCTCTGCTGGCTATTTTGTTAAAGTTTGTTAAAGTGTACTGAAGAGAAGCAGGAGGAAATTCCAAAGACCTATGGACAGCAAAGTAGTAGAACTATACCAAAAATATTCAAATTTGTCTTCAGCTTCTTCTTTGCTAAAGAAACAATGTAGAGATGTTTTTAGCTGACTGTTTAGCTTGGAAAAAGAGAACAGCATTAATTCAGTGTGTATAGGAAGACAAAATTTTGCTGGCATGGGCTTGTAGTGACTGCATTATGAATTATAACCTGTGTCAGTATAAGCAGTGTCAGTACCAACATTTGCACAGCAACACTCAATTTCTTGCCTGTACTGTGTCTGTTTCAAAGGAAAGCTTGCTTCCTCAGGAACTCTCTAGGAATATTGGTTCACTTGCTGACTTCATTTCAGTTTCTCAAAGAAACCTTATATTTCTTGTTCCTTGTGTTTACTCCTGTTGGTGCATTTAAGTGAATGGAAAAAACTGGTTTATTTCCCTGCTTGGTGAAGAGAATAAAGATCCATCTCTGGACATTAAGAGAGTGTGTGTTTTTAGAATGTACTCCTACAGCATAATAAGCTTGTAACCTGCACAGATGTGCTTCGTGCATCTGTCAGGAAGTTAAGCTTTAATACACGTACATCCCATGGTTTATCCCAAGTCTGATATGCAAAAGTATTGCATTATGTTCTCTAGTTGTGTCCAGTTCCCTCAGTCTGCGTGACACGTACCTAAACAGTCAAATCTCTGCAGACTTACTGGCCTTAGCTGCTCCTGTAAATCTGGAACGTATGGTTTGGAAATCACACATTTAGGTCACAAGGTACAGGCTGCTGCTGCACTTCTGGTTTACAAATATCAAAGATGACCTCTAGACTGGGAAATTTCATTTGTTGGGACGGTGATGAAAGAAACGAAGGCAAGGTGGAAGGCAGGACATGGAGGAAGAAAAGGAGTCACTGTGTGGTAAGGAAAATACAAAGGTAAAAACAAGAGGAAGGAGGAGATAGAGAACTGAAGTAAGGGGAGAAAGATAAAAGAACAAACAGCACATGTGAGAAAGTACATTAAATCCTCTGCCCTTATTTTTCTACCCCATTATAGCCCTGCTGTCCCAAATTTATGTTGTGAATTTTCTATTGAAATTCTGTTTGGCTTATAAATATATTTCAGAAGATTTTCACTAAAATCAGTGGTCAATGCATTGTATGGATGTGAATTTGGTCATCTGATGCTGAAAATATTAAATATTTTGACATGGTCATCTCTCATATTACCATGTCTAAAGCCTCATAACACTTGCATTTTAGAGAAAGTTTAAACTCAAATTTTTATGGATGATTGAGACTGATTTCAGCCATTTTATATTTTAAAAAAATGATAGTAGTGGTGACGAAAGTGAAGAAAGTCTGTAGGCACATGGGTACAGCTGCCATCTTCATGGCTAAGAGAGCCAAGATGGTGCTGATGGAGAAATGAAATATTGGACAGTACATAACAGACATGGTGAAATGTCCCTACTTTTAGTGCTTAATGCAAGTCACAGCAGTTATTTCACCAAGTATTATTTTTATGGAAATGCCTTAAAGTCACGCTGTAGTGCAACTATTCCCACCCCAGGTTTGAACTCCTATTATGAGCTTCAAGTGAGTGTAATTATTCAGAAGTTCTGTGCTCTAAAAAAGTGAGCAATTTTTAAGAAGTGAATGAAGGAGGGAGAAGAGTTTGAGAAAAAGAGCCATTAAAAATGGCTCAGTGTTCTCTGCTGCTGGAATAGGTCTTGACATACATAAATTAGAAGAAGAAGAGGTGATTTTACTAGGGGTGATACATTTATCACATAGATTGTTTGATATTGTTGCTTGTTTTATGGATGTGGGTGCATTAAAGATGAACTCCACGTATACATGAATTACCATGTGCTAGATAAACCTGTCAGAAGAAACAAGCTTGTCTATAAGTAGGCATTACCATAACCTAATAAATACCATAAATACCATACCATAAATTAAATCCATTAATTATGGTATTCTTTGAAAGTATTCTTATGAGAATTCTAAAGGAAATATGCACTTTATTTCCTTTTCTTTGGGACATTGGATGATGATACTGGTAAGTCTAGCTTTATATAGGGGTTTTATACTGAAACCCCTTTTCCTTTCAGGGAACCCTTTTAGGCTAACCCTTCCACATGCTGGGTAGGAATGATAACCCAGTTACTGCATGGAACTGAACAGGATGTTTTGATCATGACAACTAATTACAAACTTGGGGATTTATTTAATATTTTTCTTTATTGAATACTTTTTTTGTTCTGTAGATCACTCATAGTACTAAACAAGACTTTGTTGAAGAGGGTGAAATTTGTCTTTGAGTGTGCTTTGTTTTCTCTTTATGTTTTACTCTTCTAATTGACTGGTATTATTACACTTTTCCTTGCAGAAGAGCATCACGTTTGTCAATTTGGTTTTTCATTAAAAATTTGAGGAGATCTGTTTCAACTTTTTGTGCACTTTGTGATAAAAATAGCAGAAGTACTCACACAGAATTTGTATTTGCAGTTTCTAGGCAGTGTAATACACAAATCCAGATTTATATCCATGCAGCAAATAACCCAGAAGACACACAGTTTTGGGGTTACAAAAGATGATGGTAATCAAATGTCCAGTGCCTCATTGAGCATTTCCAATGATACCATGTCATACGAAAACGTGGGAGTTCTGAAATGAGGGGGGATGGAGACAGGCAAGGGTGCCTGAAGTGCATAAGAGTAAAATGCAGATTGTAGGTACAAGGTATCCTCAGAATGAACTGTACAATAACCATATGGCAGTTTGCCATCTTTTCTATAAATGGCATCCTTTTAGCATTGCTGCTCAGAAAAGTAATTTGTGGTCCACAGATAAAATAGGGAAATTATAAAGAATAGAACAATAAGAAAAAAATCCAAATTTTAGTCAGCCTTGCCATATTGTGCTGTAACACTCTGGATAATGGAAGGTAGCATTGTAAAAAGCATGCTGTAACAACAAAGTGGTTTTCACTTATGTATTTGACTCTTAAATTACTCTGCTTAATGAGATTAAGAAAAAAATTATCAGAGCAAGAATTTGAAGCTGAGAGCTTGAGCAGGTAAAGGCTGATTATGAGAATAGCTATCTTACACATGCAGTTTCATTTTTATGACTGAAGTGGTTTCTGTAAAGCTGGGCTAAAAGGGACAATTAGTAAATATGAAGACTTCCTTAATGGAGGATCTAGAAAATTGCTGTATAAAATAGATCTTGAAAGGAGAAGTAACATGATCTTTCCTGCTCAGTCATTCCAGATACCATCCTGCTTGTATAAAGATTCTTGTAACAGCATCAATTCCTTCTGAATCCCTGTGATGTCAAATATGTTTTTATAAATAGTGGTAGTGTTTTTATACTATACCTTTATAGCAGACATGTCCATTTTAAAGCATACCAGATAGGAAGAAATGCTTGCCCAACACTGGAAATAAAACATTCTTTGCAAAGCCTCAGTGTAGACTGTAAATAAAAGATGTACTGAATTCTTGGTGTTGGGATGAATACAAGCTGGAGCCAAGCATAAGCATCCAGACTTGCATGCCTCACCACACAGGCTGAAAGTCTTGGTGTGTTTTCCCATTCTGATTTTAATGACAGTTTGTAATGTTAGTGTGAAAAACAGACTCCAAAGCTGTGAGTTATAAGGTATTTGTAAGTGTGGGATATGGGTTAACTTGAACTCAAGCTGTCCATGACAGCTTTGCTATGGCCTTTTTGGGTGACCTCGCATATGAAAATATATTGTCACTGCATTGATCTGGTCCTTCTAATTTGTTTCCTGTTATTTTTACCACTGAAATTGTTCCCTTTTAGCTCCTTTCTCTGAAGCTGTCAGAGTTTTCATTGATGCTGAAGAACTCCATCTTTGGGCCAGTAATTGCCTTTGCTAAAAAATGCAGATTAATACCACAAGTCCTTGAAATAAGTGTTGATGAAGAATTTTTGCTATTTAATATCTTGGAAATGAATGTCTAAAAGCTAGTTAATATGTTTAAGTATTCCTCCTGTTTTAACAATGGTTAGTGTGACAAAAAGTTTGTCTAATAGAGGGCTGGAATTGTCCTGAGATCTTTTGTTCTCTTCCAAAACAATGTTTGTGATACTCATCACACTTGCAGTCAGAAACAATTACAATATGTGCTACAGAAATCTATCAAAATTTTATTAAGACTTCAAACAAAAAGTTTTCCACCATTGTGATAACCCCATTTTTTCATAATGAAAGAGTTTTGAAGATTGTGTATTCTTAATAATTGATGAAATTAAACATTAGTGGGAGAAGTTTAATTTTGTGCCCAGTTATGCCTAATTTCTACTGAAATTGAGAAGTTAGGATCCGGTGGCTTTATCGATCTGTTTCTTTATGAGTCTCCTTAGTACTAGACCCAGTCATCATTTTATCTTTAATTCTATTTTTGGGGTTTTTATTTTCCAGTTCTGAATGTATAGTGCTTTTTCCTTCCAGCCATTTTGTTCAATAACTTTGAGTAACATTCAGCCATCTTTCTCTAAACCCATCTTTTAGCTGATAATTTATCTCTTTTACTGGTTTTTAATAGGTAGTCTAAACATGAGAAACTTTGATCTAGCCTTCACCACTATGATATTTAAGCATCTGTGAGGTAATTTAAATACAAAGTTAACAGCCTGCCTTCCTTCCTGTTACTTCAGCCTACAGGAAATATTGTTTAATGCCTAATGCACATATAAAAAATTGTTTTGAAAGAAGATAGATTATTATTTATTCTTAGATAGTACTAACTTAAATTCTTGTTAGAAAATTTATCTGCAGTATTTTTCTCCATGTCTCCCTTGCTAATCTGTCAGTTTTCCCCTTCTCTTGGAATGTAGCTGCTGCTGGCAGTTGAGGTGGGAGTAGATTAATTTCCATTATCCACCTTGCAAAAAGAAGTCACTTGTTCTTCTGGTTTTGCCTTCTTAATATCAGGAATAAAATGGAGTCACTGATTTAAGTGCACCCTAGTTTGCTGTCTATCTGGGATACATTGTCAGATGAACATGGCTTATCTGTAATTACTTCAGTTTATGGCCTTGAAAAAAACCACAAAAAGAAGAGGAACAATGTCCTACTTTCTTCAAGTCCATTCTTCAGTGTATTTTATTAAGCACAGATGCAGGGCTTGGGAGGTATAGGGAGACTGGGAAGTCTTGGGATCTTGGCAAATCTAATCAAAGAACAGTTTGAGCTTTAAGAGAAAGCTGTGCTTTCCATGCAAATATGTAGGTGTTTGTCCTCTTCTCTGACTTTGTTTTTGGGAATTCGAGGAGTTTATCAACAAGAACTTGTGTAAATACTGTAAAAAGACCTGAGTTTTTTGCTGCTGCCAAAATTGGATGTCACTGATCCATTTCCACCAAACAGAGTTTTCCAGGGAAGGTTATATGGAGCACTAAAGTACAGCAATGTGTTGCAACCTACTTCTTCTATCTCAAACTTTTTTTGGCTGAAAGATATTTCTCATGCACTGGAATAAAAACACTAAAACAAAACAAAAACAAACAAACAAAAAACAAAAAACCAAAACAAACAAACCAAAACCAAAACAAAACAAACCACCCCACACCAAAAAAACAAAAACCAAAAAAACAAATGTTTAAAAGAAACAAATAGTAGTAAAGACAGTAAAAGAAACTATGAAAAAATTCTGATTTTTATCCTTGTTGCTGTCAAGTGTTTTGCTTTTTTTTTTTTTTCCTTCAATATATGAAATTAGGAAGGTTGCTTGATCTGCTTTTTATCCAGAAGCTCAATCAGCCATAAGATCCATTTCCTTTGTTTTGAGATAAAGTATTATTTGCAGTGGAGTTTTAGAGTAATGGGAGATAAATCACAGAAATGTGTGTGATCACCCTTCTCAGTTGAAAGGGGGCAGGTTAATATTTACAATTCTAGCATGACACTCACTGTCTCCATAGCTGTAACACCAGAGAAGACCATCTGGGACTGAGCTGATGTCAGAAGAGGACACAAGTACTCCTGGATCCAGATTATATTCTGCCACTATAGCATCTGAATCCTTGACAGAATCAAAACTAAACATGCAAATAAGCTTCAGAAAGATGTTCTTAAATCCTACAGGTTAAGGAGAGTATTAGTGCTTCTCCCTAATAAAGTGGCCATTTATTGCTTCTTCTGGCTTGGAGGTGACAGACCCAAGGTCCCTTTTTTGGGCGCTGGCCTGTGGTCCCACCCCTCAGGAGAGATCTATCCCAGAGGCACTGCAAGGGTCCCCACTGGCCTGGGCACAAGCAGGGCATCATTCCACTGCCATGGGGAAATTTAACAATTAAGCAAAACTATTTTTGTTCTTATTATGAGCCTAGAGTTTTCTGTGCTTGCTAAGGTGTGTTATTATTTAGCAGTTATTATTTGTGGTTGTGGTCGGTATGTTGCCATCTGATGTCTCACTTTTGACATCTATTGCCATATTCTTTTCAGTGAGTTTCTCTATTTTTTTAAGTTTTGATGTTTAATTTGCCAAAGTTATTATGCAGTTGCTTGTGAAGAACTAATAAAACTGACTAGACAGCTCTGAACACACAAACTGTGCATGCTTTCTTTGTTTCTTTAAATGAATTTATTCCAGCACTGGCTGGCTGGTTTGGGTTCAGTTCAGCTGGGGTGAGAACAGCTCAGTTTGACGAGAGGCAGTGGGTATATGGCACAGAGGGTGTGCTGTGCCCTTGCAGTGCACAGGTTCAAGAAGCAGTGGATTCCTAAAGGTGCTGCACTGGAGTGTTCAGGGGGAGGAAACTCCTGAGTGTCCAGAGCCATCTAGAACTGATATTGAGAATGTCTAGCACTGATCAGCTGGCAGGCCAAGGCTGAGTTTATGTGACCTGTCCTTCATGGTAGGTACTTTGGTATCAGCTTCTATTTTTCACATATTACTAGAAACTTCTTTGCTTTGAGACTTTTCTCATTGTTAAAAATTCAGTTGAAAATTGTAGAGCAAATTCAGTTTTTTCTTTTGTTAAGGAATTTATGTATCATTGCAAAATGGAATTACCCTTGCTTGTTTCCAATGGTTTGAATAGTTTGTGCTGAAACCAATTTAAAATTGACAGGCAAGATTCTGTGGAACAACACTCTTTCTTTCTAAACATCAGGAATAGAAATGTAATTGCTGTGACACTTGGAGCAGTTACCTGACTGTGACTGACACTCGGAAAGTAACAGGAGCCTGGTTATTGCTGAAAATACTTAGGTGTATTTCATTTGGAAAATGTACAAAGGTCAAGAATATAAACACATGGGCTGCTTTAAAAATGTAAAGACCGAGCCAATAAGATGTACACATTAATTTCAGAAACCCTACTCTATATTTGCTTCTAGCTAGGAGCTGAGGAACTGACTTTGTCTAATTTGTGCTCTGCATTCCAGGACAAATTTTGATTTATTTATTTTATTTTTTCCCCAAATAAAGAGATGAATTTAGCTTTCCTTTTAGTGAGAGCCTTTAATGCAGTACATTTTAGGTATAATTCCCACCCACCAAAACTACCGTCATGCCTTTCTTGGACAAATTGTGTTTTAGAGATTGAACAGTTGCAATGTATCCTAAGGACAACTTCTGCTTGTGTAGTTATTGTTTGACATGGGGTTCTGTGTTCCTAGAGTGAGGATCAGACACATACAAATGATTGTGCTTAAGGGAGTGGAAAGAAGATTGAAGTTTTGTAGTCTGTAGCTGGAAAGTTACACAAATTCCAGTGAGAATGTGAGGTGAAACTTGGCACTGGATACAAAACTGTCACTCTTTTCCTGTTTGTATAAAAAGAGATTTTAATCCTAGTTCTCAGTTTTAAAAAAGTACTTTTGGTGATCAGTAGTTTTGATATCTAATATGTATTACTTTTATTTGACTGTGTTTTCTATTGGTCAGATCCTGCATGTTTTATGGAAGTGGTTTGATTTCCAAGTAATTTCTTGTTTTAAAAGCAAAAAGGAGAGCTTTGAACTGGAGGTGTAAAACAAATGAAAGAGGCATGTTCATCAGAATTACTGGCATGTCTATAAAACTGGATAGTGGTAATCTATAATACAGAAATTTTAATGTCATGATACAGGAACACCTACTGTGCCTATGAAACTATATGCTTTAGAAAATATATGCATGTCTGTTTTTAATAGTCTGGCCTGATGAAGCCCTTGTAGTCCATCAAATTAGTGATAAAAGTATTTTTAAATTATTATATATGGTGTAATATAGTAACTGAGGGTAACTTCCCATATCCTGCCAGTCATAAGAGATACTTAATAATTGTGGGAAAAAAAATCATTTTAATACTCTGTGGGTCTGGATGAAATCCACAAGACAAAGGAATTTGGATTGAAGGCTAAGTTTTGGTCTATTCTAATCTCATCCCTTGATAACTATCCTTTAAGGAAGAAGAAAAATCCACAAATTAAAAATAGGGCTCTGAGAGTTAAAACAAATTAGGTTAAATCTTCATGTGTGTCACAGACTTGCTGTGTGCCTTTGAGTAGTTTGCACTAGTGCCTGTAACTTGGGGAAATGGAATATTTGCCATTCCAAACTTGCAGGGATCTTGTAGCAGTATGTATGTGAAGGACTGTGAAGGGCTCATGTGTCAGTGTTTGCCTACAATACTTGAAAAAACTTCTGTATCTTAGAGTCCAGGGCCCAGTTGATGCTAGAATTTAAGAAATTTTTATCTGATGCAATGTATTTTCTGGCTAAATATAGAAAATGAGTTTATCTTTGAAAAGTGCAGGAACACCTGAGCAATCAGCAAAGCCCTTGTAAACAGAGGAGACCTGTATGTTTAGGCTACAAAGATTGCCCTTAAAAGTATAATAAACCCCAGACTGCATTACTTGATATTCCTAACTCATACTGTAATTTACCAAATTGTTTATACAAAGGGTGCTTGTGGCTGTTGGTATGGGCTATTACAGAATTCTGTGTTCAACCATGTGTTCTTCGTGTCACATTGAACACAGAGGTCATGCAACAACTCAGCCTATAAAAGGTGAAGGAATTTTTAGTCCTAAGTCACTGTCTGTTCTTAAACAAAAAGTTGCCCAGTTTTGTAACTTTATGGGTTTTTTAACAAATCCACTGTTAGCACAAAAAGTGTTCATCTATTTTTTTTCTTGCCCAAAATAGTATTAATCTCCTCATCTTCTCTTGTAGTAATCTAATGTTGATGCTGGGAATACAAGTGAAAAGCAATATTTATGAATTGAGTGTCCTTTAATTTCATAAACTTCCTAAAGCAGTCTGTGTAGGTGTGTTTTTTTGCTTTTTTTTGCCTTTTTTTTTTTTTTTTTTTTTGTTGTTGTTGTTGTTGTTGTTGTTGTTGTTGTTGTTGTTTGGTCGGTCGGTTGGTTGGGGTTTTTTTCCTTTTTTTGAGAAGGCAAGGGAGAAATGTTAGAAAATTCTAATTTAATTTACAATTGTTTTTTCTGTTGAGGGTTTAATATAAATCACGCATCTTCCAGTAAGTTAAAGAAGAAATTCTCACCTATCTTTGTGGACATTTGGATATCCAGATCACTAGGCCACTCTGCTTTTTAGCACGCTTGTTTGCACATTGTCTTGGCTTCAAGAGAAGAATTTTTAGTGCCTGCCCTTGGACTATGGCATAGCCTGGAAAGTAGGGCATTTTTTTTTTCCAGAGGTGAGGATTCCAAGTCTGCCATGTACCCAGTCAGGCTCATCCCTTAGTTTTTTGTTTTCCTTTTTTAATACAGTCTGGACATTTTCTGTTTACCTGCTCTAAAAGAAATAGCATTTCTTGGAAGGCAGTGTAGGTTGGGGGAAGACTGTCAGGACAAGTAGCTCTTTGTCAGACACAGATTAAAGCATTTCTGCTATTTTCCAAAGCAGAGAGTCTGAGCAAAACTCCAGATGATCTGCATGTGCTGGTCTGCCTTTATTTTGGCTCTGTATTTTCCTGTTCTGTACCCAAAACGTGGATCATGGTCCCAGGTAGGTAAGTGTAAACAGACAATGTGAAAATGTGTGTTGGAACTTCTGGGATGGGTCTAGAGGGAAAGGAGTCTTTGGGTCATGGCCCATGATATTTGCTATGGTTGGTTTTAGCTGTATTTCAAGTAATGGTGTAATTATAATCTGTAATTTTGCTGTGGCATCTGAAGTGGAAGCATAGTAGGTTTTGTTTGGTTTGGTTTTTGTTTGGGTTTTTTTTTAAAGCCCTCTGTTGAAAGACCATTATTTTATGCCAAGAATTAATTCATTGCCTGATGACTAATCAGCCTGTTGGAGAGTTTTGCTATCAAGAGTCATGGAAAGTTGGCCCCTAGTAGGAATCTCACAGATAGTTACTGAAGGAGGTCAGGACAATATTCTCAAGCATCTCTGGCCAGGGAAAGAACAAAATGGGTGTGAAAGTGACTGTGATGCTGAAGTTTACTTACAACAGATGCAACTTTTCAAGTGCTGTCCAAACTATTGAGCACAATGGAGAACTGCTGAAAAATCCACCACTTGCCATTACTAGACATTTCTGAATGTGATCCACAAGTAATGGAGCTGAAAGACATAATGGGATTTAGTTTTTACATTGTAGAGTGCTTTTAATGCTACTGCAGTATCAAGAAAAGAAATTATAGGAGGTAGATCTTTGTATCTGTACTTTGACAACTCCTTTTCTCAGAGAATGCTGTTCAGGTGCTGCCAGTAATCTCTGTTTCACATTAACACAACAGGAGGTCCTGAAATAAATTAGTGTCTGCAGCTTCCTTTGCCACTTCTCAGCTCACTTGCATGAGTTGATTTGTTCAGGACAGAAAAGACATGTCCTGTTAATCTGTCCATAAGCTCAACTGTGGGATCTCTTTGACCTCTCCATTCTCTTGAAAAAATGAGTTATTTGGCCCCAAAGATTCCATAATTGAGGTAAGAAGCAGTTTGAGAATAAAGAAAAAATACATGAAAGGGCTCAAGTGGCAGCATTTGGCATCATTATGCACAAATTATACCTTTGGGGCACAAAAATCTCCACACCAAGTCAGGCCATGTAGCTCTGTATTAATTTTCTGTAGTCTGGAGTGTAGTTCTGGAAAGTTCTGGGTTATTACCATGGAAGAGAAAAACAGTTTGATATGAGTGTAGGCCTGGAAAAAGAGGCTAAACTAGTGCATTACACCATATATGCACTATATGGTTCTGTCCTCTTGGCACTGGGACAGTCACATGCAGCAGCTCGGGTCTGTTTGATCATGGTCCTATAAATGCCAGCACAGTTGTATCATGACTGAGTAGGAGACAGCAACGGGGCTGTGCAACATATTGTGCTGTGGGTTGCAACATGTTCTGCATGCCTACATTTGATAGAAGGGAGAGAGAGACAACAGGGTGCCGTGTTTGAAAACTGAGAGCTGGCCATTCCAGGGGGGGTTTCAGGTTCAGGTCAGTGTGGTCATGGCGATGAGGACCATGCTCTGTTTGCTCTTTGGTCAACCTCTAGCCATCACAAGGCAACGGGTCTAAGTCCTGTCTGCTCACTTGAAAAGTAGTTATCCCTAATTGCCCCCATTCTTTACCGGCCCAGTTCAGGGGAGAAGGACTTCCAGCTGTTCAGATGTGGTGGTGCCATTTGTAAGATTGTTAATTTATTGTTGACAGCATGATATGTCAATGTGGTGCTCCTTTGTGTCACTCTTTATCAATAGAGAGAACAATAATTTATTTTATCATAAGTCACAGTAGCTCATTGCTGACGGATTTTTGTTGTTATTTGCAGTTTTTCAGTTGCTCTGGGCCATCTTGCATGTCTTCAGCAGCACCTGATTGCATTGCTGCTGAAGCAATGTCAATAGGCCAGCATGCAGCTAACTCAGGATTAAGCCTGTGAAGATTTGTGGAGTCACTTAGATATCACTGTCACCAGGGATTCTTTGGTGGATTTCTCTGTGCCCTTCCATGGCTTATACAAACACTCATTAAGGTCAGCCTGAATCACACCTAGGGGTCTCTATGGTTAGGGCATCAGCAGTGGTCTTGTGCCTGTGGATAGGGGTTCTAACTGTTTGAAAGAGAGGTAAATGCTTGTAGTATTCAAGTTGAACCTGTATCTCACCTTCTCCATGGACTCGTGTTGTCCCACACGTGTGCAAGAGCAGATGAGAGCAGGTACTGCCATGGCATCCAAGGCCTGTGTTGAAGTGGGTGCAGCTGCCAGCACCAGCTGTGCTTCGCTCCCTTGCCCCTGAGAACTGCAAAGGCCAAATCACAAAGGTGCTTTGGCCACCTGCTTCACTGTAATCCCCAATAGCTGCTTCCAGTAACTTAGCATTACATGTATTTGGGAAGGGAACAGCAAAATATTTTGGGTTTTGTCTTTCCCCTCCTCTCTCTTCTACCTTTGACCCAAACTCTCAGCTCTCTAGATTAGTTGTTTGTAGCCCAGGCTTTTGTTACTTGTGTTGCCCAGGTCTGTAGCCTAAGAGTACAGGCATTAACTATAAACAGAAAAACAAAACTCAGAAGTACTCCAAACCTGTTCTCAGAAGCCACACAGAAGAATAACCTGTGGGTTCTGAGCTTGGGGAAGGTGTCAGCCACCAAGTTAAGTGGCTTCAGTAGATGTGTTCCTTTCTGGCGTGACGATACTGGGACTTGTTAATTTTGTTGTGGTTTCACTAACTGGTTTTGTTGGGTGCCAGACATTGGACAGTTTGTCTAATGTGGGAATTAAGTTATTTGTAGTTTAACCAGTGGAACATTTGACTAGGAAATGGGTGGTAGGCTCTGTGTGTGACTATTAGGTGTTTTGTTAGTCAGCATGCTGGATTCAAGGAAGCACTATCCTGCCATCTGTATCACCCACAAGCTTCTTTTATGTGGTAGGAGCCAGGACAGAATATTTCTTAAGAGCTTATCTTTTTGGCCATGGCTTTTCTAGTTAGATGCTTATATTTATTTTGTTTGGTTTGGGTTCTTTTATTTTTCTTTCTGAAACAGCCATTCTTCTCCTTATAGTCAAGCAATAACACTTGGGGTTTGGGCTTTTAAAAAAATATTTCTTTACAGTCAGTGTGCTTTCTGATGAGGTACATCTCAGCCTGTCTCTAAAACCAAGCATGGAAAATGTGCTTTGCCTCATTATCTGAAAGCTAACAAAACTGTCTATTTTAGATCTGAATAGCTGAAAATGAATTATCATGAATGCAAGAGAAACTCCCTTTAAGTACGTAATGTTCTTAAAATATGCAAACTTTAAAACATGCATCAAGTCCAAAATCTTAGATTTCACCAGGAAGTGAATAAGCAGGCAATGCAGATTGCAGATTATACATATTCATATACTTCTTCATCAAGGTATTTTGTACCACACATTTCTGCCAAGGCAGTCCTAGGAACCAAGAGTCTTTGTATAAAATCTTTGCTTTGGAAAGTTTTAATGGTGTTTGCCCATGTAGGATTTGTTGTAATAACCTAATAGCAAAGTGACAAAAACATGAAAAATAATAGGAAAACCTGAGTCTCAAAAGCTTTGAGGCTTTAGATTAAACATGGGTAGCATGAATGTGTATGGGAAAAAGCAGTTATGTTCACCATTGTCAAGTGATATAAAATAGATGAGATAATTATAAACTCTACACAAAGGTGCACTCCTTCAGACAAGAATACTGACATCTTCTCCAGCCCACTTCCATCAGTGAGATTGCAATGTTATTCCTTTCTAATAAATATATCTTGCAGGTGCTGTCAAGAGCCAAAAGACATAGGCCAAAATTTTGTAAAAAATACAGCAATCAAAAAAACAAACCAACCTCCCCCCCCAAACAAAAACAAAAACAAAAAACCTAAAGAAAAGACCTAAAGCACTGTTATGTAATGGCTAAGGGAAGGAAATCAGGAGAACAAGTCATTAATGTAAAATCTTCAGTGCTCTAGTTTTCAGTTTGACAGAAATATTGTTTCGAGGACAGGTACTGATTTTTTATTTTATGAGATGGTGAACCTGAAGCAGTTATGTCGATTTGATCCTTTACAGGATCCCAGCTGATCTGGGCATTGCTGGTAGAGCTTTGCAGAATGACCAGTTTTTCTTGTGTCCTGAGAGGGAACATGCATACATTAATATATATGCCCCAGGCAGCAAAATTAGAAAGCAGAAATTAACATGAAATGGCTCTAAATGCCTATGCAGCAGTGTTGGAAAGCAAATAACCATAATATTCTTAAAATAGCTTGTGCAATTTCAAGTGAAAAGAAGACATTAAGACAGGGTAAGAAGGTAAGCATTACTGATGTTTTGTGTCAGATTATTTGGTAGCAATTGAAAGCTGTGCTTTGGCTATAGCAGAATATCCCTTGGAGATGGTAATAATTAGTAAAGAAGAATGTTACTTACTGCAAGTGATGTTGGGTGTAGTGACCATGTTAAAAAAACCCCCAACCTAACAAACAAAAAGTCCCCAACCCACCCTGCTGGGGCAGAAATAGGCAGTTCAGTAAATTGTACAAAATGGGATCTATAGGTGGTGACCAGCAGAAGCAGGGCTGCAGGTCTTGGGTCTTGGCCCTGTGGGAAGGATTGGGTCCTTGTAGCCCAGGGCGTGGCCTAGGAAGGCTGACCTCCTGATACATTTATTCCATTTGTATTGTTAGGCTCAGTTTTGCTTTCAAAAGGTGTTGTCTCTGGTGGGTAGAATTCTTCTCTCATATGCACTACTACTTTCTGTCATATATTCTGAGTAATCTGGGGTTGAGGGCAGCAAGTGCTCCAAACCAAGATTTCCACACAGGTACACATCTGCAGCTTGTACATAGACAAATTCTAACACAAATTAACTTTTTTACCGTGTGGTATTAGAAAAGATTAGAAATACTGCTGCAAATTATATATATTTTTTTTTCTCATATCTAGATCACTGATTACTTTTAATCAGATAATGACCAACTGTACTGGTCACAAGCAATAATGAGGATGAATTTCTAAGGATAAACATGCTAAATAACAAGATGCATATTTAAGATGGAAAAACTCATCAAGATCTTCACTTTGTTGCTTTAACAGGAACATTATTTGAAAGAATAGATGTGAAAATTAAAAAAAAAAAAGCCTAAAATCTTCATCAAGGGTGGGAAAAGATCAGCATTTGATTCCCAATAATGAGCTGTGACAGCCCATTTCACTGTGCTGGGTCATTGGTCTAACATATCAGGCAGGCATTTAATTTTTTTATTTTCAGTGTTTGTAATTACATACAGCATCAATTATTCATAAGAACTGAAATCTCTTTAACTGATATAAGTTGGAGAGACTTATTTACATCATTTTCAAGGCTCTGTGTTCTGACAGGTTAAATGAATAACTTGCAAAATAACTCCAGACAGAGAGTTGGTTTCACTGGGGACCCAGCTTTGCTGCCCCTGTGCAAGCACACACAGCACAGGGGACAAACAGCAGGAGGCAGAGATGTGCACACACTGCAGGGCTGTGATCTTGTGTCCTGGGATGGCTGCTGTGACAGGAGTGCTGGGGTGGAAGGACAGGCAGGAGGGATGAGGGCAGGGTGTTACCCTCTATGCCAGTGACCAGCTGGAGAGCCTGGAGCCAAGTCTGGGGGAAAGAGGAGCCAGCTGAGAGCCTGTGGGTCAGGATTAAAGGGAGGGAGGGCAGGAGAGGTGGCTTTGTAGGGGGGGTCTGCTGCAGCTGCCAGGCCAGGAAGCACATGAGGTCCTCTATGGGCATTCTCACATTCAGAAGTCCTGGTGTTCACTGGGGACTTCATCTACCCCAATATCTGTTGGAAGGACAACAGAACAGAGCATAAACAATCCAGGAGATTCCTGGAATGCATTGATGGTAACTCCTCCAAGAGATAGGGGAGCCACCAAGGAGAGGTTCTATGCTGGACCTTGTTCTCACCAACAAGTAGGATCTGGTGGGGAATGTGAATCTCCAGGGCAGCCTGGGCTGCAGTGACCATGAAGTGGTGGAGTTTGAGATCCTCAGGGTGGTGATCAGGATGGCACAGCAAGCTCAACACCCTGGACCTCAGCAGAGCAGATTTTGGCCTAATCAGGGATCTGCTTGATAGAGTGTCAAGGGACAAAGTCTTGGAGGGAAGAGAAGCCTGAGAAAAGTGGTTAATATTCAAGAATTATCCCCTCCAAGCTGAGGAGTAATGCATCCTAATGAAGAGGAAATCAGGTAAAAACACTAGGAGGAATCTATGGATGAACAAAGATCTCCTGGACAAACTCAAACACAAAAAAGAAGCTTACAGCAGGTGGAAGCAAGAACAGGTAGCCTGAGAGGAATACAGAGAGGTTGTCTGAGCAGCCAGGGGTCAGGTTAGGAAAGCTAAAGCTCTGAAAGAATTAGATCTGGTCAGGGATGTCAAGGGCAAGAAGGAAAGCTTCTATAGATATGTTCACAGTTAAAAGAAAGACCAGGGAAAATGTGGGCCTTCTCCAGAAGGAAATGGGAGGCCTGACTGTCTGTATGTGAAGAAGGACAAGGTACATAACAAATTTTTTCTGCTTCAGTCTTTGCTGGCAAATGCTTCAGCCACAGCACTCAAGTTGCAGAAGACTTCAAGTCCCAGAAGGGACCAGCAGAATGAGGAAACACTCGCTGTAGGAGGTCAGGTTCAATATGTTCTGAGGAAGCTGAATGTGGACAAGTTAATGGGACCTGATGAGATGCATCCATGGACTCCAAGGGGACAGTCCAAGGAAGTGGCTAGGCCACTATCCATCACATTTGAGAAGTCATGGCAGTCAAAGAAGTTTCCACTGACTGGAAAAGGGAAAACATAAGCCCCTTTTCTAAAATTGGAAAAAAAAAGGAAGACCTGGACAACAACAGGCTAGTCAGCTGCACCTCAGTGTCTGGCAAGACCATGGAGCAGATCCTCCTGGAAACTATGTAAAGGTGCATAGAAAGTAAGGAGGGTATTGGTGACAGCCACATGGCCTCACTAAGGGCAAATCATTCCTGACAAACTTGGTGGCCTTCTACTACTGGGTTACAGCAGTGGTGGATCTGGAAAGGGCAATTGATGTCATCTACCTTGATTTGTACAAAGCGTTTGACACTGTCCTTCACATCCTTGTCTCTAGACTGGAAAGGCCTGAATTTGACTACTCAGTGGATAATGAATGGATGGTAATAATGGCTGGATGCACTCAAAGAGTTGTGATCAGCAGCTCGATGTCCCAGAGGAGAGCAGTGAGGGCTGGGCTCCCTCAGGGTCAGTGCTGGGGTCGGGGCTGTTTGACACTTTGTCAGTGACAGGGACCGAGCGCGCCCTCGGCACCAACAGCACCGAGGGAAGGATCCACAGGGACCTGACAGGCCTGAGAGGGGCGTTCACTGAGGGAAGGGATCCACAGGGACCTGACAGGCCTGAGAGGGGCGTTCACTGAGGGAAGGATCCACAGGGACCCGACAGGCCTGAGAGGGGGGTTCACTGAGGGAAGGGATCCACAGGGACCTGACAGGCTTGAGAGGGGGGTCTGTGAGACCCTTGTGAAGTTCAACACAGCAGAGGGCAAGGTGCTGCACGAGTGAAGCACAGTCTCAAGGCAATGTGAAGCACAAATATGGCTGGGTGGAGAATGGATTAAATGCAGCCCTGAGAAGGAAGACTTGGGATTGTTGGTGGATGAGAAACTCAACATAACCTCACATTATGTGTTGGCAGCCCAGAAAGCCAACTGCATTTTAGGACTACAACCTCATGTAAATTAAGTTTATTTTGCATATTTAAAAAAAGGGGATAACAAGATATTCTGGTTTCTGTATATTTTAATCCATTTATAGATATATTGATGTCTGCAAAGACAACAGTAATTATGTATGTATTTGTTTTGGTACAGATGGTTTTAAAATCTGTAGAATGTCATTTTTAATTAAAAAATAAATTTTAGAGTGTCCCATGAGATGAAGCCATTTTTTCTTGCCAACATTTACTTTTCTTGCAGCTGCCAGATTATTCTGTTTCTCTTTTTCTCCCAGTAGCACATAAATGCTACTGCTACAGTGTTGTTTCGCCCTCATCTTTGGTTTCTCAGTCAGTCTACAGGATTCACTGAAAGCCTGTGTTGCCTTCATGCCTCACTGCCTCTGTTCTGCTCTGGGTATGAATGCAAGTGTCTCTTTGCACTCTGTCTCCTGGCTACGGAGCAGTCTCAACTCCTTAGGGAGCCCCTTCTTCCTGAAAGTGTGTACTTGCAATGCTTTCAAGCAACACACCTTTGTTTGGTTGGAGCTGTGTGCAGATCTACCCTTTTAGGAACTGTGGGTATTCTTCACTGAGGTTAATCAGAGTTTTGGAATGGGTTTCAGATATTCTTGAGATGTTAAGATCTGTTTATTGAGAAATTTGGTGGCAGTGGTGCTGTCTAACCTGTCAGGTTCTTTGGCTGACTGGTACATACAGGAAGCACCTGTGGCTACGATTTACCTTTTCTCTTCGTGTAAAGGCCAAGCCTATGTGCTGCTATTCTTCAATATTGTTTTTAATAAGAAAAAAAAATCATCTTCTGAGCCTGACTTATGTGGTGAGGGAAATAATAAAACATACCTCATGTAAATCATCATTAAAATATTACCTTTGCTGTTAATTTTCCAGAAATTGAAATACAAATATTTTGAAAGTGATGCTCTAACCACTGTATTGCCAGGACTGTTTGTTTGTCATCCAAATAATAGCTGTGTATTTGCTGTGCTCATCCCTTCTTCTCATTCTTCACAGTTGTCATAGCCTTTCACAGAGAAAAGACAAGAACTATTCTCCATAGATCTGGCAAGTCCCTTCTTTGTCAGAGTCATTTCTTCAAACTGTCAGTGAGTTTGTCATGCTTTCCTTGAGATTTTGTGAGGTCTTATCAGTGTGAAGGTACATTAACATAACTGTACTGTCTTGTGTTGGTCTCAGCCTCTGAAACAATCATTCTACCTGGATTAATCCTGAACTGAAACGAAAGTTTCCTGTGATGGAGGGCAATTAGAGGGGCTCCAAATTACTGTTATTATCTATGTCCCAGCCTATCATTGTCCTGGGTAATGGGGAGTTAACTCTATCTGGGACATGAAATCATGAATCTGACTAAAGCATGTACTTTAGAGAGGCATTCATTTAGGTTTGATTTTGCTCTTGTTCTGATTAGGTCATTCTAATTAATAATCTGTTTGTGAAAGAAGACAAGTGAATATCAATTTGCTTAATACAGGAATGTGATTGCAATAAGCGTAATTCAGAACTTTCTGAAAGTTGAGACCTTTGAGAAATAGGTAAGCTTGGAACTGAAAGGTGGAACATATACTGCCCATGATCCTCATCAGTTAATATTTAGCCTGGGATTTTCAGGTATATGGTGAGAAGACCATAGGTAAATCAGGAGTAACTCTACTGAAAACACTAGAGTTAAATGGAATAAAATCAGACAGTGTATTGAGAGCAGGTTCTCAGTCTGTTGTTCAACTTTGGACTAGGTTTGACCCACTGACCTCAGTCAGGTCCTTGAGAGTTTTAACACAGTTTTGCCCTCAATAGGACAGAAAAAAGAGAATGATTTAGATACAACATTTGTTTCCTAAGCTCACCTGGAGCATTTGCACTTTCCACACAAGGAAGACACACTGTGATGTGGATGTTTCTCTTTGTCCATTTAGCTACATCAGCAGTATTCCTGCTTTGTAAACAAGGATGGGGTTTGGGGGCTATGGCTGCCAAATTTGAAGGTCTTAAACATGTAATAGCTTAGTTTAATTTTAGAGGGGGTTTTTTATTTATTTGTTTTTCTTTTTTTTTTTTTTTTTTAAGAGGGTTTAGTCCTTTGCCATATGAAGAAATTGCAGTGGGTAATTGAAAGTGAGGCTTGTGGAAAGTGCTCTAATTTTTACTAACACTGAAGATTAATCACTAATCCCCTGCCAGCCCTTGTCACTTCAAGCAGGCATTTTGGTTTTGTGTGTTTTTCTCTAAAAGAGTTGCTAAACCTTGAGTTGCTCTAAGTGTGGCAGGAGAGTGAGCAGTCTCCTTGTCTTGGTTTGGAAAGACAGGTATCTGTCAGGGAAAACTGGAGTTTCCCTTGGAATGGAGAATGTAAAACCCCCTCCCTCCATATTATTATATTTTTGCAATTAGGAGCTTTCAGGCAAAAATGTGGGAATAGGAATAACAGTTCTTTACTAGGAATACTAAAAATATAAATGCAGTAATACAAAAAAAAAAACAAAGCAAGCAAACAAACAAAAGTCCTAGAAAACTCTGACGGAGTCAGGAATATGACCTGACACTCTGTCGGCCAGGGTGTTGGAAGCAGCCCCAATAACTCCTCCTGGAGTGACAGATGTGGTTCTGTTGGAGTAGAGATGATCCTGTAGATAAGGTTCAGCAGTGGTGAGATAAGTCTGGTCGCCTTCTGGGAATCCAGTGGAAAACAGGATGTTTGGGGTCCCTGTGTCCCCATTTTTATCTGGGTAGGGAATGGTTGGCTCTTCATCACTAGGTGGAGCATCTCACAATGGGATGATGGAATGTGTCCTGTCACTGGTAAGCATTAATGGCCCATTAACAGAAGATATCCCTCCCAGAGGGTGGACAAAGTTGATGAAAGAGATAAGAAACACCACCCCACCTGGTTTTAACAGCTGGTCTATTATCAGAAGGCATCTGCCCCCTCCCCCCTGGAGTTACAAGAGATAAAGAAAAAAGAAACCATCCCCCAACTGTTCCCTACAGATTAAATAGGATGCACTTTTTTTTTGTTTTGTTACATAATCCAAGACTCCTGTTGGCCTCTGTCTCTCGGAGCAGCTGCAGGGAGTGGGGTGTGCTCACCCTGGCCTGGGCACACGTGGGATTCCATGCACTCTGCAGCACACCTGGAGATGTGTCTCTGCTGTAGTTTGCAGACCTGCAGGAAGCACCAGTTTACAGGTCTGGTTGTCAGAGAGTGCTCAGGCTTGTCCTTAACAGCCCCTGATGTGCAGAGCCTCTTCTTGAATCCCAGGCTTACAGCGCCTGACTTCTTGGGAAGGCTGCATGTCTAATGTCTGTGATGTGCTTAGCTTCTTATTCCAGGTGACATTAATGGCACAAGAATCTCTGGCAGTTTCTGAAGTAAAACATTTAAATTGTGAGTATGCAAAAGGAGACAGCTCAGGCTCTCAGAACAGGTTAACCACCTAGAGGATGGCCAGGTAGGGATCCTTTCTTAGCATTATCTTCTTACTCTACTTGCTCTATGTTATCTTGCTACTCTACAAACCACCCCACAGACTCCCATTTCCTCCTCAGCTTACCAAGTTATGCTGCTCTTGGTAATTTACCAATTATTTGTGTTTATTTGCTTGATTTTATTGCCAAAATATTTTAGAAGCTGCACTTCCATACAGTTCTCTGAGCAAGGATTTTCAAACATGAATTTCAGTTGCTAAAAAGTGACAGATTGTGGAATTCTGTCTTACATAGTGCTAAGAATAAAACTACTGGAATATGTCACGTAAGTTTGTGCACTTTCAAATGATAATTTAATCAAAACTTCATCAGGATACAGACCTCTGTCATTTCTCTCACACACACCCCACCTCCTGATAATTTTCCCCTGTGAATTTTGTAATAGATTTTGGTTGAAACAAAGTAGAACATGAAGAGTCACATTCAATATTAGAGTGATGACACCATGCTTGTAAACAAGATTCTTTGTGCACAGCTGTATGTTATTTGTTGTGATGCAGCATTATTTCTGATACTGCAAAAAACATTAAATATCACTGGACATGTTCTGAATTTATCTGTATGTCTGTTTATGCCTTCTATTGGGAAAAATTCCTGACTTTTACAATGGCGAGGTTTTGCCATCTGTGAGTTTTATTCCTTCCATATTTTGGGGATGTGCGTGGTACTGTAAGTTACTGTGGCTTTTTTCTAGCAAGTTGTTTTAATTGAATCATTTTGAGCAACCAGCCCTCAGCACAATGTCACAATAACCTTTAAGATTATTTTTGCTGTAGAGTTAACTTCAACAGCCACAGAGGTGTTGCCTCACGCCCATTCCCTTCCCACATTTACCCCTGCTGGAAAACGAGCTGTGAGCTGGCGTGCGTCAGCAGTGTTGCATCTGGCATGTCATTAGGGATGGGGTAACCCTCCCACAAGGCTGCCTGGGTTTCACACTGTAGGGAGAACTCCTTGAGCACAAAGCCAGCTGCTCTCTGCTGTGCCTGCAAACGGGCACTGAGGGTCCTGAGAGCCTGCTTGTGGACATGGCTGAGAGGAGAGAGGGGAGCAGATCGTTGGGAAGCCGAAGCAGCAACAGGGTGGGAATCACAATGCCTAAGCACCACTTCTTTATGTGTGTAGCTTGGGGTTTGAAACTGTGGGTTTAAGTACAATATTCCTGTGTCCTGTCAGTGGGAATTCAAAGCTGCCTTCATAATTCAACCTGGATGCCAAGACTCTCTTGGCATCCCTGTCTCTCTGGGTACCACATCCACTTGAGCTGTGTGAATCAGGATAGTCATCTGAGTCCAAACCTAAGAGTCAGCCTAACTCAGATCTCAGTAAAAATGGTGGCTAAAAATAGATATCCAGGGAAGTTGGTCATCACAGGCAGGAAAATTAGTGTTTCTTCCCTGGGAATCTCTCTGCTGTTCCTGATGCTATGTGGCTTCAGGAGGAGCATTTAATATCCTTCACTGAATATTTCTGCCATTGATCTGTCCATTTGTTTCTGAGCCAAGATTTTCTGCTCCTGACATGTTTGAAAGATAATTTAGTATTTGTTTTATGTCTCAAGCAAAATGTATCTTAGTCTTTCTTTTGCCCACCTCACTATGCTTATCCTGTCAGATATTGTAACGACCTGTTGACCACGCATCTACTTTGTACTAAAACACCTAAAAAGCGAAATTCTTATAGGGCTGATTATCGTCTGAGACCTTCTTGTATGCTAATGCTTCCACCTTTCTGGACAACAGAAGTATATTGTGATTTGCTACCAGAAAAATAGAGAGTAGTTCAACTTGCTCCATAACAAAGAACTGTGTGCTCTGCTTTTAAATCTCAGAAACACATTTGGATGACCTCCACGAAATCCCAGTCTGGGCAGGAAGGCTTTGTCTGGTTGCCCTGAAACACTGATTATTCACATAAGCTCAAAAATAATTGCTGATCAAGGTTCTGACATTCTTGCTATTTTTTTTCTAAACAGTAAATAATTTGTAAAATCTGTTGCATAATAAACTAAGCTTCTTGTTGCCAAATAAGAGAGTGAATTTAGAATTACGTAGCTGAAACTGACTTTTTTCTTTGATAAACCCAGTAACTTGTTTCAAATTGTTAATTTTGTGCTATATGTTTCATTTTAATTTTTTGTTGTTGTTGTTATTTTTTAATAATTTGCTGAGGCAGCTGTCTGGAGGAATTAAATCTTCATATCTACAGATTATATACAGAACTGAGAGCCAAAGCCCTCCCTGAGTTTGGGGAAAGCTTCTGAATGGGAGCAACATATTATTTTATGTTTTCTTGTTAGAAATATGTCAGATTCTAATTTTGTTTTTGATATGAGCACATCTGCTGAGGCCTGCTGCAAATTTACTTGCTTGAGGAAACAACTCAGCTGTCTGATGGCAACAGTCATGACTGATGCCCTGAAATGAATTTGGCCCATAATAGCAGTGACAAAATAAACAGTTTTGAGGACTCAAACAGCCTCCCTATTACAAAACAGCAGTTGCATAAAATATGCTGTCTGTTTCGATAAAAATGTGTCCACATTTTTTGTCTTTTTATTTAAAGAAAAGTTGTTTGGCGTAATTAGAATTCATGTTTCAAAATAATTTTGCTGGTTATGTTACTTTTGTGCTCATCTGTATATACATTTGGGGTTTGTAACAGCTTATTAACCAGAGATTTCCTTCCTTGTGACTAGTACTCCAAACCTCTGTAGTTGGGGTTCCCAGTGTACTTTTTTTGCCACTTGGATCTGTCACTCCTGTATGTGCTTGCACAAACCATCTGTGAATGTGGTTCAGAAATTGTAGCTTTGCTCTCCTTTTTCATCCCCAAAGAATAAGAAGTCAGTTTGTGTCTCAGGCTGTTGTTACTGTCTCTTCTGTTTTCTCAGCATTTTTTTTCTTTTGGCTTAGGTGTTCAAGACATGATGCATAACTCCCATGTAAAATTTAGTGGGATAAAATAAAAAGGTTAATATTTTTCATTTTTCAGTTCTCTGTAAACATGAAGAACAGTTTTTAAGGTTGAATATTAATAAGCACTGTAAGGGCATACATTTTTAATGTGGCTGCTGCCCACATTTGAAATTAGGTCATTCAGATTTTCCTCTTGCTGTTTATTCCAGCAGTTAACATATCACATGAAAGTAGAGTTCAAGACCAGTGGTTTTTACTAATTAGAAGGCTGAAGGTTGTATTTGAAAGGCAAAACATAAAACAATTTATCTATTTTATTTCTAGTAACTCTTGAAGAAGCTGGTAAACCTAGAAATGAAATAGAGGCAAAGCCATGTGTTTTAAGTTGTATTTTGCAGTCTCTCCCAGTTGGAAACAAGACAGGAGACTGATTACAAATGTTTGCAGCATGCAGTTGGAGATGTGCCAGGATGGTACTATAAAACATTTGCACTGGGGTTTTGGTGGGGGTTGTCATTGACTTACCTAAGGAGTTTTAAAGGTTAGTCAAAGCAAAAGTTGATCTTTTAAATGGGATTACAAATTAGTCTTTTTCTCTATAGGAGTTTTAGTGCCATATTTCCAATAGGTATATTTTGTAAAAATGAAGTTAAGTTTTTTTACATACGTTTTAAAACCTGCTTGCATTATTATTTGCAAGATGCAAATTTTTGTGCTCTCAAAAAATAATGGAGTTGCAGTTCTAAATGTTTCACATCCACTCCTGAACAGCAGTAAGTAACAGTAACTCTTAGAAAGCTGAAAATTGTCTCGACAGCTTTTTAGTTACTATGTACCATCTCTTGCAAAGCTAGAAACTTTAAAAGTTAAAGTGTACACGAGCGGGTTCCTATAAAGATACAAAAATTATGCTTATCTGGTGTTTGTAGTTGTCACAGTTGGAATGAAGTATAACATTGTTATGTTTAAAGCAAGTTAGGCTGCTACAAAAATAACCAAAATGTTGTCTTTTCTTTCAGCTCCAGCGGTAAACCGATTCACCAGACGTGCATCAGGTAAGCTGAATGAAGTTCCATTTGTCTACATAATAGTTGAAACATTATGCTGACAGTGATTGTCATGTAAAACGTAATATGACATTAATCAAAGTTCTTCAAAGATGTTGGAATTTGGCTAACCTCTCATTTGTTACCTGCTTTACTGAAAAATGTAGCCAAGGTTTCAGGGTACAAAACTTGCATGAACCCTTCTTGTTGCTGTGGAATTTACTAAAAACCTAAGCTTTCCCCCTTCAACCCCCTTTAAAGAAAATAATGTCAGTTCTGGCAGATCTGAAGGTTGAAAGAACTGAATGTAATCTGAATGTAAGCAGGGTTACCTTGCTTACTTCACAGACAACCTGAAACTGCAATTTCATGATGAGCTATGCATGAGGAAATGTACCACTGTGTTGGAAATGTCACTGTTTTCCAGACCAGGCTGGTTTGTGTGCGTGGTGTGTTGTTGTGTTGTGCAGAGCTGGCAGATTGGGTCTGGAAGCACCGTGGTGGTGATGAGCTCTTGTGTTGGGAGTTTACCTGCCTTGTCTGGCATTGGTTTGTGTATTTTTCAAGTTAACTTGGCTCTTGCTGGCTCAGAGGACTCTTTACCTTATTTCCATTACATGTAACAGATCCCTCCAAATTATTGATCATTAAAAGTTAATATTCTTGGCCTTTCCTTATTGTTCTCCTGTGTCATGTCCTTTAGGCTTAATTTTTGAGGGCTTTTTTCTTCTGAATTATGAGGCCCTGAATCTGGATCTTATTTGTTTGAAGTACTGTGAATCTGAAAATGTGGCATAAAAGTCACCAAGAAATGTAATGAGACTCATGGCTGACTCATAAGAGTCAGGAGAGCAGGAGATGTGAGCTATTCCTAGTCATTTCAGTATGCCATGTTTAACACCCAAGTATAAAATGCTCTTTGTTTTCAGCTTCAGGTCATTTTTAATAAATGTATTTTATAATGCAGTAAGTCTATCCAGACTTCTGGTTTTGGTAGTTACAACCTCAGTCAGGTAGTCCCTTGTCAGTGTAAAAATACTAGTGAAAATCCTCAGGATTGCTGAGGAACTGTAGAGAAAAAAAGGAGGTTTTCAGGATTGGTGCACAGCATATCACAGAATCACACAATGGTTTGTGTTGGAAGGAACTTCAAAGATCACACAGTTCCATCCCCCTGCCATGGGCAGGGACACCTTCCACCACCCCAGGTTGCTCCAAGCCCTGTCCAGCCTGGCCTTGGGCACTTCCAGGGATGGAACAGCCACAGCTGCTCTGGGCAGCCTGCGCCAGGGCCTGACCACCTTCACATGTGTAGCACAAAGTAAGAAAATGTAATTAATTCCAAATATTCTCGTGCTTTAAGTTCTGATAATACTTCATAAGGTACTGTAGCTTGAAATGAAAGGAATGATTCGTTAACTAGTGCTCAGTAACAGCAAGCAGGGCTCTATGCAAATCACATTTCATGTTTTAAGGAGAGTTCTACTGTGACTGATTGATAGCTGACATTAATGAATGCAGTCTTTCTAACAGATGTGTGAGAAGCTTTTGCATTCAGAGAGTTTGATTGTTTGAAAAGCTAATACTTGCACACAAAAAGCCCCCAATCAGTTATTCTTAATGTTTCTTTAATATTAAATTAACATTTATTTTTTAAAGGAAACTAAAAACATGTTAAAAGTCTGAAATTTTGTGTGACTATTGGAGAAATAATTTCTGTGGGGGATTAATATTTCATGTGTTTTGGTCTTGTTGTGGAGAGATAGAATAGTTATCTTATTCAGAATAATGAGTCAGGTGGTGTAGTAAATCAGATGTAAATCGTGTGAATATATTTCAGTACATTTCAAGCTACAACAGGGTAATGCTGCAGTCCACTATATGTACTATTTTATTAAGTTAGTGATAGCTTTAATAGTTAAAATAACTATTTTTCAAATGAGAAAGCCTGTGAAAGGTGATAGTTCTTACTTTTCTTCTTAAATGATAAATGATTGTCAGAGAAGTACAGTACATTTAAGAAACTTGATTGATAAAATATAAATTTAAAAATATAAATCAGATTGTGCTGATAATATAAACATTTTACAGGGATGTTTGCAGTCCTAACCATATTTTTAAATACCTTTCTTAACTGAACAGTTGTCTGTATAGATGAAGGCAATCAAGATACCTTGCAAGGGGAAAAGCTAGATAGTAGCTGTTGGGTTTGGGTTTTTTTAATGCTTGGGAGCTTAATGGCCTTCTGTAGTCAAAGCTGATTCTCATATTTAGGAAATGCCATATGTATTATGTAGGCAGACAAAATGAACTGTTGAGATTTTTTTTTCCTCAAATATGAGTTTCTTTTAATTTTAGGCTGTTTGGCTGAGAGTTATTTTAAAATTTGAAATGTGCAATACTGTTGATTCTTGAGGGCTTTTGAAGGTTTTCTTCTGGTGAATATTTCTCCAAGCTAGTGGTGAGTATTAGGAGAGTTAGCTGTAGAATGTGGTTTCATGTTGCATCAGATTAATGATATTGCAGACTGATTTTGGGAGTGTGTGACTTCAGGATCCCTTTTTGTCCTGCCTCTGCCCATAGGTTCTCTCTACGTCCCTTGCACAGACCTAGGAGTTGCGCTGCCTGAAGGTGGATTGATTTAAATAAAACAGAAATACACGAGGTTCTGGTGCATTGATTTGTATTGGGTTTCCAACATTTCCTCACAGAGAACAATAATTCTCTACAGTTTGATGTATTTTGATGTTTCTGTTACTCTTTGAGTAATGCCTAGTGTTTTACTTGGTTGCATAAGCTATAGTTATTTTTCCTAACTGAGCTAGAAATTAGGCACCCAGAGTTTAATTGCTGAAGCACCTACTGAAAATAATACAGTACAGCATTTATTATTTAACAGCTGTTCCTGTTAACATGCTGAGAATGTATTAATGAACTGTCATTGGTATGTAGAGGAGAAAAGCAGAAGTAAGCTGGGATAAATTAGCCATTCTGGAATTCCAGTTCTTAAAATTTGTTGAGCTACCTAATTAGATATCTCTGATGTGTGTTTATTCATATGTATGTGTATATTTGTAATGTAGGCTTTATACATAAAATACACTTACAGTGCTGGTGACAGCTACTCATAGGCTAGTTAATAATGCACTCCATTGTTCTAGGCTATGCACAAAGAATAATAGATATCACACTCTTAAAAAGAGGAGTTTAGTGAAGAGATTAAAAATACTTTGTAGAGCTAGAATGAACAATGAGACAGCTGCAAGTAGTTAATCCTTAATTTTTCTTTTCAAATCTGGTAGTACTAAGATGAAGAGAAAGGAAAACAACTCTTGAGGCAATCAAGAGACTTGGGTGTGGAAAAAAGGGGAGCATGAAGGGCACCCCTTCATCCTCCAGATAGGATGCAGGAGGTTCTGTGCAGCCTCATACAGGGGAAAATCTGGGAGCAAATTTGCCAGAACATTTTATTCTTCTTCTTTGTGTAAGGTGCCATTAGGAAGAAAGTGACAGAAGTTTCGGTCTGCAGTACCCTGGAACCATTGTGTGTATTGGATTAGTCATGCCCAGAGTAGCATTTATATATATCACTGCTACTTTTCAATTTAATGATTCCTACAGGAAGCATGACAACACACTTAGGAATCATGGTGAATTTTACTGCATTTAGATTACAGGAGTCCTGTTAGCGAAGGAATGGCTAATTGCTTTCTGAAATGATGGAAAAGCATAGGTGATATCAAATCAAATGTTTAAATATAAACTCGTATTTAGGAGGAGCAAATTGACATTGCTAACCAAGAATAGAAAATGTCCCTAGGAACAATATTTCATTTGTGATTTTCAATCAACTCAACTATATTGAGTTTTTCTTAAAACGATTGGCACCCACTTTCCTGTGGCATATTAAAAATTGTCAGAGAAAAGCAGCATACTGAAACGAAGTGCTATTCCCTTTTATAGAGTAAGGCAGAAGCTGGGGTTGTACCAAAAATAATGGTGTGGAATTAAGTAACTGTAAAGTCCCCTTTGAAATGCTCAGGTAGGATGCAGTGTTGTTGTAGAAGCATATCAAGAGACAGAAGAAAGAAGAATAAAGAACTTTATTGATGAACCAGTAATTCCAGTTCTTCAAGAAGAATTACTGGTTCTGCTTCTTCTGAGTGATGAATAACACCCAAACTGAATTCAAGTGATGATGGATTCACCTTTGCTTGTTACACACATGTAGTTAATCCAAAATTTGAAATGTTCAATCTGTCACATTTCTTAAATAAGCAAGGACATAGCTGACACATAGTGGTATCTAATACTAAAACTCAAGCACTAAGACTGCTATTGTCGTGGTGAGGAAAACAAGAAGAAAAAGTGCTGTCAGAATTTGAGAGTGTATCTACATTGCATGAACAGAGTACAGTAAAGAAGGCATATTATGCTTTGTCAGGGTTCTTCTTAAAATGACCATCACTGTACCACTCAAATCCTTTGCTGAATAACAATAAGGGTGTGGTGCAATGAGCTGCAGGCACCTTAGAGCCACTGGATCAGGGAGAATGCTGTCCTTCAATCTGGTGCTGGTCCTGCTTAAAGCACACAGATCACAGAATATCCTGAGTTGGGAGGAAAGTACAACTCCTGTCCTAGCACAGGGCACCCCAAGAGTCACACCATGTGCCCAAGAGCTTTGTCCCAATGCTTTTTGAACTCCATCACACCTGGTGCTGTGACCATTTCCCTGGAGAACTGTTCCAGTGCCCAACCACCCTCTGGGTGAAGAAAGTTTTCCTAATGTCCAACCTAAACCTCCTTGGCACAGCTTCATGCTGTTCCTTTGGGTCCAGTTACTGGTCACCCAAATGAAGAGATCAGAGGCTGCCCTGCCCCTTCCCCTTATTAGGGAGCTGTGGACAGATCTGAAGTCTTCCCTCAGTCTCCTCCAGGCTAAATACATCAAGTGACCTCATCCATTCCTTGGCTTTCTCCTTCAGACCCTTCTCCATCTTCAAAGCCCTCCTTTGGACATTCTATGATAGCTTTAGATCTTTATTGTGTTGAGGCACCCCAAACTGCTCCCAGCACTGGAGGTGAGGCTGCCCCAGTGCAGAGCAGAGCAGGACAATCCCCTCCCTTGCCATGCTGGCAATGCTGTGCCTGATGCTCTGGACATGCTTGGCCCTCCTGGCTGCCAGGGCACTGCTGACTGTTTGACTCTTGGGAATGAAGAACTGATCTCAGTGATCTGCCCTGCAACACTTCTGGGTCTGTGGAAAGTTAGAGATAGAAGCTGTTTCCCTTGCAATCCATAATTAATTGATCCAGCTTCCTTTCTTTAGTTCTTCTTGCATAGACTATTTGCTGTGCACTTCTCCTGCAAATGAGACAGTCACAGAAACAAGAGTTCAATTTGCTGTTGTTTCCTCTTATATTTTTTGACAACTTCAGAAAGTTTCTGTAGAAAAAATGAAGTATTAACATAGGCCTAGAGATGCTTAAAGAACACACACATTTGCCTCCACTCCTAACCACTGTTTTCATTCAGAATGTTTGATAAATATCATCATGATGTTAAACTTCAGAGTATTTGTTCCTGTCCTATTGTTACCTTGAGATTTGTTGCTTTTGATGCAGATCTGAAGAAGAGCATGTGTGCTCAGAAGCTCTTCTGCTTCCTTGCAGATTCAGTTTGGCTGTTCTAGTGACAGATTCTGCCCGTGAAACTTTTTCTTCTCTCAGTTGCATTTCATTTGTACAAAAACTCTTCCATACTACAGTGGATAGTTGGACAGTAGTATTCGTGTTCAGAAAAAAACAAGATTTGGGCTATCTACATTACTTCAGGAAGTTTTTAAGTGTTTCATATTCAACTTTCATTTATTCTCCTTTTAAAACTCCAAAACCTGAAGAATGGATTCTAGTAGATTGTATCAAAGTGTTTTCTTGTACACATGATCAGCAGAGGTTGAATGTGAATTTTTCAGAGCCCATTGATAGAGCTGAGTTACAGAAATGGGCAAAATGTTGCAAATTAATGCCATGTTTTAGAGACAGCTATGTTTAAGCTGCTTTTGTCATAACACTTAAGGCTTAATAAAGGAAGAGATTTTGTATATGCATACTATAAGGCAAAATTTGAGGTGGTGGAGGAAGGGAGGGAAAAAAGCAAGAGAAGAGAAAGAGGAAGATAGTAGGAATAAGTACATAAGTCTTGTGCTCTGTGTTAGGTTGCTGTAGAGAGGGCTGTCAATATTTGTCCCAAGGAGGTGGCAGTGAATGAAGGAAATAAACAAATAGTGATTGGCCTAATTTTTACACACACAAATATTTAGGCTGCTATGCCTTGGGGAAACTCTTCGACTAAATGCTTAGTAAAGCAATAGACTAAACTGCACAGGAATGTTGTGTTATATCAGAAGTTTTAAAGAAAGGTGACACCTTTTCTTGAAGGAATAGAGGTGTAATTCATACTGCAGCAGTGCATAGGTTATTTATAGATGGTTTTGATAATTTTTTGGAATTTCATCTGTATTTCTGTGTTTGTTTAAATGTTTTTGCAGTCACATTTCTTGACTGCATTTATAAACTGACAAAAATGTACAGAGTAATCATTTTTAATTTGCACAAATTGGTAAAGTTAAATAGCAACTGTTTCATTAAAAAATAGAAGAGCTGCGTTTTGAAATCACTGTGTTCACAAATCACTGTGTGTCCCCCTTCATGGGAAACTGTAATTTTTCCTGCTGTCTTCGAATTACCTTAGGAAAGCATTCTACATGTGGTTTTGTATCAATAGAATTAATCACTATAGTTTTTTCAGCTATTTGGGCTGGTCTTGTTTCAGACATGAAACATATGTTATGAAACATAAACCAGAGGTTGGTGTTGAAATATGAATCAAATTTGTCTTTATGGACTGTTGCCCAGCCTGTTTGTGGAAGAGCTCAGACATCCTAGCAAGGTACCAAGTTGTTAGACTGATTGACCAATACCTTTAAACTCATTTTTGTATGAAACTGGTAAATGAGATGGGTATGGGAAGGTGTGTTTATACATCAAGCCCTACCCTGCAGCCAGCAGCGTGGCCTCATCCTTACCCGTGTTTGAGAATGGTCGCGTTTGGGATTGTGCCAAGGACCGTGCTGGGGACTGGTCCGGGCCAGTGAGGGTGGCGGAGGGACAGTGAGGGTGACGGAGGGACAGTGAGGGTGACGGAGGGACAGTGAGGGTGACAGAGGGACAGTGAGTGTGGCGGAAGGACAGTGAGTGTGCTGGAGGGACAGTGAGGGTGCGGGAAGGACAGTGAGTGTGCTGGAGGGACAGTGAGTGTGGCGGAAGGACAGTGAGTGTGCTGGAGGGACAGTGAGTGTGCTGGAGGGACAGTGAGTGTGCTGGAGGGACAGTGAGTGTGGCGGAAGGACAGTGAGTGTGCTGGAGGGACAGTGAGTGTGGCGGAAGGACAGTGACTGTGCTGGAGGGACAGTGAGTGTGGCGGTGCCGGCGCTGTGGCGGTGTCGCTCTGAGCCGGGGCAATGCTCGGATAACGCCGGTTCCGAGCCGGGGGGAGCACCCAGGGCAGCTGCGGTCAAGTTGAGCTCCGTGCTGAGCATTTTTTCGCATGTGATTCACTCCCTCTTTTTTGTGCACTTTTGTTATTAACATTGTTGCTGTTACTGTTCTTTCCTTATCTTTTTGCTATTTCCAGTAAATTGCTCTAATCTCAACCCATGATCTTTACCTTTTGTGCCTCCAGTTCTCCTCTCCCGCCTGCTGCAGCGGGAAGAGAAATGAGCGAGTGGCAGCATGGTTTGGAGAGTCTCAGTGGGAGCACTAAATTCTTAAGCCTCAAGTGTCACACTGTGTTTTAACCTGCTTCTAAATTTGCATTCATTATTGATAGTCTCCGAGATCTCAATAACACATGATCAGAGAGTAATAATTAATAATATTCCAATGCTTTTATCAGGGTGCTCATAACTCGTGATTTTGAAACAAATAATATATTTGTTGTTTGGTTTTTGGGGTTTTTTTGAATCAGGATGTATTCATGTTGCTGAAAGAAAGAGGAAGGATTTTAAAGTAGATTTGTATTAGGGATTGATTGAGAGATGGGAAGACTGATTCGGTGATCAGAATTCAATTTTACTCAGGTTTCTCAAAAGCTTATATACGATTTCAGACAGGTTAATAATTTCTACTACAATAATCGGGTTAAAAATCACACAGACAACTCATGCATTTACAACAACTCTTTGCTTGCAGAAGTTGATTGAATCTTCTCTTTTCCCATAAACAGGTTTAATCCCATCTTCTGTAATCTTCAAAGTTCTCCAAAGTTCTGTTTGTTCTTGCCATGGCATCTTGGTTATCAAACCAGCTATGCTAATCAAGCTTGTTTGGCTCTCTGTCTTGTGTATTCCCACAAATTTGGAGCAAGTGTGTATTGGTAGCCATTATTTAATAGTTTGGATCTTTTTTCTCTAAAATATTTCAGTATCTGTGTCTATGACAAGCTCCTCTTTGGTTGCTGTGCTGTGTTGTTCTTCCACACTTGTGTTAGGTTAGGGAGGTATGATTCCTCCATTGTAATTAGTAGAGCATGAATCTGTAGGCTGTTGTATCTGCTTACCAGTTTTCCAAAACAATTCCATTCCATCTGTGACTTCCTGTGGTTTGACCTTCATGCTATGGAAGATTTTTTCTGAAAGATAAATGATGAGTAAGACAAGGCATGTTTTACACAACAAGTTGTTCAAGATGGAATAACAGTATTTGTTGTATTAATGTGAATGCATCCTTAAGGGGTTAAGGTGAATAATTCCTTTTCTTGTTCTAATAACAATTTTGTGTGAAAGTGAAAAAGATTGATTTCTGGTGTCTTCACAATTATTGTGAAGAATTATAATGAGCATGCCAAAATGAAGAATTGCTACAATTTTTCTTCACTACAATGCCACAATCCACTCATGAGGAAAATTGTATGTATTTATTACATAGAATATGAAACAGAACTTCATGAGAAAATAAAGAAAAATGAACTTGTCAGGGGAAATATTAAATGGAATTGTTAAAGCCTTGTTTAGTTTTCTTGTTAAACCTGGGATTGCATGGAAACACTAACTCTTTCCCCTCTAGATATGCAAGAAAATAATGAAAATGTGGAGATTCACTTTCAGATAACCAGTCACAGAAGAGGAATCCCCATCAGCCTAAACTCAAAGCTTCAGTCAATCTTTGAAACTATCTTTCACTCTGAACATCAGCTACACACTGCAACAAAATTGGGACTTTATGTCCTTAACATTGTTTTGCAAGCAGTCTAGTAAGTTATGAGTGCATCTTTTAAGGCACAAAATCAAAGGCTTCTTGTCAGCCTTTTTCTCTCCTGCTGTCACAGTCTGAGTTTTGGAAATACAGTTTCCCACTGATGCAGTACTGTAGCAAAACTCTGCTCTCTGAGCTGGAGACTTGGAACACTGAAAGGGGGAAGTCCTAAATAATAATTGCTTTCCAGTCTCTCATATTCTTGCCACTGAGCAACAGGAAGAGGCATATTTTTTCTGGTAGTGTTGATTTGGGGACTACTTTCATACCTATTCTAGTTGCTCCAGAGCTGAGTACACTTAGTCTTTTGTTCTTTTTTTTGTCTATCCCATCATAGTAATATATTATGTATAGCAATATACTAATATCAAAGATAGTTGTGCAGAACACAGTTTATTTTTTTTCAGGCATTTTCCTTACTGAGAAGATAAGCACTAATCTTATTTTTCACTTTAAAAACCTGCCCCATTTATGCTATCCATTTGGGAATAAGTTCCTGGGAAATGCCAGGCGTCATGAGTTTGGGGTTTAGGCTCAAGTAGATGAAGTCAAAGAATCAGACAACAGCAGACAAAAGAGTGTGTATATGCATTTATAAAGAACAGCAGAAATGTCTCCCTATATAATGCTTACCTACTGTTCTGTAGGATAGACAGAATATCACAGAATCAATCACATTTTCTCATGGTTAGTGCGAAGGAATGTTTCAAATGCGAAATAACTAAGAAAGGAAAAGAGAAATACTTACGCCTACTGTGTGGCATAATTACACTGAAAAAGATGAGATCCTAATCCAAAAGATCTTCTTGAGGTGTGCTCCTGGGATCAGTTTGTTTGTGAGTAATTACAGCAGAGAATCTAAATTGTCATTGTGGTTCAGTAGTGCCCAACGACAGGAATATGTTATTGCACGTTGGTGAAGACTGTACATTTTGTTAATTGAATTTCTTAGCTGTGCAAGTCAAACTGTGTAGGATGAACAAGTATGGAGTGCCCCATTGTTCATCCTGATATATATGGATCTTACTAGACCAACACAGTTGGCTTCTTTAATATGCCATCCAGAAAACTGGTCTGTTGCAAGAATGAGGAAGAGAAAGTGGTACAGTTCTTATGGTCAGTTCAAGAAACACAGTCCATGTGCAAAAAATACTAAAATAGTGTTGGAGAACTGCGTCAGGCAGCCGTCAGAGTAGAGAAGCAGAGGCAGGAGCAACACAGTGTGACAATAGCTGATGCACTGGGTTAGCAAGGGCCTGGAAAGGAGGAGTAGGAAGCCTATGCTTGATGCAGTCAAAAAGAACAATTAAGTGGGATTTCAAATCCTTTGTGGTACGCCTACCACCAAGTGCCCAGCAGCACTGCTTGTTGGGTGGGAGACACCCTCACTGCCTGCAGCGTGCACATTCCCATCTCTGCAGAAAACCTGCCCTGAAAGGGAAGGAAGATTACAACATGTGATGATATAAAAGCTGTGCTGCATGAAGGAGACAAAGGCTGCCTGCTATAAGAGGCTGCTTTGCTGCAGTCTGACACAAATGTTGGCTATGTATATCCCATGCTAACACTCAGTACCTGCTGATGGGATCGTGCAGCTCATGGCATCCTCACACCTGCCTCTGAAGCCAGTTGCTTGAAACCTTCTACACAGAACTTGACTGTGGAATGGTCAAGAAACTGTAGATTTAAAGTAATAGGAATAATTCAATTTCTGTAAATGTTCTGGCCCTCACAACAATGGAATATTACTGTCACGTAAAATAGAACAAAAAGCTGTCTTGAGAAATTTACATATAAAGCACTTGATTGAATGGCACTCAACTGTATGGTTCACGCTTTCCATCTTTTTTAATTAGGTAAATCTAGCAAAATAGAGTGTGTAACTGTTCATGGAGAGAGAGGCTTTAAGTGGAACATGATGTTCATGATTTTGTTAAAAAAGATTAATTTGGAAAAAATATTTGACAACAGCTGCAACTCACAAAGTAGTAGTGTTTGCTATACTTGCCTGAAAGCTGTGAGCCATTTTGTCACATACTATCATTCATTTATGTATTCTAACTTTCTAAGTAGAATTTCTTACATGTTTTCTTTCTGAGTAGACCTTGTGCAGACCAAGTCTCAGGGATGCTAACTGGCTTTCTTTGTCAGTTTTTGTGGTGATGATTTCCCAAATTACTTTTTAATTTTTATTTTTTGTTTTGGTGATCAATTTGGGGGGGGGAAACAATTGGAATTGTGATATAGTGCACTGACATTTGTTTGAAATGCTGTGTTTGAATTGCAAATTTTTCAAGAGTGTGCCAACTCTACTTTTCACAAAGCAAAGAAAAGTAAAGTCTATCAAGTCATAGAATGTTTTTATTATATTAAAAATCCTCTTTTCTCCTGTACTTGGCACTGACAAGGACACACCAGTGTTCATTTTTGGGGCCCTCACTGCAACAAAGGCATGGAGGTGCTGGAGCAAGAGAAGGGCAATGAAGCTGGGGAAGGGTCTGGAGCACAAGCCCTACAGGGAACAGCTGAGAGAGCTGGGGGTGTTCAGCCTGGAGAAAAGGAGGCTCAGGAGAGATCATATTGATTCCACAGCCTGAAAGGAGGCTGTGGCCAGGTGGGGGTCAATATCTTCTCCCAGATAACCAGTGACGAGGGGAAATGATCTTCAGTTGCACCAGGGGAGGTATACATTGGATATTGGGAAAAATTAATTCACCTAAAGAGGGGTAAAGCATTGGAACGCTGCCCAGGGAAGTGATTGAGTCCCTATCCCTGTAAGTGTTTAAAGGATGAATGGATGTGGGACACTGTGATATATTTAGTATGTATGGTGGTATTAGGTCAAAGGTTGGACTTGAGGATCTTGGAGGTCTTTTCCAACCTTAATGACTCTATGATTCTTTAGGTAACTGGTCTTATATAATTTTGATTACTGAAAAATGCCAATAATACTCATAATTCTGGCATATCCATATATCTCTGGCAAATAATTCTTAGGATGTACTATTTTGTGGTTCACCTCTGACCATAATGTCATTCTTATTTGGAGCTGGAGGAAGTTTTTTCAGTATCTGTGACATTTTCAAAGCTGAGGCAAAATCAGTTTCAATGTTGGGTGACTTTTAGTTTAAGAACTGTATATGTGACAAAAAAGCTCTAGAATTTATCATTAAAAGCTTTGCATTAAGGTTGAATTATTAAGTAGGAAAAAAATTCTATATGCCAAAAGTTATAATTGACTAATCATGAGTTACCTTTTCTATTATGAATTTTTAGACCTTTTTATTCAGGACTAGGCCTTATTTTTTACAAGCACTAAATATGTCCCATAAATTTGAATGAGAAAGGAGGTCCTCAGTTGTGTGGAGGTTGAGGTGGCAAGTGGTTGAATTGTGCAAGAGAGGAAGAAAATTTCAGGGGCATTTCTTTTAATTTCACACTTCTCATACAGGGCTCTTTAATCAAAACACAACATGACTGAGGGATCATTTGCAAAGGCATTATTTATACGAGCAGTTGGAATTGTCTATTTATAGACTGGTTGCAATCACATCCAACAACTGGGTTTCTTAGTGCATTTATCCTATGTGGTGATGCCAGCAGGAACTCTGTATTTACTTCCCCATGCTGCCATTTTTAATGAATACTTCTTTTCAATGAAACTTCTCTATTTTTCTTCCCGGTGTTGGTTTCATGACTGCAAAGTTAAAACTAGCACCGTCCCTCCTTCCTGAGGTAAAATCAACACACTTTAATGACTGGGTTGTGAAACTGCACATTGATGCAGGTGGGTAGAGCATACGTAAGTGGCTTAATGGAAAGGAATAATATAACCCTGGGCTGGCTGGATTAATGGAAGCAATTTGTTACCAGCCATCAGGGATGTGCATGTACACCTTTTCTAACAGCCAAATGTTTAGCATCATAACTTTTTATTTTGTGTTCTGCACAAAATGAACTAAGAGTGGCATGACCTCATGTTGTCCTCTTATTTTTTGGGGAGGATTGTGTCCATTGAAGACTTACATTTCCGTTTTCCAGTTGAGTCATTGATCCTTTATTTGGTATAGACACAAGCATGTATTAGGAACTGTCTGTTGTATCCCTTTACCCTCTAACAGAGATACTGGGGAGGACAGATGCACCAGCAAGAGGGAGCAGTCTTTGTCTCTGGTAGATCTGCCCTTCCCTGTGACCCATAGGCTACCCATGTTCTCCCTACAATTGTTTTACATGGTGTCTCTAATTCTTATAGAGTCATATAGTTATTACCAGGTTTCACCCTTTTGGGTATATTGTATTAAAAACATTTAACTTCGTGAGGGCTTAAAAAATGGTGGGGGCCTTCTGCTATGCCCAGTGAAACCTGTGGCAATCTTTATAGTTTCTTAATGAAGGTTTGACTGATTTTTCAAAAAAAATTAATTTTCAAACGTGAATGTATTTTGCTGAGAAGTTATGAATGGATTTATATGATGAAGAAGATCTTAAAATTTCATCAACAGTTCACTGATTTTTTTTATCTTCCCTCTTACACTGAGCCTTTTCTTAGGTTTTTAGTGGTGACAGCATAATAAGAAACACTTTATTTTGAACTGTTCTTGAAAAAGAATAAAAGAAAATACGAAAAGCCTGTTTCTTACTAGGTGTGTTACAGTAGGAATTCATGTCTGTTTTAGATAGTTTTGTTATCATCAATAAATTATTGTGTTTTTCTGGGGGCAATACTCCATGTGACTATTGACAGTGTCTCTAAACATCCTCCTCCTTGCTGCAGATCACACATTATTTTCCCTTGGCAGTGCCTGCAGGGACTCGATACCTGCTCCTCCCTCATCCTTGCAGAGGGGAGGGGGTTACAGCACAAGCTGTAACAAGCTCAGAGAGGTGTTGAATCCTGCAGCCACTCTGCAGAGATGAAGCACTTTCTGCTTAGGCAGATTTTCTTCTGCATAATGAATCCCATTCTTTTTATTTAAAGCAGAAATGTCTTTATAATTTATGTCTATTGCTGTGTAACTTGAGAGGTTTGAATTCTATCTTTGATCGATATTTTTATTTTTAAGAGAACTATTTTTATTGCTTAGAAAGTGATGCATTCCTGATGAATGCTCTATTTGCTGTTCTCTTAAGCGTAGCAAGGGGAGGGATCAGGTGCCCGTGTTGCACAGGAGTGGGGAAAGCCAAGGTTCAGGTGTCCGAGGTTTCAGTGACCCTCTTGGTCACTGCCAGGGGCAAGCATCACTCTGCACCTCTGGGACAAAACTGATGTGGTTCTTAAGATGACTTTTCAAGAAAGTGTCTTTTTCCAGACTTGTCATGATTAAGATGAGACCAGTGGAGCCCATAGAGCTCCAAGTCTTGTGACATGGATGAAGTTTCTGTGTTGATACTTTGTAGTGCCAGCTTTACCAGATCTACTCCAAGATATTAGGCATATGTCAGCTTTCAGTTTTGGGCCCCTCTCTCTCAGGGTTATTGTTTCCCTGAGATTCTCCTTGGGGTTGGTGTTCCCCAAGGTAATAAGGGTCTCCCAAGGTTGCTGTTCCCTAGGAGTTTCCCCTGGGTTGCTGTTCCCAGAGGTAATAAGGTTTTCAGTCTTCTCTTTGCCCTAAGTGTTACACACCAGAGGTAGAGACGACAAACTGAGTCCGCCGGTGCACATTTCCAAGGTTGTTTATTCTTCATTATCTCAGTCCTTTTTCAACTCTGCCAGGCACTTCCCTGGCAGGGTACCTTATCTTAGTTCTTTCTCAGCTCTGCAAGGTGTCTCCGCAGAGCAGGACACGCGGCAGACTGGGGCAGATCAGAGAGCCCCGTACCTTATGTACAGTCCCCTGACCCAACCACTGTCCGAGACGTATTTTTTATTTACAAAATTTTACCAATACCTATTACCTATACTAACATGTCAGTTCTACTCTAAACCAATCTCTAAAACCCAACTCAGCACAAGATGGGGGACGAGAACAAGAACAAGGAAGACAGGGGCCACTCCCCAATTCCTCCATCTTGTCTCTTCAGCCCCATATGCTAAGAATCCTAATTTCTATATTTATATTCTATAATAAACCATCCACTACTTATTTCAAATTCTTAGGATTTGTGATTCTTCCTGCATGTGAGTGTTCACTCCCATGGACAGGGATCAGAGGCAGTGTCCTCCTGGGACCTGTGTGGGTCTAACTGACCCCCCTGTACAGATCCCAGACCCCCCTGTCCGGTCTCCAAACCCTCCAGGGTGGCCAGAGGGATGTTCTAGACTCCGACACCTCTCTACTCCAGGTGCTGGAGTGTGTCCAGAGAAGGGCAGTGGAGCTGGGGAAGGGTCTGGACCACAAGTCCTGTAAGGGAGGAGCAGCTGAGGGAGCTGGGGGTGTTCAGCCTGGAGAAAAGCAGGCTCAGGGGAGACCTCATCGGTCTCTACAGCTTCCTGAAAGAAGGGAGTAGCCAGGATGGGATCAGCCTCTTCTCCCAGGCAGCTAGCAACAAGAAAAGAGGACATAGCCCCAGGCTGTGTCAGCAGAGGTTTTGTTTGGACATCAGGAGGAGTTTCTTCACAGAATGGGTTATTAAACACTGGAATGGGCTGCTCAGGGAGGTGGTGGAGTCACCATCCCTGGAGATGTTCCAGAAAAGAGTGAACATGGAACTTGGTGCCATGGTCTAGTTGACGAGGTGGTGACCAGTCAGAGGTTAGACTTGATGATCTCAGAAGTCTTTCCAACCTAACAGTTTCTGTGAAAATAGTTTCAAATGAGGTAGACAGAAGAAGAATGGGGTTTTTTTTACCGTAAAACAGTGATGAACTCTGGCCCCTCTAATATTGGGGGCATTGGGATATAAACACCAATAGCATGCTCAGAGCTACAATCAATAGCATTTTTGTCTTTTATGCATCTGGTTCTTTGCAGTTCCTGGAGCTTTTTCATATTTTAATGATCATTCTTCTGTATATCCCATTATTATCCAGACTTTTCAGTTTCTTCATATCATTGATTTCTCTTTGTGCATGTCTAAGATGGAAAATGTTCACCAGACTTGAATGATCTATACACTGGCTTGTGTGTAGTGTGCAGCTTTGAGAGCTTCAACTAGTTGTAAATAACTTTCCCTTTGCTTTACAGGTTGGCCCACTGAAAGGCTCCCGAGAGTATAAAAACCCACGCTGATTCATAAGTGTTTACACTAAGTGTAGTACCTTCAAATTCATTTGTCACAGTATTCCAAGTGTGGCACTGTTTATTTTCAACACTTGTAGCTTTCAATTTTTATTGCTTTTTATTGTTTCCTATTTCTTTATAATTAGAATAGCTTTATTTAGCATACCAGCAGTGGGTACTTCAGCAGTCTGATTCATTCAACTCACGGTGGTTCATTCAACCAGAATATTTTTGTTATCTCCTAGCTGTGCTGTTATCTTGGTAACTTTTACACTGAATGATTATTTTGTCATTAAACCTGAAATTTCTAGAAGTCTTGAGGGAACTGTATACAAATTAAATCAAGAAGTTCTTTAGCATTGCTGCTTACACATGGAGTACAATTTCCTTGGGGTTCTTTCATCTTTCTCTATGGCCTTCATTATTCCCTCTAAGTTTGATCTCTAAAAGAACATTCTTTTACAAATAATTGTTTTGGCTGAAGAAGCTAGATGCCACTTTGTCTTACACTAAGGGTTTATTTATTCTTTGATAATTAACAGAAAATTGTTGCTGAAAAGCAGCTGTAGGTACTTTGTTTTCTGGGAGAAAAGAGCTGTAAGCCAGAATTCTAACACCTGGCAAAGTGAGATGTTAACTCTTTAATTTGTGCTGTAATTCTAGGAGCTTTAGTGAAAAGTGGTTACCTGGGATACAGGACTTCTTAGGATATTGGTTTCAGTAAATTTGAAGTGTTTGGCTCAGGTTAAGATCTTCAGCATTTTGCCCTTTCAAATTTAACAGAATTGTAGCTTACAGAGGGAAAATATGGTATTATCTGTTCTCTCATGAAGTAAAAATAGAAATAAAAATATTTCCTCCCTTCATTCAGTAAGAATAATTTCATGTGTATATTGTTTTCCTGAAAGAGTGGATCTCCTTTGCATGCACAGCACACTTTCAAGAGGAAAGCAAGTTAGAAGCACGTATTTTATGTTTAGTTTTCAAAATGGCAAGAGCACTTTTTTCAGAGGTTTTCTGATACGGATTCAATTGCTAAGAAATTTGCTGTATTTGCACTTATGAGCTTTTTGCTGTTGTCTTACAGTTTCATTTTCCATTGAAATGATGTGAGGTCGTGGTTGTGTAGGGGAATGCAAGAGCTGGTCCCAGCAGAGATCCTGTGTATTAAGGCAAGAGACTGGGAGATGAGGTTTGTGTAAAACAAGGAAGTGAGCAGAAAATGGAGAATACTGGAACAGGCACTGGAATACAGCAGCAAAGTATTTGTGGAGATGTGCTCAGCCTTTTTCCAAATGATGTGATGTAACTATTAAAAACTTGTTGCAGAAGTCAGGAGGTCATTAATGCAATTTAGTTATTTCTTCTTTATGGGAAAAAAGCTCAGTCTTTCTTGATCAGAATCCTTGAGAAGGATGCTTTTGTCATCACAGTAATTTAGGTATGGAATAAACTGGGAAGTCCAAACCTACTGTCTTGTCATTCTGATGCTGTCTGAGGTCAAACTGTCACATGTTCATCAGTGAACCCCTCCTGCACACATATGTTAAGTTCCCAGGGTTCTTTCTTCACGTGCAGAGTGGTTTTAAGTAAATAGTGAGAAAATGGGGTTAAGTGATGGTGACCAGCATAAAGAGTAATGCACCTTGGAGCATCCTATGTGTGCTGGTGACCCCTCACCCAGCCATTCTGCATCCTCTTATAATAGTATAAAACAAGAAGGAGTGAAACAGCACTGTGGAATTCTGTGAGATCCATAGATAGAAGAAGAAATAAAACTGGTTTCACAATATGCAGGAAAAAGATAGATGTGTTTGTGTGTTTACTCATTTAGTCTTTTGAATACAGTAGTATTTAGTTCATAATGGTGCCAAATGTGTATGTGTGGGAGGGGTGGAGGGTGTTTAGAAAGCTGAAAATAAAAAATGTCCTTTTTTTTTTTAAGTCCTCAGAGTGCACTGCCTGCGTTTACCATTGACTAAGGACTTCCTGAGAAATATTAGTCTCAAGCAGTGACAGGTCATTAGCTGAATGAGGGGAGGCTTGGTGTTTTTTTTCTCTTAGAAAAAGATTGGTTCCGTGAGACCTCAATACCTTTTTTCTCATTCTGAGTGGTAAGTAGCCATGAAGTTACAGACAACTTCTATTATTAAAATATAAGTGTGGTAATCTGTGTTTTCAGGGTGATTATTGTCCCCGTTCTTGCACAGATAATATTTGTAGCCTGTCTTTTGGCTTGTTATGGTTGTCTGCACCACTGCAGATGCAGGAGAGCAGGTACTGATTGCTATGTGGGACTTGCTTTTTTACCTTGGTGCGTAGTTACCAGTCTTATTTCATTACAGCACTTTATATTTTGACTATGAAAAAGTAAAACAGCATATATATCATATCATAGTTTTGATTTGTCTTCTGAACTTCCTTTGGCTATTTGAAAAGAATCCTGTCAGCAAAATGTCTTGAATTTATTTTTTGGAATTGTTGAGAAAACAGATGTTCAAAATCAACCATTTCAAAACTTGGCAGAAATATTTTCCCTGATGTTTTTTGTCTACCTGTCTTCCTGTTATATCTGGAACCTGTTTAGTAAGTTTGGTTTATTATATTTCTTATAGAGGATTATGTGAACATGACTTACCCATTCCACCAAAGCCAACATACCTAAAGTCAGCATGCTAAAATTCCAGGAGACAAGCTCCATTAGCTTATTCTCTCATTTCATTTTGCCTAGCAGCCTGGGCCCAGGAGGAATGAGGAGCATCTCATTACTTTGAAACCTAGAATGTAGGGCATTTCTGGAAAATGGGAAAGGTGGGTTTAAGCTTCCTTCCCTTGGTCCCATAGGGTGAAAACCAGAGGGAACTTGCTATAGCAACCATTCTTTCAAAAGGATGATTCCGCTTCTTTTTTAGGTGCCTATTCTCAGCTTGCTGTTTTGAATCCCATATGACTGCATGGTTTTCTGTGAAGCCTGTTTGAGATTGAGTTTTGCACTCCCTTAGCTGCCCAGACCAAATCTTCACTGTATGTGGGATCACAGGCTTTGACACGTGCCTCTGAAGAACTCTTGAATTTATGACTCAGACATTATTCCAAAGGTTCATAGGCATGTTCTAGATTTGGAATTATGTGTACCTTCTCCATTTTGCTGGGTGACAGATTGTACTATATACCATACTATCATACTGTAATGCCTGCTATTGGCAGGTTTTTCACCTTATCTTGATCAAATCAGTTTAATCCTTTGCCAGGACACTGAGACAAGCTTGTCAGAGTCAATAGTTTTGGCTTTGTCTCTACGCTACTTTACAGCCACTCTTCACATGAGTCTTGGAGCTCACCTTCTGTTGTCTCCCCTCAGTATAATATTTTTCTGCTTTCTTGAATCTTTTAATATCTCTAAGTGTCCAGTCATCAGTGATTATTTTCTTTGTCACTCCTAACCATTTCCTTCCCCTGACTACATCCTTTCTATAGCTATGAAGTTCTTGTTTTAGTCTTTAAACATTAGCACATAAAATAGCCATAAGTATGTGGTTTCATAGAACAACCACCACCTTTTTGTGTCTTTAGTCTTTGTAACTCTTTGCAGATCCTTGACACAGATTTTCTTATGTATTTTCACTCCTGTCTTGATGGTGCTGTCTACAGAGCAGGTTCTTTTCCCTTCTTAAATATGTTATCTGTGAGGTCTTGCCACTCTCCCAGACAGTTTTTGTTTTTAACCCTATTTAAATGGGCTAACAAAATGGGCAAAGATTAGGTTGCATTGTTCAGAATACGTTTTTTTAACAGCTGCATTTTATATTTGCTCACATTGTATGTAAGAGATGACTTTTCTAGCAGGAAAATAATTTATTCTCTCTGATATCATCCTAATGCTGACTTTTCAGTAAGGAAAAAATATCTGTGATTGATGTACTGGGTGATCCCATCACATGGTTTGATATGAAGTACTAAATATGGCAGGAAGAGCTTGGTGGAGTTCTGTTTCTATTCTGTAGTATTAGCAAGTATAAAGTTGAAATGTATGCAAAGAGCTCTGTGTCTGCTCAGACTTTGTCAAATATTTATGCATATTTTATATATATCCCAAATAACACTCTGTAGCACTGTGAACTGCTGGACTTGCATGAGAATGGGAACAGAAGGTTACACAAGTCAACATCAGAGTACAGTATGTTGCTATATGTTGTGCTTCTCCTTATGCTGTAGTGGGAAAGCTTACGGAGTAAGTACTATAGTGCATGGTACATATTGGCAAACTCTTCTAGTGGAGGTACATCCTGCTTTTGTGATGATTTTCTTGTTTAATAACTACCTGCAGTGTTCTGGACACTGTAATGTGTGTTTGTGCTGGTTTTCACTGGCCAAGCAGATGAAACCAAGCATTTCCCGAGACACCAAGAAAAACTGTCTCCTACCATGAGGCAGAAGCCTATGTTGTTTGTTTGTTTTTTTAACTCCATCATGATAAATTGCACAATTATTGGAAGAACTGAAATAGGACTAAAAAGAGGATTAAGTACTGTGGAAGTCCTTAGGGAAATTCTCTTAAAACTCCTTTCTGGTGCCCTATTTAAAGATAGGGAATTCTTTCAGCTCCTTGTGCTGATTTTTGAATAGTTTCAGTGAAGGAGTCTGCTTAGTGATTCAAACCCCTCTGACTTCAGGGAGCAGTGTGCATCTTTGACCCAGTGAGTGTGCTAGCTGTGATCCAGAGTGCCTTGAAGCAGAGGAAGGTACTATGGTCTAACAAATCACCATTTTACATACTAGGTAATGTTAGATAACCTTGTGCAAAGGTGTCTGCACATGAATAACTCAACTGGGATAAAGTTATCCAAAAATGTCTTTTGAGGGGTTTCTTCAAATGGGCTTTCATAGTGATCAGTAAAATCTTAGTGGAACTTCTGCTTCACTGCAAGAATTTTGAAATATGAATAAACCCCTTGTGGACTTTTAAAGAGAATACTTGGGAGGTTTTATGACTCACTATTGGCATGGACCTCATTCAAGATGCTACACGTTATATTAGATACTTCATGTTTTTCAGAAATGCTTGAGGAAATAGCTTGTAGTTCATCACATTAGAAATAGCACTGGTAGCAGATGGCCAAGAGAAAATGCGTAGAAAAGTTGATTGTGTGACTTCGATTTCTTGCAAGCATGTAGTGCAGGCTGAGCAAGGTCTTCCAGCTCTGGCAAAATGAAGGTTTTGCCATTGAGCTGTGTAGCTGAGCACAACCCTGATATTTTGGTAGGTGATTGTGACTATGAAGGCAGTGTTTGGAAAACTGCAGTGTGAGCACAGACAGCAAGAGTAGGTAACTGTCCTTCACGAGCAGCTGATCCTCAAACAGACTGTCTTGGCAGTGCTCCCAAGACTCTGATTCAGTCAGTTCCTGCCTAATGAACTGAAGACCACCTTCCTGATAATTAAGAAGAAACAAGCTGCCTGGATTTTATCCAGCTTTAGATTTTTATGCTGACATTCTGAGCACTTAGTTATTTATGCTAGGTAGTTGACTGCTCAAAAGTTGTTATCCTCTAAATCATGTGGATTGGAAGGGAAATTTCTTTGTTATTGGTTTGTTGCATATGAGGAGATCTCTACAATATGCATGTCTCTCTGATTGCCAGACCGTTTTTTCTGAGTATACATACTTTTATTCCAGTTTGGATAGCATCTCTAATGTAAATATTCTATATCTAAAAGAGTAATAACACAGAATTGCAAGGTATCAGGCATTCTGTGTATTCACCTAATTATGCCTAGATGAAATTTCAGTTTAGTGACCTCCTCAGGAGTAGGCACTTCACAGACTTCTTTTTGACACTATCATGGGAAGTGAGAGCCCCAGCGATCATGCTTTGTTCCAAATTAGTTTATATTCAAAACTTTTTGAAATAGTTCCAGGCTTTGGCACAAATGGTGGGTCTTAGCAGCAGAGCCAGTTGGCATTGCCTTATATCCTGTGTGGAACTCAGATAAATTTTATCTGTCTCATTTCATTTTACACTCAGACAGATGAGAGAGTTGAGCAACCTTTCTCTGGGCTGTTCTTCAGTCCTTATGTTTACTTACAGCTCTTCAGTTGTGTCTTCCATGTGGAAGATCTTTGCAGTCAAAACCAGGAAGACAGAAATAATATGATACTTGATAGTTGTGAGCATTTGAGACCACAGCCAGTTATTTCTCACTGCTACCACCCCCAAAGGGTTCCTTTTGTTTGAATAAAATCTACTTATGGAATTAGAGTTTTGGGTTGTACGGCTGTCTTTCTAATTCTTCCTGTAGTGGTAGGAACTGGTGAGATGTCAGAAAATAGATTTCCATGTCAGAAACTTTGGAGGTCCAGTAGTATTTGTCTAGTCCAGTTTAGAACTACCACCTGCTCTGCAAGGAGTCTCTGTGTACCATATTTCTCATTCAAGAGATGTAAATCCTGACAAAACAGGAAAAATCTCACACTGTCATTAAGTCACCTTAGCAATTTTCATAGAGTTAAACTGGGAAGTGATGTTTTTACTGTATGAGGGAATGGGCATAGCTGCCATAGATAAGGATGTTTATAGGGATGTATGACATGCTGGGGTAGCTACAGCAGCTGGAGATGGTCTTCATGCTCCAGCCAGAGACTCTTGCTGGCAAAACTGTGGTCTTGATTTGAATGGGATGAAAAAGTATTTTCACAGCTCTTCTTCTTTTGAAAAATTCTTTCTAATACAATTTATGACTTGGGGGTTCTGTAGTTTGGAAAGAGTACACACATATTGATTGGTTTTCCTGCCATGTTTTGAGTAAAATTATTCATTTTGTTTCGGGGTACATTATTCAGTGATTATATATGAATTTTCACTGATTTCTTTATTGATAGCTTCGTTTCCTGATGCGTCAAGGGAATGAGAGAGCATGACTAACATGTTTTCTGATCTTACAATTGCCAACTCTATGTTAATTTTCATTTTAGAATTCATTCATGGCTGAAGTGACTGTACTGCTGATTTTGAATATAAAGCATATTTACCAGGTGAAAACTAGAAAATTCGCTAAACTTGGAGTGATGAGTTAGAAATTATCAAAGGTTACCTCTGTCTTGCTGACAAAGGAATCCATCTAGAGTAGTGCACAGATTTCAGTGCATGTGTATTTTCATAATACACTGTCTTTAGGCAGTTCATTCTTCCTACAAATACTTTGTGTTGATGTGTTTGGGTTTGTTGGTGTTTGTGTCCACCATGGGGAGCTATATCTGAAACATAACCCTCAGCTGGAAAAAATGGAAACAAAAAAACCCTTTTACTTAGTTGAGCTTAGCAACCAGTGGAGAAATATGTACAGTGTTTGTACCACTATTTTTTAATGCCATAATTATGTATGGGATGAAATATATCCCTAAGAATAGTGGTAGTACTGCTTGTTGAGCAATTGCATTCATCAGTGGCACACACTAAAACATGGCAGGGCATCTGAGCATGGTAAAGCAGCATGTTCTGAGTACTGTTGGGATGTGGAATGAGCTAAAGAGGTAAAAAAATAAAATATTGAACACTATGAATGTTGCAGGCACCAGCAGTGTGCAGTCATTCAGAAAAATTTGTGTCTGTGGTGCTGGTCATTAGCCATGGTCATGGTGCCATAGGCAAAAGAGATGGGGAGCACAGACTGTCTCCTTGAACACATGAAATGAATCCAGGTGTGCCATTGCACGAGCAGCCTGTCATCATCCTCAGATGATGAATTCCTTTGTTTTCCAGGAAATACATTATAAATGGAAAAGTGGGGGAACCAGTCTTGCAGCTTGTTGTAACTACTAGGACTCATCTCAAAAGGGATAGGATTTGCCTCAACCAACAAACCATCTTTTTAATTAATCTCATTTTAGTCTGAGCATGTATACCAGGTCAGAAGAATCACTTTGTTCAAGTGCCTGTTTCTCTCCATTGACTGTAACTGGAATTCAGATGACTTGTGCAGGTGATGGATGTCTGTGTAAAAGGCATCTGAGTTTTAGATGGTGAGATTCTTGTCTGCCAAACCCCAGTGCTCATGTAATAAAATTCAGTGAACCATAGTAATGTCAGAAACGGTATTTTAAGAACTAAAATAAAATGTATCAAGTTTTTCCATGAGACATCTAGTGGTATGCAGTTAGAAATGAATGTGTTACTGAAATAAACAATAAAGGAAAGGAAAATCCATTGTTAAAACAGCAGATTCACAGCACTGGTATTTTCTTTGTGACCCAAATGAAGGCAAAATAAGTACAGATTTGTAACCAGAACAGTAAGTTTTTCATCATAGATGATAAGAATAAATTCTTTTAGAATTAGGGCCTATGGGCACTAGTCAGGAGAAACTGCAGTTCTTAAATATATTGTCCATAACCACTGATAAATAAAAAATATCTCATGAAGGAACCTGCTGATTGTAGCTACTGAGACTGACTGAAATGCATTTCTAGCAGAGAAGACTGATGTTGTGAGAGACACAAGCTGACCCACAATAAATACCTCAGGAACATGCTCTCTTTCTGGACTGATCCTGCTACTGAAAGGGACTGATAAGGTGATTCAGGATGGATATGCATGAGAGAAATTCAGTTTCTTTTGTGTGTTCTGGAAGACTATTAAATGTTCAGCTAGGCTCTCTGAGACCAGTCAGTTCTGGCATAACAGTATCAAAGCTATCAAATTGAATTCCTGATTTGTTTTAACTCTTTTCACGTAGCAGTAAGGACAGGATGTACCTGTGCTCAGGTTGAAACACTCCCTCCACACACCCAGCAGCACACTGTACTGTAACAGACTTCCACACACATATGTGCACTAGGGCACAGCTGAAAAAAATAGTGATTTACATTATGGTGGGTTATATGGTGCTTATTTGGCATGTTGTTATTGTTGCTCTTTAAATAAAATCCCCTGAAGTTTATTTCTGACAAGATTGTTTTAACTGTAGTACAGTCGTTAGGAACATTTTGTTTATGTAGAATTAAAATATTATAGTTGTTCAGAAGTTTGCGGACTTCCTTTTGTGGGCATTTGTAATTTTTTGGGATCAAATCCAGTTTCCAGTAAACTGGAGAGGAATCTCACTCTGTTCCAGAGGGATTTGTGTCAAATTTCTTTAGGTTTTTGAAGATGCCAAGTTTTATAAAATTGAGATTTTAGTTGAGTGCCTGATACAGTGGGGACCAAGACTTCCTTTGGAACTCTGCTTAATATATGCAATGATATACTTCACCATGAAATCTTTTTAATTGGATGTGGTACTGAGGAGGTTGATGGGTCTGCCTGGTTACTAGTTCATAAAGTTGTTTGTATAATAACATAGGAAGTATGGGGAATAAACAAGAGGACACCAAACCTTAATCCATGAGCAACACTGTGACTGAACTGGCATAGCAAAGACGTGGTGGGAGGACACGGAGGAGGAAGAGGCTGTTGTATGTTTTGGTTCAGATATTTGTGCTGTGACCCAGCTGTAGAGGGAGTTGGACATACAGATGGTCTATGAGTAATAATAATAATAATAATAATAATAATAATAATAATAATAATAATAATACAAGAAAGCTCACGGGCTCTATCGTTATGCAGGCATTGCACAGACCACCAAACAGGTCAGGTAGGTGGGGATTTTTATTGTCAGGGTACAGGTGATGGTGAAAATGAGTGATTTTAATAAACACTCACCTGCTGGAAGCCAATGGAGGAGAATACCAATGTGCTTTGCAATACACTTACGACCAAATTTTTGAGACAGTGGGAAAAATAATCAAAAGGAGAGCTATTATATTTCTTACCAACTATAAGGGAGAAACTGTTAAAGAACTGGGGGAGAAAAGGCAGGTTGAAGGAGAATTACTCCACAATGACAGGACTCACATATTGCAGGAAGGGAAAGAGGTGAAAGAACAACAGGTTTCAAGGGGATGTGAGAGGATAATGGGCATAACCTCTTTGAAAAGGAGTCTGGAGAAAAGAAGTTAAAGAGTTGTTTGTTTCCCAAAGAAAAATTAAAAAGAAAAAAATTGCAAAGTGAGACAGCAGAGGAGAATGACAAAAAGCATAGTAAAGTAAATCTGTCTAAAATATAAGCAGCTCATTTATGTCAAGCACAAGAAGGAACCATGTACAAAATTAAAACTAGTTTGGATTATTTAGAACAAATACAAAGGAATAGCAAAAGATTCAGAGAAAGAAATAAAACCTAAAACACATCAAAGAAACCAAGACCAAAAAATGTGTACAAGAAAAGATTGTGTACAATAAGTACATGAGGAGTAACAGAAATGGTTCTCAAAATATATTTTTGGTAAGAGCATGTTCCAGGAAAGTGTTGCTCTACTGATTAACAGAAGCACATTGGTCTTCGCTAGGGTTATTTTGGGTATATGGAAAACAGCCTAGAACAGAAAAAGGACAAATCAGAGAGTACTTAATGTGTTAGGTGTTCCCAGGTTAGCTGTGCCTCAGATTTGCTATACTTAGAAACTGGAAGAATTTTCTAAATTAGTCTCAGCCCTGTTAGCAGTTACCATTGAGAATCTGAACAAGAAAAATGAGTGTGAAAAAAATTCCTGAGAAACAGAAAAAAACACATCCTTAAAAGGAGGGGGAAGCTATGGATGGAAGAGCACTGTCACAGATTTGCAGATCATTTTTGTTCCTAGAAGAATTACAAACAAATATTCATTTTGTAATTACCTAAAGAAAGTAACAAACAGCAATCAGCAGGGATTTGTTGGAACTATCTAATATCCTGTAACAAGAAATTAAAATTTGTGCATAAAAGAAAAGGAGCAGATGCCCTACATTTTCATTTTAAGAAACTTCTTAATGCTGTCTTACAAGAGTCTCTATAAACAAGCTAGGGATCATCAAGCAGTATTTATATGTACGTTGCCTGGGATATAGTTGCACGACTGGTTGGATAAGGTAAACCTCAAGCAGCTACTGCTGTTTCACTCATGTGTATTCCACAAGAATTTATTTTAGACACTAATATGTTTTTTCAGCAATAACCTGGATTATGTTTTAGAGAATATGCTTCTGAAATTTGCAGTTGTCACAAAGCTGCAAATGAATTGGAAGGAAGCCAGAGAACAGGATTAGAATTGAAAATTATCTTGACATGGCTTTGAAAATAAAGTAATATTTAGCAGGTGTAAGTGTATGGTACTAAACTTGGGCAGAATACCCATAGACAGGCACAGGACAGATGGTTAAGCAGTGGGTTTTGAAAATGATATATGTCATAAATATTACATGAATAGACATAGTCAAGCTGTTGTAAAGAAGGCATGGATAGATGAAAAAGATATATGGCCTGTAAAATGTATGGAGTAATTGATCTGAGTACTCAGCACTCTGCTCACTCCAAATACTGGGACCAGTTTTGAGCATCACATTTCAGCAAAGATATAGTTAATTAGAGGGAATTCAGGGAATGGCAATACAGATAGTTAGGGAGCTGAAAAACAGGACTTGTAAGGAAAAAAAAAAGAAGAACCAGAAACATTTAAAAGAAAAGGGTAGGTAGGAACAAAAAGTTTCCATGTATGCAAAAAAACTCCAACAAAGCACCTTGAGCCAACCAACCACCCATCCAAATAAACACACCCTAAATCACCTTGAACATAAACAGATGAAAGGAATAATCTGATCTCTGCATCCCATGTGGATAGCTTAAATTATAAAAGAAAGAATTAATTTAGACATCAGAAAAAACATTCCTAACTATAAGGTGAGATACTAAGAAAAATTTAGGTGAGAGATTGGTAAGTATATTAGGAGTTTTTCAAAATGTGGAAAGCAAATCCAAAAATGATACAAGTGTAGCCTTGTTTCATCTGCAGTTTGGAGTTGATTTGCTCTGGACCCTCCTAGCACTATGAATGTGTTACACTACTGAGTATTATTGCTGTGCCACACAATGCATTTTCTGTTCTGTAAATCTTGTGAAACACTACTGCAATTTGAATTAAGATTATCCTTTTTCTTTTATTTCAGTGTGTGCAGAAGCTTACAATCCTGATGAGGAAGAGGACGACGCAGAATCTAGGGTACTTCATGCTTAGAGCCAAATACTTGTTCAATTCTCAGGCATTAAATTTAGGAGGAAAAATGTAACCAGCTTTACCTTTCCAAAAACATCCTTATTATAATATACTTTAGTAATCTCTTTGGGTTTGTGTTAAAGGAACATTTAAAAATTCTCTGTAACAGTCACCCATGTAGGACTTGATGTATTATTCTTAATTACCAAACCTGTGGTACATGGTAAAGGAAACATTTTTGTGCAATTGTATTTACCCAGAGAGCACCTGCTACTAAAATCTCTTACTTGGTGTCCTCACAATCTTGCAGTATTTTGCTTTCTCAGAAGACAGAAAAAAGTTAAACTGTAAATTTGCTAAGATTTTCAAGGTACAATGTGACAAATAATGAACTGCTTTTATTTATTTTATTTGTGTCACCTTTTTAAGGGCATTTACTTAGCTTTTAAGATGAAATAGCATGACTTTCAAGAGAAGTTTAATTGTTTATATCTTACCTAATTTTCTGGCTTGTAACACTGTCCAAAACTGTTACCAAAAAACCCACCAAACCTATAATATTACAGCTATACATAGCATAGAAGCATATAAGTTGAAAAACTTGATTGATACTCAGATGAACCAGACACTGGTAATTTAGTGAGTATCTGGCTCACTTAGATAGTGTCAAGGCTGTTGTTTACTCTGTGAAATTTCTGATTTAAATTTAACACAGATACTATTTCCCAAAATATTCTTTAGGAAGTAGTAATGGAAAATGGCTGAATGTAACTGTGGTGCTTTATATAAAACATGCATGCCCCAAATATGATGAGAGAGTAGCAATGTTTATGTAGCAGTAGTGTAGATAAAGGTATCCAGAATGGCTTGCAGAAATTAACTGGATTCCACAGATGTAAATATCTTGTGAGTTTGAATATAGCAGTGTTTCATTTGCTAATGGTATGGTGGTACCATTTTATCATTGAGTGTTTATTCAAATCCTGAAGATTTTGAAATGAGAGAGTTATGAATCATGGCCAAAATATTGTGTAAAATGCTCAGTTGAATTAGCTCAGCCCTTCAGCTAGTGCTACTATATGGTAATCACTCTAAGAGCTTTTGTATTATATCCCTCAGATTATTCACCCCAAAACAGACGATCAAAGAAACAGACTGCAGGAGGCGTGCAAGGACATCCTTCTCTTTAAGAACCTAGACCCGGTAAGAAATTCTTGGTAATGAACAGCATTTACCAGTGCTGCTAAGAATTATTTCTCTTGAGCTCAGGAACAGAAACTTACAGATTTGACTTGGTAACCTCTTAGGTATGCTTTCTTGACCATAAATTCCAGAAATGCCATTTTTTAGAACTGATACATCATATATAGAATTTTTGCTTACCACCATAAGTAATAATATTGAAATACATTATTATGAATCTGTACATTAATAAAAATGGACACATTAACCCTATTAATTATTGTATTTTCTTATATTAAATCTTCCTGTCTATAAACACATCAGTTAACTGTAATGTTTAAGTGTTTTCTATTAGTTACTTTTTAGCATCAAAAGGTGCTGAGTGCTCCATCAAAACAGCAAATTACCCCCAAAGCCCTCAGTTTTAGCCATGGATGTAAAGTGAATTATGAAACAGAGGGAAAGAGAAAGGTACCAGTGACATATTCACATTATTATTTTGCTTAATGTAAATACCATAAAAAAGCTTCAGGTAATTTTCTTCCATGCAGATAATTTCCTTCTGTTTAGTATAAAAACAACTATGAACTTCTAAGAAAGCCTAAATGCACTGAATGAATGATCTGGATCAGACAAGGGTGATAATGCTACCGAAAAAGCACACAGGATTGTTTGAGGGAAAAGGTGCATTTATCAATCAAAACATGCATTCTGAGGCTGGGATGACTCACAGCATCCCAAATGCTTCCTCAAGAGATTTGATTCTGTGCTGTCAAGGGAGAGAGCACGAGAGAAAGAGAAACAGTTATGTAGATTTTAAAGTATGAGAACAGAAAGTTTACATTTTATTCAAGAGGGAGCTAATGGAAGGACCAGCCTGCAGCTCTGTTTGGAAGTCAGGTGCTATTACAGAGAATGCCCAATAACTTGTGCTGCAGGTTTCCAGCTCCTGCTTCTGTCTGCACAAAGACTGAAGCCTGGCCCTGGGTACTGTTCCCTTAGAAGTCCTGAGGAGCAGTGAGCCACAGAGCCCCAGCTTAGCAGAAGCCTGGAGTTATTGTTATGGAAGGGCACCAAGGCTCAGTGTGGGTGCTGATACATGTGCATTCTTGGGGCAGTAGGGATCCTGACACAGAAGGTTTCCTAACTCCCTCGTGCAGTCTGTTTAATATGTAGTTAATCAGCTGTTCCACTATATTTGTTCTAGCTAAAGCCATGCACACATTTACCCTTCTGCTCCTGAATTATTTTTCTGAATAGCTTCAGAGGATCAAAGTTGTATGTGGGCATCTGCTCTGGATATGAAATTGCTTTATTATATACTTTTCTTATTGTTGGTGTGTCCTGGCTTCCACTTGGCTGGATCATCATTACATTAGTCTGCCACGATGGCATTTTGGCAGACCCCTCTTGGTTAAGCTCTGAGCATTTCTCTCTCATGAGCCCTGCAACATGATGGATTATTGTGTGCTGCTAGAACCTGCTGTGATGTTAATAGTGCTTACAGTATCCATCCTGGGGATGGGATCTGCTCTGCATTACAGTGAGAGCTAGATCTTCTGTCTCAATAGTCATCAGCCACTTGGTCTGCAGGATAGGGGTCTGTTGCCTAAATTGTAATATTGTGTAGACACAGAGCATTAAACTGCTCCAGTGTGAGCACTTGATGGACTTTTCCCAAGGATGAATTCTTCCAAGGAATAGTGAGGGATTATTTCCTCTGTTTATGAAGCTCTTCTCAGGACTGTGCTTGCTGTTTTGATACTGATGTTTTGAACTATATTTTTCAATTCTTCTTTTGAATCAGTTACTTGTAATTGCTAATAGTTCCCACAATCTGTTCCAGGTGCTCAGCAGAAGACTTCTCAGCTGAGTTCTCCCTTTGTAGAGGCCTGCAATCCAAAACCTTCAAATGCACTCTGGGGATCTCCCAGTTCTTGTTCACCTGCTTTAGCTCAGATTTTCCAGTGGATTAAGAACACTTCCTCCTGCTTGAAATCCTTTACAGGCAGCATTCTGGAAAGTTGAATAAGATAATTACTGTAAAGGAGTTTTTCATTTCAATAATTTTATTCATAAGAGACACTGGAAAACTACAGAGTTCTGAAGAGAGCAAAGATGTTAAAATGTAGCCTTCTTAAATCTGGCTTGTTCCTTCTGTGGAGCCAGGATCTGTAGTCCCTGAGGAACTTCTCCCACTCCTCCTTTTTGTTCTGCTTCTGAGCAGTGATTCAAGGGCCCTGCCACTGTAGTTGCAGTAATTAAATATTCCTGTGCCAGCTCTCTTCTTCACCTCTGCCTCTCCATGAGAGATGCTGCAGTTTACAGAGTGGTGTATTAGCAAAAACCTTATTCATCTTGAAGAGAGATAGTATCTTCTGCTGCTAAAGCTCAAGTCTCTGGAACAAAAGTCAAGCTATGTATTGATAGCATCTCCTGCTCCCACTGTTGTGTTTTTTTGTTTGTATTTTTTTCCCTTGCACTGAACTTCAGCTTCTTTCTGCTGTAGTTCTGTTTACAAAAGTCACCATTTCAAAGGTCGCTTAGAGGGGAACAGAGGATGTAAAGGGCTTCATGGCTTTTCCCCGATGGCCTTTTAGAGGGTGTCAAATACCATTTTCAAATACAGAATAGCATGTCTTACAGTGTGATCAGAATTGCATTCAGTACGTGATGCTTAGTGAGGTCCACCTTTTTTAAACACTGTATCCCACCCTCACACACTGTATTTTAATTTGAATGGAAGGATAAGATAAGGCTATCACTATAAAGCCAAAGGAGAAATTGCAGTAGTTGGGAGTGACTTACAGTTCTCTGCTCAGCGTGTTAATTAAAGAGGCCATTTGAAATGACAAGAGCCATCACATAAAATTAAAACCCAGCAGAACCATTTGAGTGTAAGGCTAAATGAGAGAGGAGAAAAAGATAACCTTCAGACTTTGAGACAACTTAGGACTTGCTATACACACACAACAATATCTTGAGCCCTCATTTAACTACAGTAGTTTTTTAATATCAGAGAGGTAAATTTGCACATATATATTTATAAATATCAATATTTCACAGATTGTCTGTGATTAAAAATATAATAATGTAAAGAAACACCAGTTCTCATACATTTCCCTGAGCAACTTACTTATGTTTTAAAGGCCAACTCGTAGTCTAAAGTTTGTGAAGTTACTTGAATTTTATGGAAACTTTCTTTAACTTTGTAGATTGGTGAGGATGTGACTGGTCAGTGAATGTGAGTTCAGCAATGTAATCCTTAGGTAACTTCCTTAAATAAAAAATACTTTCAAATAATTGACATTTTAGCAATTTTTTAATTTAATTATTAAAAAATCATTTGCCATCTAGTTGCTGTCACTCAATATCAGTTTTACCTAGTGTGTTACAGTTTTAGAAAAATTACTTCAAGAGAAAAATATGAATTGAAACATACATTTTCAAGAAGATGAGGGAAGGAGGCTTTGCAGATGTACTTGGTTACTTTTTGGAGGACTAGATCAGGAAAGAATCAGGAGACAGGTCTATTCAGATGTTTGTTTGCTTCTTCTCATGCTATATTAGATTAACTCATTTATCTTCTAACACATCTCTTCCTGTTCTTCCCAGGAAAACTTCTTCCTCTTGTTGTTTATTGTCCTTCTCAATTGCCTGTTGCCATAATATCCCTGTTTTGCTCCCAGGATTGTCGTGATGTGCCAGGCTGGTTCCTCTGCCTGCACACACAGATGTTACCAGACCCCCTCCTTCATGCTCCAGGGGCTGGAGGTTACTGCAGTGGGGTCTGAAGCTGCTCTCTTTCCCTTCCACTTTCACTTTGTGTAAGCCAGCAAGGAGAAAACGAGAAGATGACCAAACATCTTCAGCCCTTACAGATGATAAGCCTGAAGTGGCTATCACTGAAATTTCTCTCTGTTCAGCCTAACAACTGCTTTATCACCAGCAGCAGCTCATCAACTGGCCAAGGAAGCCTTCTGCGCTTCCTTTTTACAATATAATTCAGAGTTGTTCTTTTGGTTTTGTCTCTTAAGAGGAAAATGTGCTGGGGTGATTAACAACAGGCTATTTAGTTTGGAAATTATGTCCCATAGGGCAGCAGTTAAAAAACCTGATGAACCTTTTATCAGAGCAAGAGGCTGGCTCAGGGGACTGGTACCATCAAGGCTGAGCCATGCCCTTGCACTTAAAGTCTGAATCCTTTCCTTAGCAAAAAATTCACAAGCAGTGCTAGATCATCTATTGTCTTTCAGAGAAATTTAATATTGGAGAGCTTTGCCCTGCTAATGCTTGAACAGAATATATAAAATAGGTCTTGGCCTTTTTCTAAAAGTAATAAATTATACATATTGTTCACAAATATGCAAGAGCAGTTTCTGGGCATATTGCCACTTACGTACCTTATGTACCTGGAGTATTAGTGTAAGAGAGCACAAATATTGATTAATCAATTAGAATTGATTAACTTGAAGGAAATGAAAGAGAACATAATGTAACTGTTTTATGAATAGTGGAATCTTATACTTGAGGCCAAATCATTCCTTGAAACCACTAACAAAAGATTCTCGTGCTGCTCTTAGGTTCTTAAGAATTTTGGTGAAGAATTAGAACTACAGATTTTGGAGCAATTAATGGGAATATACACCCCACCCCCATACAGATATACACATCTATTTGTACATATATAAAACGTGTGTATAATATATCTAACTGAGCCTAGGATGCCTGAACATGTCAGTACTCTGCCCTCTTAGATGACACAAAGGTGATGACATTGAGGTGCCCTTCCAGAGAAGGGCAGTGGAGCTGGTGGAGGGTCTGGAGCACAAACCCTGTGAGGAGCAGCTGAGGGAGCTGGGGGTGTTCAGCCTGGAGAAAAGCAGGCTCAGGGGGGAACCTTGTCACTCCTTACAGCTGCCTGACAGGAGGCTGTGAGGAGGTGGGGGTCAGTCTCTTCTTCCGAGTTAGAGGACCAGAGGAAATGGCCTCATATTGACCAGGGGAGATTCAGATTGGATATTAGGAAACATTTCTTCACTGAAAGTGTTGTCAAGCATTGGAAGAGACTGCTCAGGAAAATGTTTGGGTCACCGACCCTGGAGGTATTGAAAAGATGAGTAGTTGTGGCACTTGGGGTAGTTACAAAGTATAAAATGTGTTACTGAGCCTGACGGGCATGATCTTTGAAAGGCAGAGCACTAATTTAGCACGTAACTTTGTGGAAGAAGGTTAAGGTATATTCTCAAGGAAAATACTATTGCTTAAAATATTGATTGTACATTTATCTACAACCTAGTCTTTGATGGTGAAGAAATGAATGCATTTTCACTAGTTTACAAGTGTATATAACACAAGGGAACTAAATATTTTGAATTGGATCAATACTGCTGCTAACACTTTTATCAGAGTTCCCTTGGAGTATATGTGCATGGTTTTATTTTGAAAAACAAATGTGGAGAGGTGTAGACATGAATTCTGTAATTTATCTTCCTCTACATGTTCACAGTTGTTGATTTAAGAAGTTCTTTTTCTTCCCATGGTCTCCTTGCCTTTGTTTTGCTAACATTTTTGACCTCTCTCCCCCTCCCCACACCCACACCCCTTCCTTCTCTGGTATTGTCCATTTCACTGACTTCTTAATGTCATGTTGAAAATTAATTTGTTGATATTTCAAATTGCACAAAGTGAGAACAAGGTGGCCAGCAGGATGCCATTTTAACTGGGGCTCATTTTATGAACTCAGGGACAGTAGAAGAACTGTGAATTCACTTCTTTAACATGATAATCTTTTAATGTTTTTAGAAGTCATATGAGATAGGCAAGACTTGTTGCTACTGTTTTGCTAAAGTGCAAGGAAATCTTCTGCCCACTGGATTGTGCAGGCTGTCTTGGATCTCTAAAGGAAATTAACTGAGATTTCCTGTCTACTGGGGAGCACTCCAGCAGCACACTCATCCTTTTGTGGGATTCCCAAGCATATATAATCCAAACATACCATCCATTACTTTAGAGATCTAATGTACACACCTTGATAGCTGGATTTTACCAGCTCCTGTCAAATGACAGATTAGGATTGTCTCAGTTTGCTGTTAGATGCCACATAATTTTAATTTTGAAAATGTAGCTATGCCTTCCATCTCCTGAATACATTTTCTAAAAGTCAGGAAAGAAAATTTTCAGAAGTTACTTTCTGCATTTGTCATTGTCATGATTGCCAGTGACGATCACGTCCTACTTTCCATTTTATCTACAGTGCCTTCATTGATTCAGGTAGCTTTTTGTCAAACAACAAACATTTTTATCAGCAGTTTAAATATTGATGCTTCTTGGAAACCCTAGTGTTTGAGTTTAGAAAGGACAACTTCATCCTTTTTCCCTTAACAAAATAGCTCACGGTAAATTTATAAACTGAAATTAAGAAGAGACATACCTGGCACAGCAGTAGCAAAGCATTTGGTAGTTTGGCAGTTAAAAGAGCCTTTGGCATCTGGGAAGGACATGCCATGGTCTACCAGCTCTCTTGATTAAAGCTGTCTTGCAAGGACATACAAGTGACTAGATTTTTAATCTGTGTGAGATATTTATTAGACAAAATCTCATTTTAATTATACTTAATATTTATTAATCTAATTTTTGTCATGACATTTTGTTGAGATGTGATTGCCATGTTTGTTTTGTTGACTTGAGAGAGACTGAGGTTAACACACTATTTTCAGCAAAGCAAGATGTATCTGGAGGACAGTACTTTGTGATACAAAGTCTGTGAGAGGAGAGTGGTGAGTGTTTAGTTGTAGTTCTTCACTTGACCTGGCAAGAGGCATGGAAGCACACACTGTGTCAGGGGGATGTTCTTGATAAACCAGTTATCATTCCTGTCTGGGGCTTTGTTCTTCTAAATCTCATCATGTGTTTTGTAAACAATTGTAAACATGCACAAAATTCTGTGCATTTCCAATATCGAATGGCAGTGCAGCAGGCTTGCACGCACCTTACTAATGCAGGCCTTACAGGCATCACAGGGGCGTGGGGGACAATTCCTGTGACTCCAGTGAGATGGAGGAATGCAGGATCTTTAGCAAGGACAGGAAAACGAGACGAGTAGGTGGTGTTGCCTTCTGTACCAATGGCCAGCTGGAGGGCCTGTAGTTCCACCTGGTGGTGGATGGGGAGCTGCCAGAGAGCCTATGGGTCAGGATTAAAGGGAGGGCAGGGACAGCTGCCCAGCCAGGAAAGCTGAGCATGAGGCCCTCTACAGACAGATTGGAGCAGCCTCACATTCACAGTTCCTCATCCTCAGCAGAAGGACTTCAACAGGGGGACTTCAACCACTCCCTAAATCTGTCAGAGGCAGGGCGCAGGCAATCCAGGGGATTCCTGGAATGCATTAACATCCTTCTCCAAGTGATAGAGGAGCCAGCAAGAAGAGGTGTTATGCTGGACTGTTAGGAAGTTAATTAAAGTACAGACAGAAGGAAATCTGGCCAAGGACATCCAGGGTAACAGAAAAGCTTCTTTAGCTATGTCAAATAAAAAACAGACTAGGAAAAATGTGGGTCCTCTCAAGAAGGGTACAGGAGACCTGGTTACCCAGGACATGGAGAAAGGCTCAGGTACTCTACAACTTTTTTGCCTCAGTCTTCACCAGCAAGTGCTGCAGCCACACTGCCCAAGTTGCAGAAGGTGGAAGCAGGGATGGGGAGTGTGAAGAGCCACCCATTGTCCCCAGCTGGGTTCAAGAGCATTGAAGGAAACTGCAGGAGCAGAAGTCCATGGGACCTGACGAGTTACATGCATGGCTCTAGAGGAACTGTCCAAGGATGTGGCTATGCCACTACCCCTCTTATTTGAGAAATCATGGCAGTCCAGAGATTTGAAAAGGGGAAATATAACCCCTGTTTTTAAAAAAGGAAATGAAAAATACTCAGGGAACTATGGGCCAGTCAGTCACTAAAAACCCCCTCATGCTGTTTTCATTGTACATGTATTTCTGAAAGTAAAACTGCTTTAAGGAACAAAAGCATTTAGACTGCACCATTTTACAAAATACTAGAATTAATTCTGTTTATAAAACAGATCTGCTTTTTAATTCTAAAATTACCTATCTTTATCTTTTCAAAATAGCGACAGAGGGTGCCAGTAAATTGAGCCTTAGTCTGGCAGAGATTCTAGAGGATTCACACAGAGCAAACTAAGCAAGCAAGTTATATAACTCTCATGGTGAAAGCAAAAACCATGTTCCTGGTTTGATTATTGCAGTCTGCTTTGTTTTAGTTTAAAGTGGAAAATTTTAGAATACGGACCACTTGTCTTTAACTTAAAGTTGCAGTTTATTTAGGAAGTTAAAATAAATGTGCAGTGCTTCAGCAATTAATAGACTGCTCTCAGATGTATTAAATATCTTAAAGTATTTTAAACATTTTTAAAAGGGAAGTGGATTTTTGAATTCTACTCTGTTGCAGATTTACATATTGGAAAAGTTGTGGTTTGGTGAGCTTGATTCATAGTTATAAGTTGAAAATGTTTTAACCAGAAATCCAAGATGAAGTGCACTGAATAAAGATTTTAATTATATGTATTATTCCTCTATTACAGGAAATAACCATCTTTTTGGTTTAACCTTTTTTTCCCCAAGATATTTTGGAAGTATTTTAAGTTCTGGGTTTTTATGCACATATAATACATTTTTCTAGCATTGCTTGCACTTAGATGATGGCATGGCCTCTAGCCTCCCATGAAGCAGGAGCATTCCGTGTGTTCTCACTTTGTTTGCACAAAGCAGACCAGGGCTGTTGGTTGAGGAGCCACTTTGCCAATTCAGATGTAAAGCCAGAGGAAGGGAAGGTGCTGCTTCAAGTGCCTTAGACAAGCTGATGTTACATCAATTTTGCAGGTTCTGTAGGGACTTCTTTTTGTTTACACAGAGAGGACTGAAAAGAATGAAGTAATGTTACCTAGTCATTCAAGCATGAAACCTTTTAAAAGGCAACTCCTGTATGTAATTTTCAATATCTTCCAACGGCACGCACTCACACTTTCTTTTCTCTGAAATGAGCTACAACACATCCACTGATACCGGAAATTATCCATCTTTTTTCAAATCCTTACCTGTCTATACTAACAAAGGAATTAAATAGAGACACAGTTAAATGATTCTTTGCTGGCCTGGGAGGGCTGCATGCTGTCTCCCTGTATTTTACCATGATCCTGTACTAAGGATGGATACTGCCATTCTGTTGTTCTTTGTGCCCACACACAGCCAAGTCTGTGAAGAAAAATTTGTATTTATTTTCCATTTTTCAAAAAGGCTTGGATAACATGGTACTGTGGTATTTTTAAAATCTTTCAGTAAGTAAAAAATTCAGGAGCATAAGGATGGAATTCATTATAACTAATTTATCTGTCTAAAAACTGTGTGTAACTGGGAGTTACGGTAGATCTCTCTATCTTCAGAGGAAAGAAAGGGAAATCTCTAGAGATTTATTCTGAGCTATCTTGTATGGTTATCTCTGTCCTTGGGCTGCAGAAGAACTCCAAACGTTCTGTTGTTCTTTGGAAAGGCAAATGCCATCCATCTTTCAGTAGCTGGAGATGCTGTGAATTGAGCCATTGCAAAATGCATATCTACAACCTTCTTCTGCCATGGTTTTCACTAGAATCTGCTTGTTCCAGTATGATGCATACTTAATAAGTTTCAAGAAGTAGAGTATAGAATTTTAGGCATATTGCAGGATAAACCAAAAATAAAATTTGAATTTTTAAGTTATCTTTTTAGGATTCTTAATCCATAATGAGCTGCTTTTGAGTTTTTTAGATATGAATAGTCAAATTTACATCAAATAAGACAAATGAAGTAATTAGTGCTCTTTTTTTTGTTATTAGATTGCTGTAATTCAAATGATCACATTTTGTTAGTCTGTTAACATTTCTCTGTCAACAAAGTAGTTTTGTAGCCATGTGTAAATTCCTACTTCCCAAAGGATCCAGCATTTACTTACTCAGCAAAAGCACTGCAGACTTTTATGGTTACATCTGCCCCAACATTCTGCAGGCATTGTATAATTTAGACTTTCAAAATACTTAACAATCATTTTGAAATTAAATTCTGTAAGGAAGGTCTAAAGACAAAATCAGGTAAATGCATCATTTAGAATAATGGATACAGTTTGGGTTTTTTTCAAGGGTATAACATTATTCAGTTGTGAAGGGTAAAATTCTGTCTTTGGATGGTCATAAGCAATTTATGTTGTAAAGAAGATCTATTTTATCATTTGCAGTGACAAGTGGGAAACTGTGCTCTGAACACTGAAAGAGGAAAAGCTAACACTGAATACTAAATAGAACTGTCTTTCTATTATTGATCCACACATTTCTGTAGCATGAATATTTTCCACCATTAGCATTTTTGATCTGCATATTGGGAAGCTGGCCAGTTAGTTAATTCAAAGAGTAAAATTTTAGAAGCAGATGATAATTTCTTGTCTTTGTGTTCTTTTAAACAGGAACAGATGTCTCAGGTGTTGGATGCAATGTTTGAAAAGATGGTTGAAGGAGGGGAACATGTAATTGATCAAGGGGATGATGGTGACAACTTCTACGTCATTGACAGGTGAATTGCTGTCTTACTATAGCACAAAGTGCTATGCCAAAGTCTGTTGAGAAAAATCTGTATTCTGTGAACTTGTATTTACTGCTGACATTACAGCTCTTCTCCTGGTATTCAGTGACAGCACTATGGGAGTGGTTCCAAGCTGTGCCGGGAGCTGATCAGATTTGACATTAGGAAGCATTTCTTTACCAGATGAGGGGTCAAGCACTGAAAAAGGCTTCCTAGAGGTCAATGCCCCAAGCCTGTCAGTGCTTAAGGGGCATTAGGACAATTCTTGTAATAAAGATCTTTCACTTCTAGGTAGCCCTGGAGTGGTCAGGTGGGTGAACAAAATGATTGGTTTAGGTCCCTTCTAACTGAAATATTAAATCAGATCATCATTAAATTGTGTCCAAATTCTGTGCTGGAAAGACAGTATGTCTCACCCTTGTGAGGTTACAGTTTGTCTACTCATGTCCAAAAGGCTGCAGGGACTTTACAATTCTGTCAGCCATCCGGTTTTTAGGTGTAGGGTGTCAGCTCTGTGTCCCTTATCAGTGAAATAACTGCACAGATTTTTGCATTACAGTCACAGGATTTATCAATGCACACCATAAAAATATTCAGCCCTGAAGAAAATGATGGCTCAGCATCAATGGGCTTGGCAACTTCATGTTTTACAAGATATCAGATTTTACTGCATTCCCAAAGCAAAAAAAAAAGTTATTAAATTAATGATGGAGAGAAGAAATGCACAATATATTAGAAAATTCATGTACTTATTTTATGATCTTATGTTCCTTTTCAGATCCATTCCGTTTCCTGCATCTCTGTTGTTTCATTAGAAATTACTGCTTTAAAATATTTAAAATATTTAAAATATTAAGTAGCCTGTATAATTATTTCAATGATCCTATCATAGCAATTTTGCAAAGACTTGACATTTGTATTTAGTGTGGTTAAAATGAAATTAAGAAATAGATTCTAAGTTAGATCTTAATTTTTTCTGGTGATACAGAGATCATTGTACATCCATTCTATTTTTAAACTGAGTTAATGTAAAAAATAATAATCCTATCCTTCCCTTTAAAGAGGGACCACTTTTATTATTTACAGAAGCTATTGAGATGTCTTTACAAGATGTTTAATAACATTTAAGCAAGAAAATATGTATTTCAAATGCTTTATCTTTGGAATTCATGGTATAAAAAATACAGTGAGAGGCTGCTTAGCAAAGGCCAAGGCTGACTTCTACTCATTGTATTTATATATTTTATTAACAGAGGAACATATGACATTTATGTAAAATGTGATGGTGTTGGGAGGTGTGTTGGAACCTATGATAACCGAGGATGTTTTGGTGAGTTGGCCTTAATGTACAATACACCCAGAGCAGCTACAATTATAGCTACCTCTCCTGGCTCCATCTGGGGCTTGGTAAGTAGAGTACTTCTTTTAAGCTATTTTTAAAATAGATGTATTTTGTATTGATTTCACTGGCATGCTATATCAGCACAAAAAAAAATAAATTACAATTTCAGAAAGTTTAATTCTAGAAATACTGAGAAATCCCACACAATGCCATCTTTTTACAGAATCCATAGATGAAAATCTGAGGTTTAATAAGACACAGATTTTATAAAAATATTTTTATTTTATGTTAATTGCAATTTCCCAAATTGAAAACCGCTGATAATTGCATATTAACTTTTTTCCCCACGCCTTGATTGGAAATGCCTTTGTGTCCAGAGGAAAATTCCAATATGAGGTTATTTACTAAGGTCATGCTACCTGGATTTTTGAGTAATCGACTTTACTGCAAAAACAAGCTGAGATGGCCATCATCTTCAAGATTGATCTAATGAATGATCCCAGGATTGAAATGAAATGTGGTTATTCACCAGCTTAATCCATGTGACTTTTGGGATTGTTTAGGACACTGTAAGAATGACTTTAAATTAAATTGGGTTGTGTTGGCCAGTAAGCCCCCCTGTGGCAGTGAAGGCTTGCAGTGCATTTTCCCTCTGCCTGTCACCAGGGCACAGCCACACAAAGTTAAGAGAAGAAAACACCACATGTGTAGTTTTTCCATCTCTCTGGTTCATTTTTGTGGCCAAGTCCTCAGTAATGTCCAGCTGGCTGTTTAGGGCAGCAGTGAGCCTTGTTCTGCTGAACCAGCAGAAAGTGGACTGTGACCTAAGATCCAGACTCAAGTATTTTGTTTTTTACAAAACCATAAAAACTTCGTTGAGTACTTATCAATTTGTGTGGGACCTCTGGGTAGTGAATAAACTCTGTAAATTAAACATTTAAATATTGAGCATTTCTTAAATATCCTAAATTACCCACTCAGTGTTCACTGCTGTAAACTCTGCCCTCTGTATATGAACTTGATGTGTACCCTGCAGGGATTTTCACAGCGATTTTCAGGTTAACTGTAGGAGCTCCTGATTGACCTCTAGAGGAATCTTTCTCAACTGACAGTAGGAAAGACCAGCCAGCTCAGTTGACAGCTACACTAAGTGACTGAAATTGGGTAATTTGGTCATATACAGCCAGTTTTAAGTATTTTCTAGCACATATTTTCAGTTAATAAACTCTCTTTTTGTCTTTATGTTTACAGGATAGGGTAACATTCCGAAGAATCATTGTAAAAAATAATGCCAAAAAAAGAAGAATGTATGAAAGTTTTATTGAGTCATTGCCATTCCTTAAATCTTTAGAAGTAAGATTTCTACTGCATTATTTTAGTGGCTGTATCGGAGGTATCTGATAAGGTTCTGCTCTTGAAGACTTTATACTGGGCATTCAAAGTGTCTCCACAATAGAAGTTTGCATACTTTTGTTTCAGAGAAAGACCACATTTAATATTTTAAAAAATTTAGAATGGATTTTTAGTGTTCGTATTGTATTTCAAAACATAAATTAACTTTACTTTCAGTTTGCCAAAGCTTTGTTTTACTAGATATTAGGCAATAAAGTTAAATATTGACTTGGGGGATTTAAAAATATTTTCATTTATCCACTATATTTTAACATATATTTTTATGTGCATGCTTTTCTAAACATAATTTTTGAAGGCTTCTAACAAAAATGGAAGCTGATCAGAATAGCTGTTAAAGCTGTAACACACCCTCTGGAAGACTATTCACCAGTTCTTTTTTTAATGGTAATCAAAACAGGAAAATAAAGATACACTATTCTGTGCAATGATTCACAGAAAGAAATATGAAAGGGCTTTCTAAATATATCCTATCATAATGTTAACCAATTATTTCTCACATTTTCTTTTTCTAAATGAAGGTATCTGAGCGTTTAAAAGTGGTTGATGTGATTGGTACCAAAGTGTACAAAGATGGAGAACAAATCATTGCTCAGGTACAGTTTCTTCCTAGTTTTGGTTTTCCTTTCATAATAGGTGACAGTAATCATGTTATTTATAGACAATGCATACTTTTAAACCCTATTTTTCTTTCTCACATAAACAAAATCAATGAATCTTCAATGTAAGAAGTGGTTATTTTGTTTCAAATGCTCACTTTTCACTTATGATACTTTCAAGAGTAACCCTCTTTGTTGGTATAAATAAGAGTCAACATTTTTAGTATCCTTAGAAATTCAAACTTTATAAGGGTGCTTCCAAGAAGGAGCATTGAAGACTTACCTTGGTCTTGTTAAAATATGGTCAGCTTTTCAAGAAAACTGAGGTAAACTGTTCAGGACAGGCAATGGTGCTTGTCTTGCCCCGGGACAATTAGTGGATATCACATAGCCTCTGGAAGCTTTTTATACTGGAAACTTGCTAAGGGAAATAATTTGGGAGGAACACAGAAGTGGATAAATGGTATTAAGGATCCTAAAAATCTTCCACAACATTGGTGTGCTCTGCTTTTTGTGTAAGGCACAGTCAGCTATGTCTTTTCATGAAAAGGCCTTGCTGTCAGTTCTGTAGAGATGTTTTGATTATGTGTCTATGGTTTTCAAATTAAAAGTGGTTTCTTTTGCAACAAGTATCAAAAAGAGGAGCTTCAAGGCACTGGTTGCAAATATTTTGATGGGACCAGGAAACTAAAAGGGAAATTTTATATTTTTTTACTCACTTTATTTTTTTTTCTTGTGCAGGGTGACTTGGCTGATTCTTTCTTTATTGTGGAGTCTGGAGAAGTAAGGATTATAATGACAAGGAAGGTAAATATCCCTAAAACAACAACCTGTTTTTTACCATTGTCACTAACTTTGCTTATAAAATCCTGAGTTTGGCAAATCTCTCCTCTAATACTCTTTCTTTCCTTTTTTACATGATATTTCAGGGTAAACAAGATCTAGAAGAGAATGGAGCAGTAGAAATAGCTCGATGCTCAAGAGGACAGTATTTTGGAGAACTTGCTCTTGTAACTAACAAACCCCGAGCTGCTTCTGCATTTGCTCTTGGCACCGTCAAATGTTTAGGTATTAGTCAATACTATTTTATTTCTAATATAAAATGATATAAAATCTATTTGGCTGTTTTTATTGTGACTCTGTCTTTCTCCAGAAGATAAGATTTAAGGCTGTTTCAGTAATTACCTATTATTGTGCATTACCATTTGTGTTACTTAGCTGCAAAAATTACTTACAATTGATAAATACTATTACACACAATTTCTCCAACATTTTTCTGATTGTATAGAAGTAAAATTTGGTGTAGGACAGTACAGAGTATTGCTACAAACTGCTTATAGCTATCAGATAAATGTCTAATACTCTGCAGAAAGGTGAGGTGTTTCTTTTCTCAGTAGATTGACTCATCTAAGAAATAATTTTCTAGAAATCCTGTGCCTTTTTATCCCCATGACTTAAGCTTTTAACAAATTCTTTTGTCTTCACTAGCTGTTAATTTAGTCATCCCATCACACTGGAGTCTCAGGCACAGGAAGAGTGAGGACTGTAGGAGTTGTGCTCATAGACAACCCTTCGTATCCACTGTCTGATGTTTAGCTCCTAACTATGGGGAAACTGTAAACTGCAAAGATAGATTTGGCATTCCTGCATAACAATTTGGTGACCAAGCCAGTAACCAAAAGGTTTCTCTATTTTTAAAAATTCCTGACTTGAAACACACAGAGCTGATCAGGCAATAGAGATCAAAGATACGGCAGATGGGAAAGAATAAGAGGTGGTGAGGAAGAAGTCCATTATGGCTGAATCACAAAGATCTCTGGCACTTCCCAAAGAGATCTTGAACATTTCTCAGGAGAGAAGAAATTACTGACCAACAGATTGGAAGTAGATGAAGTTTCCTCTCTGGCCTATTGGCTGGGACTATAGAGGATCACATTACATTATCAGATAAAGAAAATATTCTGGTTGGCTGTGCACTGACACTGCGTGTGAATTACTGTCTTCAACTTCTTGCACATTTGCTGAGGAAATAAGTATTCAATACCATTTGCACTTTGGGTGGAAGCAAGCAAAAAGAGCAAGGAAATAGGCTCTTAGAGCCCAAATACAGCCAACAACATCCCTTAAGATTGTGGCTTTCTGAAATCTCAGGGGTCCTAAAACTTTATTTTGTGGAGGAATCCAGGCCCCTTCAGACTTCTTCACAAGAACTTGGGTAACATATATCTTAGTACAAAAATATTTTCATAAGGAACAGAGAAAGTTCAAGTTTATTTATGAAGTTTCAAGACAGCAGTGTGTTGGTTGATCTTGGTTTTGCTAAGGTAAGCAGTTCCCTCCTGTGTGAACAAGGTGTATGCCTCAGTAGTGTCTGTTGTAATTTAAAATCTTACACTGGGATATCATAAATACCAGGATTTGTGTCTGTTACTGATGAGTACATAATGTTCTTTCTCTTTCTCTCCCTTTTTATTTTAGTTATGGATGTGCAGGCATTTGAAAGGCTTTTGGGACCTTGTATGGAGATTCTGAAAAGAAACATTGCAAACTATGAAGAGCAGCTAGTTGCTCTGTTTGGAACAAACATGGACATTGCTGACACCAGTGCATGAACTAAACATTGGAGCAACAAGATCTGTAATGAGAATATAGCACAGTAGTGGTTAGTCCACTGAGAAATTGTCTCTTCCTATAGATGCCAAGCATTTTCTGTGATTTTAAGAATGGGTTTGGGGTTTTTTGGTTTGCTTTTGGTTGGGTGGTTCTTTTGTTTTTGTTTTGTTGGTTTTTTTTAAATTATGACAGTGGAAATACTAGTAAAGAAAATAAAAATTCAATAAATTGAGGGCTTGATTTTTAAAAGTGCTCAGAATTGATGGTTCCATCTGACATAAGGACAGGCTGCAGTAGCACAGCACCTTTGAAAATCAAGTCCTTTAACACACCATTTCCCTAAAGAATAGATTTTTTAAAAAAACCCCACATGTGATGAACTTGTTAAACCAGCTTCTGTTCTTCGAAAAGGTTACATCTTTTATGGAAAGACTGTTAGTTTGAATGTGATATGTTGAAAGTATTAGTGCACACAAAGTGTTTATATGTATTAATACAGAAGATATACAGTAGATATTACTTTTTGACTATTACAGTTGTCATGATTTTATGTTGCATTTATCACAGATGCAGTGAATCACAAGATTAAGCATGACAATGCGTTTTGTGTAACGCTCATGACCCAAATCTGGTTTTTAACATTTCGTAATTCATTTTAAAGTCCTCTTTGTTTAATATGTCATGTTTCAGCACGACATTGTAATATCTTATGCAATTTAGAGGACTTGTATATTTTTGCAATAAACTGCATTTTTTATTAGTTATATGAATTCTGTTCATGAGTGAGGACAGCAGACAAATTAACCTTAATGCTTTCAAAGCAAAGGCATGGGTCATTGTCATGTTCTACCTAATCATACATAATCTATATTGTTTTCCTTCTCCCTTGTTTTATATTTATGCATTTTGTCTCCTCTATTTATGCTTGTTCTCTAGTTAACTTTTTTTGGATCTCACCTTTTTTATTGTTAAATATGTTTCAAGTGAAATGATCTCTGTATATCTCTCTTCCTGCAGTCTAATCTTAGCTATCAAAGATCAATTACTGAAGTGATTGATATCAAAAGCCATGCTAAACTAAGCTTGTCCTTGAAAATCCTTAACAGGAAGTGCAAAAGTGTTTTTAATTTGAAAGATCAGTACTTCCAAAGCTTTGCACACATCTGTCTTTCTTAAAGCTAACATGTCTTGCTTTCAAAAACAAGGTCATCATGAAATAATGCGTTGAGCCATATTAGCATGGGATACCTTCTGAGACTGAGGAGAGAGAATATCATCTTAATTATGAGCACAGGGCTGATTGCTTACAAGGGTCTGTGACTGGAAACTTCAGGCACAGCCCAGTTTCAGTCCTGCTTACTGACCTGTCTGTTCATGGACAGCCAGTGTGTGCTGGCCATGGGCAGATCTGCCAAAATGACACTGCAAGAGTTGTAGGAAGGCTGCTTGTGCCCTGATTCAAACACCTGAATTGGAACATCTTTCCTTCTTCCATAATGACTTTTCTAATGCCATATATTTGTGTATGTTGATGTAATCATTATGCTACAGTTAGTGATATGTTCTGACAATTAATATAATCATACCTGTATAAGAAATTATGATTATATAATAAGATAACAATATATAATTTATATCATATAGTATGGTATAAATTATAAATCAGATTCCTAACAAAACACAATCTGAACAAAATTTACAAATGTAACTTTTTTTTACCTAGAAACCTGGTATGAATCATTGCACATATGATAACTTGCCTTTGTACTTTTGATTTATGGGAAAAAGAGAAGCCTGTTATACTAGAAGGAAATATCAGGTAACCAAAATCTACACTCTTGTCATTCTGTATGCTTAATCTCTAAAAGCTACCTATATTTTGCACTGGCTTGATGTGATTAAGAAAAATGCTAGAAATTACTTGTATGGCAGTAAACTACAATCAAGGCCATAAATGCCAGTCATGATATTTTCAATATTGTTGGTTATATTTAAAGTTTCCTTACAATAAACAACACTTTTATATATAAAATTCTATGTTTATTGATATTGTTGGTTTTTAATTCTATTACCATAAAGTTACAAGTGATCTATTTATGTTCATTTATTAAAACAAATCATAATTCTTAACACTTTCATGCCGATTTTCATAAATTATGTTATGTGGATGCTCTGTCTACTCAGAACAGACAACATGTTGATGCAGTAATTGTTATAATGACTTTATTTGATAATTTGCTTGTAGTGTATAGCTGGGAAAAAGCTGTGGATATTTGTGGAACAAATTTAGGATAACGAGAGACTCTGGGTTTTCTGATTCCCAAAATACAGCTTCATGTTGCAGCAGTTTTATTGTATTACTCTTGGGCACTGGATGATTCTGGAATTTTCTTTGTTGGTAAATTCAGGGGAGCTTAACCAACAGTAACATGTTATCACTTTTTAAGTTTCATCCAAATCATTATATCCTTCATCTGTTAGCACTTGGGATTTCTCCTGGATCTCTTCATATGTACACTTCAAATGTGCCAGGCTTCATGTCATAAATGTGGTGAGTGTTAATCCTAAGAATGAAATCATATCAAGTTAAGTTCTTTTTTTTTACAGACCTTTCAATAAAAAGTACACAATTCTAATAATTTTAAACAACACTGTGTCAGGTTTACCTTATTAGACTGTGTCCATGCTTAAGTTAACCTGATGCTTCTGTTATTAAAGATTTTTATTGAGTTTGTTGAAAATATGCCCCACTTAATGAAAAGAGAAAATTCTGTATGAGAGGCATTCATGGATTCATATGTTTTACTAACCAGAAGAGAGTCCACATGACAGCAAATGGTTTTTATAAATGCCTTGATCATGGGGAAAACAATCTGATTGCAGCCCTGAAGTCAATCACAAGACACAAGCCCTGAGGCGAGCAAGATTTCCTTGATCCTACTGCTGATGCCATCACTTTTTAAATGTCAAATGACATTGTGCTTCATGAGATTTAATTCAAATTTGTCTGAAATAAACATTTCTAAAATCATTCCCTTCTGGATTTGCTGTTTAAGGTGCAGAAGTGACCAGCTGTGGAAATCTTGTGGCAAACCTCTGAAGAGTATTGTGAAACCATTTATGGCCTAAACCACTATCACTCCATCCTCTTCCTTCATGTTGTCTTTTCTATTCAGTGAAGACTATTCTGCTCCTTGCTGGAATGATGGGTTTAGAGGATTTTTTTTGTTTTGTTTTGGTGGTTTGGTTTTGGTTGAAATGTTTGGAGGTTTAAGCTTTCTGTAAGGTGACTGTGACAGTTACGTCACGATTGTGCCATTTTGTAGTCCATGGCACACTTGCTGTGACAAACATTGTTTATTCAATATCAAGCATTCCCAGATGTGCAAAATCAATATCTTCTGGTCATCCTCCACAGACCTGACAATTCTTAGTATTCTATTTTTCAAATGCTTATGGCATCTCATAGTGTTTGCTGAACAAAGTGCTTTGCTGGAAGTCAATTTGCCACACCACGGACATTCGTACATGTTCTTGCTAATGTTTTTATGTTAGTTCAAAACTCTTTTTATCCAGTCATACATCTGATGGTTATATAGGTGCGTTTTGTTTTTTTTTTTTTAATTTTTTTTTTCTTTAGTTTCTAAGATACTTTCCTGTGTCTGTAGTTCTCAACTATTACTCCAGGGAGAAACGGCTTCTTTGTATGCTGAGTCTGTGCAGATCTGTGCTGTTGACCGCCTTACAAAATTTAGGATAATTTTCAAATCGTTCTGAGAGTTGTATTTCCTTTAGATATATACCAAGGCTGTTTCCAAGTTCTTAATGTACTTTTTGGCTCAGAAAGATGCTTATCAGGGTGGACACTCCAGCTTCATGAACTGAAACTGAATAATCTTGGTAGGGTATGAAAAGCCCAAAGAAAATTAGATTTTATTATTGTCTCTTCCTTCACACCATTTCTCTCCCTCTAAATGATCTTCCTCCTAGCAGCCAGGTGAAGAGCCTGTGGCACTGGGGGGATATAAGGCAAGTGCAGTGACTGGCTGGGTCTGTGCTGGGACACAGTGGCCTGGATGGCTGGGCAGCCACTCACCCTCCCTCATCCCCTTTGTCCCACCTCTGCCCCTTTTCTGATGGCAAACCAAAGTGAGCTGGAGTGCAGTTCTGGCATTGCCATGGCTGTGTGAATACAGTGGGTAGGGTTGTGTTTCTTCTAGAGAACTGGTAGAGGCCTATGTGTGTATAGCAGAACAGGGAAAAGACAAAGACCAAACTATTACATAAATAAAGCTGCACAATCCAGACCATATAAAAACTCTGACATCAGGTTCCACTAGGTCATTGTGATCATATCTGCTGACTCAACCTTTTCTTACTGAGGTAAATTAAATTAGGACGGCCTAAAAATAGAATAATTCATGATATGAATACTTTGTCATGTCTTCTTTGAAGGTATTGAATTATTTCAGCTGAGCAGCTATAAAGTTTTGGGAGAGGATAATGCTCTGTGCAGGTCTCTGTGGATGATTAATTTCCTGGCAGCTGAATGAGCCTTTGGGACCTGCTCCTTCACATCTCTGAAGATGCTGGAAACTCAGTTCTGATAAACGTCTTATATAGAAAAATCCATCCAACTTACCAAGAAGCTCTATATTCTTTTTCTCTTTGTTGCTTTGTCCTTGTGGGGTCAGGTGGTGTGCCTATCTTAAGCACCCTTAGCTAGACTGTACCATTGTTTTTTGGCTGCATCTCTATGGCTGTATCTATCACGGGAAATTTTATGTGCCTGAGACTATTTGCTGGTACTGAGGCACTGAATGACCAACACTCATACTGTTTTCCAGTATTTCTCTGGGCTCATTTGTAAGTTGTCCAGGAAGATTTTTTTCAGCTTTCCATATGGGGTGGCCATATACAGACAGCCAGCTGAAAATAGTATGGTGGTTCCCAAACTGTATCTGAAAATTATTAGCTATTGGCCTGTGCAAAAACTGTACAAGGGCTATTCTAAAATGAATCATATACAGTAAAAGTTATTGTACTCCAGTGCCCAGAAACACTCACTGGCATTTTAATTTACCAACCAGCATAGAGGAAACCTACTTTTTTTTTTTTTTGTAATCTCTTCTTGACTTGTTTTCCTGCAAGCATTGAGCTGGGAAGGAGGAGTTTTTTATTTATCACTCTTCTGGTTTGTCTTGTGATACTATTATTTTTTGTCTTGTGATATTATTTTTTTCCTAATACTATTGTCAATTTTACTATTGCTCTATCTTTATAGGTTAAAAATGTTTAGCTAAAACTGGAATCTGTGCCATAATGACAAGAAATAAATTTCTCATTGATTCTTGACCTGTCTTGGAAGGGGGAAAAAATAATCCCTGCCCTGTTATTTATTCTGCTTCTCCTCAATTTGAGTCACTGCAGGAGGCAACTGAAATTTCTCTTCCAGCACTCAAGAGAAAATTTCTTTCCTTGGAGCAACATCTTTTCTTTTCCTTTGCTCTTCATTCTGAAGAGCATCTTCTGTGAGGAGACTGAGGATGGGAAGTGTGGAGGTGGGATGCTTCCAGAGCCAGCCACCATTGCAGCTAGCCACAAATGGCCATTGGAAGAGGGGATGAGTTTAAATAGCTTTAGGAGATTCACAAGCCCTTGTGTGAGGAGAAAGCTTGATTGAGAAGCAGAGTGTCTGCAGAATCTGAGCAGAGGCTGCTCAGAAAAGCAGAGGCTGCCATGTTGGGTAGGAGCAGAAGCTGCAGTGAGCAGGGTTCTGATGTCTGGGGGGACTATTTAGGTAATTACTGAGGGTGGATGTCTATGTGCTGATGTGAAAGCTCCCGTAGCAGGATTAAAATAATGATATGCTGTATTTCGGAGAGTCAGCAGTAACAGCTGTGTTACAAGGGCAGGATTGACTTGGGACAGGAGGGATTAAAAGTGGAGATAGGCACAAACCCAATATAGAACATATATTTTACTAATACAACTTTGACTGAAATATTACTAATTTTAAAAATCTGCTTTGTGGCTTCTTAACTTTGTGCCTGGCAATTTTAAGAGGTAAATAGCTAAGATGCAAATTAATCAGTATTTTCTAATTATAGTCTCTCGTTTGTTTTGTGCTTCTCTGTGCCATCTGTAATGTGACAATAACTTAAGACTAACACTTCCCAATCCCCCATCTTATTTTCTACCTCTTACAACAGCAGAAGCAACTGAATCAGCAAAGCTACCAAGAGTGCCTGTGTTACACAGTATTGATTCACTCTCTGAGCACCCATTCATTTGGGCATGGAGTAAGGCGAGTTAGGGTGTGTGGAGGGGGAGGAATGATTTAATTAGAGACCAGGCATTCAGAGCAAGGAGTATGGCATTGACATAATCTTAATTCTGAAATTTAGATGATACATACTTGCCTTGAGCCAATGGGGTTAGTGAGTAAGCTTTGCTAGTTTTGTGTGTCTTGCTGTCATCTACTGCATGGACTACCTGTCTGTTTAATTATTTGCCCTTACATCCTCACTGAGTAAATGTTAATGTATACAAAGGAGAGGTAGATTTGAAAATAAGAAAGCTGTTACATGTCTCTTTTTAGAATTTCAAAACAATTCAGACATTCATCTTTACAAGATTTTAATCTCAGTCCTAGGTAGGATTCATATTTTTGTGCTTTTTGGGTATGTCGTAGATTCCAGTGTGATATCAAGGCTCTAATTCAGCAATGGTATTTATTTGTCTAGACCTTTGTCTGGAATCTCGGCCAGTGGATCCCAGAAGACTGGGCTTCATAACTAACACTCATGCATGAAGCTTTTGTGAATTTTAACAGTAAATAGCTGTGAAGCTATTTTGTTTTGGGTCCAAAAAGTAGGTAGCAGGGTGGAAATGTGCTCCATAAGATTCATATCCTTTAGGCCAACAGAGTTCTTCTCAGGAAAGATGGGACTTGAGAATGGAGTATCTTTTTTGTATGTTCTGTAGCTGCTCGATCCGGCCTCTGCCATTTCCATCTTCCTCACTGAGGCAGAGGGAGTCTTCAGAAGAGCACTTTGTGAGTTTTACCTTGCAGGGGCTGTACCACAGGCACAGAAGGCAGTTTGCAGAGTGGAGACATCTGCATGCCCAGGTCTTCTGCCCCACCTCAATCTGGCACTGCAGGTCTGTGCTGAAACTCATTAAAAGCCCAAGAAGCTTTTAGATGTCTCTCCAAAGAGCCTAAAGGCTGTTCAGATATGTAATGGAGATCAAAAGAAAAAGGGAAGAAACACAGCCTTAAAATTAATTTTACTGTGGAGTGATGTAAAAAAGATGGTTCCTGGTTTACCAGTTTTCTATTTCTTAAAAGAATATATTTTAGAGAGGGGATGCCATGAAAGCTTTCTCATATAAAGATGTATCAGTTATTTAGAAAAAGCCTGAATTGTAAATATAGGGAAAATGTGAGCTTGTGGGATGTGGGGTAGACAGCTGATATTAAAATAAGCTGTCTAGTCACTTAATAGTTGAATCTCAATATTACTTTTAAGATTATTTTCTTCAAGGTGGTTATTTAAATAATAATTTCAAATTGGGAAAATGATCTGTAAATGTCATTAAGCACATGTTTGTCTGGTCATTAAGCACAGAAGATTTTGAGTTAAATTCCATGGGATTGGCTTTCCTACTTTCTTTTAAAGCTAAGCGTGCTTACAGAGAGTAATAGTTTCCAGTTCACACTGCAGGAGATACTGGGTGTTTTTCAGAGTAATGTTTGTCTTCAAACAGTGCCTACAGATGGCAATGACTTCATTAACAGGCAAACTATGACTTCGTGGAAAAGGCAGATCTCAAACTGATGTGCCAACGACATCTGCAGAGCAAGTGTGATGCCAAGTACAATTATGGTATAACGTCCTTTTTTACTTTTTAATTGTGTTATCTTTGTAGGCCTTGTAGGCCTGTGGGAACAACAATCCAGCATTCCCTCTAGTGGCCACTAACCAAACAGGGAACCATTTCTGTTTAACTTAACTTTTTTTTTTCTTATTTTTTGTACAGCTATGTTAGCATGCCTGAAAGGCAGCGCTGTCACAGATACCAATTCTGAACCAGGATTTAAGACACGTTCTTATTTCTGGAATGATGCTGACAACAGGATAAGAGAGAAGTGCATTTGTTGGAAAAATCCCAACAGTTGCAAAATATTGTAACTGTCCACCAGGTTCTAAAATATTGTATATTCCTGAATTGTGCATGTACTTGCTTCGTATCACATCATTCATAGTAATTAATCTATTTTGTGACAAAGATGTGGTCTCCGGAGGAGTCTTGCCTCTCTGATCTCCTGGCGTTGCTGGGTAAGTGGGAAAATGTCTTAATAGTAATGTTTAACCAAACCACGTTGTTATGTTGGCAATAAATGCATGGGACTGTCTGGGAAACACTACTGGACTGACAAACCTGCATATATTTAATTTATTTTCTCCTCCCCACCCTAGCTTGTCTTTTGGGCCTAAGCTCCCACCAGTGTCTTTTTCAATGAAAGAGAGGGAGGGACGAGGCCGGAGCGGAGGCCAAGCGCAGCTGCTGACTCACTCCCTGACCTTTAGCCACCTCTCTGCCCTCCGCCGTGCCTCGGGCCCGGCGCGGGCCCGTTCGCACAGGGCCGCTGAGGGCGAGCCGGGGCCGAGCGGGGCCGGGGCGGGCGGGGGGCGCGGGCGGGCAGCGCCGGGCCGGGTACACGTGTCCCGCGCCGCTTGTTTACTATCGCTGGGCCCGCGCGGGGCATCCTGGGGGCTGTCGTCTTATCGCGGGCCCATGGGCAGGCGCGGGCGGCGGTAGCGACTACACCTCCCAGAATGCCCCTCCGCCCGCTGGCGGAGGCATCGGCCAATGGGAGCGCCGCATGAGGGTGATTGATGTGAGGCGCGGTGCAATCCGCTGTGCAGGAGAGTCAAAACATGCCCGCCCTCTGGGAGGAGTCCTGACAGGCAGGCCAGCCAGCCAGTAGAAAGCGGCTGTGAATTGAGCAACGTCGCCGCTAGCCACTCAGCGCCCGAGCAGTGCTCCTAGGGGCGGGACCCACCGCAAGGACGGGGCGGGGGGGACGGCCGAGGGGAGCTCGGGTAATGGCGACGGGTTCGGTAAGTGCTACAAAGTTTCGAGCTGCCGCTTTTGGGGGCTGCGAGGCTCCAGCGAAGGACGGGAGGGGTCTGGGAGATCGCAGAGGAGTGGCAGCGGCCGCAGGCCGAGCCGAGGAGGCCGCTGGGTCCACTCTTTGAAGGCGACGGCAACCTCGGACATTGTTTACTGTGCGCCTTCCCTGACCGGCCCCGCGGAGCCGCCACCGTCCCGCACCGCTGGGTTGAAACTCACGGGGTGTGCCGGGCCTCTCTGGTCCCCTTAAACCACGAAAACGAGCGGAATAGGGGGGTTGTTCCCCCGCCCCCCCCCCGCTTGTTTTCCCTGGGGAGCGGCTGCCCGCCCGGGTCTGTCAGAGCGAGGGCGCTGTCCCCGCTGCAGGAGCAGCGGCTGTGCGGGCCGGGGAGTGTTTGGGGTGTCCGTGGGTGCGGGCGAGCCCCGGGGGGGAGCGGCGGCCGGGGCGCGGGGGGCCCCCCCGGGCCGGTGTTACGCAGTTCGAATGAATGGGGCCGAGCGCGCGTGCGCCGTGCGGCCGCGGGTGTAAACAAGGTCACGTGACGGGCGGGGGGGCTGGGGGTGTCGCTGAGGGGCTCGGCGGGGGCTCCCCGGGGCTGCTCCCGGGGCTCCGCCGGCCCCGAGCCCCCCTGGAACACCGTCCCCATGGGGCCGGGGCGGCGGGGGCAGCGCCGCCCGCCCTGCGTCAGCGAACGGGCCGCCCGGGCTTCGAAAACATGGTGAATCACGCTCTGCCTGGGCTGCGCGCTCTGGCACGGCCCGGGATGTGCAGCGAGGATTCCTGATCAAAGCAGCTGCGCCAGGAAAAGTCCCTGGTGTAGATCCAGTCTTGCCAGTATGTTGTGTTTTGCTTGGAGAAGCTGTTCCCCGAATTAAACTCCGTCCAGCTTATTGCTCAGGCGTAGACCTGGCCTGAAACTTCCTCAGTAGGCTGGGGGAAGAAAGGCGAATAGCAGAAGGAAAAAACCACGGGAGGCACTTCCACCCAGGCATTCCTGCGCAGTGCGGTTTGGGTGGATGCTGCCCAGTTCCTGCTGAACCCCTTCTTAGCCACAGTTTATTTACTTTTCTCCCAGTTTTATTTTTGTCCCTCAGAAACAGACTTGGTTCAATTAATAAAAGCTTTGTTAGTAGTGCCATTTGTTTTAGTATGACAACTTACTGTAAAGCACAAAATAATAATTTCATTTAGCCTCCAAAGACAGCCGCAGTAATTACAGTCCTGTGAAGCATGGTTCTAGACAACATCTGACACAACAAATTTTCAGCATAAACTTGAATTTTAAAAACTCTTTACAAGCTAATTAATGACCATTCCCCTTCATGTTCAAACCATTGAAAGGCTGAGGAGAAGGACGTGATGTCCACAGCAGACTTTAATCAAGCAGAATAAAAAAAAAGTAAAGTTGGGTACTTTGTTTTTCTTTGTGATTTTCTCTAAATTTCTTTGTAATTCATTTGTTAGAGCATTTTTTGGCTTTTGTACACAGATGGCTTTGGTTTAGAGAAATTCTTGTGACTTGGAGGAATAATTCATTTTTCAAACAAGTATCATTCTTGTCAGACTAGCATTTTGTATCTGTACCCTATCTCTGACCTTCAGTGTTGGGATACCAGGACATGTACTTTCAAGTCTTGGCACCTGGCAGGAAGGAAGGAGAAGGTAACATTTTAGAAATAAGTTTGCTTCTTCATTTTGGCAGGAAAATGGGAAACGAAGAGAGGAAAAACTAGAGGGGAAAAAAACCCCCAAAAAACAGGGCAGAAGGAGGGAAAGACGTAGATAAGCCAGAAAAACAAGGAGTGGTTTTTCAGAGTTGATTAGTTAGAGATAATCTTCAAGGTCCTGGCCTGTACTACTGAGGTCTAGTTTTTCTGTTCAGAAATAACTGAGCTATCAGCTCTTGTGGTCTGTAATTTTACTGTCCCTCATGGGTGACAGGGGTATAAATTGTGTGAAAGATGTTTTTGGAGGTGAAAATAATGTCACTGATAGTTTGAGTTGTATATTCTCATTTCTGTGACCTTTCTTCTTTTCCTTAAAACTGGAATAAGCTGATGTAGGTAGCTTTGTAGTAGTGCCATTTGAGTAGAATCAAGCATTTTTTTTATGTTTAACATGCAAGTTTATATAAGTTTTGCATATATTTCAAAGACTAGGAGATCAGAAGGGTAGAAATTTCCCAGTCAAAACCCTCCTGGTCATGATCCTGTACAACCTGCTGTAGGTGAACCTACTTTAGCAGTGGAGGGGGCTGCACTAGATGACCTCCAGAGGTTCCTTCCAAGCCAGTCATTCTATGATATGAAAATATTATACTTTTTCCAGCTATTGTTGGTATTTCTCTAATGTGGCTTACTTAGTGGACATGCATATGGTAGACTTTTCAGGTTTTCCTTCTTACTAGGCTGTGTTTTCTGCTCTTCCTTGAGAGACTCATGAATATTTTTTCAAGGACACTTTGTTGAAGTACAAGGTAATCATGTTATGGTAGCTTTAATTCATCCTCAGCTGAAAAAAAACCCCCAGATAACTAAATTACTAAATATTGGATAACATTGTTTACCAGCTTTTAGAGACAGTGGTTGTGTAGAATAAGCACACAGTCCTCTGCTGAAGGTGATCTAAAATAACAAGCTTGGTATAAACCTTACATTACTAGGATCTGGAGAAATTAAACTGAAGTGAAATCTTCCAGCTGAGGCTTCTATATCTTTCCATTTGCAAGACAGTGAAGGATGTTAAGTGTCCAGTGTGCTTGAGAATCTTCCTGGAGGCCAGAGATGGGAAGGGTAGTGGAGAAGGCTTCTGCAGAGGCACCAGTGCTGAAAGGGCAACTGGGGAGGATGTGGATTTGATGCTAAATGGCAGAGGAGACCAGATCTCACAAGGTTTAGGACAGCATTTTTGCTTTGATCTTTATTTTCCAGGGCTGTTCCCATGTTCCTCAAGTCCCTGGGTGTAGCAGCTTGCCTCTGAGGGAGCAAGACACTTTTTTGTCTGTGCTAGAAATGAAGCAACTGAGGGGTAGCTGGTTCTGTGAGGCCTCACACATGAGGCAGTGGGACCAGATGGGATCTCTCCAGGCCAGTGTCAGTGGTGGGTCATAGAATGTTTGGGGTTTGAAGGGACTTTAAAGGTCATCTAGTTCCAGGCCCCCTGCCATGGGTGGGGACATATGGTGAGGTTGGTCTCCAAAAAGCAGTGGATTTGGTGGCAGGATGGCTCCCAGTAACTGGAAGAAAGAAAATGTCACATCAGACTTCAAGGAGGAGGATGTGGGGAAACTACAGGCTGGTCAGCCTTAGCTTTCATGTGTTTTATGGGACAAATTCTCTTGACAGCCATGTCCACCCTTTTTGTAAGGCAAGAAATCGTCTAGGAATAGCCAGGAGAGATGAGCCCAAATCAGATCTTGTCTGACCCATCTGATTGCCTTTTGACTGGCTTAAGGTACCAAGTGAATGTTGTTTATCTTGGCATGAGTGGTGGTTGAGGAGGCAACTCCAGACTCTGGAAGGCAGTGGGCACAGGCACGGGAAGTTCAAACCTGCACAAAGAACAGCTTCACAGCAAGAGTGGGTACTGGAACAGGGGCAGGGCCAGGGAGTCTCCATGCCTCGAGATACTAGAAACTGAAGTGGCCAGGGCCCCAGGCAGCCTCTTGACTTCAGAGTTAGCTCTGTTTTCTGTAAAGATAGTACAAGATCATGTCTAGACACTCCTAAAATATGCTGTGATACTCAACAGACAAATGAGGATTTGGGGCTCTGGTAATGAAGGAGTATATCAGATGCAACTTACAATATGTTTACATGTATAGAAATTTCTAACCTCTGTCTTTCTAAAGTCAGATACTCTGGAGCATCCTAACATGGTGTGGGAAGTGAAGACAAATCAAATGCCTAATGCAGTTCAGAAACTCCTTCTGGTAGTGGACAAGAGAACTTCAGGGATGAATGAGTCACTGGAGTTGCTGAAGTGTAATGAAAACCTACCCTCTTCTCCTGGATATGCATCCTGTGATGACCACATGGAACTTGGTAAATCACATGATTTTTTCAGAGGAAACTGAATTCTGAAGTTTGTTTTAGATTTCCTATACTGAAATTATTGGAAGCTGACTGAATGAAATTGCTGATTTTTAACTTAAGTAGGGCAGGGAATTGTGACATCTGAAGGTCTTACTTTGCAGTCACTTTTCCCTTTAACCCATTGCCAGTTCTGACACACTGGCCTGTTGACTCAAGTGTGTTCTTGAACTCAGAGCCACAAATTTGTGCTTCTGATCCCCAGAGGAGCAGGGTTTTTTTGGCACAAGAAAAACAAACAGAAAGCTCAAGAGCTCCTCCTAAAGGGAAATCATGTTGTTTTAGATGTGCTGCAAATAAAGTTTCTGGGATAGAAGAACATTACTTCAGTTCTTACGTATTGGAGAAAAACAGCATGTACCTTAGAAAGTATCAATATAATCAGTGAAATATTATCATGTTTAATTGAAGTTATGCAGTGATTAAGAATAATGTTACTAATTACATGGCAGCACATAGCACAGACTTTTCTTAATAAGCTGGGGTCTATTCTGTTACTCTGGATGGGACAAGAGAAGTGTATATTAGTGATAGGAATTCATCCTAGCAGACCCAGTTTTCATGATTTATTTAATCTGAGTTATTTAATTCTGCTTCCCTGGTGGAAACCTTTTACCTTGAATATGGCCTGATGTTGAATTTTTTTAGTTCATACCTTCAAGGACAGATTAATTTAGTTGTCTTTTGGGGAATGTTTTAGTATTTTAGTGAAGCATGTTGTTTTTGAATAATGCTGCAGTATAGTTCTGTGTAAATTGGTGGATCTAGTAAAAGCTTTAAAATCAGAACTACATTTTTATCTAGTTACCTGATTTTTTCCTAAATTTCTTGTGTGAATATATAATTGACTAGAGATGTTACTATTTCTGCTGCCATTTTTATAAATATGAGAAAATAAAATTACTTTATTGTGGGATTTTTTTCACCAAATTTGCACGATTTCGTGTCAAATTGAGTAGACACCAAGGAATTGAGTATAATTATGGTAATTTGTGCATTTGTTTGTAGATGATCTTCCTGAATTACAGGCTGTGCAGACAGATTCTACCCCACCTGCACTTTTTCAGCTTGGTGCTGATGTTTCACATCAGGAATGTTCAAGGTCTTCATGGAGCCAACATACCTCAAGCAGCAATCCAGAAAATGCTTATTCTTGTGAGAATGGGGTGAACTGGTTGACAGAATTAGCAAATATAGCCACAAGTCCTCAGAGTCCATTGATGCAGTGTGCTTTTTATAACAGGTACTGACACTCTTTTCAGTTTCGAACTACAGAGATTTATAGTCCTGTCTCCAGAATATTTCTTTCACTCTTTACCCCCTCTGATTTTGAACTGGAGGTTTATTTTTTGGTCTTTTTATTTGTTCTGTGAAAGCATGCACAGAACTCATCTCAAAGTCTGGTGCAAAGGCTGCTTAGTTTCCAGCCGTGAATGACATAGGGTGATATAAAGACATTGCCTACCCACAGCAGGCTCAGAAATTATGGACATTTATTTATGTGAAGCAGCAGGTAAAGACTAAGAGGAATTTCTTACATTAAATTCTCAAAGTTTTCTAGTACACAGACTTCAAAATATTTTTTTTTAAACAGCTAGTTGGAAATCTAATGCAATGTGTATTTTAGTGATAACTGTCTCAGGTTTGTGATCTATAAATTCTGTAAGGTTGTGAGCAACAAGTGTGGGATCTTGGAAATTTCTGGGCTTCACTTTTTATTCTACAGCTTTTCTTAGGTTTATAATCAGAAAACTCAATGCAATATTGATAATAGTGATGCAGTTGAAATTGAATCATTTGGACAGAGCAGATGTCTTTATAGTCTCTTAAGAGCAGGGTGTTTGCTTCAAGATACTTGTAAAAACATCAGCACTGTGCTAAGGAGATGCCCCTGTGGAAGTGATGCTGTCACTTGGGTGCTGTATAGAACCTGTGCAGGAGCTGTGCTGAGCGTTCTCTCTGCCTGAGCTTGTGCCCTCTAATCATCCCGCTGGAATACTGCTGTGTGGGAGGCTTGTTTGGTGTTCAGCTCATGCAAATGGAAATATTTGCAATAAAAGCATTTTAGAGTAACGGCAGCAAAGTCTCATGTTGTCTTAATCGGAGATATTTTAAAATACATGTTTCTGTTGCAGATCATCTCCTGTTCGCATAATAGCAACAAGCAAAAGTTTACATTCCTATGCACGTCCTCCACCAGGATCTTCAAACAATGATCCTAACTTCTCCAAGAATGATGTGGATGAAACACCAGTCAGACATGAAAGGGTGAGTTGTTCTGAAATATTTTGAGAGAAACATGTATGAGTAATGGGTTAAGTTTTTTGACAAAGGAAACTAATTTTTTTTAAAAAATCTGTTAATACTATTGCTATTTAAGCTAGATTTTCTGTTACTTTTCTTTTTACCACACAGGGTAGGCTTGTAGTGCTATTTCACTTTTTTTGTGACAAGATCACTTTCTAAGAAAGCTCTGCTTCTGTTGTGATTACTTCTATAAAGCAAACTGTAAAAAACTGTTATCTTGTTTTGATGCCTCAGAAACAAATATGGCTCTCTCTCCTCTGAGATGCACAAAACCTGTCAGTCCTGTGTCTCCTTTTCCCATATAATAATTTGCATCTGAAATTTGTCTGTTAACAACAGTGATTCTTCTCCAGTGATTTATCTACAACTGCCTTGAGCCTACAGCTTTCCAGTAATTGGACCAGAGAGTAATTTAAATGATTCTGTAGATGACCAAGGAATGATGAGGTGTAAAATGCTTACACATGAGCATAAAATAATCCTTAGCGACAAAATGAATTTCAGAGAATGACAACCAAAAATGTCAGGATGTATCTGAGAAAAGGAGATGAAAACAATCCATTCACATTTACTGCATTTCTTTAATCTTTGTCTTCATGTTACATTCCTATTAGTATTTAAGGCAAACTGATGCCACAAGTGCAAATTAGAGACTGTCCTGAGACATAAGACTGGCCCTAAAATACTCTGCAGTAAAATACCAACACCATTTTGCTTTTTTTTTTTAAAGGTGAATAGTGAATCAGAATCTGGCATTTTCTGCATGTCATCACTTTCAGATGATGATGATTTAGGATGGTGCCATTCCTGGCCCTCAACTGTCTGGCATTGTTTTCTAAAAGGTAAAATAACATGTGTCATCAAATAAGTATTTGTTTTATCTTGTTGGTTTTTTTTTCTCTTGTAACACAGACTTTTTTACCTAACACTAACGTTATTTTTTCCTTGAAAAAATTTGTTAGGCTCTCGTTTGTGCTTTCATAAAGGACGCAATAAAGAGTGGCAGGATGTTGAAGAGTTTGCAAGATCTGAAAGCTGTGGAAAAGAGGAAAATCTCCCAGTCAGTCCTTACAAGGTAGCCCTTAGTTTAATAAATTCACTGCAATACCTGTAGCAAATACTTATTTTCTCATGTTACCCCTGTGCTTTTAATTACTCTCTCAGGAAAATAGGTTGATATTATGTTGTTTAGAGCCGATCCCTGTGCTGCTTGTGTATCTCACAGAAAAACACTGGAACTGAATTAAATTTTGCATGTTTTGAATGTTATGTCATCTTCATTAATTTCTAGTGAGATAGAAATGCAAATTAGAACATTATTTTTTAATAGAATGTATGATGATGAGTACACACCAAAAGTATACACAGGTATATGCTTTTCTTGGGGGAAATTTTTTGAACTGTATGTGTGTTAACAGGACTATGGTTCCAATGGTTTGAAGTTGATTTCTCATGAAGAAAGCATTTCCTGTGGTGAGTCAGTGCTGAAGCTGACTTTTGATCCTGGCACAGTGGAGGATGGCTTGCTTACCGTCGAATGCAGACTCGATCATCCATTTTATGTTAAAAATAAAGGTATGAAATACCTCAAGTACACTTGATTGCATATTAAAATATTCTTAGAAGGTGATTGCAGATTTTGTTGTCATCCCATACTGTTCAAGAAAGGGATAAAAGTTGTAGCATAGATACAGTTTACTGTCTTTGTAAAGAAATCTGGAACATGAACAAACAAAAAAACCTGTAAAGCCATAAAGCTTCAGGAAGACAATGTATCTCTTAAGGCAAGAGTTCACTGAGTATATCAATGGAGCTCAGGAAAGCAGAAGAACCGGGGTGGGGGGGACAGGAAACCTGCAAATAAGGGAGACTTTTCTCACTTGCTAAAAATGGAACTTCTGATGGTAAAAGTCTCCAGGTTTTGATTTCTTTTTTGCTAGAATGAGATTTTATTTGAGATAAAAATAACATGTTTGCAGTAAGAATTCCCTAAGTAAGAGTTTCTGATTTTTCTTTTGGGTGAAAGAAACTACGTCAGAACATTTTTATAAAATTATGTAATGTCAAGATATAGGATTGCTCCAATGAAGAACTGGAGAGATTGTCTGGCCGTTTGTCTAATTTAACTCTTTACCACTTCAGGTTGGTCATCTTTTTATCCAAGCTTGACTGTGGTACAGCATGGCATTCCATGCTGTGAAATGCATCTTGGAGATCTGTGTCTACCTCCTGGACACCCTGATGCCATTAACTTTGATGATTCAGGTGTTTTTGATACATTTAAAAGGTAATTTTTGGATAAAGTGGCCTCAGTGGTTCTTGTATTTAATGAGAAGGCACCTTAAGTTTGGAAGAATCTGAAGCATTACACAGAGAAAAGAGAGAATAGTTTTGGTAATATGAGATAAATGATAGGGAAAAATGAATATTCAGTACTAGGAAAGCCGTGTACTTATGTGCTCTGCTAAACTGCAAAGTAGTGCCTTGAAATGAAACAACTTTTTAGCCTCTTTTTATGATCATTTAAGGCAGATTAGACAAAGCAGTAAATATATATATATTGTCTTTATAAATTCTCCAAGTAAATTGGAATATGTTTGAAAAACCTAGTACAATTTTCTGACGATAGTATATCTGCCAGCTGCTATCTCATACTTCATATGCATCAATATGTCTGCATTATCTGAGTAGTTTCATAGTGGTAAATGCATGTGCAATGGCTTTAGAATACAGTATGTTCATAATTAGGTCTTATTATTTTTGTGTACTCTGTTTTTTGGAATTCTTTTATATTAGATCAAACTTACCTAACTTCAGAGTTTGATTCACTTGAGGGTTTCCCTAAGCTAGAACTTCAACCAGATAACCTTCAGAAGTCCTGTTCAACATAAATTACTCTTAAGAGTCTAAGGAAATAGCAAAGATGTTTCCAGACTATTTTGAGATTTTAAGGTTTAGTAAAATCCATGTTTTCCTATAATGTTAGTGTCTTTTTAGCATCTTGTTTTAAATCCAGTTGCACTTTGTTTTTTTACAACAGAAAAAAGGGAACTTAAGCTGCTCTTTGCAGTTCAAGCCCTGGGAGCTCTTGCATGATTTCAGTCTGGCATAGAGCGAGTTCTGACTGCTTGGCTTCACTTATTTGCTGTCTGGGGGTTTTTCTTAACTCCTGTTCTGAACTGCATATGTAGAGAGCTGTTAGAATCATGGTAGGAGCTACATCTCACTGAAAAACCTGGATTTCTGCCTCCTTACTAATTTGCAGCCCAGCTGAATACAAATTCCTTGTCTTTCTGGGCAGAAGGGAGTTCCTGAGAAAGGAGCATGCAGCAGCTGCAGCTGTGATAACAGGACAGAAGAATTAAAAACAAAATTCTGTGTTATGGGAAGGAGATTAGGAATAGGAAGGGTGCTGATCTGTTGTAGAACAGAAGGTCCTTTCTCCTTATCTCATGATAGCCTGCAAGTTGGTCAGCATTATCCCTTCTCTGCTGCTTTGTACTTTCCTGAGGGATGGTGGAGGCCACTTGTTGTGCTCCACTCTCCTGCGTGGTTCTGTCCCACGGGAGGAGCTGCCCGCTGCAGATGCCACATGCAGTATTTCCTTGCTAGTAGTTCTACTTGGTGTTCGCCAAAAAGCTCTTCAAACCCCTTATTTAGGCCATAAATCATGCAACTATAGCCACACTGAGCAGTAGGTAAGAGGAGCCTTAGCATATATATGTTCTGTGTTTATCTTGTGGAACTTAGTGGTTTAGATTTATGATTGACTTGCCCCTTTCCAAGAGTGTTTTTCCTAACTGGAGATGGTAAAAGATAGTCTGTGGAGTTAAACTACTTCTTTAGTGATTAGAGGTTGATTGCAGTTTTTGGTCAGCTAAAAATTGCAAGAGTTTGTCGTATTTGGAGCTCTGAATTTTATGAAACGAGTCACCCTAAGCTGTTCAAATACCTTGAGGAGGAATGTCATGCTTTTGTCACTAGAGGGCAGGCGTTTGTCAGCACAGCGTCAAAGAGTGCGACGTCACGGGGCTCTGAGCAGGGTTTTAACCTCACTGGAAGGTAAAATAGTATGTATTCAACTGCCTAGAGAAGTTATTTGTACAGTAGTGAATATAATGTAATTTATTTTAATATAGTGGTTTCATATTTGGCGTTAGTATATATTTGCAAGTGAACTCATTGCATTTCTTCCCCTTCTGTACTTGTCATTCACTGATCAGGTTTGATTTATGGTAAGGACAGAAGCAGAAAAAAAGGGTATTTAAAAAGAGAATGAAGTTTGAAGACATTGTATAGTTAACTGATACACAGCTGAGGAAAGTTCACAGCAGAACATGTAAAGTTGCAGTCTTCATCACATGGAAGAAAATACTGACCTGCTAAAGTCTTGTAGTTTTTTGGTTTTCACACCGACGTTCACATCAAGCACAAATCATTATGCCACACAAAAGAGGGGGAAATGCTAGAAATGTAGTAAAATTGAAGAGTGAGCAATATTTAGAGATTTTACACGTGGCTTTATGATCTGTCTTTTCCCATAGTTATGATTTTACCCCGATGGACTCCTCGGCCGTGTATGTGCTCAGCAGCATGGCTCGCCAGCGCCGCGCTTCGCTGTCCTGTGGGGGAGCAAACAATCAAGATGCTGAGAGATCAGAATGCAGTAGTAAAAACTGTGCCTCTGCTGCATCGTCACATCTTCCCTCCAATCCTTTGTACAGCAAAGCTGGCAAAAGCCACAGCTCAGGGACTGCAAGTACTGTGAGTGCCACTTCTCCAAACAAGTGCAAAAGACCAATGAATGCCTTCATGCTTTTTGCCAAAAAATACAGAGTTGAATACACTCAGATGTATCCAGGGAAAGACAACAGGTAATGATACAAACTGCAGTTTTGCTATTACTGGTTAGTTAGGAGAATATGTGTGTCCCAGATTTTTAGATTGAAATAGCCTAAATTTGGCATTTGAAATAAAATGTGTGTATTATTTTAAGAATAAGTTTTGAAAGATGTTCATGTAAAGGGTGGTTTATGGGTGGATTGTGAATATTTGCAGCACTAAGTGAACTCAATACAAACCATTTTTGGCAAACTTACCTTATGAGAAAACATTGGGTTAAAGCAACTGATACATGTATATGTGTGCACTGGCAGAGGCACAAATACAGAACTGTCAATGCTTACAGTGATGAGGTGCTCTGCTCATGTGCTGTAATGGAAAAAAAGGGACTTTCTGGTTCTTCTGATTAAGTCTTGACATATTATTGCAAATTGGTCGTGAAGTTACAAGCATTTATTTCCAGTCTGTACATCCTGTTGAAGAGTGGAGTACTGATAAGTTAGGATATCTCAAAGATCATAATCCAGAGAGCACACTGCCAAATTTTGCTTGCCCTGAAGGCATTCAACAATCTGTTAAAACTTGCAGGAAGAGTTTTCTGCATGAGGAATGCAGAATTCCATGACTGTGTTTGGGAGATGGTTCTTTGTTAGTTTGTTCTTTATCTCTAGCATGTTTACTTCTAAACATTTTTTAATTAAGATTTCCATTATACATGTTTTAAGGAATATTTGGTGCTAATTGTGCATATGTAAATAGAAACCAAAACACAGTAGCTGAATGCTGAACATGGACTGATCTTACAATCAGATTATTTACTGTACCTAATTTTATAAAAACTGTTACTGTAAAAATTGCGCCGTGACATAAGAATTCTAGAACTAAATCTGGTAGAAATTAAAGTTGGCAGGGCTTTGAAAGGGGTTTTACTATTTTATAATGTTCTAATAAGGAGGCTGTAACTGGTGCTGAAATATAAAATCCTGCCAGATGAATCCCAGCCAGTCTTGTGTGTCCTGACAATGATGTTGTGTAATGTTTATAGTAAGTTCAGTGAAGCAGATCTGCTGCCTTCACACTCATTGCAACTATCAATGAGAAATGGAGCAGAATGCCAGCCAGGAAAGTTTATGATGGTTATATATTTAATTGAAAATGCTGATTTCAGATGGATGCAGTGAACTGGAGCTGTGGCTGCATGGATGTGAAAATGAATATTTCAGTGAGCAAGCAGGACAGTGAGCAGGTTTACCTCGAAAAAAAGAATTGACAAAGTTACAAGTGCATTTCAAAACGTGCTGCTCACTGTCCTGCTTGGAAGGCAGTGCATATGGGTGCAGTTCCATGGCATCCATAAAACACAGGATGGCAGAAATAGCATTAGTGATAATTGATACAGGCATTCAGCTACTGTCACCCAAGTGTTGCTGAGGCATTAATTAATTTAGCTGCTGGGAGGCAATTCTCATGTTTTTTAAATGTAAGTTTGTGTCACTTTCAGATACTGTGTAGATCTTACAACATAATAGCCACTTCTGTACAGTGGAGTTCTTACGTTTGCTGCTGTTATTTCCTAAAGGGAGTAAGAAAGTACAGAACTCGAAGTATTCTGAGTTAAACAGTCTATTCTGAAACAAAGCAAGGCATGTCAGCAGGACAGTGAGCTTGTAAACATTCAAAGCACAAGTCAAAAGTCACACAATACTTAATGGACTGCAAGATCATGTTTGAAAAACTGGTGTTAGAGCCAGACTTGTTTATTTTCTAGATACTCTTCACTTTAACTGTAGTTTAACTTGGTTGTGTATTCAGAAATTCTTTGAGTAGTGGACCTTCTAGAGATGAGACAATCATATTTTTGTTTAAAAGATTTTGTGGTGCATTTTTATTTGGGAAGGCGATGGCTTTTACAGCAGACCTGCTCTCTCTGGGTCACCGTGTTCTTTCCTGAGGGTGTGACTGATCTAGTACAACTGGTGACCCAGAGCAGACAGGTTTCTGGTGATATGCCTCTGGATACTGTCAAAAGATGAAAAATCTGCTCATTAAACTGGGTATGTTTGCTTCTGATGACAGACCAAAGATACTGGCTCTCAGTTTGGATAGCAGAAATTGCATTGCCAAAGAGACAGGCTGTGAGAGGGGTTTGATGGCAACAGGGTGTGGTGTCCCCTGGAGGAGTTTGCTCTCAGGAGTCACCAGAGCAGTGGCAGTGCAGGCTCCAGGGCTGTCTGGGCACTGTGGGGTGCGGTCCCTGAGGGCTCTGCAGCTCACAGAAACCTGAACAGCCCCACACGGCCCTGCAGGAGCCACGTCCATTTCTCTGCTGTGGTGCAGGACAGCCTTCAGAACCACTGGGTTATGGAAATAATTGATGACACTAATTGTCTTGATTCAGTTTGAATATCTTTGCTGCCAGCAAGGAACTTTACTAACAGGACAAAGAAAAGGACTTAGTTGTGTCCACCTTTTTCTTAGAGCCAGTCACAGAACTCTCATTGCTGTAATCTGAAGCCAAAGTGTACAAACCACTTGGTAGCTTTAATAGTCATTGATAAAAGAGCTGTTGTTTAGAGATTTTCATTCAGCTAAACGACAGAGTTAAAGCTTTAATGGGATATTGATCCAACATTTGGGAGTGGGGTTAAGCAATATGGCAGGATAGTACAGGCAAATGTTGTCAAAAGACCTAGGGTTTATAAGGAAAGGAATTAATTCAACTTCTGGAAATGGAGATAGATGTGTTAGAACAAATGGTTCCATTTGCACAGGAATGGGAACTTACCAGTATGTTCCACCCAGGACAGATTAAAGGTGGAGGAAGCTACAGATATTGATTAAATAGACATGGGGACTTGCAGTTAATCAAATATTTGGCTGAGGTCATATTCAGTTCATTGCTCTAATTATTAGAGAACATATTTTCAGCAAATCTGTCATATGATTTTCTAGTATGAAAGTAGAGCAAAACAAATGTGAGTTACCATTTGGTGGTGGTTTTTGTAACATCTCTATTTTGCTGGTTTATGCCAGCTGCTGTATGTACACCCTTTGAAATGTTAAAATGTGCATTGACCCATGCTCAACTAACACAGAAGTCTCAGCTGTTTAACTCTTAAAAGAACTATGAGAAGATAATCACAAATGTGATTATTAAAAATTTTAAGATACAGATGATTTCTTCCTTGTGTGTTAATTCCACATTTAACTCACATCTTTTTTAAGGTGCTCAGATAAGAAACAAAAATCCTGGTATTTCTTAGCACTGTCCTGACTGTAAACATTTATCTTGCAGAGCCATAAGTGTGATACTTGGCGACAGGTGGAAGAAAATGAAAAACGAGGAGAGAAGGATGTACACACTAGAAGCCAAGGCCTTGGCAGAGGAGCAGAAGCGTTTAAATCCTGACTGTTGGAAAAGAAAACGAACAAATTCTGTATGTTTGTGCAGCAGTCTTTTTCATTATGCTGTTACATGTGTTCAGATGGGTGGCTGCAGTGTGGTTTGTTCAGAATAAGCTGCTTTCTTAGCCGAAACCTTCCTTTACTCCCTGTGTTGTGTAACCTGCTTTTGGCAGTTTGGCAGGAGACAGATCAGGAGAGGGTCTGTCTGAATATTTTATCAGAGTTCTGTGGATTCTGTTTTACTGAAAGTTAGTGTGCTTGTGAAATGCAAAGGAAGGGCACATGGTCTTTCGCTTTGAAGTGAGTTTCTAAGGTTGTACCTAAACATTTTTATCTTCTGTAAAAGCTTTTTCTTTACCTTTTTCTAGTTTTCTTACTGATAATTTCTATCAGCATATATTGAAGGGGCAAAATAATTTTTCCCTGTGAGTCCCTATCATTTATTACTCTGTTCAGTTGTAAAATAAATACAGTAGATAACACTACTTGTGTAGGAAAAGAAATTGTTTTTCACTTTGTAGAAAGCCATCAATCTAAGAGTCTGCAGCAATGCATTAGTAGGTGGTGAATGTATGAAGAAAGAGAAAGGCTTTAAAGCTGAAATATCATGTAAAGCAAACATCAGAAAAAGGAGTTTCTACTTGTTCAACTAGAAGAGTGGAAGGAAAGATCCACTGAGGTGCACAGAGTGCTTGCCAAGTTCTTCCATTTTATGGCTGGGCAGGAGTTGGAAGGGTGATGTGGACTTCATCTACATGGTTGGTGAAATCATCCATCCATGTGGTGTAAGGTTTCATCCTCAAGTTACCCCCTTTCCTTTGATGTGTAAATGAGGCTTCTTTTCTCAAGAGCATATGCAAGTGTTGCCTTAAGACTGAATAAGAAATGCTCCAACACTGAGTTGCTTCTTTCTGATGCACACACTTTGTGCAGTTTCCAGTTTCGTGTTGCAGAAGGTTCCACCAAATCCCAGCTGCTAGGAACAAGCTGTTTTTCTGTTCACTGCATTCTATTTTAATCAACAGTGACAGCTTCTGTTATATTTCCTTGTGGGTTTAGTTAAAATAATATTATTTATTTATTCTGCTCTTACACTACTGCAGTTTTGAGCTTTGGATGGTGAGATCACAGGCTCACCTGTGTTTGTGTGTAGCTGAGTAGTGACGGGTTTGCCTCAGTAAGGCTTCCTTGCCCTGCCTTGTAGTAGATTTCCCTTGTCCCTGCAGTCTTCAGGCCAAGAGAACAGGATCTGTAGAACCTGTCACCTCAGAGTTACAGCAGGAAACACCCTTTATAATTGTTCCAGTTCAGTGAACCGAACTGTTAGCAGTCTGGTAACCTTACCCAGTAGTGACAGTGGGCTCCAGGCTGTAACAGAGAAGTCATGATGGTCTTTTGATGATCAGGGAATAAAACTGTCTGGTTTGGCCTTTTTGTTTTCTTCTGAATAACTGACCAATGATTGGAAATACTTGTGGCTTTGAAAACAAGTGTTGTGCCCTTTGCTAACCTGGTTTTTTCTTCTCTTTTCTCAGGGCTCACAACAGCATTAAGCCAGAATTTTCCTGTTAACTCTGTATTTACAAAATGGCTGTTGCTTGATGGCGAGATGATGCAAGATCAAGGTCTTACTATTTGTTGTGACTATGTGTGACCACAAAATACTGGCACCATCATGGAAATGATCTGAGTGCAGATTTGCTTTTTACAATAGAACATTAAGTAAGCTAAAAACTATCAGCATTTTAAACCAAATTGCCTTATTTTTCTTCCAAACTTCATTATGTATCAGGTAATATAGGCTTGAAAATGGATATCCTGTGGTGCTAAAGTACTTTAGAAAGAGGTGAAGGAGATATGTATAAATGTTTATTTTTAAAAGAAAATGTACAAAAAGGGGAATTTTAAAATATGTAACAGCTGTTTATATACATTGATTCTTATTGCTAATTAATATGTATTGCACAACTGTATTATTAATTGCAATTCTGGGGCCTGGGATTTTTTGAAATGGCAAAGTGTATTATCAGCTTCCAGCTTCCCAGCCTGCCCTGCTGCCAGCAAGTTACCAGAACGTGTGGGAATGGAGGGTGTGGTGTGATGTAGCAAGGGAGCTGCTGCTTGGGATGCCACTTAGAAAACTTGTATCCACAAGGAGGATATTTCTGCATCAGCTGGCACTAGTGAGAGCTGTCATTCTGTGGTGGAAACAATGGCCCGGGACAGGATGAAACGAATAAATAGCGTTATCTCAAGAAAAGTGGTGCTGTTGATATCATCACCATCATAGTTATAACTCTGTGTTTTGTCTTTGCCACATATTCTACAATATTATATTTTGCCATAAGACATCTTTATGGTGGGGGCAAACTTTGCACTTAACTATATGTGCAACACTTGCACTTTACTTTTTTTTCTCCTCCAACTGTCTAAAATTAGAGCAGCTGCGTTAGGATTACAATTGCTTCTGCTGTGAACATTTACAATCATGGCTTTTCCTGTACTAAACAGCTGTGCATTGTTTTTTTTAAGAATCACAACTGTAAATTTCAGTTTATGACACGTCTACATGATGTTGCCCCTAAGATTTTTGCACACTATATTCTTGTATATTATTTCAAATAAATTCATTAAAATTTGGTGTTGTGTATTTTATAAAATGAAGATTAATCACAAAGTCAGCCCTGCAGCAAGGAGCACGTTCTGCATAGAAGTTTTTACATGAACCCATCCAAAGTATATTTAAATGCTTTGCTATTAGAAAGCTAGTGAAGAACTTCAAATACTATTTTCAGGCTTGGATAGTTAATGTTCTTTATTACAGTTTAAGCAAAAAGAGTTGAAATCAATATAAATTATTTCTAAGCAAATAGCAGTGCAACAGAGAAGCATTTAGGTTAGTTATAAATATTTTTCCTTGTGTTAAAATTAGTGATTTTTAGATGGAAACTGATGATTCAAACGTTTCAAAAGTACAATTTTCTGAATACGGCTAAAATGTATTCAACTGTTTAAAACTCTACTTGTAGGAAAAGAGCTGCTTCCTTATTTGAAATATGCAGCAATTACACTGTAATATTTGAGTTCTAATTTTATACTTTTCTAAATTCAAAAGGAATGCTTAAGAATGTTTCAATTAGATGTAGACTTACAGCACATAAAAGTTGTACAATTTCCTTATAATATTTCTGTATAAGTGAGTTCCTGTAATATGAACATAAAGCAAGAAGATGGAAGTTTCAGACATGAAGTAGGTAAACGTTTCATTGTAAAGCTGATGTACTTGGGGATAATTTACACGAACAGGGGATGCGTATGTGGCAGCTGTGTTACCGTCCCGGAGTGAGAGCATTGTCCAGGTGTGTTCACTGAAGGGCTGACATGGCTTTCTGCAGCAGCTGAACCATTATGGGATAGACTGGTGCAAACTCTTTTCCCTCTCTTGTTCTCACTGATTGAACATAAGCTTCCAGTGCACCACTAAAAAAAAAAAAAAAAAAGTAAAGTAGCTAAAGTAATTAAGTACTGTAAATTCAGGATCTGCAACACAAATTAATTGCCTTCTTCCCTCCTGCAGAATTTTCCTCAGATGGTCCTACTTGTCTGTGGAAGGAAGTGAGCAAGGAAGGCCTTGCAAAGCTCTGTATAATTGTTCCATGATCTTCATCTCCTTTCTTGCATGTTTGAGGAGCAAACAAGTTAACATTTAAATAAGCAGCAGCATGTTGCAGATGGCTTGAAATGACAGCTCTGACGCACAGACTCAGGCTCAGTGCTGCACTGGTAACCTTTAGAAAGGAGAGAATAATCTCCAGCTGCTGCAGACGCTGAGAGTGCAACTTCCAGCATGAAAAGTGGGGCACTGGTGGACACCCGCCATGCCCTGAGGCGATCCCTGGCACAGCCTTTGGAACTCCCTGTCCTCGGAAACTCCGCGTTAGCTCCAGCCAGGGCTTGCGCAAGGCACGGCCTGGCTCTCTCATACATTGTCACAGGATGTCACACACAGAGTCATCATGTGTGAACTGCACAAACAAAACATTGCACAGCTAAAAGGGGCAACTGTGGTAATGCTTTACAGCACAGGGTCACCTTTCAGCCCACATTCTAATACACAGTATTGTTGAGTGACAGCGTATTTGTAAAACAAACACTGTACGTGCTCATCTGTTGAGATTCCAACTTACTAATTCATTAAGTAGGCCAAGCTAGTGTTGCCACACTTAAATATAGCTTTGAATTTAATTTTCTTCTCCTTTTCTGCTTCTATTTCTTCATGTAACTGATCTTGGAGTTTCCTTCTGAAATTCACTTATATTTGTGCTATTTATAGCAAAACTGTGACATTAAGAAATTGCACAAACAACAGACCCCATTTTAAGCGGAGACCAATACAGTTCCTGGTATGTGGCTGTTTCTTTCCTAACCCAGACTGCCACCACAGCCCTCCCAGCACTGCACAGGCACCAGCCCACGGGGCAGCGGGGTCCTGCCAAACGCAGTCACTGAGCAGGAGCGGCTCTGGGTTTTGTCTCAGGCATTCCTCTCTGGGAGTGCAGGATGCACCAGCACAGCTGCTCTGCCAGGGAGGGAGCCCGCTGGCTCCCAGCAACAGGGCAGAACACTCTCAGCCCCACTGGGAGAAGGCAGATGGCTGTTGTGCACATCTGGTGAAGGGGTGGGGGGCACTGGGGTCAAGGGAGATGGTAACACACAGCAACCGCAAAGCTGTGCCTATAAATACACACCCACTGCTGTAGGATGGTGGGCTGTGGAGACAGAGCTGTATTTATGTTTGCTGCTCCTTCCAACAAACAAGCCTTTGGTGGAACCCTGCATTCCTGCACGAAGAGCTCACGGATTCGAAGGCTGTGCTGCTCCCTGGTCTGTGCCTGCTGGCAGCTGGCAGCAGTAGGCAGTGAATCAGGCATGGCTTAAGGAAAGCAAAAGTACCGAAGACTGATACTCAGCCCATGTTTCACACACACAGGCTTCTCCTGGCATAAGATAGTAAGAGAGGAGCAGCCAAGATCCCTGTGTGATCCTGCAGCTCTGGGAAGCCTCAGATAAGCCCAGCAAAGCTGACAAACCTGAGGAGATGGTAGGGAAGATGCAGGGTTGCAGTACGCTTGGGTGCCTGTGAGTAAAGCTGCTGCTACATCTGCAAGGGCTCGGCCCTTCCTGAATGACTCGAGGCCATCTGTGGCAGAGCATTGCTGGGAACTTCCAGCAAAGTTCATTTATCAGCAAGATGCTCCTGAGGCCAAGAGCCTGTGCTCAGTTTGCTGCAGAGATGAGCCTGAGCTTTGGTTCTGAGGAGCCAAAGACAGCAACGGCAGCCCGGCCCCACGAGCTGGTCCTGGGGCTGCTCCCGCTCCTGCCAGCCCTTCCCATCCCCAGCAGTGCCGGCAGGGATCCGTCAGCCTCGCTGCCAGGGCACGCAGGAGGAGCTGCCTGTCCCCACCTCCAGTCCCTGCTAATGGAGTTTGACAGGGAGAGACTGAAGCGTGCAACCAAAGAGCCCGAGGCAGCTTCACTTCTGAGCACAGCATGGAAATGAAAGAGCACAGCACGAGGTGATTCCCACTACAACTCCTGATGTGCCTATGCAGCATCCAGACTTCACAGTCCCTCTCTGCTGAAGCCCAGGACATATTGTCTAGGGGGAGACAAAAGAAAGGATGGACTGGGGGGACACAAAAGAAGGATGGGCGGGATTACTGGAGAGTTGAGATGCTTCAGAAAAATAAAGTTACTGAGCACAGAAACAGTTCCTCATGTTGGCCTTGGTGCACTTGAGAGCTCTTCAATTTTGATAATAACAGTGAGCTACTGCTGAGGGCTCCCCACCAGGTACAAACACACTGTAAGGAATCACTTTGAATTTTTTGCACAGCAACAAACCACAACAGAGAAGCAATCCTTTGTTACAGGCAGAAAGATAGGGGAAGAATATTTATGTTATCTAGCTAAAGTAAAGCTGACTTTTTGCACCTGGTCAGCTCCCTGAAAACCTTCAGCCTGCTACTTCCCAATGGTCCCTGGGCAGCAGCACGGGGTCTACAGGAAAAGAGACAACTAAAACAGTGCTTGCTGCAGCCACAAAGTGCTTTGGGTGCAGCTCACTTCATTCCCAGCAAAGGCCATCAACATAAACTGCAGAGAGATTAGGCACATCCAGAAATTTGTTTTAAATCCCAAGATTTAGAGAGAGAAAGTGAGACTGGGGGAACAGGACAGCAGAAAATTATGGTTTTTATGTAAATTGGCCTCTTGTAGCAATGAGAGGCCAGCATATTATGAGCAGACTGAGCAGTAGGTGGGAGATACAGCCTCAAGGATGACATCAAAGATACCATCCTGATGAGTGGAGATCCCTCAAAAGAGTCAGGAATGTCTCACATTTCCACTCAAGTCAGCACTCAAGTGCTCTGGTAAGCAGTAATTATTAGACATGATAGATGTTTGTTAGCTGCTACAAAGAATTGTCCCTTGTGTTAAAAGAACAGTTGAGAAACTCCTGTAAGTTTTCCTTCTGTAAATGCCATTCATCTTGATAAATCTCTCCCCTTCCACTCAGCAGTATCCCTGTCTTTTCCTTTCTATATATTCCTCAAAGTTTGTTGGGCTCAAATAGTTTTTTGAAGTCATCAAAAGCTGAAAATAGAAAAAAACCATATTGACCTGCTTAACTTAGAAAGCTCTAACACCTCTTGGTGAAGTTGTGGGTTGGCATCATTATCCAGATGGTAACACTGCTATCCCTTAACGGCCTTATCTCCTTGCTTTGAAAAAGCCCTTGAAAAAGATTACAGAGATAACCAGATAGATGAAAGAGAGAAGCTTTACCCTAAAAGCAGCACCCAAAACCACTCAATGTGAGCCCTTGATAATCCTTTGCCAGACTGTTATTCCCATCAGATCAAACAAGACAGAATGAGATTTAGGCTGTGCCAAGTGCCATACAGCACTATTACTGTCCTACTGTCACACCTTCTAGCAACTTTTATCTTTTTTTCCTTCTCTCCTGCCCCACAAGAATCTGATTTAACTCACAAAACCAACTCCATCAGAGGCAGTTAAAGGAGATCCCTTCTGCTGCACTTGCTCTTTAACTGTGGCTTTGCTTGCATCGTTTCAAAGAGATGGCTTTGTTAACACTTGAAATGCAGAATTTCCCGTGACATTTTGGTAAACTTTAGCAGTCTTAGCTCAAATGAGCTTTTGTAAGCTATGCTGGCAGTACAGGACTCAATTCAGATGCACCAGTTTACATTAAAATCTTGTATTTAAAAAGGCGGGATCACTCCTGTTGAGGACTCTGTAAAAACACCAGGGCCAAAGTAGCTGTGGGAAAATAAACAGTGTTATGGGTGATAGCAGTATCAGCAAGTCTCCAGCACAGAGGAGATCACAGCTGTCATATAAAAAGATGTAATATACAGTTATATTATTATTAAGATGGAAGAAACCCTGTTTAAGTAATATACAAAACATACTCTTGAAGGGATTAGACTAAATAATGTCCTAAATTCAGCATCTTCTAGTCTAATAAAGGACATAAAACCTGTTCAGCAATCTGTTTCTATTTTAAAAGACAAGCTATGGTATACATTACAAATATTGTTTGTAAAAGAGAGCTATGGAAGGAGGGTTGGTGGGATGTTCTGCATATATTAATGCTTCATTAAAAATGCCATAAGAAGTAAGGAAAAAAAAAAAGCCCTAAGTTTAAGATGCCCTCCCACATAAGGAAAAGGATTTTAAAGCACTTATTAAATTACTTCACTTGCATGAGCAAAACCATGAGCTTTCTTGGAAATCAGGACAAGTTGATTATATAAGACCCTGATAGTTCTTCTTTAAAATGTTATTTCAACCAATGAAGATTTATATCTAGAGTTAAAAAGAAGGAAAAAAAAAAAGTATGACTTGGGTTGTCGTTCTTAAGGGATCTTAATGTGTATCACTTACAATTACTCTATCTAATTAATTTTATATGGAATTGTGAATCCTAGTGCTACTCTCCTGGGCTCTGCCTTTGGTCCAATGGAGCTGGATTTACATGGAAAGCTTCACAAGAGGCAGGGATCACCCTTGTGCTCAGCAGCGGGACTGCAGCCTGTGCTCTCCTGTCCTGATCAATCAGCAGGGCAGCCAGAGGATGCTGGGGACAGGCTTTTCTTTAGTATTTTGGCAAAAGTCTGTCTGCTCTGCAAACTTAGGGCAAAGCAGAAAATGGGAGATCTGCTGTGTAAGAGCACATCTGTGTGACACCAGGTCTATTTAATGTACTGCTATAAAAATTACTGTAGAACTCCAACAGCATCACCTGTAGGACAACAGAGGAGCAGGAGACACCTCTGGTTATTCAGACTGCGCAATGAAGGGATCAAAGGAAGGGCCGGGGCGCTGACAGGGCCGCGGGGGGCACGCAGGGCTCTGAGGGCCGGTGGGGCTGCGGCGCCCCTCAGGCCGCGCTCCTCCCCCGGAGCTGCCGAGCGCCGGTCCCGGCAGAGCTGCCGGCCCTGAGCCAGCCACACCGAGCCCAGCACGGAGATGGGGCTCTCACCCAGCCACACCGAGCCCAGCACGGAGATGGGGCTCTCACCCAGCCACACCGAGCCCAGCACGGAGATGGGGCTCTCACCCAGCCACACCGAGCCCAGCACGGAGATGGGGCTCTCACCCAGCCACACCGAGCCCAGCGCAAAGCTGGGGCTCTCACCCAGCCACACCGAGCCCAGCGCAAACACGGGGCTCTCACCCAGCCACACCGAGCCCAGCGCAAACACGGGGCTCTCACCCAGCCACACCGAGCCCAGCGCAAACACGGGGCTCTCACCCAGCCACACCGAGCCCAGCGCAAACACGGGGCTCTCACCCAGCCACACCGAGCCCAGCACGGAGATGGGGCTCTCACCCAGCCACACCGAGCCCAGCGCAAACACGGGGCTCTCACCCAGCCACACCGAGCCCAGCGCACAGATGGGGCTCTCACGGTGCTCCCCGAGCTGCCATTTGTCCCTGCCCCGGGCAGGTGAGCGCTCAGAGCACTCCCCAGCTCAGGACAGCAGCTTGTTATGGAAATGAACCCTTCACTGGGCCTGGCTTTCAACTCCAGCAAGAGCTTGAATGAGGGGAGTTAACACACACACTTAATGGTAAAGGGAAGAATCTGGTGCTTGAATGGATGAGCTGTCCTTCAGGCTGTCTCAAATACTGTCATGTCTAATAGGGTTTCTTTTATGGAAGAAAAGTTGAGTTTTCAAGCTTAATCTAAAAAGAAAAAGAAAAGAATTGCCCATGCCACTTAATGAAGTGCTCCTTTCAGTGCAATCCCTGCTCAGGGAGGACACCTACAGCAGGGTCATCTCACCTAGCTTTAAATGTCTGCAGGGCAGCTGCTGCCTGAGAGAGCTCCTGTGTCCCAGCCCACACTCGGTTCACCGAACAGAGGAAACCGGAGCTTCCAGGACACAATGCAACTGACCCATTTTAGGGACCTGCTTCAGGAGGAGATGAATCAGCCCCAGCAGCGCCTGTTTCTCTCTATTGACTATAAAGGAAGTCTGGCAAATATACCTCTGGCCAGGTAAATACCACTCCTCATGCTGAAGACAAGAAGAAAGAAATGCACAAAAATGCTCAGAATGGGACTAATTCATACCATTCACACCACATTGCAAGCGAAGCATTTAAGACCTACAGAGCGGAAGAAGCACTCCAATTAGCTTTAATATGAAGCTCGAAGGATCCTGGTAACACAAGGAAATGAATATCTAGGCAGCAGGTCCCTAGAGTAATTGCACAGTTGTTACAAAAGGAAGTTGCAGAAAATTACCATTTGCAAGGTTGCACCAAACAAAAAGATAATATCTTAAAGTAGGCCAGTGCAGGATCTGAAGGCTCCAAACATCCAAAGTTCAGCTCGCACAGCTGAAACAACTGCAGGTGGAAAAAGCCTGAAGAGGGTGACTGACAGAAGAGCAAGATGCCTGCAGTTCAACTTAGGTTTATATTGGAAACAAAAAGAGCAGGCTCAGAAATCTTCCAACAGAGTATTAAAGAAAATATGAGCGATTCATGGTTGTACTAGTGACTGATGTTTGCTTGCCTGCCTTGCATATGGATAACGGGCCATGCAAAATGAATAAAGGATTCAATCAAATGACTGAAAGGGAAACCTTTAAGTATTGCAGCTTCACTGCTTGGTCTAATGGATGACACTGTCTCAGCCTAAAAGCCTCATCCCAAGGTTTGTTCCTTAATACCTCTGTGGTTAGAACAATCTGTCAGTGTCTGAACATGACCACCAGCAAGTGCATTAACTGAATCACTCCAGATGAAATTTAATTGCAGACAAAGACAAAAATGTGTTTTAGTTTAAGGATGGCATTTTCAAACTTGGGAAAATGAATTGAAGAGAACAAAATCCCACCAGTTCTCAAATGATTTGCATTCTTGGCTTTCCCTCCTTTATCTGAGATTCAACACTGCCAGTGTTGCTAGTACTATCAGGACAGAAATTACAATCAAAACATTCACAGCTGATTACATATACAGCTCTGTCACCCCTCTACCAATCACCTGTGCCCCTGTAATTCAGTGTCATGGCTTCAGATTCAAGAAAAGCTAGTTTTGTATACAAACTAGACTAATCACAAGTATGATTTTCAAAAATTACACATATGAAGAGACACAGTTTGTATTTTAATATTTCAGAAATAAATCCTAGTAACAACTCCTGGTGATCAGCTAGTATCTCCTTAACTGGCCTGATCACTACATGGGACTGTGTGGTGCTATCAGCTTCAGGAAGTGTAAATATTTACAGCAGACTTCTCTTGGCTGCTTTAGAAATGTGGACAGAAAACAGCTGACTTTCTGAGGCACAATCAGTGTTGGCTGGAACGTAGAAGTCAGCTTTTATCACTCCAGCAAAAGCTGGCAACATCCACGCATGGCAGTTCAAGGACAGAGCTGGCTCCCAGGCCAGATGGAGCCCAGTGCAGCTGTGTGACTTTCCCAGGTCACTGGTGTGGGGGACACCAAGGTCACCAAGAAGATGGCTGGAAAATTTAGGGCTTTAGGAGCTAAATGATCATCTGAGTCTTGAATCCTGAGGATCCCCAGGTTGGTTTTGCTGTGTTCATACAAGTCTGCTCTAACATACTTCAAAACTTTGCTTGATTTGAAAAACCAGACTCTTCATAACTTTTCCTAACATCTTTAGATGGAAAATAATATTTAGCTATGAAGTCATCTACCCTAGCAAAGTTTCAAAAATCTGATGTAATTATTACTTTCTAAAGATCATGGACTGATTTCCTGAAGAATAAATTCCAGGTGTGTAACAAGGGTCTTCCATCTTTAGATTTCTACCTACATTTATATTGGTTAAGCTTTCAGAGCTTCTCTTTCCTGATACAGATGACAGGACAGCTGCAGCCTTGACTTTCTAGCAGTTAAGAGAGAGAGGCAGTTCTGCAAAAACTCCTTATTAACGTACACCACCACTGTGCATAGTTTACTTCCTTTACAGGAGGATTATGTGCTCCTTCCAAAGGCACTGGAGAGTTTGAGTACAGGGGGGTGGAGGGGAGAGTTCAGTTTATATTTCTGCCACTTCGCAACTCATCCCACGAGTGGAGAGAAGGTAATGGTATTTATAATACATCTCCTGAGGCACATTTTTTTTAATTTTCAAGAGTCCTAGTGTGCAGATAAGTTACTGCTCCATTATCACAAATGTAGAAAAGAAAGAAGCACGATTTTTACCGTATGAGAGCAAGCCTGTCTTTTTCAGATGGATGATCATCGAGCCACTGGGAGTAGCGGGCAATGGACCACTCAGCCCTCTGGTACAGAGAAACACAAACACCAATTCACAAAATGCAAAAACGGAAACAGACACACCAATTTCAGAATCAAAGATGACATAAATGAAAGCCACATTCATTGAAGCTCTCAATACTGCAGTGATGCAGAATGAGTTAAGAAATCAAAGACAATTAACAGGAATAGCCCAGTATGTTATTTGGGAGCTCAGAGGTCATCTACATCAGTTGTTGGCCATTTCTGACAGGATTTTTATTTAGATTTCCTGCATCTTACAAGAGAAAAATCCAGGCAATTTGCAGTCTGGGGAAAGATCTGCAACTTCTACTATGAGCTGACAGAACAGTAAAGAATTGAAGGTCTATTTAATATCAGGTTATCGTATCCCTACTATTAATGAATGAATGAATCAATCAATCAATTTAGTAAACCAATTACCATAATACCTTTGCCATAATAAAAACAAAATCAAAAAGTTATATAAAATATGCACTTGAATAATTTTAACTAAAACAGCTAGGGCAAACTACAATGTTCATTTCACCTTAGGACATTTGAAAATGAAAGACGTTGATCTTATTACCTGGAAGGGTGATTTTAGCTCTGGTGGTGCTCTTGTAAATAAGAACTGAAGAATAATGCTGAATGGAATAACCTCTCCTAGAGCTGGGCTACTGGCAATGTGCTCACTGGTCTGGAACAGCAGTGGTCTGGAAAAATGTAACAATATACTCATGAAATGAAGAAAAAGCTTATCTTAGGCATTAGAAAAGTGCCTCTATGTGGTGGCAATACTGCGTTAGGATAGAATCATTGAGGTTTTTGCCACTACTCTGCATCTTGGGTTTCCAACACAGGTCCAGTTTGCAAAAATTTACAGCAGTTGCCTATTGTAATTAAACAATACAGGACTGTAAATTCTGTATTTCAGTGAAAACATTTAAGGTAACTATAGAACTCGCTGTCATACAGAAGATGTACTGAAAGCAACACAAAAAAGTACAATTTGGCCAACATTTGCATGACAAAGATTGTTAAATCATAGTTATACTCTGCATAAAATTTAAAAGAACTTTAATCTATTTCTAATTTGCAGGTGGGTGTTGCCAAAAAAGCTCTCAGTTCAATCAGAACTAACACGAGGTAATAAATCAGTTTTGAAATACAGTTTAGTCATACTGTGACTGCAACTCACCTGAATGACCTCAGCTGTCTGTAGGATTTTCCTAAGTCAGAGACTCGCCGACACAGCGGTGCTACTGCTAACTCCATCTACAAAAGCAAACAGTTCCATTTGAATTACATTCTCCCAAAACATAACACCTGCTATTGAAGTAGCCTGTCTTTAAGCAATAATCCAAACTTGCAGACTAAGTCAGTGACTTCTCTCTGGTGGCTGAATTCAGACAAGAAGTTGTCTTTTCCTTTCATACTGTGTTGCCCAAGCCAAGACTTCTGCCTTATTCTTGGCAACACAATAAGCATTTCGTGACAAATGATAGAGACAGTCTGTGCATAACAACAGAAGGGGCCTCATGAGCTTTCTGAGACTAAAGCTTTGCTTCTTGCAGCACGTTTATTTTGTTGGTGATGAGTTTCCTAATGAAGCACTTATGTCAATACCCCAAAAATCTGACCGCAGCCCGGGAAGAAAGCAAATCTAGGCAGGTCTGCACAAACCACTGCTGAAGCAGTAAAACTGCAGACATATTTCAGCTGGGCACCCTTTCCTTTGGTGAAGGACAAGGTTAAAATGATTCCTTCCTGAACAGTGGGCCCCAAATTTTGGGGCACAAAACCTATACAGATTAGATAGAAGGCAGCTGTGACCTATTGCCAAAGGGTCAATCATGGTCAAAAAAGAGCATTATTTTCATACTTATTTTCATACTGTTGGGTTTCTGAGTTAGAGCAGCCATCTCTAAAAACAAACAAGTTTAAAACATTTTCTGTTGTTGAAGCATGGGAGTTCTGCTACTAGGAAGAAGAGCCAGGCTCCACTTGGGTTTTTACATCTAAATTCTGTTACAGGCTCTTCATTAGCAGTGAGGACACAGAAGTGAGAAAGAACAGCTTCCCTTCTGGATCCTAGACTGAATATGAACATTACACAGCAAAATTTCAGTTAATGTACACAACAGTACAAACATCACCACTTAAAAAACCCCGCAGGTAATTTTACTCAGACATGGATTAAGTCTTTATTTTTTGCATTCCTGAAGTGTCAGTCAAATGAGGGATCAAGTTTATTCTCTGTTTTTTAAAATCCCCAGCTTGAAAGACTATTCAGACTTTGATTTACCCATAACGCACAATTAAACTAAGTTTCAAAGGATGACAGCTAAAATAAGTAACAAGATCAAAACCACCATACAATGAGTTTCCCTTGTAAGTAGTATTCTGAACGAGTTTCAAAGTGTTTGTGACGTGACACTATTTACAGTGAAGTCTTCAATACTATTATATTATTCTTTCCAGCTGCAGCATTTCCTCAGACAGAGACGCCTGCTGGGCCACCAGCTTCACCAAGAGCACATCACTGCGCTGGGACTCCAGCATAAGCAAGAAACATGGTTCAGTGAACTATGGTGCCATAGTTCATCTAAGCCCAGAACTTAAATTAGTGAATAATGCAAATCAAGGCCATATACTTCAGGCATCCCTCTTTAAAGGCAGGTGGCAGGATAGGAGTCATCTCACCTGCTTCTCAACATCTACAAAGTGGATGGTTCTCTTCAAAGTGGAGAGAAACAGCCACTCTTGGGGGAGTGATGCACCTTTCCCCAAGGTCAGGCAGATCATGTTTGTAGGAGTAACCTACAAATGCAAATTTCACTCACAGAAGAAGAAAGTGAATAAAAATCCAGGATGTGGAAATATGGAAATAATACTCCAGACCTGAGTAACAACCTGGCTTCCTCTTGTCTGCTGCCCTTTTTGGTCCCCAAATCTTTAGGCTATGAAATGATCCCTCCCTACACCCTGAGGATGAGGTCACCTCTCCTGCATGCCGGTGGGAGGTCATTGTCCCTGTGGCTCAGGAGCCACCAGCTGCTGTGCTATGCTGAATCTGCTGGCACCCAGGACAGGCAGGCTCTGCAGGGAGCTGCTGCAGGGAGGTGCTCCAAGCTGCAATGAAGCTTTCAGCAAGTTCAGCATGTTCTTCCCCCAGGTCCCCCAGGAGCACAAGTGGGAGCCAAGAGGCTGGTCTGCCACACAGGATAAGGAGCAAGCAGCCAAAACGTGGAGCTAACTAAGAATGCTTTGCTGCATCATGATACAAGGACCCCACAGATGCTGAAAAACAAATAGGAGCAAGGCTGATTTTTCCAGAGCTTTGTTTCAGGCGTCAGTACTGGCTGGGGGCAGCTGGAAGCGACTGATATCCTGCAGGAGCTGGTGTCCCAGCTCTGGTGGGAGCTGTGGGCTTGTAGCTGTGAGGGACCAGGGAGAAGATAATTCCATTAAGTTCTTTAGGGACTTTGATAACAGGCAACAATCTGCCAGTCTGGCTTGCGGAAACAGAGATGTGTGGATCAAACGGTACTCATGAGGGGGAAGAAATAACAGCATAGCAAAATATAATTTTGCTTAATAAGTTTTAAAAGATTGTTTCGCTCCTGGAACATAATATGAAGTAATGAGATGTTAAGTGAAACTTTCTACAGCTTAACCAATTCCTTATTAAAACAAATTTAAATGAATTCTCTTGAATGTATTTTTTAGTTTCCATAAATTAAAATTTTTAGTCTTAAGTACTGAAGAAGAAAAAGTACTTTGGAAAATTCTATTACTTCATCTTCAACCTTTATTCTCTGTAGGAAATTATTAGTATTGCTAGAACTAGATAGATTTAATGGCAGCAGATGGTGGATTCGTGAAGTAATAGCTGCCAAAGAAAAATATTGTTTTTAAGCTTTGCAGCATACTATACTATCTCACACTGACTCATGAAGAGTGGGAATGAGCGAAAACTAATGTGGTAAAAATGTACATAAACCACAGAAACTCTTTTTTTAAAATTTACAATACTAGTCTTTGTGTTATAACCCAATCTCGCTCCAATAAAAAGTATAATTCACATAATAACCAAGACTGTTTTCTTTGCTTGAATTTGAGGTGTTTACCTGAGCTCAGTGACACGGTGAGATGCTACGGCACCCTTCTGCTGTCACAATCATTTCTGAGGGCACTGAGAGGGGTTTAGTGTCTCTGCTGTGCCTTGTGCCAGCCCAGGAGCAAGTGCTGGGGAGGAACCATTCAACTGGAACAGCTGCTGTTTTTAAGGTGCTGGAATTGGGCAGAGAACTGAGCGTGCATCACTTCTTGGTTGTGTTACCTGTCATCACCTGAAATGGCATCAACTGTTGATTCACACAGCGAGTTTATACTGTGGCAGCCTTTGCTGTGATACACAGCTTTAGTTTCAAAGCTTGTCAGTGAGCTCTTACATCAGGGGATGCTTTTGGCTGTTGGCAGCCAGTATTTGTATCATATGTGCAAAGCCTTTCACTCTGCCATGTCCTGTGGGCTTTACATACAGAAGGGTAAGTAGTATTTTCTGTTTCTTTTCCAAATTTCCCTTTCAAACTGCAGATTTGAAAATTCAAACATGCAGGTTAAATTTAGTGATAAATCAGATGTTCAAGCAGTAAGCAAAAAGGCTTGACATGATATAATAATTAACACAGAATCCAAGGGGAGCACTAGGAGATGAATGTGCTTGCCAAAAAGCAAGCAGCAGATAGAACAGAAGAAGGCCTAATGACTTGTTTCTTCTAGCTTTGTTCAAAACCCATTGCTTTTCCATGATTTATTCATGGTAGTTTGCTATGCTTCGCAGGACACAGTGGCAGGCTCCTGCCCAACATATGCTTTTCTCAATGGTTCATGCTCTCTAAGCCCAAAAAGGCAATATTATCTTTTCTTCTCATATGACTCTGCCATAGCCCATGGCTAGGTGGTCAATTGTCTGTTGAACTATTCACTGGCTGGCCATATTGAAAAAAATACATCACATGCCTGGCTTCTCTAATTGGATTATGTTCAGCAACCCAAGGGTGAAGTTAATCCATAGTCTAGATACAGATAATGCATATACATTGAAGACTGCTTTAAAAAAACCCATAGTGAAGTTATTGTTTAGTGCCTATTGTGGTATTTTCAAGATCTCTCATTACTTAAACAGCTGTTTTTTCAGCTGGAAAATCTTAACATTAAATTTTTAGCAATTACATTTCCTCCTGGCCAAGATGAATCCCAAGTTTTTAAATGTTACCTCAAAATGCATTTTTCTAGCCATTCACCAGGACAGAATGCTTTAACAAGCAAGGGAGCAGAAGAGTTGAACTATTATATGAAAGAAGCTGGCCTTGAAGGGATGTACAATTTGATTTCTCTCCAGTGCAGCAATTCCAAAACTGCTGTTAATGTTTAAGTAAATCCTTCAGCTGAAACACCTCTAAAATAACACATATCAACAAATAATTCCCTCTTTCCAGGAAGATAATTAGCACTAAACATTAAATGTATTTTAGCTTTAGTAGTTTCTGTCTTTATGACTACAACTGTGATTACAGTATCCTGCTGCTCTCACTTCTCCATATGAAACTAGAAATTTTTTAGGAGAAATTATAAAACGTACTTTTACACTTGTATCATCATGTTTCATCAAAGGAGCATATCTGTCCACATTTTAAAAAATCCAAATATCTAGTATTCTTGCTTTTATAATGTCACATATTGAATCAGGAAACCAGATTCTGACCATAGGCTAGCCAGCAGACAGGAACAGCTCTTCTACACTAGAATTTAGCTTTGTAAACTTCTACCATAAAAACATTTTTCTAGGGAAATTCAATAAAACCCAAATATTCTGCAGTAATTTTTTGAGAAAGACTGAAGCATTGGTGGCAGCATAAACTGTATCTCATCAAAACTGTCTGAACACAGTACTGAACAATGCCAAAAATCCCAACCATAAATCACACATAGATCAGAAATACAGGAAAGCGTATAGAGAATATTAGCAACTCAAACAGGACCCATAAAAATAGTTCATTCTTTGCTGCATTGTCCAGCTCTTCCATCAGGTTTTGGGAAGTCCTGCCACAGTCCCAAAGTGTGCCTAAGTGCTGCAACAACTCTGAATACCAAGCAAGTTAAAAGATCCTCTGGAGAAGAACTTGCACTCCCCAGAAACAGAAGTGTTGAAAACCATCAGGGCTTGCTGGCTTGCTTGCCTCCAGGAGAACATTTTTTTTCAGCTTGACAAGTACTGAATTAAAAAGTGAAACTTTGTATTAAATATGTGAATATTGAATTATGGGCATCTTGAAAATACAAAACCAAATAAAACAAGCTGATTCGGGAATATACAGGAGTAAACTGAAAAGTAATCTTGTGCAATTGCTTGCATAAAAACTGAGAGCATGAAAAGAGCTGAACTCAGCCCCCGTAGACTGGAAATGTTTCAAATGAGACTCCCAAGGAACTGTGGCACTGCACTTGACAATAACCTTGCAGTGCTGTGCACATTTCCTAGGGCTTGCAATGTTCCCGTGTTCCTGTAAGCACTGATTTACATGAAATCACATTAATGATATTCAGGCATCTTTCATAGCTCTGTTTACAGGTGTCACAGTAGCACACACCTAGTGTCACTGCTGAGAAATCTGCAATGCACAGGACAGCCAAATGCAACCCTGACACTGCACACGGGTAAGACAGAATTCAACAGAGCTCCAGCAGTCATTCCAAATGTATGAGTAGCTGAGCCTCACTCCAGAAAATTGGCTGTTATGCACCTCAGCAAACCCAGTTCTGAATGAAGAGAACTTGAAATCCCTTTTTTCCCTTCTGTGTGGACACCTGTTGTTTTGAGGCAACTTATCAGTAAAACACGTTTTCAGTGCAAAGATTTTCAAATCAGACTCTCAGCCAAAGCTATTCTTGCTGAGTATAAGGCAGCTGGAACTCGGTGAGTGCCCTGAAAGAATGTGAAGAAGCATGAGCTACCCAAAATCTGATGCAATCAGAGGTTATTTGATTCATTGCATATGTGTTTATAATAAGAACTCGAACTAATCAAAGCTTCTGGACAGATTTCTGCCCAGGTCTTTTGCTTGCAAGCAACCCCGAAATACCAGAAGGGGTTTTAGATATCAAAAGTCAGTTCTGAGCAGGAACATGTAACCCTTTTTTTGCACAGAGAAAATTCAAAGTTACTGTACAAGATAGAACACAAGTGAAAACAGTTTATAAACAAACCTACTCCTACACACAGTATCTTTCCAGGCAGGTTGTTTCCTTTGGGTTTGGCTTTAGTCCAACAATGCAGTGCCTTTCTGGGACTGAAAAAAAACCCTGCACGCAGCACTTATGGCCATTTGGAAAAATTTATCCTTCTCATCAGGCCAGCAGCCCAGCTAAATACCTGCTCCCTGCCCTCCTCAGCCCAAAGCAGCAGCAACCTCTCCTGGTCCTCATTAGGATTAAAGCTGCATTTACACCAGGACTCCTGGCTGGGTCAGAGCAACAGCCACCTTCCTGCCAGGCTCCCAGGCACAAAACGTGCACAAAATCCACCACGTTTTTGGGAGGAGCACACAGCCCAGAAAACATGGATATAAGGCAGCATCCACATACAAAATGTTTCAGTCCTTTCTCTTCTATCCTGAGCAAGAGGTTAGAGTGACCAGGCCATTCTGGGACACCCAGAGGAGCTCTGTGCAGAGATGCTCAAAGGCACACAGTGAGCACTGAGTTGGCTCCATGCAGCTGGTTGGACACGGATTTGTCTTAAGCCCATTTTTAAACAAGCCAAGAATACAGTGCAATATGAAGAAAAGAAAAACACAAGTCCCCAGATACAGAAACAGTTGAAGGCAGGAGACAGGAATGAAATTTAAACCCTTTTTTTTTGATTCTGTGGTACAAAAGATATCAGAATATTTATCTCTACACAGTTGTCCATTCAGGAGTTACACTCAGCACAGCAGGGAAGACGATGCAAATTCCTCTACACTCCAGGAAAACATACCTTTATTTTTCACTTAAAAACCAGTCCATGTCAGAATAGGAAAAATCAGTGTTTAAAAAATTATAAACGAGTTACATTTTTAGATTATAACAGGTGCTTAGATCAGATGCTTTTATGGTAGAATCAGGTGAAAAATATTTTCCAAATTTATATGACTTTAGTTAAAATTAGCATAAATTACAAAAATTATCTCTATTCCTTCCACAGGAAGAGTCAAGTGTCCTGTTTTTGCTTCCAATTTTATGCCATTGTCTTCAAAATAGAGAAGGGAATGGAACCTCCTCACTGAAAGCAATTGAAAACTTCCGCTTCATCTCTGTGGTTAAGGGCTGATTTGCTATTTTTGAGTATTGAATAAAAAAATTTTACTCAGGAGTATGTAACTCACAGGCAAATGATACAAAACAGCCACAAGAAGGAGTGGAGGTGGCAGCAATTCCTCTCTCCCTGCCTTTCTCTCCTACCTGTTACCTACCAGTCAAAAGCAGCACTCAGTATGCAGGCAGCTGGTCTGGATAATAATAAATGGCAGCCTCACACTGATCTGTGGATGCCTGATTCTTTGGCATGTTAACCATACAGTGGTACTGCTGACAGATTAAATGTTAATATAGTAGAAAACACAGACAGGCAGTGGATGTGAATATGGCAGTTTCTTTTGTGGTTTAGTCCAGCACAGGAGTTAGGTAAAGCTGAGAGGCAGGTCAGTCAATTGGGTCATGAAGAGAATCCCACAAGGCAGCTGCCCTTCTGTTTCCAATAGGGCAGCTCTTCCCCAGGATATTGATATTTCTTGAGCTTGTCTCCTTCACTGCAAAGCAGCTCAGTTAGCCATTAACCACAGTGGGCACTGTGATATATAGAGTGATTAAGGAGGTGACACACCATATTGCATTAGAAGAGAGAGAAAGAATGAAGTGAATGAATGGTGGCAAATGACAGATGTGCCGAAGAGGCAGCTGAATTTAAATGCAGCAGTCACCTGCACAGGAAGCTGCCAGACCTCCCTGAATGTGCCTTACAGTGATGAGGGATCTTCAACACTTAGTGGATGCACTTCTCAGGATCCCGGATCTTATCAGAGAGGATGTTTAGACCCAGAACGCACTAATATCGACAACTGCCTGTTCACACTTCAGTGGGGACAAAAGCATTGATACCTTTCAGTGAAATCTGTGAAATGACACTAAAAAGCAGGAATCAGTACTGAGGATACCTGTGCAAAATCCGCTGCCAGGCGCATCTTCCCACCTTCACCGAGGGGCCTTATTAGACTGGCATGGCGAATGAAAAGTTCAATTGCTCTTTGAGCCATGGCTTCAGTGTTATCAAAGACAAAGTCAAAACACTCAAAATGTCTGAAGTAGTCGCTCATGACTCTTGCTATAAAACCCTGAAGCTCTTTCATGTAGAGAGAACAAGGGACATCTGGTTTTCCTGAGCTGGATAATGATCTGAAAAAAAAAAAAAGAGAATAAAAAGAAATAGGGGCAGCTAAATTCATCTTTAAACATAACCAAAACCTATTAGATTCTTTTAAATTTTTTCCGGCCCCACCAAGTCATGGCATGAATTGCAGAGTCTCATTCCCACTCAGAATATGGAGCATGTAGCTCTCCCTGAAACTATACTCAGAAAATATCTTTTTATCAGCCATGCCCATGAAGAATTAAAAGATTAAACAAGAAACAGCATGATAAAGGGAAACACCCCACTCCTACCTACTTTGCAGAGCCTCCTTCAGTTTGGAGCCTACACCTGAAATCCAGATCCTAAATATGAATGTCCCAGTTGTCGATTTAAAACTCTAATAGCAGATCATAAGGTATAAACATATGTCACAGGGTTACCAATTCAGCCTGTCAATCCCAAACCTGTTCTCTGTATAGGATTGGTCTCCTAGATTCCTCCAAACCCAGGATTACAAAGTCAGGGTCACAGAAGCAGCACAGGAGCCCCTGGACATAAACCAATCCTCTTTCTCTTTCTTTGACTGACAGTCAGGTAAAAGAGCTCTTCCAAATTTAGAAGAACACACAGGCTATCAAACACAACTGAGCCTTTGGCTGGAAACTGTTTACCCACCAAGAGAGGTATTGTGCTACTGGTGCCAAAAGAGGGTAAGGGTAAAATACTGTTAAAAAAAAAGTCAAAAGGAAAATTCAAAGCATCTCTGAAAAGATACTATTTTCAGTGAATTTTCAAGACAGAAAACAGGACAATCAATGATGATACAAGCAATGTCAGAACAGACATGACAACCAAAATAAAATTTAGGAAGGAAGTCTCAATTATACATCAGACTCAAGATCTTGGCACGTAAAGAATCCTGAAAATTTTAATGAAAATGCTATGGGAAAACAGCATAACATACTGAACCTGAGATTTAAATTTTTTAAAAAGTTAATTTTAACTATTACATCAGAGGCTACATGCTTTGAGAAACAGGAACCTGACAGTTCTGAAGACTGTCCAAAAAAAGCACATTTTGAAAGCAAAAGGACTTTTTTAAGCACAAAAATGGCCTCTTGTCAGCTTTCTTTTTCTATTTGAAATGAATTTTACTCAACAGATATGAATAAAAAAAGGAGGAGGGAAAGAAGACAGACGCTACCTGATTAATCTGTTTCAACAGATAGGTGTAATTCTGCTTCCTGTGTTCATTAACCATAAAGCATCGCCTTCCCCTCAGCAAACAAGCACTCTTGCTTCAAGGACATTGTGGCAATAACAATCTATTACAGACACGCAGGACATCTAACTAGAGCAATGGTAAATTTAAAAGATATTTCTAGTTACCCAGAAAAATCCTCCTGGTGCATAGTGATGATAATAGCTTCCACTGAATCTCCTACAGAGTTCAGTAGCGGCTGAACAGCACTACCCATTAGATCATGGACTGCCTAAAATAGAATAAGAAAAAGGCAGAAGTAAGGAAACAAAAACTAGAAGCATTTGGATTTTGACACCTCAAAAATACCTTAGGAAACTGTTCATTTTATCAGTGAATTTTATTATTCTGCATTAGAAAATGCTAAGTAACAGAAGCAAACCTAAAGATAACATTTCTCTTTAACTGATTTTACCAGTAAAGTACAGAAATAAAGCTTCTTGCTGCCTCTGTGTGAAGCCTTCCTTTAAAAAGGTGCACAGCAATTTGGCATTCCTGGTTTGCACACGTACATGTTTTGGTGCACACCTGGCTCAGCTGTTCAATCCCCAGACACAAGCTGCCCCTCATTCCCCTGCACACAACCCCTCCCTGCCCCTCATTCCCCTGCACACAACCCCTCCCAGGTCAGTGCCCAGCAGGACAGACTTGGAGAGCTGTCATCCACAGAGCCTGCACCACCATCCACATCCCCTCCAGGAATGCACCAGGTCACATAAAAATTATAATTTGATGTATCTGTCGGAGGAGGAAGGGGGTGATGAAGGATCCAGCTATTGCTGTGTGATGCTGCAGAGAAAGACATTTATTTTCACAGTCAGATGACATCTGTGTTCTGACCATTACGAGAATATTCTGAATACAAGCACGACTCAAGCAGTGATTTGGCACAGGTAACACATATGTAGCTGCAGATACAATAAATTAGAAATGTCAGAATATTTGTATACCTGTTACTACATATACTGATGTAAAATAATATGTGGGAAATACATGCCCATTTTAAGTGTAACCAATAAAGTCCTACCCCTGAAGCATATGGACATTCAATTACCTTTAAGGCAGTTGTGACCGTTTGCTCAGCAGCTGCTGGAAATGAGCTCTGGCTGGTAATAACCTAAAAATTGGAAAGTAATTGTTAATAGGCAGCATTCAAAAATTATTAGAATCCATAATATTCAGCATAATTTAAAAACATACTGAGTTATCCTTAGTAATGAGTGTTTACACAGCTACAGAAAAGTATCAAGTGTGCTTTATACAGACAGAATTTCCAATGCATCAGTGTCAGTCCTTTGCTCTCAGATTTCCAATGGACTCTGCTTCTGCCTTGGCAAAGAAATGACTCAATGGAGTTAAGCTGAAATTTAGCTGAAGGGCTAACAGAATCAGAATAAAAATAACTAGTGTATTCTCCCACTGCTAAGTATAGAATTCATGGAGAGCTATACAAGCAGCTCTGTGGCAAATATTTGAAGGAATGGTTGTTCTTTCTCAGTATTATGACTATTACAGCTCAACATGTTAAATAGTTGTTTATGTACAGCTAAAACAATATTAAAATTGAGAGTCAAGGAATGATCTGAAGGACTATTCTACCAATTTCCTTATAGTCTTGAATGTGCTACACAATAGTATTTTTAAGCCAGATAAGTACTGAACTCCAAGACTGAATCATATCAGATCTCCCTCCAACACTAAGACACATGAGGTTCATTACTAAGTACATCAGAGAAAGCAGACTTAAAAGTTGATCTGCCATCTGTTTGCAAAATCCAAGGAAATTTTATAGGCTTTTTAGCATTTTTTAAAATTCTTTGACTATATCTAGAGTCAGGAGTACTCATGATATTTTTTCTAATCAGGCTAGGATCTAAATACGATTAACTGCAACTACCAGTATATCTGTTTGGTTAATTTTACAAAGACTATGTAGCAACTGGCATCACTAAACCAGTAAATTTGAATTATTCATAAATGTGATTAGTCCTGAAAAATTTCCAGCCCAGACTTTAGTCACAGTAATAATGTATGGAGCTATCTGTGAGGTATTGCTTTTCTAGATTTCACCCTTTCCTTCCCCTTTTCCGTTTAGCCACAACTGTGGGGAAGCATTGAAGGTCTTCTGAAAAAAGCAGCTTGGGCTGAAGCAGATGCAACAAGGGGGCTATCAGGCTGATGAGTACAAAGACAGATAACAAAAACAAAAGTTCAATTGTTTATGCTCACAAAGTAACTGCTGTCAGATGTGATTATGCTCTATAACATATCTTTATTCTTCTGATATTGACAATTTGTCCTGTAGTGGGGCTTACAAGGGCCAGCCCAGTCTCAAAGAGCTGTACAAATGCCCAGCAAGGCGCAGCTCTTAACACAGAATTGGGCTGTATTTGTCAAGGGTTCTGATTCGCTAAATGGAGCATATGCACAGGATGGAACAAGAATATAACGTTAGGGAAAGAAGGGAAATACCAAGAGAAGCCTACCTTCAGAACAGCCTGGTGCAGCTTGTACAGAGAATTGACCACAGCCACGTTCCTCCTCTGGCCCTCTGTCAGTGGCCCAATCACCTGGCTGGCATCTCCTTGAGTAGACAGCTGCAGTGATCACAGAAATTGTGGGTACCAACTCTTTAAATGGTGCACCTCCCCAAACTGAACTTCAACCACAGCAGAAAGCCACAGGCCCTCACTACCCAATGCTCTTCCATTTAACCCTCGTTAATTCATAATTCATAGAATTTCCATCTTCGGGTTAAACAGCCTGAACAACAGCAACAGGAACCTTGTGAAACTGTCTCAGCTCACAAACCACAGCACTGAGACCCAGATCTCCAGGAGATACCTAGTCCCAGCAAAACTTCAACCTTGTAATCTAAAAGTCAGGTGAAATCACCTACCTGAGGAAGCCCAATAAACTACCAGCAGCTTTTCCCTATGAGCAATGTACATTTTTCTGTGTGCCCTCAGTCTGTCCTTCTGACAACCATTCAAGCTTCTTAAAAGCTGTGCTTTTTCTAATAGATGGCTTAGAGCTCTGTATATATTAGAGGCTTACAAGTCAACAGAAAAATAGGACTACAAGGATCAAAACTGCTAGACCTGTCATTAAAGAGTTCTATCTATGAATCTTTCAGCAAAAACCAAAGAAACATTTCTTCATATTTAAACTGCACAAAGCATGCATTTTTTTATTACGTCAGAAATCTAAGTTCCAGAATGATACACAAATAGCCACTAACTATGGAACAGTTTCTTGAAGATACCACAGCATAGATTTGTAATTTAAAAAATAATAAACTGCAATTGGTAAACAAACAAAAATTTTCTTGTGCACTCAAAGCTGCAGAAATACAAAGATTTCACAAATGGTTATATGAGTTCTAGACATACATCTTAACATTAAAGCAAGAATACCTATTAAAAGAAGGCTTTACTGAGATATAATTACCCAACTAGTTATCTGTGTTTCAGGATACAGAATTATCCTCCAGGAAATCCCTGAAGATGCCTAGCTCCAAAAGTCTCTCAGTAAAAACGTATCCAACGCACTGAGCAAATGGTAAAGAGGCTTTCATGGAGTGTGTCTAACACAGTTGTAGGTCCTACAGAAAGCTCCTAAACTAAAACTGAGTAGTAATAGAGCAATAATTGTTTAAGAACAAAAGAAACAAATATAATATGAAAGCTTTTAACTTATGAGAAACAGTGAATCTCTACCACTGAAAGACTCTTCCCATACTTCCCATAACTTCCACACAGCATAAACATAAACAGCATACAAGCACAGTTATCTAGTATTTTCCAGCATTGCTAATGTAGAAGTTTTAGACGGGTTTTTGCAAGCACCCAGGAACTCTGATTTATTCACAGCACTGTGGTGACAATATCAGTTCATTTATTTTTCTTCAAATTTAGGGATTATTTCAGGATAAATAGATTTCTGAGGCCTTTGCAGAAGGAAAGATCCTTTCCAACGTACCTTCAATTATTTGACATCAAAATGTATCTTTAAACTGGATGACAAACATATCAGCATTTTCCTGCCTCCCTGGAGAGAACAGCCATGTGAGCCACAACATCCCTGTTTCCTTCCAGGTACTTCTATTTGACAGACCTGACTGGTTTTTAGAATTCTGCTTCTCACATTTACAGCTTCAAATATTAGTAACAAAACAGCTGTGCAAAGAAAGACCCTGTCCACCCTGCTGACCACCCTCCCAGACACAAATAACCTTCTTCTACATGCTTTAAGTACTATACAGACTCATTTATATTTTTGCACAACTATTTACAACTATTAAACATAAAAGAGACTATTAAACCAGTAAAATTTTTCATCTCAGTTACTTAAATTTCAGTTCCTCAGAGTTTCTCAGTAATTTCTTAAGACATTGGACTCTATCTCTTCTGCTGGTGAAAAAGCTTAACTGGCAAGTAAAACCATTAATGAGTACAAACATAATCCTTCTGCAATAACAAGAAATTCAGGCAAAATTTGAAAATACCTTAAAAACACTAATTTTTGTAAAACTGTTTACAATATTGAATTTTCTTTACCTAACCCACTTGAACTTTGACACTTAGATGTGCTGATCCCTTGTACATCCTAAAACCACTGGTCTAAAGCAAAGAGGAAAAACCAGACTCTTGTAACTAGCAGTTGGAACTGGGCAGCCCAGGGCTCTCTAGGACTATTTCTCCTGAAGGTGTGACCTGGCACCTACATGGGCACGGGTGTCCTGCCATTTACAGAAGTCTCTCTTGCTGTCACCACAATGATTTCTCTGACTTTGACTCAAGGCAAGAAAGTTCTGCACTCTGTCCAGTTTGGTTCATGTACATACACTGTCACTGGCAAGAGTCTGGATTTCAGACAGTTTATCATTATTCCAGTATTCTAATGCCTCAGACTGAATTCTTGACACCTCTTATATCCATTATACAATCATACATCCAGTTAGGAAAAATGTCATTATTGTGTCTCCCTGGTTCCCAGAAACCAGGCTTATGGCCCTTTTACTGTACACAGAAACCACCCCTCAGTTTCTTTTCCAACATACCGGGTTTTATCAACAATTCACATTTATCATTCTCTTTTATATAGAAAGGGCTTTTTAAGTTCTGCTAGACACAGGTTATGCATTTAAACCCAGCAGTAATGTAACTCTTCCTCTGTTATCTGGCCACTGGGGATTGCATTGTGTAAATAGGTTAAGTCAAATAAGTGTGAAGCCTGTGCACGCCTGCTCAGGCTGCCTGAAAGACATAGTCCACAGGCCTTCTTTCTGATGAAGGCACTGAAAAAAAATCAGATGCTTTTTTATGTAGTCAGATATATCCTGAAATGCAGAAGGCCAGGAAGGGTGAATTATGCTCAGCAGAAACAGGGGGCACACAAGGAGTGACTTCATCCCAAATCAGAATCTATTCTGGGAAACAAGTTAAAGACCAAGTGCAGCTGAAGGCCAGATCCCATCTCAAGGGAGCTGTCAGTCACCCTGGGAGTTAGTCTGGTTTGAGCCTGCTAGCTGAAAACAAAGGAAAAGAAACGATGTTGAAGCCAGACCTGAATGAGCAGCAACAAGGACTGTAATTGTTCCACATTTCTGTATCTGCCTTAAGTATAGCAATCGATTTCTTACGCTCTTCATTTCAGTTGGTTAAATTGTTTCTGCTTTTACCTCAAGCCTGTCTGCTGTTTACAGTAATTCCACGGGCAGTAGCACAGGCACCCATTCCCCAACAAGCATCAATTCTGCAGCAGGTGACACGTCAGTGTGAGCTCCCTGTGCCAACAGGAGCTATGAGCACGCTGCCAACACGGGATGCTCGTGAGGAAGAGGAGGCAGAGAGGTGTCCCACCAGGAAATACTAGCCAGGACTGTCTGTACCATGCATCCAGGCACTGGGACTAAGGCTGTGTCTCGTGGTGCCCTAAAAAATGTGAATGTGAGCTTCTGTCCCACGCAGCATTGAAAAACAGAAAGGGCAGCTGTTAAGCTGAAATGAGAAAGAAACACTGGGAGATAGTGCCTTTCTGACATATGTATGAATGTTTTTTCTAAAGTAGGAGGTTGAAATGTGCAGGTTCAATCCAGCAGCTGACTAGCTGGAGGAAGCTGCAAAGAAGAATTTTGGGGGTTTTTAAATCTAATTCAACTGAATCTGAGACCTAAGCAGTAGACTGGTGTCAGGTAGCTTAGTGAACGAAAAAGGACATTTGCAGAAGCCAGTGCACAAAAAATGTATTGTGAAGAGGAACAAGCTGACATAAGGTTGTTTGACTTACTTCAGCCTGATATAGTCAAGAAGCTGTAAGCCATGACTGGCACTGTGCTCTCACTGAATTCAGAAGTCCTTCTGAAATACAGTTTTTCATTTGTATCCCTCTGTACACCTACATGGTCACGCTGCTTCACCTCCAGAGAGTGCAGATGCCTCATTTTGGGTCAGTAAGTTGCCCAGTGCAGAAAATTTCACAAATTATTCACCTGAGCACATCCAGGAAACCATGAAGCAGAGAAGTAAGAATTTCACTGAGTAATTTACCTAGGTTAAAACTCCTGCTTTGAGAAGAGAGTACATGCACCCTGTGTGCACCTTCATTAGCTATAAAGGGAATTTAAAGCAGTAGCACAGATCCTTAGTACTCATGTCAGATGCATTCTCACCCTACAAATTACTTGCACCCCTTTGCACAGACCTGCTTTGGAAATACATCTTTGAAATAATCAGATTAAGTGTCCTGGATTTGACACGTTTCTGTGTTTGATGCCTAAGAACAAACATAAAATTTGACAGCATGGATTTGATCTCATATGTTGAGATACGGCCAATGATAAGACTGCTTTGGGACTAAATTCTTGTTTTCACCGTGAAGCAATGAATGTAGAATTTAGATTAGGCCATGAACCAAATCATCAGTTCTCCCTCGGGTTATAAATAAAATGCAAACTGAGTTTGTCTTTTTCTTGCAGGAAAGCTCAGACTATTGATACATCTTTTCCTGTAATATTTTAGTGCTTCAAAGTGACTAATACTCCCCTCTTTCAACAGGTGGCAGCCCAGAAGAGACACTGATTTGTGAACTGCTTTGCTACTATTCCCTTCATAGATTAACTATCTTGTGAAAAATTTTAGTTTCACACTTGGCAACTAAGCTCTCCTGTGCATCCTTATTGACAGTTTTGGAAAGCTCCATTTATTTGATTTCTCTGAAACAGCCTCAGCAAACCCATTTCTTTAGAGCAGGAAACATCATCATAATTTAGGAGCATGGAGAAGATCCTAAAATAAGACTAAAGTAGGACTTCTCAACAAATCATTCAATCTAACTCTGGGATCACGAGACTAAAGAGTGTTTTGATAGCACAAACTGAACTCCAGTTGTCAAGCTGGCATTTTCAACAATAAATGCATTCCTAATACATGCAGCTGATGTTGCCATACCTCTGGCAGAAGGCAATCAATCCATCTGGTACTTGGCCTCCTGCCTGATCATAACAACTTATTACAAAGCACAGAATCCATTTAGAGAGTTTCTGAGTCAATAGGGCTTGGCCCTGGGATTTCTCCCATAAACTACAAATAATTGGGATGATTAGGTTTAATGTTTTCCACACTGCAGAAGGAACCTTTTATCATCTCTTTCCACATAAAACCCATAAAAGTTTAGTAGAATCAGTTCGCTACTTTTTGTAGAAAAAGCACCATTTTGCAGAAAAATGCAGAAGAATCTGAACTCCTTTAGCTATTCCACTTAATGTATTAGCTATTTAGAGGGTAATTTGCAAAAAGAAGAGACATAATTTAGAGGTTCGAAGTGTAAGAGTTGAATGAATGTGTCAGTGGAAATAAGGTCCTTGACGGATGAGGATAAATTAATATGAATGTTCCGCTTTAAAAAACAAAACCCTAAAAGTTAAGAATAAATTGTAAGTAAGAATTCATGTTCTTGGAGCGGCTTCTAATTTTGCAAAGAAATATTTCACGACATGAGGAAAGGAATAAGCTGTGAGTTCAGGCAATAATTTAAAATGTACATAATAACATGCATATTGCACCTTCAGGACATTCTTGTAGCTTCCAGAATATTTTTTTAGCTTCCTCAGAAAAATGAAAATTTAATATTCTAGAAATATAGAAAAGGAGGTCTATGGTGAAGTAATTAAAAATCTTATAGAAAACATAATCATTATTTTGGAAAGAAAAATCTGAAAGGACTGTTCCATCCTTGACCAGGAAAAAAGATTTAACATCATGCTCATACTATTCATGTTAGAAGAAGCAGCAATCATTGAACCATTTCCTCAGGGGTATCTCTGCTTTGTTTTGGGTTTTCTTCCTTAATATTTTCAAAAGCCAAAGAAATGGAAGAAAAACAGCAAATGGTCTTTCTGTCACAGAAAAGACAGGATTTATCTCCAAGTCTTTGAATCATCTGAGAAGAAAAGCACTGTATAAATAATGAAAAGTGAGTAATGGTTCATGGTGCTTAAATAATGAGCTGTGTTAAAACAACTGTGATATCAAAAAGCACTTATAAAACCAGTTCCTTTAAGGGATCTCAGAAAATCCTAAACCTGAAGCATTTGGAATAATTTCTCAACTACAAAAAATGATGCCCCTTCTATTATGCAGCCAGCCCAAGCCTGAGGAGGATTTCAAGGACAATGTGTGTTGATCCTGATACCTCTGACTGTAATGGTTTATTGCATTTTTCATGCTTGCCAAATTAATGACTGAATGATTAATCATATCTTATATGTAATCCCATTAGCTCCTGGTTTCAATCAGCTACTGAGAATGCCCCTCCAGAGGTGAGGAGCAGACACATGCATCCCCAAGACACGTGAGAGGTTCAACATGATAGGGTGATATTCACTTACACATAAAAAATACAATCAATTTATTTAATGGCCATCTGCCTTTTGTACTACCAATCCAGCATTAACTGAGATTAGAATATTACCACCTCACACAAGTTTATAATTGAACTTTATATGGCCCAACTCTCACTAGAGCTGTTCCAAAATTGAAAAATTCCAAATCCTTTACCATATATCTATATCTATCTATATATATATCTCAGCATTTAACCAAGTCCTTTTCTGAATCACAGAATTTAATTTGCTAAGAAATAATTTGAAGCTTACTCAAACAAAATACTGTAAGGATTGTGCAATCACGTTCTTTTTCTACATGCTAGCAAAATAACATACTAGACCTAAAGAAGTCTTTTAACCAACTTCCTAGCAAGATAAAATGAAGTACACAGTACTCCCAAAACCAGACTTTTATGTTTGGATGATTTTTTCTGGAGTTTAGCCAGTATGTCTTAAAAAAAATATTAAAAATCACACATTTGTTATGTGAGTCACGATCTAACCAGCAAAAGACAACATGAGAAAAAGAAAATCCTTCATGAAGTTATTTAATGTAACTCTCTCCTCCAGATTTTTAATTCCAGTTTTGAAAGTTTAAACTGTTTAAAGTGATTTATCAGATAGACATTTCTAAGTATTCTCTGACCAATATAAGTACTTCCTCATGAGTGTTTCAACAAAGCTCTTATCTTTCCATCAAAAAAATAAATTACAAAACCTTACCTGACTTTTGATTATTTTTAAATTAGACCTAATGCCATCTTTAGCTTTTATTACTGTACAGTGAAATAGCAATTATTCTGAAATTATTTTATTATATAATAGCCTCCCACATATTCTATTTAAATACCTATTAATGAATTCTTTTAATATGCCAAACATTGAATTTGTATTTTTGGGTTCTCTCATTGAAATAGCATAGATACAAGTTTTTCATTGACAGTAATACCATGTCTTCAAGGTACTGGCATAATACAATTAATTCATGTATCTCAAAAAAGAAGTGGGGAAAATATAATCTTTCACATTACTTACACCATTGTTACTGACCCGTTATTTACATAAACCTTTCCTGAGGTGTCATTTCACTACTGTTCCTGATGATTTGTGAGCTTATTAGATTTCCTGCTTCCCTCCAAAGTTCACAATATTCGACATTTAGACAGGAGGACGAGATACATTTCCCTGGAACTGTCAGACAAATCTCATTGTTGGAATATGGCCTGAATAGTGATTCACCCGCAAATGAAAGCTTACAGTTTAATATAACACCACCTAGTAAGAGACATGGATTAATTCTTGTATGATCACATAATAAAAAAAGCAATCAGAAATTCACTTTATGTCATTACAATAAGGATTCATCATGCTTTTCAATTCAAAACCATCACAGGCCTCATAAATTTGCTGGGGTTTAAATCTAATGCCAGAATTCCAGTGCATTTTTATCCCTTCACTGGAAGAATATGATTCCAGGAAGTCTTTTCTCTCTCCCCCTCCACTCTGCTCTCCCCTACTTGATTGAATTATTCAGCTAGATGAATTTAACTATGTCACATAACAGGATGGGTGGGAAAAAAACCAACACAGCTACCCCAAACCACACAGTTATGTCAATAAATATCAGTAAACATCCTAAGAGATGCAGCTCACATCCATTTTCTTGCTACTCCAGCATATTTCAGTTGAGGAATTTGTATAAATTAACAGGGCCAAAAATGCTTTTGGGTAGTGTAAGGTACATTCTCCTTGAAATATATATGACTCATGCTAACTCAATGAATGCTTTCCCCCATAAATGAGGTCTTTATTCTTTTCATTTCCCTAAAAGAAATCAGAATTACAGCCATCTTGTATTAACTTTTTTCTTCCTTGCAACATGTTAGGGATATTTGTCTTGCCACTAGACAGACTGGGGCAAGATCAATGGAGAAGTTGTTTAATCCAGTCCCTCTCTGCCTTTTCCTGGTCAACCACTAAGAACAGACTTAAAGGTTCAGAAAATAAAATCCTATCTCCATGAATAGTCAGAGAAAACCAAGGATCAATCCTTCTCATCCAAGTGTTTTCTCATTGCAATATTTTAACTTTTAAATCCCATTCTCCTTTGCACTTCTACTTTTCATAATTTCACTGATTAGGCCAAGATGTTCCAATATAGTCCCTGGATCAGTTTTAATGTACTTAGCCCTTTAGATTCTGGACAAAAATATGTCATTCATATTGCTTATCATCTAAATAACCCCCTGAAAACAGCTTTTTAAATCTTCATCACCCTGATCAAGCATGACAGACACTCTCTTCTACAAATGACATTACAAAAATTCCTTGTACAGACTGTCTCTTTCTCAGCTCTGTTTTAAGCTGAATTAATTGTTGTGGTTTTATTCCACCTGGCATTCTAGCCTTTTCTTTCCTCATTCTCTTTATTGCAGCAATGTTTACAAGCCACCAAGGACAAGCATTAATAAAGTAGAGATTGTTTTTAACAGTAGTAATATAAACCAAGATCAGAGCACATTTAATTGCATTCTCAGGAAGAGAGATCTTGGTAGATCTGTAAAGACATGGCATGACAGCATTACAGCTTCAAAACTACATCACCAAAAACAAATAGCAAACTTTTTTCTACTGACTATAATATATCAGATGCACCATAAACCCACTAAGAAAAAGATATGAAAAAAAATCAAGATTCATCTGCTACAAATAGTTATGATGATGGGATGGATATGCAGAAAGTTGGGATCTATTTTAAACCTCAGTAATTACACACTAGTTTTGAAAAATACTCAAAGGAAAGGATCAGTTTTTTCAGAAAATTATAAACACAAAAATACTTTTTCAGGAGTGGTGTAAGAAGAATATGGTCTGTTTTCTTATAGTCTGCCTCTAAACTCAAAAACTCTCCCAAGTCATCTACTCCAATCCATTCTAAATGGTTGGCTAGTGAATCAGATATATTTAATGAGAAGATATTAGTTCTGAGTATCCACTAAAATTTGAAAATTGAAAATATCATTATGGGTAACTGCAAAAGACTAAGCCACCCGAGCACCAATAAAGAACACAACACTAGCTAGGAATATAAGTAAAACAGAATTTGGAATCTTGCATCTGCAAATCACAAGTTAAATATAAATTGGATTGAAGGACAATGAGAGACAATTTGTCTCAGTTTCAGTCCTGGTGGAAAGTGGGCATTTATTAAAATCTTCATAATGTGCACCACTGACTATCTTACTTGAAGCGTCAGGAAGGGGACCTGTGACTGAAAAGGTCTGAGAAAAGATAAAATGAATCTTTTAGAATGCTTCCTATAGAAACTGAGCACAATGGCAGGGCAATGCACCGAGCTATACAAGTTTTGTGGGCAATACTAAAAATAATTTAAGAACAACTGCAGCAGAGCTGACTTTCCATTGTATATATTTTGATGCTAATCTTATGTAATACATTTGGTGCTGATCAGCATTACAAAGATCAGTGCTCTAAAAATATCTGAACATGACAGATAGATAGATAGTCTTCAGCCTGTATCTCCATCCATTACATTCACTAAAAATAGAATATTAAATTACAGAAGGGTTTGGTTGCACCGACATGCAAAAAGGTGTCATCTGAGTTGGTTCAAAGAAATACTTGGCTACTTGAAGAAAGGGTTGAACACTAAAGAGTTAATATCCAAAAGTTTTCTTGCACCCATCCAGTAGTATTTTAAGTTGGCAATTAGCCACAATGTCACAGACAACTGTACTCTTTTCAAGGTTTAAAACTCTCAAATGCTATATGAAAATAAGTCAAGTACAGCTGACAAGCACTGCAGATAGAAAAACATGTTTTGGAAAGCATATATTTTGAAGCTCTGGGAATCTAAGAAAATCTTAAGGCCAAAAGCAATATTACTACAGAAAAAAATCACATCTCCTAACTTTTGCCCTAGAGATTTTTTTACAGCAGAAGGAAGTACAAATTCCAGATGCAAGAAAAAATTACTCCAATCTGTCAGCATTTTAAGCTTCCTCTTGAAGAGATTTTGCATCTTGCTCTTGTTCAGTCTCAGTCATTTACTGGCTACACCCATAGCATAATAAATTAAAGGGTGCCAGGAAAGGTCCCTGGATGTGGCACGGGATTGTCAGTACTGCTGAGCTGGCAGGACACTCATTAGTTCTTGGCCTGGGCCAGCTCCTGCCCTCCCCAGCCTCCAGCTGCAGCTCAGGAGAGGCAATCCTGCAGACACTATTGCAGGAGGGCTCTGGCAACCGGGCACTGCTTTGGGGAAGGGGAGCCCTCCCCAGGGAGGCATTGCCTGGCCCCACTGTCCACAGTGCCCTGGGGTGGTTCTGGCAACCCTCTGCTCCCTCGAACAGACATCACTGTTCCCCTCCCATCTCACAGGGATGTTTGCAGCTGGGATGGCAGATTAAGTCCTGAGCGTCAGCCACAAACCCTTACTGACCTTGTGCTCTGAAGGGAGAGAGGCAGACACTGACACAAACACCAGGGTGACAATGGAGCAATTCAATACACAGCCCTGCTGCAGCAAAAGCAAACACGTCTTGCTGACCCCTGAAGTGGACCAGCACTGATCAGAACAAGTCTCCATGATATAAATTTGCCTTCACACAGATGAGACCAAGCTCATTTACTTACTTACATTTACTGTTCTGAGGACAGTTACTTGTTTTCAACTCCCATACTCCCTTTGAAAAGCAAACCCAGACCATCTGGGGACAAGCAGTCAGTGACTGGGATATGCATGTACATAGTGCTTGCCTCTGAAGAAGAGGTTGACACAACAATGAATTGTTACACTTTGCTACTTCTGCTTTTTTGTGGTATTTACTTTCTTAAATTATAATGCACTAAAAAAAATCTGTCATCAAGCACATGCTTCTCATCATTATGACAGATAATAATACTTTACAATAACACTGTCCTAGTTACACAATCTAGTACCATTCAACTGAAAAGTAGATCTCAGTAAACCCTCAGAAATCTAGAAATAATGTATATTAACTTTAATCACAGAACTTTTATGTTAGAGTCACTTTACATTTAGACATTAAGCCAGTTAAATATTCAGACTTGTTTCACAACATCTGAAATCCAGTTTCACCATTGTATTTAAAAACAAGATCAGGCTAAATCAAAGCTTCCCAGTTATTTCCCAAGAAACCTTTTGTGCCACTGTATTAGTGCTCATATCCACTGCTCCAGTGCTCTGCAAATGATGCACATTCTAGAACCATGCATAACATTATATAACTCAAATATTTACTCAAGTAAATATAAATAAATCTCAATATACTACTGAGATCCAGGACAGTGAGAAAGAGACTGCCTACTCTGTATCACAGATACCGTCAGCTGATGCTGACTTTTCCCTCAAAACAATCCAGAATCTCAGAATGTCATTCACCCAGGAAAATCCTCACAAATGTTCTTATGTCTGAAGTGTACAGTCATCCACACTTTTGGGATCAGAATAACAAATTCTCTCTCATTTTGCCTCATGGCATGTCCAGTAGTAGAGGTCACCAATAGGTGTTTCAATATCCTGCTCTTTGAGGATATGTGACAACTATTTGAACCTTGGTGCAGTGACTCTAATTTTTGAGACACTTATGTATTCTCTTTAATCTCAAAATTTGCTTTTATTACTGGGTTTTTAGCATTTTAACTTTGAAACACGTAAAATACACCATGGATTGTCTTATGTTTTCTTAAGAAGACTGGGAAAGAATTCTTCAGAATGACAGGAAGGACTGTGCTCTCTGCATAGTGCTTAAAAATTTCCAAGTGGCAAACGTGATAATCACAAACACCACAGCCACTGCCCAGGCTAAAATGCTGATGAGAAGCCAAGCCTCTACCTTGAGCTCTAAAGAACAGTTTAGTAGCTGAGGGAAAGGTGAGCAGCTCTCTCAGAGCACTGCCCTCAGCCTGTATTTCGGACCTCTGCCTCATTCATCAGCTTTGTGAGATATGTACCATCAGTTCAACCACACTGAGTTAAGAGAATAAAAAAATAACTCAGATTCTCTACTCCTTCCTCCCTCATTACACCCACTCTCCATCTCCACCTTTTCAGGGCTTCCTCTCCATGATTGCTTACAAGTCTGACTGTGGGAAAGATCTCCATTATATCATCTGCCTGTAGCCTCTTGTCTGCTGGAAAGATCCCTTTTTTTAGATACACTTATTACTCAAAAAATACAATATTCCATATTTAGGAAACACTCCAATTACAGGCGATCACAGCTCTACTGATTTTAGCCTTTTCTACCCAAATCTTAGAAAAAAATCTGCCTAGTTCAGTATGGCCATGCAGGTTTTTATTTTGTCTGTACTTTAAGCAGACATGAACTTTCTCTGCTTGTGCTCCGGGCTGAGTGACTGTGTATTTCAGCAAGGTGCCACAGCTGAACTGGTCAGTATGGACTGGAGTGGAGCTAAAATGTGCTCTGCCATCTGGCAACACAGTAGAGTGAGTTTGTGTCTGCCTAAATCATGTAAGCACACCATCTCCTCATATAGAAATGTTTTTAAAATAGTTTAATCCACTAGAATTTGCCAGCATCATCGCCCCCACCTGCTCTGAAAAGCGAGCGGGCAACCTCATTTTTACAATCCTGCCTCTGCAAATGACTCTTTGCTTGTTTATTGGCCAAAGAACAATAACGTGGTCTCTGAGGATGTCTCTAGTGATGCCCTGTGGTGGGAGGAGTCAGCAAGACAGCCTCCATCAGACGAGGCAGGAAGGATTGCTCTGGGACTCTGATCAAAATTAATAAGATATTCTGACAGGATGACTGTAACTCTGGGGAGGAAACTGGCAAAGGTCTCCAGGTTCACAAAGTAGGAGAATCACACCTTCTCTAAACAACTGCATCTTCATGTTCGCAGCACAACACATTTCAGCTATGTGCACTTGGTGGGTGTGTTAGTGTATTTCAATCCACCCACATGACAAGCTGAATAGAAACAGCACAAAAGTAAGAGAACATACAGTACGTACGTTCAGGTAACTGAAATCATCATTCTTGAACCAGAAAGAATGAAACAAAAGCCCCAACAATGAGTATTGTTTCAAACAGTCCTGTGCTGGGAAGGGAATAGACTAGAGGACCAAGGAGTGTTCTTCTATATTCAGTCTATATGGACAACAGATCTTGCAATTTATTTTTCTGCTTGTTGGCAAAATTAGACATCTTGTAAACTTCCAGAGCTTTAACCCTCAATGTTTCATGACTTCTCTATGAACAGCAAACAAAAATACAGTGATTGTGAAGTTGCAACGAAAGGATTTTTAATTGTAAGAGAAACCACAACATTTCAATTACATTCAAAGTTCAGCTCAGTAAATGACAAAATTACAGGTAATCAACCGGGAAAACACAGTTTTGTTTCACTTTCAATCACTAGAGTACCATCTTTTTAATTTGCTATAAATAAATGAGCATTCTGATATAAAGTAGCATATTAACAAAACCAAACATGAACTCAAAAGACTGCAGTCAATGAGGCATCTTTTCAAAAAATTAACAGCCCAAGTCTGTTCCCTCATTATGGAAGATAACTGCACAGTATTACTCTAGAGCAGTGGTCTTTGAAGTGGGGCACATGCACCACAAGGATTAGGCAAGACAAAATGGGGTGCGTGACAAAAATATCAGAATTTCAACAGTACATGTATAAAAGTTATAAATAAACAAGTACACATATAATGAGAGTGCACGCTCAAGAAGTTTATATTGCTAGGAATGCATAACCAAAAATCTTAAGATCACTGCACTAGAGGATGCTGCCACCCAATTACTGCCATGTCAAAGGCATTTAATAAAGATGTGGGTGAGTTTTAAGTTCTCTTTTACACTTCTCAACTATCAGTTACACAAATGTGTAAAACTATCTCTAGAAAGCGAATTTATGAGCCCCTATCTTTTGTTAAGATTCTCATAAACACTCCGAATTACTCAACTTTTTTTTTTTTTCAGGAAACGCAACTTATTGCCTTCTCACAAATCCCTTCCCTTCACTGTACTTATTGTAAGTATTTGATGAAAGAGCTAATCTTCCTGATGTGGCCAGTTAAACAAGAACACAACACATTGTGTGTATCAATCAAGACAGATGATTAAAGGTATTTGCAAATGGGAATGGATGACTCCTCTGGATCCGAATAGAGGAGAAAAGTTGGGGGTTTTTTCATCTAGGCTGCTTCACTTGCAGGAAAAATTGGCCAGTGAACAAAATCTGGCTCAGTAAATAGACCTTTTGTTAAAATTTATGCACTAGATTACAAGGTGCAAATGGAGAAAAGGAAAATTTTGTTCTTATCCAAAACACGATGGTCAGATTTGTTAATATCTTTTCCAATCTGGAATGAGAAGGATGTGGAAATAGTGACTAAAAAGAAATCTGGTGGTGTCTGTAATCATGAAGATGTCTGGCCTATCTGTTTTAAGGAAAACATGAATAAAAAGAAACAAAATTATAAAGGCACAGAGAAAACACACCAAGCAGCCTTTCTCAGCATCACAAAACACAGGATGGATAGTGAAAATGAAAGCTAATACTCTTAAATTAACAGAAATATTTTTTAAATCTAGTGCAATGTCTAATTATCTATTCAAACTCTGTACAGTAAGAACATCTGCAATTACACTGAGTGAAATTAGGACAATAATTCTGAACGCTGCACGACATACACCAACCACATCAAGCATCAGCAAGGGATTGACTAAAGATTCACCTTACAGCAGAATATATCTACATACTGCTGCTTCCAGAGATTATCTTCTCTGAACTGGTTAATAAAAGCACAGGTCTCAGGTGCAGCAAGTTCGTGATGTGGGGAAGGATGAAAAGGGTACAAAGCCACAAGTAACACAAACAAATGTTTTGGATTTACAGGAAGAGGCCATTTAATCTTAGTTTTTGCTTTAGGACTGTATGTATAGACTGATAGATGCTGCTTTCACTCAAAGGTAAAGCCTTTGAATCTTGAGTAACATTTTTCTTGTTATTTGTCTATTTAAGAATACCTGGTGAAACAGCAATGAAATCTCACTGAGTTCCTTGTTTTGTGAAACTGAGGAAATAAAACCCCTGACATCAGAATGTCTCAGCCTTTTTAGAACTGCACATTTGAGCTTCTTCACCTTTAAAATATACCTGCAATATTACGACATAAAAAAAAAATTACATTTTAAAGTCTCCTGCCCCCATCTTCCTTCACTGAGAATTTTGAGATGGTTTTGTTTACTTTTAATTTGGAAGAGAACTCAATTTCAAATTCATCCAGGAAATTAAATTTCCATCTCTAGCACTGCTCTACTACAGCTATCAGACATGGAGCATCGGAGCGGAAATGTTCCATGGTCCTTCTCAGCTTTAGAGAGGAGGACTATTGTTGACTCCAAGCTATTGTGGGAGGCTGGATTGCAAGATTGAATTAAGATTGCATTCTTGGCTAAACCACTAAAACATAATGAAACAGTGCTGTCTGACAGAGCTCCTATTCCACACGTGGTGCACATTTCAAGCTCAATCTGTCTGCCCAAAAATAGGCACCAAAAAAAGGCTAAGTTGTTCTAGATTATATCCAGAGGGCTGGCAAGCATGGCACAGGACAAGTGAGAGAGCCATGCCCTGCTGGAGAGGCAGCTGGAGGCTAGGAATGATATTTCAGCACTTCAAAGATGACTCTGACATATCTTAGCAACTGTGTTGAGCACTTCTGGGTTTTAAATTTGTAATGTCTTATCAGCAAGGAAAGAAAGAAGTTTTAAAAAAGGGTAGCTGTGCAATACTCTTAATATTAATTTAAAACTTGTAGGTATGTGCTTCAAGGACATTGATTTTCATCCTGCTAGCTTGGCCAATCCCATCACTTAGCTTTTCAGTGTTTCAAGTTTGCATTTTCAGTTGTCAGATTCAAGAAGTTCAAGGGCTCATATTCCTTCCTTCCTCCTACATTCTTTTACTTTAAGGTTAGCTAACACAAAGCCGCAAATCATATATTATCAGCTTATTTCTAAGTATCTTGCTTTTTTCAGTGTTTCTTAAAGAATTTCCCAGCTGTCTGATCACAAAAGAACATTCACTTCCAAAGAATCCGCTGGCCAAACTCTAACAGGGACGATGAGCACAACCCTGATACTTTCACAGTCACAGCTGAAAGATCTCTTTTTTTTCCAGTTGAATGCCACTATTTGATATTACATGACATATAGACAACAATGTATTTTTTTTACCTATGATGACTGTCACAACCTCCTAAAAATCCTCATTTCTGTCATACGCAAATTTCATTCTGAAAATATGAAGCTATGATTTGGTATCTTTAAAAGCAGATCCAACTTAAGCACTATGCTTTAAATAGCTAACAAAATAATGCTAACATTTGTTTTTATTTTAAAATTTAAAATATTCGTTATGGTCTTCATCTCTGCTTCACCTAAATGTGCAAATTTACAAGACAATTCATCCAACAGACAAGGTAAACAAAATATGTGTTACTGAATTGCAATCTTTTCAAAGCTATTCTGAGATAGCAGAAATGTAAAAGGTAAACAGAAACAACACTAACTAAATTGCTGCAATGTTTTGTAGCCAGTTGGAACAAAAAATATTAGAAAGCATCTTTCTTTTAAAAAGACACATAGTAAATGAATGCTACTGGAGTCTGAGTCTGCTGTCAGAATTAATGTTGTTTATTAAGTGAAAATCTTGTTTACAAATATAAGTAGTTAGTCATTTCTGGTGGGTCTGCATATTGCAAAAATTTATTTTCATCTCTTCATAAGAAAACTGTTATAATTTCAGCAACAGTTCTTATGAGAAAATTGTTCATCTGAAATTTTTTTTTGTATGATGACATAATTCACTGTGCTATCCATAGGCATTCTGGAGGCTCTTACCAAAAGGATAAGGCTTTGGGGATCCTTCTTCTATTCAGGTTAACACTAGATACCACTGCATGGTAAATTATTGGAAATATATGACAAATGCAAACAAATCAAAGGTCAGTTAAATATACGTCAAATAATAAATATATGGAAAAAAAAATCTCAGATTTCTTGCAAGTTATAAAAAAATTATATTTGAATAGTCCAGATTTTAATACCATAAAGCTGCTGTATCATATAACTGATGTAGTATCAAATCTTGGTTAATAAAGAACTTAATTTAAAGGTCATGATTTTGTTTAATGACAACTACAATTTTGAGTTTTTAAAAATTAATATGGCAAATTCAATTTGACGTTATACAGATAAATTTTACTGCTATCAATAGACTGAGTTTGTCCTAGGGCAGAATTTAAGTGATAACGTTCATAAATACAATGGAAAGCCCATTGGAAGGTTTTGTCTGTCAAGACTGTTTAACTGTTATGTTCTAAATCTACAAAAGCCAGGTCACTGTACATGAAAAAATGTTAGTTTTCAGAAATTTTAAATTACTTACAAGCTGCTCTGATTTTACACCAAAAAGCTGAATGGTCTTCGCCACATTTTTGGCCACAGCTAAACTCAGGTCTGGATCAACAGCAGCCACATTTAGCTCACTGGAAGCAAAGATTACAAATCTTAATTAACAACTAAACAGTGCTGTATTGAATGCTGTATTGAATCAATAAAGAACTAACTATGAATACAGAGTCACGCGGCACGTCAATTTAGAGAGAGTAACACATACAACCAAGTCTTTCCACGCACCGTAATTCAGTTTACAATTTAACAAGTCATTTGGGAATTTTATGTGCAGTGTTCCTATTCTAGTAAAAATGAGCAAAGTTTAGGAATGACACTTCAGTATGAAATCACTATTAGTAAGCCATTCAAAAATATTGACAGCAATTAACTACATTCAAGCTTTGGCAGCAGCCTTCAAACATTACAGGTGAATACACAGTCATTCAACTCTGGAATTACATGAGCTGTGCAGAAATACCCAGGGGATGCCTTAGCTTGACACAACTAATAAGCTGTGTTTTAGGCAATCCTTTATAGTAAAAGAGGCCCCCAAGGAATGACAGGGAACAAACGAAGAAGGAAAAGACTTTTAAATCACTTCCAGTGTTTTTTGTTCATGAACATCTCCAGATCTCCATCGGCTGGGGATGCATTCAAAGCTGCTCTGCCAAAGACAGGCAAGCACAAGAACCATCATTTTGCTAATGGTGAGTTTAACCTCTCTCAAGATCTGGAGAATCATTAGGCATCTCAACTAAGAAAAATCTTCTGTGAGAACTCTCTAGGGCCCCAAATATCATTAGCTGAAGGTTGCTCTGGAAAACTCAGCTGAAATTTCATGATTTTCACGTTGTTTTCCTTTCTCTTTTGCGAGGAGCAAAATATTATCAGTCACCACATCAACAGACGTTCTGAGCACCTGTAGCTCCCAGTCAGAAGTACTTTTTCAATATTTAATATTTTATACACACACACAAATACTGTGAATACTGCCCATCTTTTTTCAGACTTTATCAAACAGAGCAGTCGTTACCAAAACCTTATGAGGGAAAATCCACCACTGGTGATTTAGGTATCTCATTCTACAAATTCTACCTGGAATACTCATCTTTACCTATTATCTTGCTGTTTTACTCTAACACAGTATTTACACCAGATATTATCACTTCCAGCCAAGCAACTACTACTTCCCTTTGACACAGTCAGGATAATTAAGATACCAGATATTTACAGTATAGTTTCTCTTCCTGATCTTTTATAAGCTTAAACATTAAAACTTGTATTAAAATTTCATTTATTCCAGAAAAACAAAATACAGGAAATAAATAATAAAATATTTATTATAAATAATAATAAAGAGGTGTCTATCTTGCTATATTCAGCATTGGTGCAGCCTCACCTTGAACATCATGTCTAGTTCAAGGTCCCACAATTTAGGAAGAATGTGGTGTTATCTGAATGTGTCCAGAGGAGGGCAACAGATCAGGTGAAAGGACTGGAAGGAATGTCCTATGAGGGACAGCAAATGGTTTGGGCTTGTCCAGTTTGGAGAAAAGGAGAGGCAGCCTCATTGCCCTCCACAGCTTCCTAGGCAGGGGAAGTGGAGAGGGAGGTGCTGAGCACTCCTCCCCAGGATCCAGTGAGAGGAGGTGTGGGAATGGTCCAAAGCTGCATGAGGTGAGGCTCCAACTCAGCAGTAAGGAATCAATTCCTTAACAAGAGGGTGGTCAAACCCCGGAACAGGCTTCTTGGAAAAGGGTCAATGCCCCAAGCCTGTCACTATTTAAGAGGCACTTGGACAATGTCCTTAACATGTTTCAGCTTTTGAAGTGTTCATGCAGTTGGACTGGATTTATCGTTGTGGGCCCCTTCCAACTGAAATATTCTGTTCTACTGTGTGTTACTCTATTTTATCTTATCCTATCCTAAATTCTGACTTGATTTTTGCACTAATCTACTTTATAATTAAAGAGTAATCAACTATTTACTGCTAAGGAAGTCTCCTTTCTAGAACTGTAACTTATGAAAAAATACCTGTTGAGTATTACATTTACAATGCCTTATATGTGCATACCTGGCTATAGTTTTGATGATGCTGTCAAGCTCGTCAGAAGAGGGAGGATTCCGACCTCCAGGAGGAAAGACAAGATTGATGGGGTCAAACAGCCGAGACAAGGATTTTGACAGATAGGCAGCTTCATACTGTTGCAGTGAATCTTTCAAGGCCTTTTCTGGACTTTGCATATAAGAAAAAGTTATTACATTTTAAATTAAAATACACAATAGCATTAAATTGTTCCAGACATACAAACTTTGCAATACTGAACATTTTTTCCTTTCTGCTTTTTAAACATATGCATATGAAAAACAGTTTTCTGATAAGTCTCCCACTGACTGCTCAAGAACATATTTAAGTCAACACAATTCTCATATAAAATATTCATTTTATCTTACATAAGTCTGGAAGTCCTAATAGGCTTGATAAGTTTCAGTTTGATCTTTCTTATATCACTTAGATTATGTTTATTCTATGATGTATAAACTAAAAACTGTGAATCACAACAACTGAGCATTTGTCACACTCAAGTGATTGCAGTGTCATTAAGAGAAAGCTAATACTGTAATCACAATGCATACAAAACTGAATTTTCACCATTTTCCTATTTTTTTCACCCAAAGAGACAAAAAGATAGAACTTGTTCAAAAGTCAGAGACTTTGTGAAAGAGAAGACAACCCAACACTATTAGATATCTAGCTTAATGAAAAGTCTACAGCTCTAAAATAGTATTAAGGCAGTAACTACAAAAGGGGAAGAAAGCCTTTAAAATTCTCCTGCAGTGACAATTTGAATAACAGTAAGTTTAAAAAAATATTCTGTTTTCTTACAGGGTGCAAAGATTTATATTTTACAGTCTTACAGTTCATAATACATACTCATAATCTTCATTTTTTTGCATGAATATGTCCTGTGCATCTTCTTCCATTTGTTGTAGCTCAGCAAAAAGTTCAGTAGTTCCACTTGTGTTAAAATTCCTCTGAATATTTTGACTATATTGTTGGAGGCGTTTCCACAAGTCATTATAAAGCCTCAGTAATTTAGGGTATTCTCCTTCAAATGCTTGTTTCAAAAACATAGAGGCTGCAAAATAAAGCAGTAAGCAACACACAATGCTAAGTTCAAACTAATTTTTTATTCTTATAAACAACCTCTATCCTTGCAATTATATCAATGTTACACAATGTTATTCTAAGTTTAATATTAATAATGTAGTATTTATAATTAATTTCAAAGTGACATAATGATAATATTAAATGCACTTGACAAAGGATGTAAAGCACCAGTATAAAACCCACAATTGGAAGATTGCATATGAAAAACTTACTTTATTTTGTATAATAAATGTTTGGTATCAAACTTAATTATTATTATCATTCATTTAAGGCTGAAGTGTAATTGGAACTCTCTAAATCTAGAGATTTGCTAACAATATCTTGACGGAGGATAAGTGTGGGGCTGTGCAACTTTGAAGATAACAATTTAAAACAGACAAAGATAACTCCTATGAACCAAAGTCTTCAGAAATGTGATGAGGAAAGCATATGCTTCTATGAACTTCTTAAAACAAGGTAGTTAATATGCAATCCCTAAACTTGTCAAAGAATGGCAAAGCCAGCAGAAAAAACAGCATTATTTTCAGCCTTGAAAGGCTTGCCACAAGTAACAGGAAATGAAACAAATGTACAACTGCTTTAACAACTGTTAATCTTGATCTAACATCACTCATACTCTATAGATTTCCCATTACATTAGGAGATTAACACTGTTCCATTCATCTGTAGGTTTTTCAGGTTCCAGACATCTGCCCCATTTCAACCAGCCTGTGCTTTTGATTCAAATATATAATTTTGAATACTGGAGGATTCACATTTTTTATAAAACACAGAGTTATTTTAGGTCATGAAGTTATGTTTACAAAGCCTGTCCCAACCTCACAAAAGCAGATCATAATGTAATATCAAACCTTTTAAACTGCCATAAATTCCTATTTTTACACTATTTTTTCTGACATCTTGTCTTCCTCTGATTTATATGATCCAAAACCCGACAGATGTCAGTGGATTCAGTCACCAGAAATTTATGTTAAAAATGAACATTTTCATGTAGATGCCTCACTTCAATGAAAAAAATCTGTCTCCCCAAAACTCACCTGTAGCAAAATAAAAACATCATTCACATCGAAATCCCCCCATAGATGTTTATATAAAACACATTATTAAGAACTGTAAGTAATAAAACTGTTTTGAACAGCTGTTAGAAAAAGTACAGCTGAAAAATGTGAGAGTTCCCTCAGTTCTGTAGTGTGGGCTGGTCCCATTAACTGATGTCATAATTTTACAATTTTAACCATGAGTGCTGGGAACAGGTAGCACGTGTTCAGTTTGAACACAGGAGGCTCAGGGTATGTACCTGCTGCTCTTAAAGCAATGTGTAAGGCAAAGAGTAAAATTAATATCTTTTAACACAAGATGCATACATTTTCTTTTGGGATCATCTAGTTACTTAGCAACCACTGAACATGAATCCACCAGCTAGTTCCTCAAAATTATACTGCTGCTATAAAGCCTGGAAGGACCAAATTTTGAAGGGCCAGTGCAATAGCTGAGATCACAAAGATAAATGCACATCTTATGCACTTCACCTCTATGTGCAAAAGATTAACTTTAAACACTCTATGTAAACGTGAAAGATGTATTTATGAAAGCCCCAAATTCACCTATGATCCAACTGCATGCTGCATTAGCATGTTCTGTAATAGAACTGTCTTATGTTAACACATGATTTATATTTAATATTTCTTGATTGTATCAGCTATTTACATATTACACATGTAGAGAAAATTGTGTTTAGTCAGAACACCAGCTGTTTATCTGTATTTATATAGGACAATTTTGAAGTAATTAAAATCCTGTTTATAATGGCATGCAAAAAATGGCTGAAATTTTTACAACCAATCAGTGTTTAACAAGAAAGGACTAAGAATTTATCTTTAGAATAGAATGACTAATTTTGAATTTCACAAATCCACTTGCTTTAGGAAGTATAATGTACCATTCCAAACATTTTTACCTCCACTACCATTTTACATTTTACCACTCAAAAAGTACTTTTTGTTATTAGAGAACAACTACTTAATGAAACAGAAAATATTTCTTTCTGAAAATTCAACCATAGTTTAGGAGCATTCTGTCTTGTTACAAAGCCAGAGATTTTAAACACACAGACTTTGTGCTGACTGAACCAATGCTGTAGTTCTGGTAGAGGAGATACCAAGGGCTTACTGAAAAGTGAGATTCAAAATAATTACAGAACACATTACAAATCATTTATACCGAATACTTACAGTCTGTTGCTGACTGAAACTGAGAGGAAAGTGTCTGGGTTACTGCAGTCCAAAATTTGTACAAAATATCAGACTGGCCATCCTGAGGGCAAGGGACAAAAGGAATACAAGTTTCAAAACATACTCTTTTCCAAGAATCTCAAGCAACACAAATGCTTCCAGTCAAGGCTGCTCCTCTTCACTGAGAATAAAAACAAAGTGAGTGAAATCTGAGAAGTTTCCCTCCAGTATGGAAAAAATAAAAAATACTTTAAAGAAGTATTGGAGAAAATAAAAATAAAAGCTTTAGTCTTGTCTTGAATTAAGTATTTTCCTCCAAGTCTGAGAGAAATGCTCCCAGCTCTCTAGGGGTGTGAGTGCAGCCCGAAGCAGCACATACACCTCAGGAGATGTGTTGGAAAATCTCTTTGCACTGCAGTGACCTTCCCATTCTGTGGGAGTTCTCGTGCTGGCTACACTATAGCAATTATTTATTATTTATCACCACGTGCTGGCAAATTCCAGCCAGGGACTAAACCCACTGCCTGCTGCACACAGAGCAGCTCGGGTTCCCAAAAACAAAAAACACACAAAAATACCATGGACCTCCCAGCTGACTCTTCACTGCCTGGTGCCAACAGGGCTTGCAGCCAGCAGTGGAAAGAAGGGAGCACACCAAAGGGAATGTGCAGGGACAGGCTCTGTCCCTACTGCCTCCAACATCTGGCACTTAGGGTCAAGCATTACAGCTGATTTTTGATCTCTGCTTAAGGAAGAAAGAAAACTTCCAGGAGATGAGGATAGGTACCCTCTCCTGCCTGCTACCTGGAGGACTGTTCAGTATTGTCATGGGAAGAGAAAACCCACTCTGAACACAACGATTTTCTTTCTTGCATGATGTACATGACATCCCTTCACCCTATTGCTGCATTAACCAGTTTGACCAAATCACTATTGAAATGATAACCAGAAAAGAAAAAAATGTCATTTTAACTTCTGCACTGCCCAGCAGTGGCACAAAAAGATGGAGATTATCTATTCTATTTAAGGTCTTGCTACTCCAAAATGAATTACTACTACTTAAGATGATAAAGGGAAAAAAAATGGTCTCTTTTCACTAGCAGTGGCAATAATGGGCAAAGCAATGAATAACTTTACAATGTCATTCATTAACAGGTACCACTGCATCCCTCTTGAAGATCTGTTCATTGAAAGACTGCAAGTTCAAGCTCAAGTTTCAGTTAAAAAAAATCTTGTTAAAGAATTAATATAAAACCTGAAAATTAGTCAAAGGTATAGTGATACATCTAAAACTAATGATAAAAAATAGGTTTATCATCACTAGCTCTGCAATTAGATGAGGAATTAATCCAACTCTGCTCCTTATCTCTAAAGATAAAGAAGGATAAAGTTTATGGGTCATGTGTTAAGAATTGAGAGAGAACATCTTTTATGCTGTTGGCCTCATAAAATGTATGATAATTAACACTGAAAGCTAAAATAAACTGGGATTACAGAATCTCATTTTTGGCTGCTTGGGGACAATGATGGATTTAGAAACTGAAGTAATTTATTTTATAGCTATGTTTGTATTTTCTGTAAAATTGTATGTGACTTTCATAAATGGGGAAAGTAAAATCAGAATATCAGAAAACTATTCAGAGGGTTCACTGCATAAAATCTCTTTTCTTTGGTAAATTTATCGCTATGGCATAAATGTGACATTACTAAATGCTTTATTTCACGGTTTCAAATTTAGAACATGAAGACTACTATAAAACAAATGGCCTTTCACATCAAGTATAAATCAATAATTATATAAATAAATAAATAAATAAATAAATTTCATATTTTCTATCCCAGCCTGGAACAATGGTTGCCTATTGAGCATGGTAACTCAATTCAAATTCTAAATAATCTAATGGAGGTGCAAAAATATTTAGAGAGCACTTTTAAACAACCCTTTTTTTCATTACTGTAATTACAGTCTACATCTCTGTCACTGTCTCAGCAGAAAACACAGTGATTAAAGGGTCCACAAAACAAATATGCATGTACCCTTCCACACCAACATTCCTATCTTGTCAGATTCAACATGGTGACAGGTAACGGTAACATGGGATGACATTTTATGTTATTGTGCAAATATGTAACTTTTCTCTGTATCTCTACGTACATATATAATATAAAGTCAGGCATACACCCATATGTTCTCATGCATACATTTGCATAGGCAGCCACTGCCATACCAATTAGCCTCTGCTCATCAGGCTGTGTCTTCTGACCTGGGTGAATGGTGTACAAAAAACTGTATCAGAATTTTGTAGTGTAGAAGGCCTTCATAGCCCAGCTAGCCAACTGTATTACATATGAGGAGACACAGAAGGGAAAAGCTTCATGAAAAAGTAACATTTCCTACTGACTGACTACTCAGCCAAAAATGTTTAGGGGAAAAAATAAATGCCCTGTATTTGAACTAACTAAAATCACCATCTACAGAGTGCTGGCTGCTTCTATAACATATGATACGAGATTTCAGTTTGTCCAGTGCTGAGATGGAGTCTCCCAGGAGGTGAAATATAGCTGCTGATTAATAGCACAGAGAAGACCACGTAAGAGTTTATGGCAGGAACTAGAGAATACTGATGCCTACGCATACACCAGGGGGTATTTAAGTGGGTGGACTGTAGCTACCAAAACTGGAATACAGCAAGGCATTAGCACTAGATACTCCTGAGGGAGTAAAAAGTGCCATATGCAACCATGAGCATCCAGAAACAATTTATTTTGTTTAAATCTGTAATTTCTTTTGCTTACACATTAATTCAATATATGACTTTTGAAAGCACATTTAAATCTCTCACTGCTTTTTTAAAAAAATAATGTATTCTAATAAGGATTGCATTTATTAGATTTATGAGAATTATAATTTAACTGCTTAAAATGTAACATGCAATTCCATCTGATGATAATCAATACTAAAAATAACACAGAAAGGGTAACAAAAGAAATGTTTTTCTCTGGCAGGAAATTAAAGGAATGTCCCTTGTACTGGACAACTTTTTTAAGGATTTAAAATGATAGGCAGGATGAAGCTGGAAGAGGAAAAGGCAGTTCTGCTTGCTTGAAATGTACAAAGCAGATCTACTGGCTCATCTTCATGTAATGGAAATTTTATAAGCCTTCCCCTATGCTTCACATACAGCATTGTGAGCAGCAAACCACAGTACCAGAAAGTAACTGCTCTTTTGGGCCTTTTGCTCTCAGGAAACTAAAATCAGCTAGCTAAAATTACCTTCTTGTCATCTTCCCATCTGTAAATAATGAACACAGTCCTCCTCCACACTTGTACCAGATATCCTCAGTGGTAGACAATGTATGGGAGCACTGGGTACATCCACGTTAGTGATTTAATGTGTAGATAGGGCTCTTTTTGGTCCAAATCTGTCTTGTGTCTAGTATTTGTCTTGCAGAACACAGTGCGGTGTGCTAGCAGACGAACTTCCACTATTCAAGGAATACACTACCTCATAATTAGTCTAAAAAGAACAACTTCTGCAATTAAATAGCTTTTTGCAGCATATCATCATATATTTGTAAAATAACCCACAAGGATGTACTAATATTTCTATTAATTAATATTCTGAGACTTTAGATCAGGAATTTTCCATTTCCCTGGCTTCTGAAAATGAAATAGAATTGAAAGATGTTAAATTATTTACACCCCCTCCAAAATAAAAATGCTTGCTTTGAAATCTAGTCACAAGCAGATTAACATCTTGTGATACAATCCCTTGTAGCAGGAGCAGCTGACAAGATGAGTAATGAACTGCATCCGATTATCTTTTCAGCTCTGTAGCAATCATTTTCCAACAGCTTCCTATGCCATAGCCAACAACACTGGAAAAAGGTCACTGTTCTGTCACACTGTCCCCCCACCCAGTGTATATGTTTAACAACACAGAGAATACATAAACCTTTGGAAGCTAAGAGGTGTGATTATCTGGCACAAAGCTGTTTCAGGTGCACACTGCGCACATAGAAAGCCTACAGAAAACATCCATACATAATTGAAAGTCTCCCAGAAGTAAATTACTGCACTTTAGCATAAAATAAAATGTTATTTCCTCTTGCCATGCGATATGTTTTTCCTTCAGCAAAAGAACCGTAAACTGTAATTGATGGTATCTAAAGCTCATGATAAGCAAGATTCAGGTTGACATATATATTTTTTCCCCATCATGAAATATAACCAAATTAAATCTATGAACATTAATTGCAAGCAATTTTAAGATTTTAATGGCAAAACAGAACTTTTCCCCCAACCAGCTCCATTTAACGCAGCATGTTTGAATTAATGCTACTGTCTGTTCGCAGCTTTATTTTGATCTCACAGCACAGAAAATCTTCACATAAATCATACTTTGTACCACTACAAAATGGTGGGGAAGTAAGATCAGCCATGGAACTGGCTATTTTCTAATAAAAATCGGTTGTGAAAATGCTCCAATGCCTAAAGCACACTTACATAAACTAATAGCTACCAACCCAAACTGTACATTAAAAATACTGGCTCTGTAGTTCCTGTGACCAGTGACCACTTTATTCCCCACACCTGAACAGCTGAGCAGGCACTTACATGATCTAGTAGTGCCTATGCAATTCTTTAGGCAGTGCAAGACAGTTTAGATCTGTCTTCCTCTTGTTAATTCTTTATTTTCAGAAATGAACTGAACAACTGCCCAGTAACATACTCTAGGGCAACCCTCTGGCATTCTGACCTGCTGGACAGCTGGCCACAACCAGGGGAATGGAAAGACATTTTTGAAAGATGTATGGATTATTACCACTTAGCTACTTTAAAATATGTTATTTCTAGGTAACCCACTTGCATCTGTGTAGAGTAAAATAGAAAAACACAACAACCAGACTGCACTCTGGCCCAGCCACTGTAATTTTCCCCTTTTTCATGCTGTTTGAAAATTTGGTACACAGTCACACATACTATTCACAGAGGAATTACTTGCTCATGGAAATTATACCCATAAATCAGACAAAATATGTCCAGCAGGCTAGACCACAAATGGTGCTGTATTTTCTCAACTCTAGGGCTCACTTTATTGTGTATGTGAATGAGACAAAGTTTATCCTTATTAAAATAATAGACAGAGGTAGTTTGACCTCCATGGTATATCTTATTTACATGAAATTAAAAATATGCTTGAGTGCTTTGCTGAATCAGGGCCATAAGCAGCAATCCACTAAAAACATTTTCACTTTGTGTAACTATTTCATTTCAACTATTTCCATAAAGTCACTATTGTCAATACTTGGCACTAACAGTAACATGGTGCAACTTTCCCATAATAATTTTAAATAAAACATTTAAGATGGTAAAATAGAATCCCAGAGTCACCTAGGTTGGAAAAGACCTTTGAGATCATCAAGTCCACCCTATGACCTAACACCACCTTGTCAACTAAACCATGGCACTGCGTGCTGCTGCCATGAGTTTTCCTAGCTAGCTGAGCGTTTCATATTAAGTAGAAGTTTGTACCTTCTCACGCTCTTTTCATGTAAACACCAGCTATGTTCTATTAACATAGACATGTTTTACATTCCATGCTGGGACAAACAAGACTGTGTGACAGTCCCTTTGACCAATGCGGTGAGAGGTGGGAATAACCACTCTCCAATCCATGGTCACCTTGTGAGAGGAATACAATAGGAAGAATAAACAAAGGGTGGTTCTCCTGCCCTGCTTGCTCTGATGAACCCAGATCTCCTGTCTCCGAGTGTCCTTATCTAGCTAGGCTCACGGTGAGATCATGCCACATCCAGTCTTTTTTTAAACACCTTCAGGGATGCTGACTCCACCACCTCCCTGGGCAGCCCATTCCAATGGCCAATCGCTCTTCCTGTGAAGAACTTTTTCCTAATGTCCAGCCTAAACTTCCCCCGATGCACATTAATAACACTGCATAAGGCCAGTGCCAGGAGACATTTGGACAGTGTTAGCTCTTCCTGCTCTCTGTCCCAGGAATTCCAAAAGGTTCCTGTCAGACCATTCCTCCACATTCCTCCAGTCTCTTGAGGTCCCTCCTGATGGCAGCATGATCCTCTGGAGCATCAGACACTACTGCCAGTGTTGTGTCATCAGCAAACCTGCTGAGGGTACACCCTGGCCCACCATCCAGATCACTCACAGAAGTCTTAAGAGAGACCTGGGCCTTGCATTGACCCATTGTGGGGGTACACTACCGACCACCTGCAAGACTTTGCACCACTGATCACCACTTTCTGGGCCTGCCATTCAGCTGGGCCATTCACTGATAATCCCATTATCCCACATTGATAAAAAGCTGAGTTTCAGAACACAACTGGGAGAGCCTGCAGACTCAATCACCTTCTATGCAATGACTGGTGCCAAGGAAAGTATTTAGATCAGTACTCTTTTACTGGTATGGAATGAATGGGGGGGAGGGATTTATACTTGTCTAATTATTTTTTTTCAGTAGTCCTTTTATCTTTAGTGCATGGTATTACAGCACCTAAGCAGACTTGTTAATAGTGTGAAGAGACACTGTTACTCAGATTGATGCATTGACTGCATAGATTTGAAATTTAGATTTGATGTTGCCTGCTTGCAAGATTATAGAAGAAACTACAGACTGACATGATTCATGTGCTAAACCCCTTCTCACTCACATGAAAATGACTCGTTTTCCCAGTTCAAAAAATATAACCCATCTTCACTAACAGCTACTAGTAAGTTAATAAACCACTGAACAATAGTGGGCTGAGTACCGGTATCATCAAAGGAAAGGTATTAGAAGATCTATATTCACTGGTACTATACAGTAATATTAATGCTAAAGCCTGGAAAACTGATTTCAAGTCTCCTCAAACATAAAAACAGCTTACCTCATTTAAAAACCCATATCAAACTACTAATTAACTTTGCTCTTACTGAAAAGAAATTAAATCTCTTCAGCTCTGTTCTTATTATAACTATTTAGTATCTGACATTAAATCTAAATTCAAGGAACGAGAATGAAAATACCCCCCTTCAGTATTAGACAAGAATGTAAGAAGATGCTGAAAGGACATATATTTATTTTTACAAATGTCTCTCTTTCCTCCACACTGTAAATTTAGAACTTAATGAGTATAATTTCCCATCTGTGAATTATCATATTTGTGTGTGTCTAAAATAGCTATTTTAACATTCAAATAATAAATCTGACCCACTGATTCTAAACTGGCTCTCACTTCATGACAACCACTTCCAACTTATTTTTCCCTGTATAAATTTTGATACTTTGAATAGAATGTGAAAAACATCTTTATTGTGAAGCCTCTTTGAAATGTAAAACAATATAGTGAATATTACCATGCAGCTAGTTGCTGCAGGCTCCTGAAATCAGGCTTTGCATACTAATACATACAGTGTTTTCTATCTGTAATCAAACGCTCCGCCATGGAGAAATACGGGACTTGGGAATGTTGCTCTAAAAACGGAAGATGTTTAAAGGACAGTCTAAATATTTTTTCCACCAATAAAGCAACAATGCAAGCGATTTAACAATTTTGTACAGCAAGATCTTCTGGGACAGAAATAAGGAAATCTATTTGCACTATTTCTATAGCAACATAATTGCCAAATGTTAGACTGTGAACAAAAAGCCATCATCCTCAGTAGTGCAATTAATCAGTAAAGAAAAGACAATTTCTGAGTGTGTTTTCAATAACCCTTTTCTATATACTTAAAGTAGTCAGGATTAAATTTCTTAAAATAAGAGTGAATCTAAATTTCTAATGTTGTTTATATTATACATTACAGGTGCAGAGATGTCAATAAGTGACACTGTGATTTTAAAAATAACCTTGATTTTTTTGTTTTACTGCAGGGCACAGAATTTCATTACACAGGGTTGATCAGTTTATATCTAAGGTGTAATAGTTTCTAGACTTCCAGCAGTAGCACAACATTTTTAAAAGGTCTCTTTACGCTGGTGACAAAAGAAACAAAAGCTGGTTTGCTTTTTCTCAAAAACCCTTCTTGACTAGAAAATAAAGTTAAGACTGTGCATTTCATAGAATACTGGAATTAAGAGATTCCTCAGAAAAACTAATTTGTAAGGAAGAAAAATACCTAGATAATAAACAGTGCCCTATATCTTCAAAACTACTTAAAACATTAATTAATCCTTCCATATTCCTGCAAGATATGCATCAACTGGAAATAAATGAACTTAGTGTTCAAAAGCCAGTAACTACCCTAGGGATTTGACAGCTTTCTTCTACCCAGAGAAGTGATTTAGTATGTACAGCTTCAATTCAAACTATGCTTTCACCTTGACTACTCCATATCCCCTCCAAGGATGAAAGGATGGTTTGTTACCGTGTCCACTCAGCCCAGAGCTGTTCAGGTAAGACTGACAAGAATGATGATAAAAGGCGGCACTTCGGGTAAATGTATTTCTTTTCCAATGGCAAGCTGACTGAAAACCAACTGACTTAATAATTTGCAGTCAACACTGATCTGCAATTTGCACAAACACCACCAAACAAGAAGTGAAAAAGAACAAAGGTCATTACTACCTACTAACCCACGCAACCTCCACACCATCCCTCTTCCTCACAGCTGCACATTTCTGTCAGAGAAAGGGAATTAAAGTTCTACAGAAATCGTAGTGTCATTAGAAAACCATTGCACAGGCTCTCACCCTCCCATGTGAATTAGAATCAAATTACTTTAGTATGGCTGTCTGGGCACACAGATCCATTCGAAATGAGAACTGGGACTTTTAACTGGTATGATCTTCTTGGCTCTTTAAGAGTCCTCAAAATTCCTGCAAGTGAATTCAGCAGGGCAATTTGTAGATCTGAAACAAAAAGTGTCTTCAATATTTTGGGAACCAAAAATCTGTTCATCCACCTGTGTTTAGATCTTCACAAAGTACCTCATTATTGCTTAAATAACAAACAGAAATCACAGTAGAAATGATGTGAAAGTAATCCAATTCTGCTTCTACAAAAAATATGGAAAAATAAATCATATACTTGTAATAATTGGTGAAAAGCATACTATTTTCTGAATTCATATAAGACAATAATTAGATTATTTTTCAATTTTTTCCACTTGGGATTATTTTTAATTGGGTCAACTGAATGTGAATATGTGATGCTAGATGTGAATAATTTCAAAGCAGCAACATTTTTTAACAAGTTTGAATGAGAAGCAAAAAGAAGAAGGTGAAATATAAGTACACTCTGTCAATAAACATCTATATTTTCCATTTCTTTTCTTTATCTTATGTAATGATGAGGACATTTCTTTCTGTATCATTAACACCTCATATTGCCAGTGTTGACAACTCAGGAAAAAAGCCTGCTTACTCACCAAACATTCATCAGCAGAAGCAACGATAAGAGCCCTCCACAGAGTACATAATAACACTCCCTACAACTCTCAGCTCACTCTTTACCCGGAGGCTTACGTAAATGACAGGGCTTGTGATGTGCCTTGGTTGCAAACAGGACACCCAAAGGCGAGCAAGGGCAGGTCTGCCTGAACCTCCCTGCCCAGAGGAGAGACCCCAGCTCATCCTTTCTCCTGACCACCCCAACCCCCCCTGAAAAATGATTTGCTGCTTTTCAAGCTGCTTTTCTCTTTGCAGAACTGTTCCCTGATGCCTGTGTAGGAGTGAAGGACCCAAAATAGATGAGGATCAAAGATCATTTTCAACTCTTTTACAAGGGGCTAGGAGGGACTCTTATCTCTAATTAGGAAGGTGGTTGTCACAGAAAGATATGTTGGGCTGAGATTTACACTGAAGTCAATTGTAGTTTAGGCATTACAACAGCTGAGGAAGGATTAGTCACAACACACTGAAAGAGAGAAGCAATAAAGCAGAATAAACTCAAGTAACCTATTAGCTCTCTGAAGGTGAATTAAGCAATTGAAAGAAGTGATATAAATAACCAGTCATCAGGTGAAAAAAAAATCAAATTTACATTATTTAAATCTTATTTGTAAATTTAATTTTCACCCTTAACATTATGACAGCATTAACCCTATCTTTTAAAAAATGTATACAATGAATGCTCTATTTATTTCCCCAAAACTAGAAATCAGAACTCCACGAGTTCTGAATTCTTTTAGCCCTCTTCAACTAAAATCTAGTCATTAAAGGCCTTTTTTTCTTACATAAAACCCACAAAATGGCCATCCAATTGTATTTCTCCTTTAAACAGTTAATAGATTTGTTAAAAAGTTAAATCTGTAATTTAAATATGTAAACATCAATAATGAATCTATAGTTCAAGACTAATATAAAATGAAGCAGTGTTTAGAAGGTACTATGAGTGCATGATTTCAGAATTGCATTAATTTCATATTGCAACAAAGGAAAAAACCCACAATCTACATCTCCAAAGGGAAGCAGTGAAAAAATGTGCAGTATAAATTTAATGTCAAGATTCTTCCATGACCCTCATGCAAGCCTGAAACTGTTGCTTAACTCTTGGCCACATCTAAAGCTGGTAAAAATTGAAAGGGAATTTTGTAGGAGAAACCATAGGATAGAAAAGATGCAGGTGTTGTCATTGCCCTCTTCTTGCTGAACTGCAGTATTTAAAATTTTCCAATTTCTGTACCTCAGTTTCTTCATCAGTCAGGTTTTATTTCCTTTTTTTTTTTCTTTTTTTTTTAAGAGAGGTTTTGTGAATCCTTTAATTGATTAGCTGGTGCTTTTAAAACTACATTTTTGGACACAACATGATACAACACTACTAAATATTATTATGGTAACAGGTAATTAGATAGCCGGAAAGCACATGTTTGAGATCATAATACAAAATTAGAAAAACTGCAGGCTGTGCTATCTGTGAAGAGACAGACACAAAAAATCCCCAATGAAAAAAGAGAATGATGACAAAAAAAAAAAAAAAAAAGGCAAGTAGCTTCCTTGCTATTAAAGGACTTGTGCTTTAAAAAGGCTGGATCTCCTCCTCTCTTATGCTTCCTAGGATGATACTTGCACTGCAGTAATCAAAACAAGGAAGCAGATGGACAGGCAAAGTGGTACTGCAGCTGCTGCAGAAGATGACTATAATAATAATGTTGACATCAGTAACAGTAATTAGTGCACAGACTGTAGAGTGGATGATTCGTTTTCCTATCTTCTGGAGTGGGCATGCTGCTCCAGCAAATGGGGGCAATGTTAGTACCTTCGGTTTGTTTTGTTCATTTGCTCAGTTTATTAATGAATTTGAATACAATAAAGAAAAACCAACTTCTCTCCCTCTCTAGAACACTTGCTGAGGAAAGCACATTTCAGTTTGGTTTAACACGAGATGGAATCTTCATTAGTGAATGGCAAAATACCAATTTCTTATTTATATCTAAAATAAGTCATACTCTCCCATACAGCCATCTGTACTTACACTCCTGAATTTCTGCAGCATGCAGTACATGTCTGGTTTTTGTCTGAACAAGAGCTCTGCTCTTTGGTGTGACCTCACCCATCTGCAGCCTGGTGCCACACCTTTTTCAAGAGACACCAGAAAAAATGTTCTAACTGAGAATGTCCAAGAAAATCACGGTGCTGTACTGAACCATTTCAGGCAAGAAGCAAGTCAAGCGTTGGTGCCATCAGCAGTACTGTGCCATGCTGAGAGCCCTGCTGGCAGAACATCAGGTAAGGATTTACCCCTCCTCCTTAGCTGCCCCACTGAGAATGACAATAGCCTGGCACTATGCTACACACCAAAACACCCACCCAAAAACAAAGTAATTGGAAGAGGGATAACTGTGGAAAAAGAAAGAGAAGGATTTTACCTGGGAAATAAAACTTTTCACTTAGATGCAATCCTGCAGCATGAACTTTAAGGGAAGGAAGGGTAATCAGAGAAATCATGGCACATACTTAGCATAAGACAACCCAGTAAGTCTTTTATTTTCTAATGAGTTTTTCCTTACCCTGCTTCCACTGAAATTCATTTTCCCTGTTCATTTAGTCTCCAGGAGCGTAAAATATTTCCTTTGTCTTCCCTCTATTATCAGCCTCAAAAACTGGAAAAACTCCATTTTCAGTTGAAAAACTTCAAGTGATGCTTTACATCAGAGGGAAGAGTGAAGGTGAGAAGCATGGGCACAGGGTGGGAGCCACTCATGAACACCAACAGATCATTTACCTAAGCTCCCTTTCCATCCAAACTCTTCCTTACAGCATTTCTGCTCTGTCTCCAGGTTTCTATGTTTCTCCCTAAACATGCTGATCCACTGAAGGGCTGATCCACCCAGGCAGCAAGAGATATTTTTTGCCAGATTAAACTTTATTTAATTAAGAAAATATGCTAAAAGTTTATAAACTTTTTGAGGGGGGTTGTGGATTTTTTTATTGGGTTGTTTTATTGTTGTTGTAGTTTGCTAATTTGTTTGTTTGTTTGTTTTTAACACAGAAAGAGAAGCTAGAAGTGCCTCACAGAAAATTGATGCTCTGTGCAACATCTTCAGGAGATGGGCTTAAGAGATAGATGAAGGCTGTATTTAACCTTCATTATTTGCTTTCACTCTTGAGAAGGCCACGTTTGCATATGAAGAGCTTCCCCAAGTTATTTCAAATATTAAGTCCATGTAAATTAAAAATCCAGTTATACACTTGGAAAGAGATGTCAGCAGGAAGATGTCTTTTGTTTTACCTCTCTTCTACTAAGGTAGATGAGACAGTTTCAGTAATCCTGTTCCTACCACTGAAGGGGACCATTAATCAAATTATCCCAAATATGAATAAAAAACAATGCAAATGAATGGAAAATAATAGGTATTCAAAAGAACAGCCATGATTATTTTTCAAGGGAGAAATTGTCAAGAAGTGAGAAACAGATGGCTGCAAATGATAGATGAAGACACATTCTCCTATGCAAACTAACAGATTTAATTAATTACTCAAATCAGATGGTATTATGGAATGACATTAATGATCCATACAGCGGTGCCTTATCAGCTCCCTTTTGGAGAAAACAAAAGAAATTACAACAAAAAGAACATGTTTACATGCTACAGATATAACCCACTAACCACAAATATATCCTTCAATGTTAGTTTGAGTTTTAATACTTTCCCTTCAATTTAATTTAAAAAAATTATGGAACTGTGAAATCGTAAACAAACTCATTCTCTTATCACATTTTTCTTAAGAGATTTACTAAAGCGTATTCAGCAAAAATCTTTACCTTCACTATCTCCTCTATGAAGCAGACATGTGACACAGGATCTCTTTTCTTTGCCAATACTTTCTGCAAATGCTGCACCTGTAAGAGAGAATTTATTGAGAGGGAATGTGACATCTAAATTCTTACATCCAAAATTGCATGGTAAGACAAACAGGTGCCTCACAGGAATGAGGTGCAGAGTACCTGTCCACAAGCAGCACAGATCTGATCCATGAGTTTCTCCATGTTTGTCCAGAGGGCTGCTCGAAAAGCTGCTGTGTTCCCAGGTGTTGGCATCGCAGCTCTACCAGGGCCACCTAAATGGTTTTTAAACATACACAGCAGCACATTTCAGCTTCCACAAATGAACATTAAAATACTGGAAATATAGATCTCTATGCACTTTGACAGATACTTTTTTCTAAGCCAAGGCAGCCTAAAATACCTTCAGAACAGAGCTTTGTGAATGGCCTCAGTTGTCTCAGCTGAGGAGGTGACTCAACACTGAAGTTCAGTGGGGATACTTCATGCTCATGACTGTTACATGCTCTACCAATTCAGATCTCCACATAAACACCACAGTAATGCCAAGGAGCAGTTTTACAGGATGTAAGAGCAAAGTGAAATGGCAGAGAGAGCAGCTGTGAAATATACAGCTATTACCAGCTCAGGACTTAAATGCATAGACAAACTGCTGAAAAAACGTGAAATTCCAGCATGCACCTTCTAAACAATCACTTCACTTGAGAGAGGATACATTTTGGTATTGTGCTGCTGATTATGGTTCTGGACCCCCACCTTATTGCAAGATTTTTGAAAAACAATTGAATGTTTGTAACACCAAAGTTCAAATTTGCCTGCCCACCCAATATTTTTGGGTATCTGAGCTAACTAGGAACTAAATGTTTCATAGTGCAACATTTCTTCATATTGAATAGTCTGCTTTGAAACGATTTTCACCTGACGAAAAAGGTTGCAGGCTTCTTCCATCAACCACAAATAATTTCAACTCATAATCCTCCCACCAATACAAAGAAAGCAGAATTTGGAGTCATCTTTCCATGAGAAACAGCTAATAAAATGCTACAAAGTTGTAACCTCAAGAGGACAATTTGCCTAGCTGGGCAAGTTAGGAAAGAGTGGCACAGAGGAATAAAGGAAAAACTCTGAGCCAAATATCAGACAGACCCAATTTTGTCAAATTAAATGTTTTAAAATGAAATGTTTCCTGAGATATGCCTATTCCCACCCTCTACTGGTTAAAGCAAGCAGGGAGACTTTACTAGAACAGGTTTGGATGTGAGAGTTTCATCCATTTTACAACATATCACACTGCTATAAAAAAGAATCAGTTATCATTCTTTGTAAAACAAGTATCGCACCTCTTGTGACTGTTTGAGATGGTTGAGTCAACACTTTGATATCCAAAGCATTTTTTATGTTCTCTTCCAGCGCTGTGCAGTATCCATCCACCACATTAGCAATGGTATCCTTCAAAGTCCCAAGATTATGGAAAACCTGAAGAGCAGTTCCCACTTGAGTAGGATTCTGAAGAAAGAAGACATTAAAAAATAACAATTATCTTTAACTCTACTATTAAGATGTTTTATCCATGATGAGACATCATTTTAGTGGGCAAGTTCATCTTTTAAGTTCAGTCTGCTAATTCATTTTAAGTAACTGGCATCCTTACTACATAACAGAGATGGAGGGTAAAGGAGAGGACTGATTTCCTCTGATCTCTGAGCAATGCCTTGCTCAGATCCTTTTGATGTTATCCTCTGAATATGAATGGAAAGAAAGAAACTGGAAGCACTGCTGGCAGTATCTAACCTGGGGAGGGTTATCAGTGATTGATCCAGCAATTCTGGGGTTAGTCACATATAGCTGTATTCAGTGCTACAATTGCTTTAACACGCAGTGTTACACTGCTGTCAATTAAGACCCAAATAGTTAATTAAATGTGATACAGTCTTAAAAAAAGTACTAACAAAGGATAAGAAGAAGCAAGCAGGTCAAGCTCATTACTGGCTACTGCAAAATTTAAGCTTGTATTTCTACATTTCTATTTCTAATGCTGACAGTAACTTCATTTTCCTCACAGCAGAACTAAGAAATAAAGCAATGCAGTGATTATTTCCCAAGCCTGGAAAAAAAAAAAAAAAACAACACCAAAAAACTGACTCAACACAGAGGAGTGAAAATGGTCCAAAAAGTGTCCAGGTCCATATTTAGGAGACCTCTGCTAAAGATTGAATCTGATGATAATTCCACTTAGCAACACTAAACATTGGCATGCGTGCCATTTAGCAAGAGAAAAGCCTCAAATTATTGCCTTTGGATACTAAGCACTGTCACCCATACACTGAATACTGCTTTTTTAATTAGCATTTACAGCCAATTAGTGGAGGGGGCAATCAGTTGATCATATACACATTAGAGATGCAGTCTTCTGTCATTTTTCTCAGTCACTTCTGCCAGCAGTAAGGAACATGGTCTGACAGAAATGCTGGCAGTCAGACTGGACAGAAGCATCTGAGGCCACGGGCACTTCCCACTGCAAAGCCCCCTCTGCCTTTGGCCAGGGTGCAGCTGCTGTGCTGGGGATGCACCTGCTGCTACATGCACCTATGGCAAGAGGGTTTCTGATCTGCTGGCAAACAACACGTTCTCAAGCCAGTGTTTCAAAGGTCACACCCCTATACTGCACATTTGTGCTGTTTTCTCTAGGGTTCCTACAGGATGAAAACTACAGCTAAAGCAAAAAAAGCCAGGTCCCATCTTCTTTTCCAGCTCCAGTGAGGAGTTCCCAGGTTTAGTGGAAAGCAAAGGAACATTAGGCATGTATTATGGTTTGCAGACCTTATACTAACTATACCAGTTTCTTTTTCCAAACAGTGTGGGAGTTAATGAGCATTCCCAGCATAGTATTACAGGTCTGGGACTTGTAGGTTTAGTTTTTTGACAACTGGGTATGCTGTAAAATTTCTAAGCATCCTGTGGGTGTGCTTGTGGAGGTGGGAAAGTAAGCCATAAAGACTGGAAGATTAATGGGATGTCAGAAAATGAAGAGTACTATAATGCAAGGAGGGAATCTGGGGACAGAATGAACAAGAGAAAGAAAATATAAATGGGAAGAGGATGGGGAACAGAATGAAAAGACACTGCAGAAAGAAGGAGAATGAAAAAAGACACACCTCACTTACCAGCCTTTTCTAAATTGTTCTAATTTTTACAGAACACTTACACAATTATGAAACCACATAGAGAGTCAGTAAAACAAAATCAATACCTTACTATTACTATAAGAGCGCTCAACTAGATTTCAGTCAGGCTCTAATGTTTATATATCAAATAGTAAAAAAATAGAACAGCATCAAAAGGTGAGCTGGGCAGTATCCACCCTTAAATAATCAATGGCCAGATACTTATTTTCCTGACAAACAGGCAATACAGCCACGAACAATTGCCAGCAGAAAAATCAATCTTAGAGCTCCCACACCACAGTTTCGCAAAATGACTCTGCAGCTACTGGGCAACAAAGACATGAACACATACTCCAAGAGAGCCTGAGCTGCATTTCAGAAGAACTGGTTTTAGCCAGAAGTTTCAAACCAAAATACATAACTATGGAAACCTGCTATTCACTTGAAGTATCTTCCAAATCTAGTACCAATATTAAAATCAGATGGAACAAAGATTATGCAGATGGCCTGCTTTTTATTTGCTTTAAATTGTGGACATGGCCACAGACAGAGGGCTTCTAGCTCATGTATTCATCTTGTATGGAATTAGAGACATATCAAATCCCTGACAATGTAGAACAAAGTGTATTATTTTATTTGATTCATATACGGTAATTTTCTCACCTCAGGAAACAATTTTTGTTTCATATGGCTATGTAACAGTCCATTGTTGGTTTATGACTAATCCTAAGAGAATGGAAATTTTTATGCACAGCTAGTTTCTAGGTTTAGACAATATGTTAAAAAAAAATGAAACCCCACTTGGGACAAAAATTATTGGAAAAGAAAATGTTGAAAAGCAGGACGGAAATGAATTATTGTACTTTAAGGCTTGCATATACATCTCAAAATTAAACTGTTTATCATTGATATACACTGGACAGAAAGTTGAGAGCTAGTATTTCAGAATTTGCTACTACTACTAAATTTTACTGATAAGAATTTTCCCTAATATTTTCCTTCTACCTGAGAAACCTTAAAGCTGAACAGTTCTGAGATTTGAAAGGCTGCTGTAATTTTTATCAAGAGGAAAATATGCATTTGAAGTCAAGAAAGAACTGACTACAACAGTGATCTACAAAGGAAATGGGAATCACATTAGAGAATAATATTCAGAATTGCTATCCAACAGGAACAATATGGAAAATAATATAACTACTTTTGAAATGGAATTTAATGAGTTCATCAGCAGTATTTTATAACCAAGCTGTCTGCCACTGCAGGCAACCACACTTAACAATTTTAAAGTGTTCTCCTTAGAATCTCTGTCCATAAAGAATTTTTACATTTGCCATAAACTTGAAGCTATGAGAATCAAAGAGAGTAGGGGGCAAAGAAAAACAGAAGAGCATTTAGTAATATGTTAGCAATACAGTATAATCAAAGTGCATAAACACAAGTATACACAAGTGAAGTAAAAACATGACCTCATAAAGTGTAGGGCAACAACACTATCTACTCAAAAATTAACCACAGTGATCTTCAGATTACAAAAAATACAGTGAGTACTCAGTGAGTAATCAGTGAGTTAAGGAGAGATGGCATTATGTCCACTAATAATACCCTTCTCCATTCAAAGCACTCCTCCATCTGGCAAGTCACAACATAGTATGCTACAGATACATGGAAACTAAATTCCACAAATGTATGAGCTTAAAAAGACTCAGTGAGTCATCAGTTCAACATATGAAGAAAATAAAAGAAAAATGAACACGTTCAAACACTAGTTCTACCATGAAACAAGTCTCAAAAATAGTTTAAAACATCAAAGTGTCTCAGTATCCATCAGACAATAGATCAAACAGCTTGGTCAGAAGGTTGATACCAGTCACCACTTGAAAAAAAGGCATGGGTATTTCAATTTATGCTTTTGCAAAACAGATACTCATTCAGCAGAAGCTATGAAGAGACGTTCACACCAGACATATTGGTTCATTTTCTATATGAATGAGCACCATTCATTTTATTGACATAATTTCTGATTAATTTTATCCCATCCCAGTCCATTTCATTCTGTAAATGATCATAGACAAGTAGAAAAGTAAGTGTCATTCAGTCATTAGTATGAATGTGGGGTTTTTTCACAATTACATCATGTGATTTTTTCAAAGAGCAGGTGACTGGACTTAAAAAACCAGCAGATGCTGTCCAGGCCATGGCAGTTACAGTCATTCTTAGAGCCCAACCCCATTTGGTCACTTCCTTTCCCACAAAGATAAAAACCCTGTGAAGACTAAACAGAAATGTCATTAAAGACTTCAATAAATATATCTTATATTTCTAATTTGAAAGTATCTCCTAGGATGGAACCAAACAACTCCGTTTTGCCAACTGCCAATATTGCAACTATTTTATAAGGGCCAAGATTGTAGGCTCTTATTTTTAGATCGACACTGGTATTATCACAATAATCTTCTGAAAGCATGGCTAAGAAAAGAGCAATAATCTTTTTCATCACTAGTAATGCAATTTGGATAAGAAAATCTGCTCCTCACAAGGGAGTGTGGTGATGACCCAGAGCTAATTTGGGGTCAGGAAGATTCCTAGCACAAGGCTGAACAAAAATAAGAAACTTGTATAACAGGCAAAAACTAATGGCTCAAGTGCTACTAACATAGCTTCCAAACGTACACTCCACCTTCTCAGGGTACAGGATTCACTATGTGGATTGTTCTTCTCTACCCAGTTCTGTCTTATGGAACTTCACATTATTATTTCTTTATCCAGTACAAATCTGTCCCTAAGATCCCATGCCACAGGGTTTTCACATGAGTGGGCTATCAACTTCCTTCTCAATGAAAATGTGTAATTGGCAAAAATATTTATGGTCAATCCTATCTGAGACAATTACTTCTACTTTCATAAAGAAGCAGTGTTACAAATGTAATTAATTGTTAACTTTCATGTAGTTAAATTTCACAAGCACCTTCACCACCAATAATCTGAACAGCTCTCTAAGGAAATGCTCTTTTACAGTACAGTTTGGAAGGACCAGATACAGAGAAGTCAAACTTGGACTAGTCCCTCTCTTAGAAATGACGTTCCATAGCTACTAATATATAAAAGGACATTTCTATTTTGCTTATTAAAATCAGAACAGTGGTTCTGACTGAAAATCTTTGTCATTCTGCAGAGAACAGATTACCCTTTTCAGAAGAGGCTGTGACAGAAACCCAGTAGAAAATTTTCACAGGTGATAGGTAGGTAGGTAGGTAGGTAGGTAGGTAGGTAGACAGACAGACAGATAACTGAACAGCTGTGATTTCATTGTGCTGTCACATCGTTACCTCTTATGCCACATGTACACCACTGTCCCCTGCACAAGCAGTAGAAGTCTAAGACAGCTCAAAAATAATTACATACATTGCTTAGTTGAAGGAAGATCCATAATTACTAATTAGTCCAGGAAAGATTTAAACAGAGTGGTCTGACAATGTGGTGAGCAAGGAATACCACAACATTCCCTACCCATCAAGAAATAATCAGCACTAAAATACAACAATCCCAGAATAGGATGCACCCTGAAATAACCAAACTCCTAAACTCATGTATGTTCTCTGACAAGGAATACAAAAGACTACTGCAGTCCTTACAGAGCAAGTGCAAAAACAGTTTCCAGATTATACTTCTGAGTATCTTTGACTGACACTTAGTATGAACTAATTTCATTTGACAGAAGATTTGATATATTGGGAACTATTTCACTTACTTTTCGAAGTCTTCTTCATACAGTTCCTTTTGTTTGTAGAAGATACCAGTTGCAACTTCCAACACAACACAGCTTTACAAGGTCCAAAAAAGACCCCTTAGAGAGGCTAAAAATCCCCAGTCAGATGTTCCTTTATAGTGTTTGCCCCTTCTCCCCTCTCACTCATTACAATACACTGCCTCCTTCCAATAATTTCCCCATAAATAACATTACTATCCCTAATGACAAGTACTACTTGAAGACCAAATGATTGAGAAAGTTTTGCAAGCACTTGGAACTACCCAGTTCTTAGTCATCTCTTAAAGACACCAGAAGCGAAAAAATGAAAAGTTACTCCAGGAAATGCTGCAGTTCAATTTAAAGAGCTCAGGCAGGTAAGCAGTGAAGAATGCTTGGCCACCTAAGTCACAGTTGAGGCAAAATGACCTACTGAGCAGAATTAATAACTTAGTGAGAATGACTGGAATTCTTGGTGTGAGGTATAACTCAGCTATTTTAATTGTAGAAAAAGTAACAAAAAACCTAGAAGTAGAACATAAATGCCAATGAAATTCAGTTTCAGTCTAAAAACAGTATTTTATTCCATCTCCAAATGTCCATGCCTAAAAAGAATTCATTGATATATCACTACTACTAAAATGAACCTTCTTAGGGAAGCTCATCTCTATGTTCATTATCACTCCATCTGTCTTTTGCTCTGTTCATTTCTAAAACCTGAGCAATAAATGAAAAGGTCAAATTGACAGTGTAAAGTCAGAGAATACAGGCTTCTTTCTAATGATATCCCAAATCTTCCTGTTTTGGCCTTTGCGATGCTGGGAGGAGTGAGAGGTTAAAATATGATTTGCTATAGAAATATCATAGGCAATAGCGATGTAACACATTGGCTAGATTAAAAAAGAACATTTTAAGCCTTAAGAGGCAGAAGTCCCAAAGCCAAACATTTAAATATGCTTAGGTTGTAACATCTAGCTTCTGTGAGTCCATGTTTGAAATACACAACCTCTTTTGGTAGAAGGATCTTCACATGAAAGGAGAACAGCCACAAAGTACATATAAACCTCATCATGTCCTCAAACTAGGTCAGCCTTTTGTTTCTTATAACAACAAGAAGGAAATAGCAAGAAGCATTGCACTACAAAGGTTGAGGAGGGAAAAAAATAACAAGAAACAGCAGCAATAAAATACTAGAAAGCAAAGAAACAAGATTTTTCAACACAGCTAAATAGCTTGCCAAAACACTTATTCACCATAATAGTGTAATCAAAGCAACAGATGGCTAAGAGCTAATGGGACAGAAAGGCATCAGGAACTGTTGTAAAGAATTATCTCATGAAACATCAAGCAATGTTCCAAAGTTTACCAAGCCTTGGGCTATCAGTGTGACAGCAATTTCAAGGAAATTATCTGGTTTCTCTGAGGACAGATCAGCTAGACTGACCAGCCCATAACAACTACAAATTTTATCTTACAATGCTCTATTTGAGTGTAGGAAGAGTATAAGTTCAGAGTAGAAATTATACAAAATTTAAAAAACTAGTCAGGCAACATGGAAACAGGGACCCCTGAGCCACATCAAGCTTCTTAAAATGCTTCTTTCACCTCTTACACAATTTGACTGATCTCTAAAGCCCTTACTGATAAAAAATCAGTTCACATCTGAATTTGCAGTTTCTCTATCAAAAACACAGCTCTCCTGTTCTGATGAAGTTTAGAGAGCAGAAGGTGAGATTGCAGCACCTCTCCTGTCCTCGTGCAACCCCGACTTGCACATTCTGATTCAAGTCCCATTACTGAAGAACAGAAGTGTAAGGACACAAAATCTCATTAGTAATTTTGATATTTCGACAAAAGCTTGTGACCAGATGTTTTCTTCCACCTCACAATATCATTATGTACATGCTCACTCTATGAGATGGTTCAACAAAGCCATTACAAAACAGAAATGTCAAGTTTCACTTTTAACTCAGTCTTAACAATTAACATTAGGAATTAGCTGCTGAAGCATTATAACATGTTTTTCTCTCTTTACAAAAAAAAATACTATCTCAGAAAAAATATCCTATAAATGGTATGATTTATATATCTACCAAAAGCCATCTGGGTTTTCTTGTTCTCCTGCTAGTCTTTGCAACAAGATAATAATTACCTATGCAAGTGACAACATCTCATTTTTGGAATCTGTGCATATATTGTCAACAGCCGTGAAGCGCCCTCAAGTATTTAAAAGGAATGAACTTTAGGAAGCTGTTTAATTTAAAATTCTTTTTAGCTAATATTTTCATACTCAACTACAGACAGGCCTCCATCAAGGTCAGATTTGCTGTTGGATAGAATTTTAAAACATTTTTTTGTTCTTAATACAAAGTTCAAATTCATTGTATCACAAACCTACAGGAAAGTCTGCAGATAATTTGGTGAAGAATTGTAGGTTGCCAGGACTGCTGGAGATGCCTTAACCCACCTGCTTGCTCAAAGGAGGGTTTATCAAACAAGGCTGCTCAGGAAGACAGTCTTTCTGCTCCATTTTCCCTTCCTAGTGCTTCTGGAGAACGCAACAATGGACTTGTTTTCATCCAGTCTCATCACAGTCATTTTCATCAAGTTTCTCTGAGGCCAGCTTGAAAGGGAGCAAGCACATGTATACACCCAAACACATCTCCAGTGCTGACCACACCCTGACAGCAATCTAAATCTTCCAAGTCTTTTTGCAAATTTGTCCACTGGGAGAAGCATGACAAAACTGACCTCTTTTTCCTACTGATTACACATTTATAGAAATGTATTTTATATTTCAAGGCTTTAAAACAAGAAAAAAAGGTAAGTTCCTTTAAAATCAAATGGGCAAAGCTGTATCATTAAAAAAAGCGAAAAACTTTACTATGAAGGAAAAAAAAGTGAAGTCCTGTGCAGAAAAGAAATAGTGTGTCTAGGTTTGCCAGCAGCTAACACAGACATTGGGATCCAGTTCAGCCAGTAAAAAAAGGCAGTCCCCACCCATGACTTCAGCTGTCAGCCAGCAATGCATCTTAAATCTTTCACACAAATGGGAATTTACTGGGGGTGCTGCCTGCAGAAGGACAGAAGGGAGGTGAAAGAGAAGAATAAGCAGCTGAGTGCACCTCTTCTTCTACACAGACATTATTCATCACCCAAAAACTGCGGTGTTTTGATGCAAGATTTCTCCTTTCTAATGTCACATACTGTTCAGTTCCCTATGTCATTTCAAGCTTATCCAATGCTTTAAATCTTTTTGTTACCATAAATGTAACAATGTACAATAATGTAGAATTTCATGTGGCACTGAGTAGCAGATCAAGAACATGATGAAGCATTGATTTTTTTCTGAGAGGATTATGACAGAGAAGATTTTTAACCTGAGAAAGAGGCAAAATGAATTATCTTATTTAGATGAATATCATGGCTAGTCAATCATATTTTTCACTCTGTTCTATGCAGATGTGGCTTATTAATGCTTTGTATGTTCTTCTTGCATCACCTAATTGTATTATTGCAGAACCTGCTAACAATCAACAGTCAGCAGTACAAACCACAAATGGAATTACAGTCTGGGAGAGGCGTTTAACAATAACATACTATCTTATCTGGACAGAAAGAACCTCAGTGTAGCTTTAGTTTTGAAGAGACACAGATACACAAAGTAAAAATTTAAAAGGCTGGGATGGATTACACAGATTTAGCCAAAGCCCATGTCAGTCTCTGCTCAGCTGCATCCCTGGAATTTAGCAGAATTTCATATATGCTATTCACCTTTAAGTATCTAAAGCAAATCAGAAATATTTTAATCAATTTGGTATAAAACCCTAAATGGACTAGGACTATGGAAGACAACTTTATTTAACCTCATTTATAGAATGATTAGACCCATGTAATTAAAACACTGCAATGTCTGATAAAGAAGAACTTCCATGGTTCCCATTCCAGCCTTACCTCAACTGTTTTCAACACGATCTAATCTTAGCCTACCTTTCTGCATTTGCAGCAATGCAAACACCACTTCCTTATTTCACTGCTCTACCTTATCCATCCCCCAGTCCATCCTCCAGCCTTCTGCAGTCTTGTTCTTAGAACACCTCTTTCCATTCACATCTTTCTCTTCGGACTTAACTTCAAGATCTAAACCTAGTTTCCAGTTTCCAAACTGACACATAGTGTTCCCAGTCTCCTTCATTCTACCCCTACAGTATATTTTATTTACAAAGCCTTTCACAGCTGAGCAGTTCATAGCAGTGACCCAAGCCTCTCTGCATATAAATAGATGAATCAATCATCATATTTGCATTAATTACCTTAAAAATACTAGAATCAGATAAATTCTTGCACTTGTAGGTATTATCTAGTCTTAGTGCAGTTTGAGTTTCTCATTGTGGTCAGAGTTGTCCAAGACACAATGGTTGACAGCTTTGCAGTCCAGAGAAAACACCTAAACAGATGGACAACCAGAACATAGAAGCACACTATGCAACAGCCTCTAATTTAAAATAATTTCTGTCTGCAAAGAAAGCTGAACTCAATATTATTAAACATTCCTGTGTTTTCATGATGGATATTCTACGAGGAGTAATGTTTTACTGATCACAAATGACATTTACTGATTAGTATGAAACCAAACTAAATGTTTCATATTTCAAAAGAACTAGTCTCAATGGGGAGATCTAAAACACAAGGTCATTTTTAATAGCTTTCTAAGGTATTCTGCCTTTTTTTCCCCCCCTCACATACATACTGCAGAGCTAGTAATTCCTTAGAATTTATTAATACCTAAAATTTTTGGAACAGCAATGCCATCTAAATTCCTCAAAAAGCATTATCTAACTCTAAGTTAATATGTATTTAAAACATCATCTACAATGGAAGATTAAGTTTTCATGTTTAGTTGAAAACTGGTCAAATTAATTGATATGAATATCTGAAGAAAAAGACTAGAAGTGAATTTAAAAATTACCCAGCTGATCCTCATATAAAATTGTCACTAAACAGAATACAAAGATTTTGGCAAACAGCTAAGTGGTGATTCATAGTAGAGTGAAGGGATATAAAACATTAATGACTTCTCAATTTTCACCTATTACTTTACCATAAAAGACAGTTATATAAAAATATTGTTCAGATCAGACACATTTTCAGGAATATCCATTTATAGAAACTATTTATAAACCACTTTCTTGCACTATCATAAAAACAGAAGCAGAAATTATGAGATTAGCAGGGCCACACAATAATAAATCCTTACAAATAAACACTGGAAAGTGAAGGCTATTTGTTGTGTTGCACTGAAAATTGCAATAAAGTACTTGCAAATACTCCATTATCCAGTCACAGATTTTCTCTCTAATTCTGCATTTATGAGTCACAAACACCTACACAGAAAAAAAAAAAAAGAAAGGAAAAAAAAAACACCCAGACACATAATCTGTCAATCCACTTTGATTAACCATTTAGAAAGGCTAGGAGCAGTGAAGAGTCTTAGTTTTATAAAAATACCATGTCACAGTAGGACATCAATTGCGTTAGGCTTCCTAAATTACCTCTATATAGGGCAAATGCACAATGGCAAAGTGATATAAAGCTTTCTAAATCACTGAGCAGACAAAGTCTGCACAATCCCATAATCTGTTTCTAATTCAGTATACATCTTTTAATAAATGTGCATAGAGTCATCAAAATCTGAAAGATCAGAATCTCACAGGACAAAAGAGAATACCACTATGTCTATTATTGTCAAGGCTTCATAACTCCACAGTAAAAAGTTTAAGACAAAATGCAAAAATAAAACCTTTGTCAATTTTTAAAAATACCCTCATTTTTTCTAAATTTACACACTATGAAAGATTAATATACTAGTTCAGAGCAACTTCTCCACCAAAAAGTCTTTCTCTCCCTTTACAATCTTATAAGAACAGCAGTATTTCTTAAATTAAAAAAAAAAATAAGTCTTCCTTATGTATTCTCTGTTTCTTTTAGCAAGATATTGCTTTCCAATACCTCTAGCAGCAACAAACATGACCACCAAACATTATAAATATGCCCAAGAACTTCAGTGACCACAGAAAGATGAAATACTTCATCATTTCAACTCACATTTTTGGAATATCCCCAGGAAGTGCCATATTTAAATGATTAATTGCTACCATTCCAAATATTTAACTCAGAAACATTAATGTTCATACAGATATATCGATGTATGTACACTATAGTACATCAGCATAGTGCTGAAACAGACCAAAGGGAATCTTATCAGTCCTAACACTACTAGCTGTACCAGATTTGTGTCATTTTTATCTTCTGCATGCTATACTAATAACAACAAAACTTATTTGATGGTGTGCTCTTTAGCAAGAGCACAGAGAACAAATATCAAGTGACTTGGAATCTAATGCATTCACATCATGCTTTGAATTTCCATCTGAGAAATATGTACCAACATCCACAACTGAAATGCATGCTAAAGATATATTTATTTAGTTATTGCCCTCTGCACCACCTTCTTTTGACCTTTGTGAATAATTCATCTGCATATGTCTTCATAAAAAAACTCCACAAAAACAAACAGCAAAACATCTGGAAACACTTAGAAGCTAGATTTTACATATCTCACCAACCATAACGAGTAATATTGCTATCACAGCATTATAATACATTACATAACTGAGAAATTTTAGGTCCCAGATAAGAAGTTCATTGCAGGATATCTAATTGCAAGGCTGAGCCCAGAAATGCATTTTCCCCAAGTAAAAAGCAAGAATATATATTTTCCCCTCAACACTGCTCTATTCACTTCCTTCCTCTTCATCTCTGACCACAGAGGAGACACTAGAGTCTGACAAATACATGGACTTCTTAAGCAGCTAAGGATTCACTTTCATTTGAAACTGTTGTCGTGACAGGTTTCCATAGTACCTTCTTCCAGCAATCACTGCTTCTGCCTTCTATATTTCTATTTTAAAAAATAACTTTGAGTAGCAAAATAAGGGGAGATTAAAAAAAAAAAAAAATGGGCAGGGGGGAATGCCTAACTAAACTGCCTCTGCATCACAGCCAGAGCAGCAGCAGAAAGGAAGTGATACTAAAAGATGCTGTTTGCTGCCTCTTCTCCCTTTGCAGGTTTAAATCACCAGAGAATGGGAAAGATTATTTTTAACATCAGTTTCAACCACATGAATTTCTGGGTAAGAGGTAATAGCAGTACAGTTAAGGAACAGTCTGTGAAATAGCAGTTCTTGCAATGACTTGAGCCTGGTTTTAAGTTATAGGAACAAAAAAATCTATTTACTAGAGTTCAGACTCAGCCGTGTAAGACGTGATTTTCAGCAAGTCACCAAGGCCTAAATTCACAAAATGAGCCAAGAGCAGAACTTCCCAAATACACTGTCCACAGGGGACTACAGTTTTTCTTCCCTTTGCCCAACGAATATCACATCCCTTGATGTCTACACCATCTTTATTATGTAGATCCAACCCCTAAGCACAAACTAATTGTCTTGTCTGCATGAGTAAATGATAATAAGCATATAAAAGATCACCCAGTGCCATGCCTTAGTCCTGAGCCCTCTGGCAGCCACAGAGGTGTGTGACCACCCCAGCCCTGCCTGGTGCTCAAGGGCAGGTCACTCTCTCCCAAATGAGACACAAGGCAAAGCCCTGCAGGCTAAGGATGACCCTGGCCTTGTTCCAACTTCCTGCAGTGTTGTAACACTTCTTCTCCAGCACTTTCATTTGTTTTCATCACTTGTGCAGGTAAAGAAGCAATCATCTATGCCCAGAAGGAAGCTCCAGGTACTTATGCCCAGGAAAGGCAGTGGCTGGTGAATCCCAGCAAAATCAGCCCTAGAAGAGCTGTAAATGTGTGCTGAGGTTCAGTTTTGATACACTGACTGCAAATCAGTGTATCAAATCTTCAGTGCTTAATTCACCAAGTGCTTAATTCAGCTCACTTAGTTCACCCAGAAGACTGAAGTGGTTTTGTGAATGGCACTCCTGTACCTCACACCACACTCCCCAGCACCACCCCCCACACTGGCAAGAGCTGGGAGTCTGCCACACTGTCAGTGTGTGCGTGGCCTCTCGTTCGCTCGCCTTCTGCCCTTCACCTGCAAAACGCCGATGTTGGCACTTCCCCTCTGTCACAAAGCTGCTGCAGGGTAACAGCAACAGCAAGGAATCCTGGTAGCACAGATAATGGAGTCATCCAAAGTAGAGAGACAGACCAAACTCAGGTAAACTTTTACTGAAAATGCTAGTGCCTCAGCTCTAAACATAACATACATGGTATCAGAGAACAGCAGCTCCAGCTTGGCTGTGCACACCTGGAAACAATGTGTAGTAAATACGAAATCTGCCATCTTGCCACAGAGAATTTCTGGAAGATGCATAAAATTTTCTCAATCTTGGAAGCTGGTTTCTTTCTATGGGAAACCTGGGCAATATATATTATCAGAAGAGATGCTTGATTGATTTATCATTAATACCAACAGTTAATCTGATTAAATGTTGCAATTTAGCACCTTCTCTGAATTAACTGGTCGATTAAAAAACATGCAGATATTTGTAACAGCTTGCAAAAGACAAAAGATAACAGCTGAGCATGTCAGCTAAAAATTGTATTTTCTTAGCTATGTACCAGTAAATAAAGCCCCACAGACTGACAAAAAGTAAACAAACCAAATGATACATAGAACTATGCACAAGGTCTCTGTAGGCATTAGGTAAGTTTCACGTGATGTTAGATACTTACTTTTTGAGAAAACTAATTTTTCTTTTTTTTTTGCTTTTACGTTATACATACATAATTTAGTACCTCTAATTACCAAGCAAAATATAAATAAGTTATCTTCATTCTCTGGTCAGACAAACACTCTGAATAAAGATTAAAAATGTCATTTAAATCGTGGACTGCTGCCAAAATGTCTAATGACTGAAATTCACTAATTTTTTTTTTTTAGTTGATGTTCTGAGGAATTCCCAGAAAAAGGTCTTCAGTATGCAATACTGTACTTTACCTGTATTCAGACAGGTTCCTACTAGGATCACTAGTATGTCATACACATTTGTAATAACGCTGTCACATGCTAAATAATTTAATATGAAAACCACACAATTTCAGTTTGAATATACTGACGCTATCTCTAGTGGAGAAAAGGTACAGCTGATGAAAGGCAAAGATGTGGGGGACAGACAACTGAAGGAAATTGTCTACTGTCCCTTTCAGTTTATTAATACAGTATGATGCCATGTTACTGTAAGTGCTAAGTTCTGCAGTGCACTGAGTTTTCTATGTATAAATTTACATTGTGCTGTAAGTCCTGCAGCTCCATTTAATCTACACAAGTCCTGTGTCCATCTTCACTTACCTCCAGTATAACTAATTTTCAAGAAACAGTATAGAGACTCAAAACCTATTAGGATATGTGTTAACTACTGTACATAAATATTATCTATCCATAACATGCCTTTAGATTCCCAAGATGTGAGCCATACTCCACCATTTCTTTACATGACTATTATCTCTACATCTGCACACAAGCTTTTCAATGCAATCTTATATTAAGCAATTGAGTGGGTGCAGTGAGTACAGCACAAATATTTTGAGAGAAATTCCTGACTGGATCCTTTCAAATTATTTGCAGAATCTTAGAAGAACATTACCCCTGAAAAGGCCGACAGAGTTCCTTTGATTATTTCTGACGTTGTGTGTAGAGCATTTCTGAGACATACAGAGAGTCCCAACAAACCACAAACACAGGCACTCCATTTCAACCTCATGCTCTAATTTAAAAGTGATAGTAAATACCAACAGATAGTTTAAGCACATACATTTACACATATTTCTGAAGATCTAGTATTATTGAAACATATACTTTTACTTGGAACAATATATTATTCAGACTTGGATCTCGACAGCAGTCATCATTGGAGCATCCTTTTCTCAGGAACCATTCCTTATTTCCAAGAGCATAAATTCCTCCCTGCTCTATTGGACAAACCTTATACCCATTTCTCCTGTCCAACAGGCAATTATTTCACTATTTTTGCTTTCCTAATTTTAAACCTGATACTTTTTTTCTTCATCAATTTTTATTATTTTATTATTTGTTATTTTTAAAAGTTTCTTTGTCTTCTCTTTAGCACAAATGTTACTCATTTTTCTTGCAGTTTACTTATCACAACCAGCCACTGATGTCCTTGCAGGTAAGAGGGCTCCAGGCAAGAGTTACCTAAAATTGTCACCATTCAGATTTTCAGCATTCTGACAAACCACAAAGATTCCTTCTCTTTTGTTGTCACTTACAAAGCAGGCTGCTGGTCTATATACATGAGAGAGCAAACTGTTGGTATTGAATGACCTTCAACCCTATCAAGTTGTGTGCCAATGGATTTACAAACTTACCAGCGTGTGAAATACGGAACTGAATTATCAGCAAAGTGATTCACTTTGTTTACAGCAGCAAATATTTTCCATTAATGAAATTTGAAGTCCATTAAAAATGTGAGCATCTTGTCAACTGTAAATCATAAAGCAAACACAGGGATGCCGAACCCTTCTGGCTGGGGAGGGCACTTGCCTTTGTGCAAAGAAGGCGCAAGGAAGGGCCACAGGCCACGTTCCCCACCCTATGAAAAGACTACAGCACACATACACAAGTTGTGGTGTGTGTCAGAGATGTGACCCTTGCTGGGGAGTTGCCCCTCACGTATCCTGAGGCTGGCCCTCTTAGTGAGCTCACACAGCAAGCAGGGTGCTAGATGATCAGTTCTGGTGTCAGTTCCAGGACACCATGTCTGAATTTACCACACAGATTGAAAAGATCTTCAGAAGGAGTTCAAGTTCACTTTCCTTCTACAAAACAACAGATATCTACAGATGAAAATACAAACCAGAAATTTACTCAAACTGTTATTCTTAAGTCCAGTTTTCATTGCTCCTCGCTTTACTACCTCCCAGGTTAGTCCACATCCTTCTTGACATGTTGAATTCACTACTAGAACCCCCAGGGCTGGGTAGAGTACAAAGGTTGCTCTGCTGAGAAGAGCTAAGAGATTACTCCAGGTATACTTTTGTTTACACCTCCTAGGACAGTATTTTTCTCCTTTGTATCTACTTGATATGGCTGACATTCAGCTTGTAATCCACTATAACTTCAAAATCCCTTTCAGCAGGTCTCCTATCCACACAGCTGTTTCTGCTATATAGCCATGCTTTTCTTCCCTTGTTCCTTTTCTTCATGCAGTACCTCACATTGTTTCTTTTTAATATAATCCTATTTTTTCAAATCAATTTCACAAGATCGCTCTAATTCTGTCCTTACAAGACCTCTTAATCCTTCTTAGACAAGTGTAACTTGCAAACTTAATAAGCATATTCTGTATTCCATCATCCAGACCATAAATGCAAGCACCGAATAGTGCTAGCCCTGGGGCAAGTCCCTGCAGAACTTCACTGGATACAATTCTTCAATGTTGGAAGAGAAACAACATCGTGTATGGTTTTCCAAACTGTTCTGCATTGATCTTGTAACAGTTTAAGATTATTCTTACTATTACCAAGTCTAGATTATCCTTCCCCAGCTTGAATTTGAAAATGCCACAGGTAAAGAAATATTACAGACAAAATATCAGACCCCACCTTTCACACATCCATCCTCTAAACCGAACACCTTTTAACAAAAGGAAATAAGCTGGTCTGCCAGAACTCACTTTTGGAAAAGCTGTGAAATCACCACACATGAAATTACCAGAAAAGTATTTCCCTTTTCCAGGAGAGAGTAAGTTACATATTCTCTTTTAGCATCCAATTCCATTTTTCAAATCCAAACTAGATGGCCTCTAAAATTTGCCTTTTAAGGATTAAAGGTGGTAACTGAGACATTCTAGAAACAACGGGTAAATCTGTAACTGTCATTTGGTACAAGTCTTCTTCTGGTACTACATATTCTTGTGACACTTTACCATTTTTAAATAGTATCTAATGTATTTTAACAGAGATGTAACAAGAAAAACAATCCAATCAATACATTTGGAAGGCCAAAAGATTTTTTACCTCAGAAAGACATTTGCTTTCAGAACTATAAAATATTAATACAGCAACATGACTGGGAATGCCAAGAGAAGTATTTGAAAGATTCTTTTACCCTTCAAGATGTGTTCCAAAATTACAGGTGCTGTACTTACTCCCAATTAGCCTAACTTCTAATTGCTGACGCTCCCCAGTAACATGACTGCTTAGTGGTAAAGGAACACTTCAGTAGTTGTTTCATTAATATGTTTAGTTTTGGACTTCTGTCACCCATCATCTAATATCCTATATATTCTGCTAATCATTGTAATAACCCCCAGTTTTCAGTTTTTCAGTGCTGAACTGCTTTAATTGATCTTGATTATTCTCAGGAAGATGATTTGCACAGAGAAAATGTAAAAGAATTCAAGAATGCCCACAGTAATAAATTAAAGTTGGGCAATTAATCTCATGTAGGAAGCAGCTGAGCTCTTTTATTCAGAGTGATACCCTGTGAAACCAGCACCTCCTCCAGCTGACAATCCTAAAAATCCTGCCATTGCATGTCTGTACAGTAGCTGTATACAGATATTGTCTCATATGCATCTACACTTCATTACATTGACTGGAATAGGGAAAAATTGCTTTGCTATCTGTTGAAACATTAGCATTGCATTTTTCACGAGTGCATTTTCTCCCTTTAAAAACCAATCACCTAACAGATAAATTAATGCATAAGTTAGTTAATCTTTTTGGGTGGTTTTAATTCTTTAAATCAAAATCCATCCAACAAAAATGTTCTTCAGCTCTTAAAGATTATACAGTCTTACATAAGAGATTCTATGTACGTACTCATACTGATTCTTGAGTCATATATACCATACTCCACTTTCACCTTAAAATCTCACAATTCAGAGTCTTTCTTAAGCAAAACTGTTTGATGGCCAGCTATGTTTTCATTAATAAGAATGGAGACAACCTGAGGAATGGTGTTAGTCATATGATTTCATGCAAAGTTGAAGCAGGTGAAGACTTCAGATCTCTTCACATCAGCAATAGGGTGTGCCAGAATTTACTTCTTCCAGTTAAGTAATGTTAGTAATTCCTCCCAATGTATCTGGCCCTGGATATTATATAAACTTCTGAAGAGGTTTTTGTTCTTCACTAGTCTTTTAAAAATTTTTGTCCAAGCATTTTTTCAATAAAGCTATACAGCATTTTAAAATTCAACAAAACCAAAATACCCTGTCCAAGGAGGCATTTAGATGTCCTTTAATTCAATAGAATTTGTCTTCCACACTAGTTCCTATCAAACTCAATTACAGCTGATGTCAAGAAACTTCATCCTCTGGTGAAATGCTAAAATAAACCCCACACATTTCCAAAAGTTTAGGCAGGGTTGTCCCCTCTTCTCTACACAGCATTGTATCTGTACCCTTGATATCTTATCTCAGATTCACATGAATCAGAAATAAGCTAAAAATATTGGTTATCATGGAAAAAAAATAATACAGTCTTTCATGTTTTAGCATTTCAGAGTAAGAGCCTGAAATAGTATTCCACCCACACTCAAAAAATTGAAGATATGCAAAAACTCCCATGTGCAACTTTATTATCTATTATTGAGATGGGAAAATGACAACATTGGCAAAATTTTGCCATTTTTGGTAATAAAGTAGGAAAGCAACTGAATTGGCTTCAGTCCTGAATCTTCTAGTGAACAGCTGGGAAGGAGGAAGCAAACACCAGCATCCTAAAAGCCAAACGGAAAGAGATGAGCCATGGATTGAGAAAAGGTAAAAAGAATGCCTTACCCTCTCTTTGGCTTGATAGAAAAAGGGCAAAACAAAGAAAAAATAATTGTAATTTATGTAGTAATTCCAATGACATGTTGATGCTTGTTACAGGGCTGGATTAACACAAATAACATAAATACTTACCACAAAATTAAATACAAGCTATGTGCTTTATTAATTGGAAAAAAATTGGCCTTTTTTCCACTGAAAAGCCTTCTAGAGCTATTCACTATAACCACGGATTAACTCTACCTTCAGCTATTTTTACCTTCCTTGCTTTCTCTCTCTCTAGTTCATTTTTACTAATACTCAACCAACAGGTACAAAACGACTCCTAATTATTCCAGTGAAAATTAAAGGTCAGTGAAAATTCAAGATTACTTTTTAATTATAGAGTCTTCATTACTTACCAACATTTCTTCAAAAGGTAATGAATTTCAAAGAGTGTGTACTATGAAATAGTACTGAAGGCCATGTAAAAAACATGCTTCCTGAGAAAGACTGGTGGAAAGGTCCAAAATGTGGGAGAGAGTACTATAAGCAAAGAGCAGCCAGAGTACTTTCAAGTTGTGTCAAAGTATTGTGTTTTGGCAGAATTCTAGAGGGAAAGGTTTACACAAAAATCATCAGTAGTTGAATCAGCTTAAAACAGCTGTTAACACAGCATGGTTAAGCACAGCTCACTAAAAGGTTTGCTACTGAGTCCTGCTTTTGCACAGTTAGTTCTTTGGGGGTGGAAATATGTGGTATATTCATAAACTGTGAACAGTTACAAGAAATAATACACATTTCATTAGGAGTTCTGACTCTAGCACCAGTTGGTTTACTATCAGACCAACTGAGACAAATTCTTAATATTTAGAACACAAGAGGTTTACTGAAAAGCAACTATCAACAACTATTTAACATCAAAACACAAAAAACATTCATGCAACAAGCTGTGAAAGGGTCAAGATAGGGAAGACTGCTCTATGAGCTATATAGAACACAGAATAAATGAACTGTAGAAACGTGTCAGCTTCTTGCCACTCCTCAGCAAGCTGTCTTGTAACATCCCATTCTGTGCAGAAACACGGAGGTAGCTTTTAGCCAAATAAACAACTACATCCAGTTTAGCTTTTCAAGTTGTAAGAATGATGAGCAGATAAAGGTTTCTTTGTTATACAAACACTACACCCCTTTAACCTCTACCTTACAGAGGGCAGTAACACATTGTAACCAAGCTATCATCAGGAATCTCCCACAGCTTCCCAACCACCCTAGGTACACTTTCTGACCCTTTTGACGGATTCTAGATCCAGATTCTGATTTAAAAATGGGTATCTCTTCTACAGGTCTTCTATCTGCTGACTAAGCCTGGAGAAAAATATTACCACATCATTCACACTCAGGACAGGCTCAGAAGCAGTGGTTCACTGGTTGGAATAAAATTATGTATATTTGTTCCTAATGGGCATTTGTCATCAAGAAGGCTTTAAATATTTCACTTAGTCTTTACCCATCAGACCCTTAAAATCCTTACTGACATTGATACAAATATTAAAGCTCTAGAAGATCAGCTCTTTATCACCGATCTAAACAAAAATTCACTGATTATAGTAATTTAGACTTGTTTTCTTTTCTGAATTAAATCCTGGTACATGAGCCTCTTCCCTGGAGAGGGTTCTTTTAGCAAAATATACTAAATTGTTGGCATTTCTGTTTACCCCTGTGATTTAAAATGGACTGTCAGAGAAAAAGAAATTTTTAAAGGGTTTGTTTTGAAGAGACAAAGTACACAATCTGTAAAGTATTCAAAAATATACCATTCTAGAATGATAGAGTACAATTTCCTTTTTATTTCTTTTTGCGAACTTAAGCTATGGCAAAGGTTCCTTTGATCTGAATCCTCCACTTGCCTTATTGACTTGTGCTTTCTCTAGAGAGACGATGAATCCTTGTTCACCCTCCTTGTTTGCTGACAAAGAACATAGCAGCATTGCAGAAATTATGGTTTCTTATTGATCATTTGAACTTTGCTTGTTGAATCATTACATCAGTGAAAATGCTTGTGTCTGTCTGCATACAAAATCTCAAGGGCAATAAAATATTCTTTAACCCTCTAAGGGATCAAAGGATGGTTTTATAATGTAAGATTAAATCCTAAAATACATCAGTTTCTTCCCCAGGCCTATGTGCTCCACAGTCCTATCCACTCCAAACTGGCAATGAGAATTGAAGACCTAACTCTAGTCCTGATCTAGTATGGTAAACTGTACTATATCAGGTATCATCTTTCACCCAGCAGGGATGATGATGATGATTGAACAAATCTTGTAATAAAGAATCTTGATTGGCTCCAGCATCACTAAAGTACTGAATCTCATCAGTAGGCATTAAGATGACTCTCCAAGGAGATGTAATTTAAACATGGATTTACACCCTAAAACACAGGATGCTTTTCATAAAAGAAAACTAAACCCAGCATTTTCAATGCTAAGCCTTGTTTCTAATATATGTTTTAAGTCTTAACATTGCACTTGAAAGGGCTCAAGAAAGTACAAAAACCATCTATACCTCTATATGTAAAAAAAAATTTGCATTTGTTCAATCAGATTCATTCTATTATGTGGCTGCTAAGAAAAGAACACCTACTTGTCTATACTTCATTGTGTCAGATAACCTATCCCAACAAAAACAAACACCACACTGTGTTTCCCATAGAGATTTTTGACTCTTGCAGGAATTTCTGACTTCAGAGCTCCAAATGGTTGGGGTCAAGTTAAATGAACGCTAGCTTAACCCTATACAATTTTTCTTATAATTCCTCAGAACACCTCTGAACTTTGTGGAATTGTTCTGACACCTAATATGACATCACTTTTACAAAAACTCTAGATCAGGAACTTTCTTGGGTGATAAATACTTGTCTGGGTCATTTGTGAAACAGAGGATCTAATTATGTTCAAGTGTTGTTAGCTTGCTTTTTCAAGAAAAAGAAAAAAAAAGAGAGGCAAAAGATTTTGTAATAAAAGGACATGACCTTTTCAGGGACATGTATCAAAATAAACTCAAAGAGGCAGATCAAGTTTGAAACGATTCCTAAAAAGGAAACATTTGGACTAATAATAGCTATTTCCTGTGACAATGTCATTTAGATAAACATTGTGACATCACTTATGTCATATATCAGCACATTGCTGAGGTTAATTTGCAGCAGTCAGCAACCAAGGATTAATTTCACATATATGCACACATTTAAGTGTCCCTGAACGCTTATTTTTCATGTGAACAAATTTGTCAAGAAGATATGAATTTCAGAACTCAAATTTGAAAACTTACGAGCTTCTCTATTTATCTGAGTCCACAATGAATGTTACTTAAGAAAGGGAGCCAACTTGAAGAATATAACAGGATTACCATATTACTTACTTAAACTGTAATCTCTGCACACTTAAGCTACACCCAAAAGTAATTTTTTACTGACCTTTTGGCAACATGTATGCCAGCCAAGTCTTGACATTATGGATATATTAAAGCAAAACAAATGGTTTTAATTTTAACCTAACGACATTGTTAAAATATTGTTAACTTACACAACAAATTGTGTCAGAAGTCAGTAAAGCAGACCTTTATAAACTCCTGATAAAAATCCATTATTTTGCTCCAGCCTAGCTAGCTGTCATATACAAATATGCCTTTACACCATTGTAAAGGTCATCAGTGCCTGTAAAACAGGTAATAAGCACTGAAATGTTGTTGATCTCCTTGAAAAAAAAATAAATTGCAGAATATACAAGAATACTTCTATGCAAACACCTTACCACAGTAACACCACTTGAACTTTCAGGACTTTGCTATTTTCAAGAGACTAAACCCACCCTAGCATATCCTCTTCCCTAAATGCAGGCACATGCAGTCTAATATTCTCACAAGTAAAGAAGTTGCTAGTGGTTAACAATTTTTTCCTCTAATATTTATTACAAAAATAATGGTAATGCAATATTTGTTATTCTCTTTTTGCATTCTCTGGCATTACTGAGAAAGCAGAGCACATGACTGTCGTGACTGAGTGTACTTTATTTTTAAAGTTAACTGTAAAATGATTAACCAAAGCTCTGCCTGACAAGGAGTCTTGACTGTATTGTCAAGACTCTACAACACACCAGTGATTTCATGTTAACTTAAGTGTGAATTAATGCTGAAAACAAAAAGGAACAAAGTTCCATCTTTCTTTAGAGAGACAGATGCCTGCACCTTTTCTGAGACACAGAGACCTCTTCCAAGATTTCTCAGATTTTAAATAGAAATACTGTCCATTAATGGCACATTAAATTCTTAAAATTTACATTTTAAATGTGACTGTTTCAGAGATGTTCTATATCAGCACCTTCGTTGGTCTAAAGTTAATACTAAACAAATAATTTTTCTTACTGGTGTGACTTTTTTAAGATACGTGTTGCAGAAACTGTTTACTATACTGAAACCCTCTGTTGGACAAGTGTGTGACCTGGTTAGAAAACTGCAAAGTCTAAAGAACTCCATCTCCTCTCCTCTCCTCTCCTCTCCTCTCCTCTCCTCTCCTCTCCTCTCCTCTCCTCTCCTCTCCTCTCCTCTCCTCTCCTCTCCTCTCCTCTCCTCTCCTCTCCTCTCCTCTCCTCTCCTCTCCTCTCCTCTCCTCTCCTCTCCTCTCCTCTCCTCTCCTCTCCTCTCCTCTCCTCTCCTCTCCTCTCCTCTCCTCTCCTCTCCTCTCCTCTCCTCTCCGTCTTATATGCTTACATATATATTATTTGAACAACTTGTTTATATACTAAATAACCTCAGTATTTAAATATTTATTCTTGTGACAGTGAGTTTATATTCCTAATTTTTTGTGCTGTTTCCTTAACTCCTTCTAAATCCTATTACTGAGACAGAATGAGCACAGTTTAGAGTATTGTGAATTTGGCCATATTCCAAATTTACATTATTATTATCTACATCCCTTTGTTCTGTTTTTTTGAAAAGCAGATGTATTTTCTCCAATATCTTGGGAGGAGAACAGAGGGGATGAGAGGTAACATGAAACTTTTTGATGCACACACTTTGAATTCTAATTTAAGAGCTGGTCAGAAACTGTCTTCAACTTTGTGACTTTTTTTAAAAGGTTTCAGAGTAGATGATGTTAGTCCCATTTAATAATCTCATTTGGCTGTCAAGAGAATCAACTACAGTAGTCCACAAAAATGTCTGTTCCTACTCCCTAAATGGATGTGTACAGCTATGTACAAAGGTAAAAATCTGGAATGACTAGAATAATAAGCTTTCATAAACACAAGGCTTTTCATAAACTTCTTATTATAGAAGAATTCTGCCAGATATTTACAGTTGATGTGTGACCCACCCTAGAAAAGGTACTTCAGCTTCAGCATTGTCAAAAATGTACTTTTTAAAATCTATCTGATTTACAGGAGCTGTATATACATAAGTGTTAATTCTGATCTTAAAATAACTATCAGCAGCGGGGGCTGAAGAAGGAGAAAAGGAGTTCACTGATTCATTGCAAATTATATTAAGGAGTACTAGTGTTTTCCATGAATGATACAGGTTGTAAATGTTTTCATTATCCAAGCTGTAGTACTTAAAGAATACATTTACATTTTGTGATTGCAAGTTCATTAATTAGAGTATGCTCCACTAATTACATCCAGAAAGTATCCTAATTACCAACCTATGTGAGAAAATTCCCAGAAATTTGAGTTGAAATGCAAACAATACATGAAGGAGTTTAAAGCTCTCCTATAAAAAAGTGATTAACACTGGAGGTATGTAGCACAGTCTGAAATTAGCATCTCATACATTTCTGTTCTTCCAAACTGGACCATCAAACAGCACAGTAATATTTTAAGTTTTACTGCCACAAAGTAATAACTTATTTACATTTGACTGCACAGCTAAATTACCTTTTGATATGCACAAGGAAATCTTAATATGGTGCTAAATAATAGCCAAGACGGCTTTGTCAGAAACAACTCATGCCAAACCAAAGTAATTTATTTCTGTGACAGAGAAAACATACCTTTGAATAGGAGATGTAACATGTTTTGATTTGAAGCAAGGCTGACACTATTTTAAGTGACTTTCCTCAGTAAGCCAAGCAAACATGGTCTAACGATGAACATGAAGAAGAGGGTGGGACAACCCAAGTGTGTGACACCCCAACACCTGTGTCTCTCATTAACTGACCTAATTCTGGTTCTATTCAACATTCTCATGGACCTAAAGAAAGACAGAAGAGAGCATAGCAAACCACCATGGTTTTATACAGGTGGACAGGTTTATGATTCACAAAGCAAAGACACTGTGGTCTGGACACACTGAAATGTCCCATTAAGGCATATGGAAAATGAATTCCACTCACAATAACCATGAGGTATCTCATATTTTAAAAACCCTAAAACTCTGTCCTTCTTTGACAATATGAATGAAGTTCCTGTATCACAGGTGTGTAAGTTTATCCCAGCTCAGGGGAATACAAAAAGGCTGCCTCTCAACTGGCTGCCTGTGACAATGTGCCTTGTGCTGCAGTCTAAGCTTCACGTGTGATGCTGCTGCACAATTGGAGGCTCTGTAAAGTGTAGCACAGAACAGCTTTGGTTGGAAGGGTTCTTCAATGACACTAGTCAGCATGAAAACTCCCTGTGACTTCAAAACAATAATAATGATCCTCAGACACAAAATTCAATACATTCTCAGATAAAATAATATTCTTAGCACACATGTACAATTACACAGCATGACATGTTTTCAGGAATTCTGTGTTGAAGTCTCTACTTGTATGAACAGCAGCTTTGGTCTACAGAAGAGATGAGCTACTTGACATCAAATAAAAACTTGGGTCTAATGCACAAGATAAGGACAATAACTTTAATTTGGCCAAGCTTCTCTCCCATCCCAAGAAAGCCACACAGAGATAGAAATGAACACTTAAATTATGAGTAGTATTATCAGCTTTGACCAGACCTCCTCTGAATACTCACAGTCAAGGTAAAAACCTTCAGTATATATAAAAGATTCAAAGGGATTGATGACAGAGATCCTTAACTAAAAGGGCCTTAGAAAAACTACTGCAACTAAGTAATTCCTCATACATTATTAAAATTCAGCTGTTATCCCCCTAATATTTTCTCTTGTGACACGAATGACACATAAACTGTGAACTTAACTACCATGAAATATAAATAAGTGTGGTATGCAAAACCAAATCAGCATGCAAAAATTTCTTATAGAAACTGGAATACATAATAGTATCATGTGTAAAAATCAAAAGTGTCTCAGAAGATTTAGCACTTTTACCTGAAGCGCACTTTATTTACTAGTATAGGTTTCAAGGAAAAAAAAAAGGGGGAGTGAATCACTTGTTCATAAAAATTGTGTACAGTTGCAATGGAAAAAGTATTTACAGAAGAAGTTTAACATGCAAGAGAAATTATATGTAGGTGTAGTTACTTATCAAGATGTAGGATTAAATTTGCTCTTCCACATACCACTATCAAGGCACAAAGTATGAGGTACTCTCAGTGTAGGGGAAAAGATTTCAGCTGTGGATTAAAAAACTAATCTGAGATCTAGTTGAAGACAACAGCCTAACATTTTTTTAAAGTTCTTGTCACTTGTCCTAGAAATAAGAATGAAAGCCTATGAACAGAACTTAAAAACTACGCTAAAGTTTATCTTTTTTGAAAAGATATTCTATAAAATTGTAACATATCTAAACTGAATAGAGAACATAAATTACAAATGTCAACCTCATAATTAAGAAGTCTCCATTTTAAAATAATACGCATGAGACCGATTTTTAGATGTTTACAGGCCAGGCCATTACTTCAATGATCCTCTTTATTTTTGTCAGCAGTTTTGCCATGTCAAATCTCTGACCAAAGACTATTTTATTTATATAGCTATACAATTCAAGATTCTAAACTGTTCTAAACTAATTATCAAATTCCCTGCTTTCGAATACAATTTTCAGCTCATAACACTTGTTATACTTTACACCTTACAGCTCATCATCTGATGAATTTAAGTCTGTGTCCAGCACTATACAAGTCAGACTACACTACCACAAGGTTTCTTAGCTCACTGTAGAACTTTTTTATTTTAATTAATTTTATAAAGTTATTTAAATTAATTTATTATTAATTTAATAATTTTACTCTTTTATTTTTATAACCTGCACTGAAGCAACATGTACTTGACACAGTGATGCTTTCCCATTGTGCCGCATATGAAAACACTGTCAGAGGGTCTCTATGAAGAGTGGTATTTTCTATTAAGGAGAGAAATATCCTTGATCATGAGGTAGATTAAATTTAATTCTAAGGTGTGGTGGAATGCTGATCCTAAATCAAGGGTAGTGAATTCCCCAAAAGAATAGAAGAATAGGCTGTAGCTGCACAACAAATGGAAAAGTCTTAAGTCTGTGGAAAGGTTGCTTGTATTCATTTGCAGACAATTTTGAAATTCAGATTCCTGAGCATTTTAAAGGGTGGTAAGAGTCAAGCAGAAAGACAATGAAAAGGCCTCATGCATTAACATCTCCTTAGGCAGAAAAAACCACAAACCTGCAGCAAAAAGCAACCAATATTGTCATACCACAAGTTTCTACTGGATGAAACACATGTGCTTGAGGAATGGAGGAATGTGGTTTTCAATATGCAGTACACAAAAACCCCAACAGTAATAATAAATACTGACCTAGATCTAAATTCAGGAAAATCCTTCATCTAACACTAATAACAAAGAACAAGGTATCTCAGGCTTTTCTCAAATAAGTCAATACTTCCATCTCAATAAACACAAGGACAGCAACACTAAGCAGGAATAGCCAGATCTTCCAGAATACTGATCAAGTACAAAGGACAACTAAATTTTTTGGACAAGAAATCAATGAGATTTTAGAACAAATCTCCAGGAAAGAGTAAAACCTGCAGTGCAGGAGAACATATGGCACTCTCCCATCCTTCTTGCTGGTAACTCCTACTACAGCACACATTCCTTCCCAAATGCATATGGATTTTAGCTTTGCTCATATACAGTGCTGGAGGAGGGAGGGGAAAAGACTGAAAGGAGTTCATCTTCCACCCTCCCTTCCTCCCCACTCCTGGAGGGGAAGAGTTGCACAAAGCTCCATCTGAGCCCTGGAGAGGGACTGTGTGTCAGCACACAACACCCTGTTACATGTGTGCTCTGTGACCAAGAGGAGCAGGATGAAACATGGACATGCTGCCCCTCTCGCCCCTGGCGTGGGCACTCCTTGTGTTCCGTCAGTGACAGAGGCACAGCAGCAGTGCAGCCTCAGCACGGTTCAGCAAACAGTACAAGGGATAGATTTTGGCATGAACTAATTCTCCCTGGATTAGACAAAACACTCTCATGACTATTTTTGCTATTAGTCATCTCTATTACCCCAAAATGTGGGCTTCTAAAAATGTACGCCCAGGTGCTTCCCAAGCAGTCCCATCTTTCCAACAGTATTCACTGAGGAATTCATCACTCCCTCCTCTTCTACAAACTTTTCATTCTGGAAAGCCCATCCTGTGTGGGGGAAAACTACGGCTTGAAAAATGAATGAGGTGGACCTGCACATCTGGATTTTTGGTATGAGATGTCTCCAAAGATGACTATGTTTTCCTTTCTTCTGCAGTTCCAACATGTTTACCCAGCAGAAATGCTGGGCCTGCTTCAAGATGTAAATTACTGATTATTCAAGTAATTTCTCAAACTATCTTTATCGTACACAAAGAAATACCACACTTTGTAAAAAGAGCTTGGAAAAGAGTTGCTACCAAAATTTTTCAAGGTCCATTAAATGAAAACTTGATTAATTTTATGGCATTAGAAACCAAGGTCAAGTTAGAAAGATACAGATTTAACTTCACCATTTTAATAAAGTGTCATTATCATATAAAATGTTATGAAACCTAGAAAACTGAGCAGCAATACCAATGTCTCCCTTTTTTTGTTGTTTTTATAACATTAATCTGTATTTTATGCTATCTGTTGCAGCTGTCTTTTTTAAAAAAAATCAGACTAGCAAACATAAGCAGTACCTTGTCATAAGAAAAACAGTAAAGGAAAAAATGAGACTTTGGATAGCGACGGATTCTCTGGGAAAGGCACTGAAAGAGGTCATGGTACAAAATTATTGTGCAAAATCACACACAGCTTTTAGTTAAAGAAGCTTAGTGACTTTAAGGACTAAACTATTTTCAGTTAAATAAGTATAACACACATAGCTGTATTAATATTAAACAATTTACTTAAACTAATTCTACCTTTTCCCAAAGAATTTTAAGATATAAATTAAAAGGAAACAACTCCCAATTAGGTATTAAAATTTCAGCCAAAACCATTTTATTAAACACTTGTATTACCATATGCTTCATATTAATATTACATGAATTATTGAAGACCAATTAAATATACATGTGTCTGTCCAAGCAGGTTTCTCCTCAAAATGCAATCTCTTGCTTTCTTCTGTTTTCAATATTTGCTTAAAGGCAGTACAGTTGAGTCTGTGCCTTATATCAACTAATTATGAATTCCTTACACCACGGTGTGCTACCTGCCACCGAGGGAAGGGAAAAGCAAATGTTTCACGCTCCATTTGCTGCTGACAACATCTCACTGGGGCTGTCTGCTTTGCAGACTACTCCGTGGAACACGTGTCCAGCAGACGCACAATTAACAGTCAGCAGTGCTACCTGATGAGCAACAGGAAATATCACACCCCTGGCCCAGCCACCCAAAGCCCTGAGCCAGCACCTCCTCCGGCAGCTGCAGGGGACACTGACAGCAAAGGAGGTGCAGTTCTCAGTTGGGCCATGGGCTGATGTGCAGTAGCATTTCAGATACAAACACAAGGCTCTCAGATACAAATATAGGGCTTCCAGAAGCCTGGCAGCTGGTGGGATCAGCTGGGGTCACAGATTGGAAATCAACAGAGGTAATACAGCAAGATGAACAGTGTGAGAAGACTTCTTAATTTGGATGCTTTTGAAGGCATTTTGAAACCTAGGGAAACAGCAGTGTCATGGTATCCAGCTGAAGGATGGAGGAAGGCAGGACAGCTGTATGCCCTAACCATGGGTACTGCAGAGGAAGCTGCTGCCACTGCCACCAGCCCAGTGGAGACAGGCAAGCCAAATCCGGGAAACAATGACTACTTCACATCTCAGTTCTATGCTCTAGTATGATTTGAAGAAAAAAAATCCAAAGGACAGGGGAAAAAAAAAAATCTCTAACCTCAAACTAATCGAATTTGAAGGTTTTACAAAACAATAGCTGCTAATATACTGCAACACAGTACCTCTCCATACTGCCTCATCACAAAAAGGAAAACTTGTGATTTTGTTTGTTCTACTAATAGACAATTTGTAACTTCAATATCTGGTACATAAAAATCTTTAAGTTTTTAAGGCCTGAACCTGATCCTGAATATTGCAGGAGTTCATCAGAACTGGCTGTGGTGTGAAATGCAGGTGAGACTGCTGCACAGCTGCACGGCCATGGGACAGCCCAGAGCTGGGGAGGCAGACTCCCAGCAAGAGGTGCTAACTGGGAAAGGTGGTGGATGGAAGGCACAGGGCCCCCCCATGCCCAATTAGTCCCCTGTGCTCACCCCCACATCTGAAAACTTTCTTCTCGACATAAATTAAAGAACTAAAACGCACATTTATTTTACAATGTTTTTTCTACCAGACCTGAAAATATTTTAACAAATGAATAATTACAGTTGAAGATATTACTGGATGAGAAAATAGAAGCTTCCAGGATTTAAAAAAAAAAAGTTATTTTCATAAAAGTGAAAAAAGCATTTTAATGAAACAAGGCCAGTTTTAAAAATGGCCAGTGTTGCCTAACCACTAAAGCACAGAAACTTGCAAATCCAAATACTTGTTAAGAACCTACCTGTTTACTTCTTGTCATTCAGAACCTCTCTGTATATGCCCACTTGTGGAATGAGGTTTGCTAATACTTGCCAAAAACGCCTACTACACACTTTGTGAGGAATTTGTTAAAGGATGTTGCAAAATTGCAAACTAAATCATTAATGAAAAAGGATCAATATTCAGAAAGCAACATGTGACAAAGGGTCTTCCACACATATACAACAGCAAACAATATTCTAATACTGAACAGGAAAGCCCTAGATATTACTTTTAGTTTAAAATCTTTCTATTTTCAAAATGTCGCTGTTGAACCTGCCCATTTGTTCCAATAACTGCAGCTCTCATGAGTCTTCTATATTAATGGTAGTTAAAATAGCCTTGGAATACAGATACCTTAAAAAAATTACTATTTGAAATATATTAACACAGTGCTGCTTCATTCTCTCAAAAACCTGTTCCACTGAAAAAGTGATACCTCTCAATACCTCCTTGTCACTTTGCTTCTTTCTTCTTTCTTTTTTTTTTTTTTTTTTTTTTTTTTTTTTTGATTTTACTTTCATCACCATCCTAATTTCCTCATACAGAAAGTTTAAGCATCAAGTATCTTAAATGGAGAACAGGCTGTACCTTAAATGAGGGACAAACAGTGAAAAGAGCCCAAGTACTGAACAATCAGTCACACACTATCATCTCCACTTGCAAGCACAATGCTCCAGGTTATGGGCACTCAGATTCCTGACTTTTTTTAACAAGATCTCCATATTTTCCCTCTACATCAATACTGGAGTTACATATCCATTTATCTCAAAGAGTTCAATAAATATTGCTAATGTTTTTATACTCAAAGCATATATCCTCTGATTTAGCAACATGACCTGTTAAAGCGATGTCAAACATCTAATAAAACAGGTACTACTCCAGCTGACATGTTCTTCAATAATCATTTTTTGCTATAGTCACCTAAATAACACATTACATATTCCATTTAAATTTTGCTGATCTTTTCTTTCTGGCTACATAAAGTTTTCTTCATTCTACAAATTATTTCAATCAGTAAAGAAGTCCTAATACAATGTTACACAGTAAGATTAAACAATGGCTGGACATGAAATTTAGAGATGACCAACAAGACAATTTTTTTTTGTTGTTTTAAAACATTTAATAAATGAGCCATTAACACAAAGGAATAATTAATGGTTCTCATTACCTATGGAATTGAAAACATCTTTTGCACCCATATAATAAAATACAGAGCTAACAGCTGAAGAATTATGCATAGAAACACCTTATTTTACTTGGAATACTATTTTTTGTTATTGTTGTTACTATTGCTCCTAAAACCACTTTAATATGTGTTATGCCAATATTCCACCGTCCTTTTTTATGGCACATTTTTAGCCCTTACATGCAGAGATTGCAAGCTGCAAAGTAAAAGTGAACTATATTGAAGTCAGACATTCATTTTAGCTATTCCAGGATTCAAAACATTCTATCATCTGTTCCTATGGAAACTGAAAGGATATTCTAGGTTATATCAGTATCAGCCGATTATGTTGCCGAGAAATCTGTGGGTTATTTTTAATCCATAGTTCAGAGGTATAAATTCATGCTTAGTGTTTAGCTTGGTGATTTTGAATTACTGAGGCGTGGTTAACACTTCAGTTCCATTAGATCATACTTTAAGATAAAACAAGCTCCTTTTAGACCAGAATAGTAAAGGGAAAATTTTAAAGGTTCAGTTAATCCCCATGAAGATTACAGTTCAGATGCAGGATATAACTAATACATACTTGGAAGATATTTTTTGGTTGTTAGATGAGCCGTAGGTTGCTGCATCACATCTTAATAGAATAGTTCAATGAAAAAAAATTTAGATTTATAGAAAACTCCTTCAGCAGTGCCATGCACCAGATGGCCAGATGAAGGAATCTTATTTAGCAAGTTAACAAGATCATGAAAACCATAACCATAAGACTGAAGATGAAAAATAAAATTGAATAATGCAACATGAGTACATTTTTACGACAAAGAAACTTAAAGGGTAGGATAGAGTAAAACTTGTGAAGACATTTAAACACATTAAGTGAAAATTCTCCATATGTATACAGAGCTACTCTAAGAGGAAGGATAGGAACAGTATAAGTTGGTAGGATTTTAATTAACAGCCTCAAATGCCATTGTGATCTTTCACAACAAAAACCATTATGACAGCTATAACATGTTGGAGTAAGTCTTCTCTGTCTACATTTGAATTCGAAGAAGCAGTAAAATGGGGTGGTTAACATGAATTTAAATAAAAGGCTTTGGATTTCATACTCCATTTTCACTAAACAAAACTAGATGAATTAAAGTCAGCTATAGCTACCACCTTCATCTTATGCCAAAAGTAGCAAGCAGGTTCAAATTCTCCTCTTTACAGATAAGACTTCAGTCTTCTTACTCTAGATTCAAATGACTTCAAACTGAATAATCAGAAATTTCTTCTATTTCTATATCATACTGAAGTCAATCACTTTATTACAAAATAACTGTCTCAGTCTAGTTTCCATAAGGATCTCCTGCAGGGAATCAAGATTGTGGTATAATAAGGAAATGTAACAACTACTGCCTAAAGTGTACTATATTGGTTAAATTTTTGACAGTAACGAGTTTAAATTCCAACTACTAGCTTTCAAGATAGAAATAAATGTCAGAATAAAAAGAAAAGAAGAAAGTAGCAATGATTACTTTTTTTACTTAAAAAAGTGTACTCTAGTAGCATTTCAACTCTAGTTATTCCAGGTTTTTATGACGGTAACCAACAGTATATGGATGAAAAATGACTGGCTATGAGCCAGATTGGAGGGGTCCTGTTCTCTTTTTTTTTCTACTTTAATTGGTATTCTAATGATCATTTTGTAATTATGCAAACCTATGCAGTTATGTACATCTACGTAACAGCAATCAATCCCTCTGACAAGCTGAAGTGCATAAGGGCTTGTATTATTTAAAAGGTATGACAAAATATGATAGCTAATATATAAAAGCAGCAAAGGGTAGGCAAAAACATCTGGAAAGTAAAATTGCCCTTCTGACTACCACAGTACACCAGTGTGGGTAATGTAACAGATTCTAAGCTAAATGAAATAAAGCTGAACATGAAAGAGGCCCCTACACAACCACAGGGCACACGAAATGACATCCCACTAGAACATTAGACTTTGTTCTACAGTCAAGCACATCTCCACAGAGATGACAACTTTAGAAAAGCATATTCATGCACTTGCACAGTCCATTTCACAATGAAGCATTCATCTGAAGAAGACACTAAACCAGCAAAAACCAGCAGGCATACTTTGATTTAAATCAAAGTTTTTAAATATCATGAACTTACCTAGAAAAAAAAGGATGTTTCAGTGCAAGACATACTCTTGCTACAGTAGGCAAGTTTGAAAGAAAGTGACAAACTCAAGATCACAGGACGCTACCCAGACAGTCACGCCCTGAGCCATCCACACTTTTGGCAGTAATAATTACAAGCAATTAGAAAATGCAACAGTATTATATTTTTCCATGTTTCATAAAAAAAGTGAAAAATGGAGCCCAGTGCCAACCATTCTTAGTATCTGAATATCTCAAACCCCTTGAAATGCATTTGCATGACTGGAAAATGCTGCCACAGGATAGTAAGTGCATGTATTGCTTAAGACCCTTGACATTAGACTGAACACTGACCTATGACTGATTTAAGAATAACTTCACCAGTCTTGCCATAAACCTGCAAGCTGTGATAGATAAGCACTCAGATCAGAGGCCTCTGAAATGAAATAAATTATGCAACTTCTTGATGATTGTGTCTGGAAAACTGGTCAATTATGTACGTACTTTCCCCTCCAATGCCTTGGGGGATAAGAAACAACACCTATTAGAGATCCTTGACAAGAGATTAAATGCGGGTCTCTGAGAGATCTCAGATTAATTTCACCAATTTTGCTATAACACTGCAAGATGTACTACACAAGCACCAACTTAGGGAACCTTGAACTGAGATAAATTGAGCAACTCCTGGATAATCACCTCCAGACAACTGGCTAATTATGCAGACACTTCATCCTCCCATCACTTTTCTCAGGCACTAAATAGCATTAGTTAAGAACACTTACACATATACATCTAGTCAGTAATTTTTTAAGGTAAAAAACCTGCACTTTTCCCAGAGGCAACAACTGAGAGGAAAGGTTCAGTATGAAAAAGAATGCAAAACAGAATAATCACAAAACAAATTCTTCTCAATGACATACTATATGAAAACTCAAAATGCCCTCAAATATGCACAAAATAACAACAGTACAAAGATGTTAAACTGTGAATAACTAAGAAATTAGTTTTCAGATCATACTGTTTACCTATTTATCCTGTGTATACAAATCCAGCATTTAACAAGTGTCATAAGTAGAGTTTCGGATTTATTTCTCTACGTTGTTTCCCCCTCTTCTTTATTCTGCAAGGTTATAATTAGCAAAGCTTTTCATTTTGAAAAAAATAAATCTATGTATTTTAAAAAGAACAGCACACCCAATTTAACAAAGGATACTTATTAGGCTTACACCTATGTTTTTCTTCCTCTAACATGATTAGGACACTTCATTACATGAAGACCAGAACAATTTCAATGAATTATCAGTGAATTTGACTCTCTCCAGATCCATGCTAGGCAGGTAAGTAGATTTGTCCACAACTTACACACGGAAACTGGACAATAGAACATCACATAATTTCTCTAAAGCCTAAAAAAACCCAAAAAACAAAACAAAACAAAAAACCCACAACAAAACAAACACACACACAAAAAAACCCAAAACCAAACCAAAACAAAACCAAAAAAAAACCACACACACACACACAAAAAAACCCACCCAAAAAAAAAAAAAAAAAAAAAGAAAAACAAAAACAAAACAAAAAAACACCAGTAGTCAGACATCCAGGAGACAAGGAAGGAAAATTTTTATTCAGTGGTCAAATATATATAATGTTTCTGTAATATACAGAAGGACAAACTGTTTTAAGTACAAATCCAGGGAAATGTGAATTCTGCTCTCATTTCTACACCACATCCTGCTACACCTAAGTGAATACTTATATTTTAATCATTCTTTAATAATACCATTGATACCTCAAAACCTATATCCTAATTATTACAATTTGTATCACTAGAATCACAAGCAAGAACATAAGTTCCTAACATACTTCACCCATGCAAATATCCATCTTTCTTTCACAGAGACCCATAGCTGCTGTTTAAAGAATTGAACCTAGCTCAAACTAAGGTTACCTTTTAAGAAGATGGAGGAGATGGAAATGTGGCTCTTTTCCACACACACACAGCCGGGATCCTAAGGCTACCAATGGTGTCATTACCAGGTGGAGCTAAGTTTGGTTATCCCTGGCTCTAAGTCCCACACCAAGCATGGCAATATACAGCAGGAAGGGTTTGAAGCATGAGCTAAGTTGCAGAGAAAGTTTTCTCATTTTTAAATATAGCAGACACAAAACTGGTCTGGAAAAACTTCTACCTGGAACTGAGCTATGGTTATCTTAACAAATTTCTCTTTTCCCCAGTAATTTCTTATTATTCAGATTGCTTTACACAATATTGCTGATGAAAAGAGGGGTGAAATAGTACCAGGAGCAGATCTAGATTCTTCAGCCTACGGTTTATCATGGGAGCAAAAGGTACAATGGGGATGTTTCAGGTGGTTGCAAGATGCATATAGATATCTTTCTTAAAATTTCAAAGCAGAAAATATTGCTGGCCCTTCTGCGAGAAGGGTGGCTTTTAATCAAGTTCTTGATGCTCTGCTAAACAGTCTTTCCTGCTTCCTATACTATCTGCATTAACCTGCTTACAGTATGAAGGAAAGCCAGCAAGGAGTTTATGACTAGAAATGAAAATGGGGTTAGAATCCGGTTTCTTCAAATTGTTCTGTGGGTCACAAAAGGCCACCTATCTGTGCTATGTACACTAGGAGTGCCTAACAAAGCATACAGAAGAATAAAAAACCTGACTGTAGCCACTGGTACCTGTGTGGTCAGGTTTGCTATTATTTGTATTACTTTTGCCAACAACACCAAAGAGAGCTTACTCTTTCTAAAAGAATTAGGAAGGCAAGTGTGGTTTGCAGCTCTATGAAAGCCTGTTAAGTCTAGACACACTGACAGACACTTCTAGTTTATACCCAGATGGCAAATTTAAGATTCCACCAGGAACAGGAGTGGAAGGCTTCACTTCTAAAGCAGTCAATGGCTAATGCCACATTTCCAAAGGGGGAAGAGATTTCATTATTTTTTTGAGGCGTACATAAACACCACAGTGGTGGACATGCCATAAAAACATGAATTACACTGAACAGAAAGTATAAGTATCTGCTTTCATGTGCTACTGCTGACATTATTTGGGGGAATTTGTGCACAGCTCATCAGCATGTGACTTATACATCATTAAATAAACAATAAAAATAACAAATATAGACTCTCTCCAAACCAATTGGGCTATATAAAAATGACAAAAGGAGAGGTTTAGACTTTTTAGCTGTTCTTTTTGTCAGAGTACCTCCTAGCAGCATCGCTGAAAAAAAAGCTGAATTCTAGAGAAGACGTTCACCAAATTCTAATGACTCTTGTTTAAAAATAAATACTTCCAGTCTTACGTTTTAAAATGTATTTCTGCTTCCTGCTTGTCTTCTACGTGGACACTGAAATACTCTAAAACGGAGACATAATTGTAATTTTTCTCTTAAGGCATTGCTGAGAAGTGCTACATGAAATACAAAAATACAGCTTGCTCTTACAGAGGCAACTGATCTCATGTATTATTTACACAGCAGATGAAAACAAGAGTGGAAACTAAAACTGCATTTGCAAATATGAATATCAAATAACTGAAGAACCACCTGGATAAATACAGATGCACTATTCTCAAAGGTACAGACAGCTACCAGAATACATACTGGCAGGAAGACAGTTCATCTAAGGAACCCTGTAGTACCTAATGCAGGAGAAAAGATGAAGGGTCCATGTCCTCTTTAAGGAAACCTCAGGGCTTGGAAGGTATAGATGTAAAATCAGCTTGTCAATAAAACACAATAACAGGAATCAAAGAAATGCTATTCACTAGTCACATTTCAAATTCTAGATTTCTTGGGCAACGCCTGCATGTGTTTTCTAAAGCAAACTATTGTTCTCAACATTAAATTCACAAATCATATCCAACAACAAACCTGTGATGCATAACCCACCACCTCCTCATGAAAACATCCCCATTTCTGATATGACTAAGCACTAATAATTTTCTTCCAAACACTCTTCCATTTGTTGGAAACAGGCCCCTGGCTAAAGCACAACAGGCATATACTTTAATAATCTCTTGATTACCTGGAGACAGCCTGGAACACCTAATAAATCTGTCTATTTTTCAGGTGGAGTGGGATTGATTTCCCCAGGGTTTCTTTGTCAGTTCCATTTTAGTACTTAATATGAAGAGAAAATTATCAGAGAAGGTCAAATCTGACATGAAAAACTAGAAGGAGTTCACACTGATGAAGACTTTTGCTACATTTAAAATAAATCTCCACTTGCTTTTTCTTAGGCCCTATCTTCTGTCAATCTTTATTTAATAACGTATATGCTTCGCAGCTTGCAAAAAGTGCAATCACAGCTTGGCAACATGCTCAAATAGCCAGAAGTTTCAACACTGGAATAGTAATCAAGTGAAAAATGGGGTGGCTTTTTCCTACCACTTTGTTATCATCTAATAGTCAAAGGTATTACCACAACCATGATTTCCTACTGCAGAAAATTAGTTGAAATGACAGATCTAAGTAAAAATTTGAGACATACTGATAATTTTAATCCTCAACTGTTTAATCAAGCCAATTTATTCAATAGGTTTTCTATTCTGTATACATTTTATTTTCATGTCAACCTTCAACAGTATAAAAAATGCTACGTTGACTTATAGAGAAGTTTAACACTTGGTAAAAAACAGCTTAAATATGTCTTGTTCTAAGCCTCTTTGTACTCTAATTTAAGATCCAAATTTGATAGAAACTTGTACCAGATTTCTCCTCTTACTATGGAAATGAGGATTTAAAATACTTTGGGTCTTGAAGAATATTAAAAAGTATAGACAAAAGAACATTAAATGATTCAAAGGCAAGAAAATAGCACTAAAGATACTGCAAACAGTTAATAGATGTAGCCAAGTTATTAAGGTGTCGATAATTACATTTAGTATGAATGGATGTAATTATACATATTCATTTTTATTTCCCTACAGTGAATATTTACCTCACAGTTTAAACTACTCCTTGAAATTTTAATGCAAATCTTTTAATCTTTTCAATATATTTCTGCACAGCTAAAATGCAGAAATTTTACCATTTTAAGAAACTGAATTTTTCAAATTTCCTTGTAAAAGTTTGGCAACACTGGCAGTGCTGTTTATGGTGCTGAATGTATCAAGCTTTTATGACAGTGTTTACAGCTCACCTACTCTCTTCCAAATTATGGGGTCAGAAGCTGCAAAACTTTATTCTTGCAAATAGTGTACAAGACCAGTTTTGTCAATTTATTTGAATATAGTCATGTGTGAGAATTTCCACATAAGACTTTTTTCTTGTTTGATTTACGCTGGAAAGTGCTACACAAAGCAAATCAAGCTCAAGTTCTTTAAAACTTTACTTTTGACAGGAAGTAAAGAACAAAGTGTATTTTACCTGAGTCTCCACACCTTGCTCAAGCAACCTTTTAGCCTGGTTTTCCACCTCAAGACGTGCTCTTGCAATAAAAAGCAGGTCATTTTCAATTACTTCTATTCCAGACAGATCTATCCCTTGAGAAAGATAATCTATAAAAGCAACAAAACATTGATTAGCATGACACAGGATAATGGAACATTTTAAGCACATTAAAACATTTCAAAGTTACAGTCAATTCCAAGGGATGTTTTTGTATACAGCACTTGACAATACAGTACATCAAAGTAATGCCATATACCAGAAAAACTGAAAATCAGAGGATTATTACTTAAGAAAACATGGATATTGAATACATTGAATTTACTTCAAGACACTTCTCTAGACCCAGAGACTGCTGAAGAGGTGGAAAACATGAGTTCTAGGAACTGCAGAATCAAAATCACAGCCCAAAAAGAGGCAAGAAGTCATATCCTTGTCCCAAGGAATTAACTAGGTCATTAAACCTGTCTAACTAGATGTTCAAATAAGCATAATTTGCTCTAAGATCTGAAATTAAAGATGCATTAAAAGGCTCAAATTATACTTCATGTATTTAAATTGCACTACTAAACATTTGGGAAGGAGAAGGGGAAGGGGGAGGGGAAGGGGAAGAGAAAAAGGTACTTTTTTCCTTTTTAATCACCAAATCATCACAAAAATTATTAACAATCATGGAAATCACCATCAGCTGGGTACTACAGATTACTGGGCTGGACTGAAGACTGCAGAAAAAAACCCTATTCAAATTCAACTTTTCTCAATTATTTCTCCCTCTTTTTATCTTTCTGGATTTAAATTAATCCAGTTCTCCATGACCAGGTAGCCTAGACCTTTACTGTTTATCGCCCAGATAATGCAATAATACTCTCATTTACACAGTTTTGAACATTTTGCTTAACAAAGCAGATTTTCCACCATTTTTTTGGAAAGATCAAATAAAACTAACAAAATAATGACCAAGGCATTTCACACAGTATCAGATTCTTCTTTCATAAGATGATGTTCCACTATTTCCATTTATAACCAGTCCTCTATGACTTCCTAATAAAGTTATCTTCCTTTTAGTCCTCACTGTAAGTTTATTAAGGCACAGACTTAAACATTTTAACTAAGCTAACTGAACTTTTAAATCTTTGCCAAATAACCTTTCACTTTAGTAGCCATTTATTTTTGTTTATTCACAATAAACTAATCTAATTCTCAGATTAATTTTAGCAATCACATGTTCACAACTGAACACAAAATTCCAGGTGAATCATTTCACAGCTATGTAGAGGACATCCCTGTATCTGAACGTGAAAACTGACATATAAGAAGTTGAAACAAAAACCTTACTGAAATACATAAAGCTTAGTAAAGGCATAAAGGAAATCATCTCTCTTAACAGTACAGTATGTCAAATAGGTTTTAGTCTACTAAGAATAGGCCTGCAAATGCTTTTCCCTGCATGCATTTGTTTAAAAATGGATCAGAGGGGTCAAAGTTCAGCCAAGCAGCAGGACAGCACAGGCAATTCATGCAGCCCTGTGTGCTGGTGTGTTTACTGAGCTGCTTTTGCCACGGGCCACAGCAGCCCACTTATCCCTTATTTCCCTGCAACTTTTTGCTGTGACTAAGCTGCATCTCTACAGGTGATCTGGCATACAAATCCATTAAAACTAATATTGAACTCCCACAAGTTCCAATGAGCAAGTGTCTTGAATGCGAAGATAGATTTTCTGACCCCTTTCTTTAAGCTGCACAGAAGAAAAGAAAGGAGGAAAATACTATTACAGAATCACTCAACTGCTGTAGAAAACTCTGAAGAAGTTTCCTGTCAACATGAGATTTAAAAAGGTGCAAGTATTACCAAATGTTTACATATACCACAAATACAAGAACTGCTGCGTAGTTCACTTAAGACATAAAGTCATAATCTGGAACCCCAGGCTGCCCAAACGAAACAAAATTAAAATATGATTATGATCTCTTAAATCCACAGAAAATCTGAGAAAAATTACTAAAGAAGATCCCGTTTCTTCCTGCTGTGTTTTATCTTAACATCTAAAGTCACGTGAAGCACTAAAAATCTAATCCTTCTGATGGTTTTAAGAAAAGAACAGAAAGACCATGCTTCTTTGGCTTCCCCAAATACCTCCATCTGTGTCTCCGACTGGCAGCCACCTCCTACCAATCTGTTAAAATCTGCAGCTTTGCTCCAAATTTTCTGTAATCCTAACAAAATATCTCTGGACAATGCATTTCAGCAGGACTTCAAATCAGTGGGGCTTTCTGTAGGTTCAGTGGCTAGATGTGCTACTATAGATGCTCCTATTTGCTATTCTAACAGTAAGGAAGCTCTAGCAATGACATAGTTTTCAAAATAAAAGCAGTTTTCATAAGGACAGCAGGATTATGTCAGAAACACCTGCAAGTGCTTTCCTGCAATTCTTATGTGAGAGCAGAAGCTGTAACACAGGCAGGGTATGTGCCTTTTGATAGTTGTCATCTCCACGGACAACATAATATTAGAAATCTCTACACCCGTGTACTCTCAAGAGTGATGCTGCAATCATAGACAGCACAATGAAACCAAGCAGAAGGACAGTTGACATAAGAGCAGCCAGATCATTCCAAAATACCTGTGCATTTAAGATCTGATTTATTTAAAATATTGCAGAGGAACTCACACATTCCAGCCAGTCAATTTTAGTTATAAAAGAAACCTTGTCAAGTGAAACACAACAAAAATGCTATCAGTTATTAACTCAGGGAGTAGCAAATGTAGGATTTTGCTTCAGGCACTTACTCATGTGATCATTTTTCTATTTCTTGCCATGCATAGTCAGTCAATAACACTGTGGTCATGATCAGAGGTGAGTGGAACACAGGCTGTAAAGCACTTGTGTCTTCTTGTCAGGAATTAACCAAAACCAGTGGCTCACCCCTCAGCTAGCACAGGCTCTGGGGACTGGTGTCCCATTTAAAGCATGTCAGCTTTCCATCTGCCTTACCCTTAAAGCTCTGGAGTTAAACTATTACTGTATTAACTCAAAAAGATTTAGTGAGTATATATTTATAACTGGCATCTCTCCCTTACAGATTTTAAAAGCATATATATATATATATAACTTTTTTTTTTTTTTTTTTTTTTTTTTTTTATCTTTGGGAAGATTCGTGCTTTTAATAAATTAGAATCTAAGTATCTTGTACCACCACATGCCAGGGCTGGAGAAGCCACCAAGGCATGGCCCTCTCAGCAGCACCACAGGCTGCTCCAGCCACTTCTCAGCACAGCCAGGGAGCAAATTAAAGGAGAGAGCTACAGTCCTATAACCATTCCTGTACCTCTCATCCCTCTGATAATTCTACCTCTTTATACAGGTTCATGAACATAAAGACAAATCCTTAACTCTCTCACAGGGTGTTGGTATTGCTTCCCTTCTAACACACCCTATTAAGCTTGGAAAGCACAGCTGGAAATTACTTCCTAAGAACTTTAAATACAGACTGCCTGCTGAATCATTTTCTTGGACAAAAATATAGTATGGCAAGGCAGAATACACTAAGACCTAGGAATAAGTGACATACATAATCTACTTCAGCCTAGTAAAGGGTTAGAACTTTGTGTTTTTTTAATAAAACACGTATTTGTCACTATAATTCTAAATTTTCTTGATTTACTAAGCCTGAACAAATTTTCTGATCTACTGGTTGAAGTGCTGCTTGAAAATGCATTTTTTAAAGCAATATTTCCCAGAGAGTTATGTAAGAGGAGTTTCATACACAGAAAAATCCAATATGCAGATAGTACATTAGGCAGAAAAACAGTATTTTGAGCAACACGCTTAACTTTCTTTAATCTAAATGACTCACCAACACAGATTCTTTCTATTATGTGATCTCATTTTTTAACCTCAAATATTCTTTGTGATAATGCAGAATCAAGATTAGAAGTTGAAACTTTCTGTAAGCATTAAAATATGTTTTGGAACAGAGACAACTATGAAGCTAGCACCCTTATGAGCTCCACAAAAACTATATTACATTCTTTATATGGACTGAATTGATTCTGAGCTTATGCTAGAAATTAGAGAATCAACAGAAGACTACTGAGAACAATCAGGTGCACTAACAAAGAGGAAAACAGGAGACTAATAAACCACTGTGATTAACTTGCATGACTCAAGAGGCTACTTGAGTCAAAAGAGAAACCCTTCTGTGCTCTGAGAACCAACCTCAGTGACACTAATAAAGAGGGGGAAAAAAGGAAATCAGAACATCTGAAGTGGATTCCCCAGGAGCGAACACCTAAGATCTGCAGACATGTAACTCCCCTCAAATGCAAGAATCCAATGACAAATTATGAGGTGTTCCATGGCAGATTGGGAAGGGGGGAGAGAGGGTATTAATGGAAAATAACCCATTCCTGAAATTTTAAATAAAATCATAGAATGATAAAAACCCTGATCTTTGTTTTCCCTGTTTGAGGAAGGTTTGAGGCTTATTTCTCTTGCATTGGTCATTTATTTTACTTGGTTCTGCAGTCTTAGTTGCAGATAACGTTGGTGATATCTGTACCCTAAGAAGATACTGCCATTTTTCCATGTGAAGAAAAATCACATTTTTTTGAAGAAACTACGAATCTAAATTCCAAAAAGTTAAAGGTCTAAATGATACTCAAGAGTTCTGCTGGGATTTAAGTATGCAGAAGACGACAGGCTACATGATTTATCAAAAACTATTATAGAAGACTCATGTGTGCATTGGTAGAAGATGTTCATGAAACTGAACCTAAACTGCTACTGGCAACATTAGTTTCTGTTATCTTCCATGGCCTTAATGGAAATGTTAGTTACAGCAGTAGCTACTGAACAGGAAGGACACCTTGTTTGCCTCACCTGTGTCTGAACCAACAACCCAGGATGCTGCTGGGCCCAAATATGTCAATTGGTTTGTTTTTGTCAATGCAGCTAATTTAAAACCAAAGCCCTGAGGAGAGAGCCTGAGATCCCAATACCTCAGCAGAAGAGCAACGCTCACCCTTTGGTGAAAGGAAACTGAGGTTTAACATTATATCTCTAGTCCCTAGGTGGAATAAGCAAACATCCTACTTTAAAGAACAGTGGTCTGCTCCTTGGAGACATTTAAATTTGCCATGCAATTGATGCATATAGAGCAAGTGGGGAACAGCAAGAGCAAGCAAATTTCTGCGTGTTCAAACTGGAAGCCGATGCCTCCAAAAAGAACCTTTGCTTATGTTCTGTTTTAACCAGTCTAATTCTCCACTTAAGCAGAAATGACTGCCCCACACTCTGCACCAGGCACTGAAGTACTTGATGAAGCAAGCCTCATATTAAGCCTTTAAATCAAGTGAAAGGGATTCCACTACTGGTACTATTAAACAATATCTTAGAGCTATGTTATGCAACTTGAGCTCTTCAGAAAAAGATGTTCATTCCTATCAAAACTGCGCAGATTGTAATGCCTTGTGCAGTGTTCAAAATAAGAATGTAACTGCTTTATACTAAGTGACATACACAATGTCATATATTTTGAATAAACTTTAAAAAATTATTAATTTTGAATGTCAGATTACTAATTTTGAAATTTTTTTCTGCAGGTATTATTAATTCATTATTAAAGATGAAGAAAAAAATTATTTTACTAAAATGCCAGTAGTTACAAAACTGTTGATATCTTTCTTTCCTTTTTCTATATGGCAAAATTCCTGCAAACATTCCTTCAGTGAAACAACAGAGAATAAAATCTGTCTATGTCACTAGAGTGCCATTAAGTTCCTATGAAATCTGGTCCTTATTTAAGCAATTTCTACCACCTTAAAAATTAACTACTTGCATGCATAATACATAAGAATCTAGTTTTTAGCTGTTTGAGCAACATTAAGTGAGTGAAAACCATCCTGCTAGAGACAGAAACTGAGTCTCCTTGAGATGAAATGATTGAAAATTGTGAAGAAGAACCGTAAAACAGGCTGCACACAACAGGTAAAGGGAACGTTACCCAGCAAGACGATTGAGAACTTCAGAAACACGGGAGAGGACTAATATTCAGTTTTCTTGGGGTTTTTTTAATATATAGAATCCCAGATTGTTACGGTGGGAAAAGACCCTTGGGATCATGAAGTTCAAACCCAGCATGACCACATTCACTGTAAACCTTCAGCTACAGGCAACTGAATGAATATGGGCCACTTCTGACTGAAATTGTTGGGTTTTGCTGGGTTCTCACCTGCTCATAGCATGGTCATGATCCCGCACTCACTGAGGAGTGAAGGACACCCTTTGGGAACGTGCAGGAACATTTGTCCCCACAGCAGATGCTACCTGGAACCGAAGAGTTTGGCACATCAGTGGCTCAGATTTGGGCTGATGGGACAAACTTCAGTTCCTTCCCAATTTCAGCCCTTCCAGCCACCATTCAACACGTGGGCAAGAACCAAGTCACAACATCTAATGGGCTTTGACCATCATCAGAGAGTGAGAGCAGAGTGAAAACCCTGCCAAGAGCCTGGCAGGCTCACTCGGTCCTTGTGCCCATAGAAATGTTGTTGGAGGCAACAAAAAACCCACAAGCTCATTCCCACCAAATGGGAAAGGAAAATGTCCCTCATTTACCCATTCTGAGATCATGGTTATTCTGTTTCACAAATACCACATTAGAAAAGAGAAAAAAGGGTTCATCAGAACCCTTGGCTCTGTATTTGTTTGTTTTCTCAGACAGCACATTAACACACTCTTTCTGTTTAAGTCCAGAAAAGGAAATATTAGATAACCAAGTATATTTTCTGATAGATGTCCCTAGTGAAGGGGAACATGAAAAATTAAAACAGAACAAAGCACTTTGCAGCTCTTCATTTCAATCCAAGACTGGTTTCATTTTAAAGAAATCAGGTCAACAGTATTAAGACCAAACTGGTGGAAAGCATTTAAGTCAGAGAAAGCAAAACTTTACCTGCTCACTTAAACACAGACAATTATCTTGTACTGTAAACCAGTAAAACATGCCTGTCATGCCCGTTATATCATTTTAGAATAGTTTGGTCAGAAGGGGCCTTTAAAAAAAATGTAGTCCAACCCCTCTGCATGGGCAGGGGCACCTTCCATGATACCATGTTGCTCAAAGCCCTGTTCAGCCTGACCTTGAACACTTCCAAGGATGGAGCATCATCTTACCTGACCAAAGCTTTATTTCAGAAGAAAATTGAAAGTTCAACACTCTAATTCAGAGACCATGTAGGTATGAAAAAATTGAACATTTTCTAGCACTTTAAAACAAAGGAGAAAATTTTAAGTGTAAAGGTTGGAATAAGAAAGAACGGGTTGCATCCTGCACTTGGGATCAGCTTTGTTTCCTCTAAAAGATTGTTACTGGATTTTTTTTAATAGAATATGTTTTATGTTAAAATATTTAGTAGTGCTTTAATAATCATCTATGTCCAATCCTATCTACAGAGGAAGCCTGCTGCTTCTCTCCAGACTGCATGCAAAAATATAAAAAAACACACCCTGAATTGAGAACAATTATGGGGGAGCAGTGAGAAAGACTGACTAGCTATTTTTAAATTAAATTAAAGCTGCATTTAAGTCATCTTGATGGAAGAGTTAATTCCTACTGCTCTCTGGGCTGGAAATCAGATGCCATGCAGGATCTGGAACTGATGGAAATGAGTTTGATATCTATTTTTATCATCATCACTGACTTAACAATGAGAACCAAATTTTGGAGACATTCCTGTGAAAATGCCATGATTCAGAAAATAGCTTAACACACCAAGACAAACACTACTTAGGTCTAATCACAAGTTATACCACACGACTCCCACACTCACTTAGGCCTAAAGCAAGAGTTGTTGAACTCCTTTAAGGTTCCCCCTCCCACGCACCATTAGATCTCCCCCATCCCTCCCCCTCACCCTTGAATACAGACTCACAACCTTACTTCACCACGACCTACTAAACCTGCTCCTTTCTAGTGTGCCCTCCACTGCCTGGACCCCACATCCGCTGGTGGCTGCTTAATGCCACTGTCAGTACCCTGGGTGACAGGACAGAATTAACCCTCTGTGAGCTTACAGGTGACAGCAATTTGAGCAAGTGCTCAGCACCCTGGAGAGCAGCGCTGCCATTCTGAAGAACCTTAGCAACCTTGAGATAAGGACAGAAAAAAACATGAAGGTCAACAGAAGTGAGTTAAGCCCTGCTCCGTCTACACAAGCAGGCTGGGTGTTCGCTGGCTGGAAAGAAGCTTTTAGAAACAGACCCAGTGGACAGAAAATGTAACTTAAACCAGCAGTACATCCTTGTAGCAGAGGCAGCCAGTTGTGTACCGGACTGGGTGTACCCAGAAAGTTGAGGGAAGTCATTATTCTTATTATTTGGCACTTGTAAGGCCACTGTACTCCATGCCTCCCAGTAAAACAGAGACACTGACTAATGAGTCCAATAGGGAGCCACCACCACAGGGGACTGAAGCATGTGAGTGTGAGGAGAAGCAGAGAGAACTAAGTCTGTTAACCTTGAAAAGAAATGGTTAACAAGAGATCTAACTGCATCTTCTGCTACTTGACAGAGGACCTTTCTGAGAGGTGCACAAGAGGCAAGAGATACAGGCTACAGCATGAGAAATTCTAGCTAGATATGGGGGCAGAATACTGTGCTTATAGTTCAGTACACCTTACCCATGGAGTCTATTAACCTGCAGGAATGCACACACTATATTTTAATATAATTAAAATTGATAAACTGTGGAACACTAGGCTCTAAAACTCTAAAAAATCACCGTAAGCTTCTCAAGCCTTCCCTCAAAAGAGGCTGATTTGAGAAAACTCCCTCAGGAGCTCCTCAAACAATTTTAGTAACTAAAACTGTTTTTTTTTCCTGAATCCTCTGTGATAAAATAGTCACAAAGAACTGTAACATTCATGCCATTCATCAATAGTACGTGGGTGAAGCTAAAACCAATCTCATCCCAATATTCTATAAGAGCTATGGCCTAGAAATCAGAAAACATTCGAAAGAAAATTTCTTACACCAATGGTCATAAATTACAAACACAATCCAGGTCTGCAGCAGGAAACAAAGGTTGTAATCATGGAAAAACCCCCAGTACCTATATAAGTCACAAAGTCCACATTTTATTCTGACAATTAAGACTGTTCATTAAAAATCAATAGAAAAAACCCACTTTGCCACAATAAAATCATTGAAGTTTAATTTAGACACTGCATTGATAAGGAACTGCTCTTCAGATGTACGTGGACTTTCAATATTAAATTTATTCTAGCAACAATGCAATAATACCTCTACAAGTCAATACTCCTGTTGGGCTTTTTTTGGAGCAAAGTAAAAATAAAATATGTTGCCAGTAAAAATCTAGTTGTCTTATTTCGGTCGTGAACAGACTTCATAGCATCACAGATGCAAAGCAAATGTACAGCATGTGTGAAAGAGACGAAAACAGAAAGGGGGACAGAAAGGTATAATGTGGAACAGGAGAGAGATGTAGCCCAAGTGGGGCATTACAGAAGAAATGAATTTCAGCTTTGAAAGAGTTGAGAATAACAGAATGATGAAAAATAACAGAAGATTATGAAGGAGTACAGTGAAAAGATACAAATATGGGTAAGTTCATACAGTTTGATTTTATTAATCTGTAAGAGTAATTTAGTGCCATCATATGCTTTCCACCTTGACAAGTTCCTCCCCACGCCAACCTAAGCCCACAGCTTTGCACTGCTTATTCATTACCAAGGCCAATGGTAATGCTCATTTTTGCTCATATTTCAGAAGAGCATCCAAAACTGGAAAACGAAGAGGTGAATAAAGCTTGTTTTTAATAAATTTCATGCAGACAGTAATCAGGATTTTTACTGTCTCAAAAATACTTCTTGAAATCTCAATAGGTGAACAGTAAGCAGTCCTTGAAATGGAGCATCATATCAGTATATAAAATGAAGCAGGATGAAAACAATGTACTCTCATATTTTATCAGAGATAACTGCATTGAAAATATATTTCTGCATTATAAACCCATGTAAAAGAATCATGCCCTTCCAAATGGAGTGAAGCAAACCATCTCTTTCCCAAACTAGGAAACTGAGATAAGGACTCACCTAAATTAAGGTATGTGTCTTTTGTTTGCCTAAGTTAGCGTTGCAACTAAAGCCATGAAAGGCAGCAAAATAGTTACGAGCAGAGAGATGCAAAATATAATCTAAATTTACATGCTGGCCTGAAAACACCAGTCTTTTTGGCAGCTTTTACATATTATTAATATGTTATCATTCAATAGCTAAGTAGAATTCCTCAATATAGAGCATTATGTAAACGTGTGATGATTCAGTTTCCATCAGTACCATCCCATGTTGCAATAGACCATGCAGTGATAAAAGAAAATGAAGGAAAATGATGATGTGTCTCAAGAATCTTAGTCAAAAATAACTTATTTCAAACATCCCACCAGTTGCGGAGAAGGCAAAGATGGCTGACTCTTCACTGAATCACTGCCTTCGAAGGAGGGCAGGGGAGATGTTGGTTCATTTGTGAGTTTTAATTAATTATGTCAATGGTTACTGACCTAACTTTTGAATACTTTACACCTGGATAAATGTATACATGGACAGCTACAGACTTACAGATCTACAAGTCTACAATTACCATACTGAACTAGCTAGTTTGCATTTAATTTTTCTTTTTGGTGAGATATATCCTACATTTTTTGAGTTTATATAATTATTTTTACACTAATATGTGCATCCAAAAATGTAGATTGCCCATGAGAGAACACAGGTAGTTTCTAACATACACTTGTAAATACCAGGTGATACTTTAGAATCAGCAGCGCTACAGTGCTATATAATCAAAGTAATAAAAAAAATCATTCTATCTCGGCCCCTACATAAGGGGGAATACTACTTTTTTTCTTTACTACATATATATAAGCTGCAAATATTTCTTTCATATTCCTCTCTCCTTATGGGTCTCTCCTGCCTCTTTCCAACACCCACCATCACCCTTTCATACTTACACCTTCAGGAAAACACTTCTGCAAAAGCAAAACTGCGTTTTCTTTAGTAACAGCTATGTTAACTACCTCGCTACTCTAGAATATATGTAATTTTTGTTTTCAATAAATGCATATTGAATTCCTCCCACTCCTCACTTGTCATATCATCAATAACTTCCTGCAACTGGCTGCAGATTTACCTGTTTTTATCATCTTTAGAGTCAACATATGTTGCACAGGTTATAAATCACACAGCTTTTATGTACTTCAGATACTTTGTAGTAGAACAAAGTGAACTTTGTTTTACACAGAGTGTTACTGTAGACAACTTGAACCTAACTGCAAAATTTTAAAACCTCTTGAAACATATCTTAGCCCCTGCAGCAAAGTCTTTTTGAAATTTAGAGATCAACCTATGGCAGAAATCTGCCCAGAATGCTGGAATTCTTGCCAATTCTTCTAGTAATAATAAAACTTAGCAACAATATTAAAAAAAATAGGCAAGAAAATAATTGTTTGAAAGCCAAACTGAAACTAACAGTGTTCATATTCCAAACACTTACATTTGAAGTTAGCCTGCGCAGATGCCTGTCTTTTGACCTTTCAACTGAAATAGTCTTTAACCACAACACAGACTGACAGCAGTTGCCTCTGATGATTCTTTAATATCTTCTATATTGTACAATTTGGATAGTGAAATAAAAAAAAAAAAAAAAAGTTTTAAAACCTTTCTTGTCTCCTCCACAACATTGATTGTAATTTGATAAAAAAGTTATCTAGATTGGTAAACTATTACTCTCACCCTTAGCACTTCCTGTAAGGTTTAGCTGTACCTGCAATAAGAAGAACACTAGGAAGCTGAAGGAAATGTCACATCCCTCCCAATCTACCCCACAAGAGCTGCTCCCTGGTGTTCACCACAGCCTCCAAGCCTGACACATCACACACTCAAACCATTGCCCAGCTGTGAACACCAGAGGAAGGGAATTAGAGCAGCCTACCTGCACAGCTGCTCCTCAACCTCGGAACAAAAGGGAACAACCACCTACAGCAGGACTGCCTGGTACGGTGGTATGGGGCACATACCTTTTCTGCTACCTGTAAAAGTTCTTTGGCAACCTAGAGGAATGGTATGATTCATCACTATTAGTCTGAGATCTTTCATGTACACTGACCATGATTTTCTACAAAAAAACACATAGTGTTAAAATTAGGAAGCACGTGCATGTACGAAGGTTGAAAATTACCATGGATTAAGATTTCACAAAAATGTACTTGTCTTCTCAAAGTGACTAAATATCAGCATAAACAGAAAGAGAAGCCATTGTTTTTATTCTATTATTTTGAAATGGATAAAAACGAAAAGCTAAGTCTTCTCTAATACAGTACTGATGACACATTTGAGTTCTACTATCATTAATGTCACAGAGACATAAAATTAAAAATCAGTATCTATTGTAGCCGAGTTCAAAGTAATGTGCTAAATGCTAAAAATATAAGTCCCTTTTTTTAAAAGTTTGCATATCTAAGGAAGCCAACAATAAGTTCAGGCAAGTCTTTCAGTTATTAAAGGCACAAATTGTTAACAGATGGGTGAAAACAATTAATTTAGCAAGTAACTGTTATTAAATAAATAATGCAGATATTTTCTTTGTAGAATTTCATAATTATCTATGAGCCAATTATTACCTACATCTGTCAGCCAATTGTGTCTAATAATTAACACAAAAGATTTAAATGGACAAAAAAGTGCTGCTTGAAGAATAAAATATGTTTAGCAGTTTAATACTTAAAAATAAAATTGAGAAAACATACAGATACACTGTGTACTCATATGATTCTATCATAATTTTTATTATAGTTCTAATTCTAAACAATATTTAGTTTGATAACCGATTTTTCTCAAGCCTTACGAAACATAATTTACTCTGATAGTGATGAATAATTTCAAGATCAGGAAAGAAACAGAATCTTCTCTAAAAGAAACAATAATATTGTTTAAATTAAGCCCCTTTTCCTTCAGGAGAAAAACAGGGAAAACCCAGTTTTTCAATAGTATATACTGAACTTTCCACAGGAACCCAACCCTGAAGAAATTATTACACTGCATCACAATTAAGATTCACATTTTTCCAACATCCAGAAAGTACATTTTGCCAAGCAAAAAAAAAAACCAAAAAATCAAAACCTGAAATTTTCAGCAGAAAATTAAGATTATCAAGGGTCTTCAAATTAATGATATTGATATACTCAAAACTATTTATCACTGAAACACAGAAAATCAAGAAGCAGCAGCAGCAGCAAAGACTCTTGACTGGAAACATAACACATGGAATTCTAATATGCAAAACTTATCACTGTCAAAGACCTATTTCTGGGATATCTCAGCAGGCAGTATATAATCTCTATCAAGAGATCCTCAGTGATAAGCTGCTAGACGAGCTGTGCTCTTGGCTTTTAGCTTCCATGACTTGATTTATCCCTCAGGTTAGCCAAGCTCCCGCCAAGCTCCAAGCTCCTCCCAGCACGGGGCGCTGAGCCCAGTGCATGAACAACTTGCAAAGCAGAAGCTCCATGGAGCAATGGTTTAGCAACGTTATGGGCAACAAGTATTGTGAGTATTGTTATGTTCAATAATCCTCACTTTCTGGTTTTTTTCCATTAACTATAAAATAACTCCTAAACTCATGGAAACATTTAGCTTCCCATGGCAACTGAAACATGCACTGCCTGGGGCAGCAACTTTGGGCTGTGAACCTGCCACCTGACAGCCTCATTCAGCGCTTTTTTTGGCTTGTAATGGGAGAAGGTGACTGTTCATTGTGTTCCTTTGCTCCTCCTGCAGCATTCATGATTCCACGCACCTCTGTCATAACTGCCCGTCAGCCATTTTAAACTCATTTATAAGGGGTGGCCACTGACAGCTGACTGATATCTCCACCCTCACCCTATCGCAGGAGCGTTTGCCATGTATTATTCCTTCATTGGATAATCTTGGGCTTGGCAAGTAATGGATTTACCTAACACTACATAACTATGCCTCTGGCACAAGAATCCCAACAGAGAGTTACTGACCAACAGCAGAGCCAGCACAGTGCTGAGCCTGAGCCTGACCCTTCTGGGTACTCAATGACCCTAAACATCATGCAACAAAAGGTCTACCAGCTGAGAAAAACAACAAGTCTGTGACCATTCTATCAAGTAAAACTTTTGATTTGCTTAATTGATTTTATGACCTTCTTTGCCATTTCATTTGCAAACTCAGTACATGAAAAAAGACTTTTTTGTTAGAAAAAAATACACAAGGAAAGCATTGCGAGATGAACATTTGTAGGAACTTATGAAGTCTTGGGTACTTCGGGTACAGCTGCAAATTACTTTCTGTGTGTTAGATCCTCTAAAAAAAAAAAAAGGTTAAAATAAAAGAAAAATCAGAAAGAGCCAGTCAGGGAAAAGTTGGAAGTCCTAAATTCCCAAGTACATCACACAGAGACACACGTAAGGTGCCTTGCTTTTGTGGCTGGAAATGGCCAGAAAGTAAACAGCAGTAAGAGTTGCTCCAGGATATTGGCTCCACAAAACCAACTTTCACTAAAGCAGCCAGAGGCTGCTTTAGTCTACAGACAGTCTCAGTATGAAGTTAAGCTTGACTGCAGTGCCCTTCAGAAGAGGAAGCAGTTTTGTTTTCGATGCTTGTGTACTTATTGGATTGCTAAAATGGTGAGAAAGTGGCAAACAGAAAGTATCACAGAAGGGCCATAAGGTCTAAGTGCTCCAAAAACAAGACACAGCAGCACACTGGGGGTCAACACTAGTCAGTCATTCTCAGTACAAAAAGCTTTTGTCAAGGCTTGAGAGCCTGAAATAATGAAAAATTCCAGCTACTGAGGATCTTAAATGAAAATGGCTGCCTTGGTACTTGCATCACAGAAGACCTGCAGCATGGCAGAATGGACAGAGCTCGATGACAGTCACTGCAAATTCCACTCCTCCCACCATATGAACACTATTACATCACTACTTTATAGCTCTTTCTGTTTTCTGATCCAATTAAAGTCATTACAAGTAATTAAAAAGGCAGGATTAGCTGACTGCATTTCAGGAGACATTACACAGATCATATTTGTAAATAAAATGGTTTTTTAGGACTGGTTGAAGTAGAGGATCCCTGCAGAGGCTTGTGTTAGCAGAGACCTTTGAGAGGCAGAGTCACACATCAGATCACAGCCCTGGGTCCTCGTGTGATGGCCAGCACAGCCACCAGCAGGCTACTGGGACAGCTCCATGGACCTCAGCTCCTTGGACCTCAGCTCCTTCACTCTCCAAAAGCAAGCGCTGAAGAGGGAATAAAGCACTCTAGGACTACAAGAGTACCAGTACTCCAGATTTAGCAGAACTTCCATTTCATTTACAGAAACGATCTAACAATGAAAAGTGTAGTCTCTGCAAGGCACTGACTTTAAAAATCCACGTATTATGCTATCATAAATGAGAATTCAAAATTAAATGCATTTTGTAAGACATTTCAGTAACTGCTTGGAAGCAGCTATGGCTTCATCTTTAAAGAAAAAATATTTTTTGATTATGTCATATTACGTTATGAAATAATTTCAGAGGGAAAAGCAAGTAAGCCCTATTTGTCACAAATTAGATGAAAACTAGACTTCAAGATGTCAAACCTTCTCAGCAAGCAACAATTCCAAGTTTCATCCTCTAACTCTCCTGAAGATTCATTTTCAACCACAAAGTTAATTATGTTTGATCTGAATTCAGTGAGCAGCATTAGGGATCAAGGCAAATTGCTGGAGTAAGGGAAATCAGACAGGCCTTCAAAGTCATTCTAGGTAAGACAAAGCACTCCTTAGGAGCATAAGGCTTCAATAATAAAATTTTGTATTTGATAACAGGAAATAGGAAAATAATTTCATTGCCTCATTTAGAGAATACCAGTTTTCCATCATCTCATATACAAGTGGTGGCTTGTAAGAAGAAAGGAAAATAGAAGAAGGGGTTGATGGGTGGGTATTTAAAAATAATCACTCAAAATTCATACACTACAAGAAATGACGGAACAATTCTGTATAAAGTCTGTTGCAAGGGTAAAAATAAGTAGAACACAATTCTCGGTTTAGAAATAGAATGAGGCGAATAAACTGAAATTGAGTATCAAAGGCCCTGCAGCAACTAAGAGGAGGGATGTCTGTGTGGGCTGAGAGAGGGAATCATTTGAAGTTAATAAAATACACAAACCACCAAAAGTATATTTCTGAGAAAAGAGAAAACAGGAGGAAAAAATCTCCTTGGTTCTTGATAAAGCAGAACATTTCAGAATACTTCTCCATGCTTCATGTCTTTGAGGAGTCTAAGTACTGTTTGCATGGATGTTCCTCATTCTAGCTTCACTCTCCAAGTAACCACTCATGCTGCTGAGAGTCTTTGTCTCTCTCACCCTTTGCCCCAAGTAAAACTGGAAAATAAGGTGCATAGTCAGGAAACGGGAAGCAGAACATGAAGAGTGGGAGAGAGGGCTCTAACTGCTCTTTCCTTTCCTAGAAAATAACAAAGGGAAGGATCAACAACAACAGAGTTAAGAGCTAAAACCTGAGTCCTCAAGAAACCATGGCGTAGTTCTGTTTCCAAATAACATTGGTATGCGTGTTTTACTGCATTTCTCTGAACTAATTTTGAACTTCTACAGAACTCTTGTTCTGCACTCCCCATGTTTTCAGAGTTCTGAAAACTAAATGGGATCTGTAAAGTTCAGGTTCTCAAACTTTACCATGATAATAACATCTAAAAATGAGGAAACACATAAAAGTAGGATGACATTTTTCAATCCTACATTGCCACAAGCTAGCAATGCAGTCATGGAGGCATAGTGACTTTCCCTTTCCGGAGAACATGTAGCAGCTGAGACAGTTCTTCAAAGGTATGTTTTTGAAAAAACAGGGGCATGGTGTGAGGAGTCTGGGCCTGATAACAAAGGATGCTATAGTATCCCCACTTTCAAGTGACATGCTTTATGGAGAAAGGTTAAGGAGCTGTTTTTCAGCTACACTTCTCTCACTGCCTCCTCCTGAAAGTGATTGCTGCTGGCTCCCCTCCAGCGAGAGCTTGAGAGGAATCAAACGATTCACTGCTAAGAACTGCACAGAGAGCCTGCAGGCAGAGGTAAGACAGAGAGCATCTTAATGGGGAAAAAACTGCAGATCAGAGACTTCTCTCATGTAAGGGAAAACATACTGGAGACACTGAAGGGACCTGAGAATTACTGGACATTGGAGGATTAAATTACAGGATTCTCCTATCCCCTTACACACAGTAAGGACAGAAAAAAAAAAAAAAAACAAAAAAAAAACCCAAATCTGCATACACCTTTTACCAGCATTCCACCAAACTACAGATCCAAAAAACTTCCAAACGTCTCTTGTCAGAAGGATTTTGCTTTGCAAATGTGTTCAGAAATTGGTGACTACCTGACTCATCTCCACCACAGAAGAGCTATTTAATGGTGTATCACTTGTCACCTGTTAGCAACAGTGTCCTTTGAACCCAGTTTGAGACTACAGAGCACAGCATAAATCTGCCACAGCTTTTTGGCACTTCCTGCCAAGTACTTGCTCATACTCTGCAGAATTATGCAGACTATTAACCTAACATAAATTTTAAAAGTCTGCTTCTTCCCAAAGAACATGCAGAGGGCAGACTCATAAAAGTTCCTGAGAGCAGTGACTAGAACCAAAACAGATAAGGAAGAACCATTAAAACCTCTACCTGAATTCAGGTACAGCAATGCTGTGCAATTCCTGTACAAGAAAATGTACTGGAAAAAACTCCATGAAAAACAAAGGGTGTTGCAACACCTTAGTAACTCTACAAAAGCTCTCCTGGAAGGAGAGACATAAAGTTTCAATCTCTCTGCTTCATCATCATAGTCAAGCATTTACAACAAAGGGAAAGCACAGATCTTTGCCAATTCAGAAATAAATTTACTAGATAATCCTATATATTTCAGTATGAAACAGCACATCAACCCTAACAAACTTTATCTACAGCACAACGTTCCTAGAAGATTCAAAAGTAGTTATTGTAAGATTTATACTAAGTCAAATATTAATGTAAATATTTCTAAGAACTCTTAGCTTCTAGTTCCAATTTAATTATTTTATAGACTTACTTAATATGTTATTGCTTAATGTGCTTAAAATGTTTTGACTAGTTCAGTCAATGTTGAACAAAGAAAAAAGAGTGCAAATGACTTAAGAAAACTGTTCTTCATCTGGAAACAGTTTTCCAACACAGTGATAGGTTTTCTGCCCATCTGTTAAAACAGCCCCACCAAATTGTTTTGAGGACAAAAAAGGGGGATAGAAAAAAATCACTCACAGTATTCACCGTGACTCACCCAGTATTTTTCACTAGCTTTGCTTACTAAAGTGTAAGAATGTTGATTCTATATTCTATTCTTAATACATATTAAGTCCAGTTCTAGATTACAAACTTTTCTCAGTGCACCATCCCGGGATGAAGTGGAAGGTCTACAGCATTTTCATGCAAATAAAGTCTAAGTGTAGAAAAGCTGGTTCAACGTATCCCATTTCACTCCAGAGCTAACATAGCCTGACTTGGCAAAAATGCATTCACACCATCATGTGTATGCTGAAAGAAGTATCTGAAAGAGCCATGGCAGCAAAACCCCTGTGGTGCAGCCCAGACTGGGGCTGCCCAGGCACCCCAGCACAGAGGGAGCACAAGGCCAGGGCACCGCAGCGCGGGCTCTGCAAGAGGCACTCCTTGGATTGCCAGCACACAGCACCAGGCAAACCGCGAGCTGAGAATGAGGAGAGATGCTGTCACACAGCAGGGCTTGGGCTGCTGCTCAGCAGAAGTCTAGTATAAGCAAGCTGATCGTCAGCACAGCTCACCCTGCCATCAAACTGCCCTGCCGTGAATTAGTATTTCCCCAGTTCTCAGAGTAAACAAGCAAACAATCAGAAAAAAAACAACAAAAGCCCCAAATAAACTACTGAACAATACCTGACAGTTTGAAATAGAGATACTGAGTGTGTGCAACTTTCTCAAGAAGGTCAAATCATTTAACATGGGACACTTGGCTATAGACAGTTGCCTGGTTCTGTAGATGAGCTATTCTCCTCTTCTTGGCAGTAACAGAACAGATATCCAGTAAATGAACCCAGTATGTTAAAACCAATATCGCAGCAAGTGAAAATAATTCAAACCAAATTCAAATTACTCCATTAAATGACTGTATAGGTCTCATAAAATGAAAGTACATTAAATAAGCAGAAAAGATCAATAAGACCAAGAACCAACTGCATATTGATCAAGGAACAAAAGTGCAAATAATTGTCTGATGCTTCACTCCAATTCACTGCTTCTGCTCACACGGGAGGGCTCCTCTCCATGAATCCCTTACACCCTGTCCCAGCAACTATACCAACTGCCACTCACTTTTCTTCTTCTCCTATGCTGTAAGTTTTAAAAATAGAACTAATACTTACATTAGATGTACTATATTTCTACTGGTTTATGACATTAAGCCCTAATTTTAAATTCAAAAAGTAACAATAGGTACTTGGTGGATGGATGAAGGATAGAATTTTTAGTCAGCTTCTGACAGAAAGGGGATATTTTGTGCTGCTAAAACAGCTAGTGAACTATAAAAGAGTTTTAAAAATACAGAGTAAGGAAATCACAATAAAAATTAGAGGTGCTCAGGAAAAAAAATTATCAAAATATCTTCAATATATTATGTTCACAGAAGACTTCCAGCTCAAATATGAAAATGGTTAGAAGGCTGAAGGACTCTACAGATCTTGGGATGGAATAAACTTGACAAAGAGAGAAAACAAAGACGAAACCATTCTTTTACATGGGAAAGCAGCTCTGCTATTGACTCTTATCATTCCAGTTGCTCAGGGTTTGTCTTTTGCATTTAACCTTTTACTTGTTTTTTTTAAGTAAAATGTATTAAAAGGACTACAGAATTCAGCAGTGTTAACACATTTATGCTTTATGAGACTTGTAACCTTATTTTAAAAATCATATGAGTTTATCACCTTTTATTAAATGTTTTCCATTAGTAGTTACAGAAAATCAGTTATAAAGGATGACAAAAAGAATACGTAAACTTTGCTAGCAAAATGGCTGTGGTCAATTCTTGTCTCAGACTCCGTGCAAAATTAATTACTTTCATTTTCTCATCCACATTTAGAAAAATGTATTTAAAACCCTAACAGATACCATGGCAATCTCAATCCACAGCATGCAGATCACACCAACAGCTATGTGCAATGTCAAAGGAATGCAATTATAATAGAGATAAAGCAAAAATTAATTGGCAAAACTTGTTTCCAGGAATACTGCTTAGGTTTCTGATTGTCCTTTTTACTTGTTATGTCCCATATTCAAAATTATTTTGTCATAAGAAAATATTAAACTTGTCCAGTCATTGCATTTACTCATTCTGAGCTCTGCCATGTCAGCTTTCTCCTGGCCCTCTTTTGCTGAGTCTTCAGGGACCTCCACAGAAAGATAATACTTCGGACACCAAGTTGTATCTAATATGACCATACTACAGATTTTAAGAAAGGGAAGATATTGATCTGGTAGCAGACCTCAGGTCTCTCATGCTTCAGTTCCACTATCAGTTTTCATCTCAGCTGCCATTGTTCCCTCCTTTCCACATCTCCCAGCCATGTCATCCCCTCCCCACCTCTGCACCCACACAAGCATTCTGCTGAAAATGACCCCAGTAGCTTTCAGCCACTGCTCAGCATCAGCTCCTCACTCCTCTGGATACACTAGGCAAGGAACAAGCACCTGTGCATGGCAGAGATGCAAGGAGAAAAGAATCACAGGAAAACAATTTATATCAGTTAACCAGAGACAGAAGTCAATCTTTAATCCACTGTGTGTGTAGGAAGCTTCATGTTAAAGCAATAAAAACCAGAACTCTTAAATTCTGTATCTGAATCTGTAAAGTTTTGGGTTGTATAGACATCAAGTTTTCACTTGAAGTATCTTACTCAGCAATTAGTATCTATTCTGATTTCCATTTACACAATAATTCATTAGCACTAATTAGCACATGACTTCAACATATAAAGAAGTTAATGCACAAATTAGTTGCAGCAAAAGAACTCAAAAATTTCAAAGCAGAAATACAAACTCCTTAGAGAACAGAGTTGAGCAGAGCAACAAACTTGGAAAGAAAAAGCGTCAGATTATCTGGTATTGAGACAAGTACCTTCAGTAAGGATAAACTGTGGGAAAAGTTTTCAAAGAGCAATTAGACGAGTTCAGATTATTCAGTTAACACTTGTTACCAGCTTCTTTCAAATGTTCAGTCACTGCCCTTCCCAAAAGAACCTGGGTTGATCCTATGTATATTCATAGTAATTCACTTACTTGATTCAGCTATTTGCTCATGTTTTAGAGGAACAGGGATTGATTGCTCGGCAAAGGAGAGGGATAATGATAGTATCTTACAAGCCAGTGAAGAGCAGTGGCCACTAACCCTGGAGCACTCCCAGTGTGTGGAGCAGTGATGCACGCTCACGCCGCAGCGGGCGAGCCAAGGTTCCACCAGCCTGTGCCCAGCCCCACACTCAGCACTGAGGCTGGACTCGCCCCCGTAGCTGTGCAGGTTATTAAATGATCCAAGTGCACAGATCTCATCAGGATTAGGCCTCCTGTACTCCTAACTGCTCCTAAGAAACTATCCAGTATTGATTCCAAGTATTGATCCAGTACATTTTAGTATGCTAGTTGCGCAATAGAAAGAAAACCCAGCACCATCCCCTTCCCTGGGGAGCTTTATTCACATGTATAGCTTTAGTTTCTCCAAGCAGATAAAAGCACTTACAAATCAGTAAGGGCTGCATTTGGTAAATGTAAACATTACAGATAAGTATTTTGGTGAAATAATCTTCTTAAATTCTATAAAAATATATTATTCAACCAAAGAGGATTCCCTTCTCCACTCCAATTACACATAACTAACACAGGTGATTTTTTTTTTTTTTCCCCAACTCTAGTATGTTATTATGAGGGTGGAAGGGGACAGGGCAAAAGAATTCTATGGAGAACAGGTCAGGAATAACACTTCTGGTCATGAAGGTGAGTGCAAAGGCAAGAGAGCATGACAAACAGCTGAAGAAACGTGGCAGAAAGGATGACAAGAACATCAGGTAAACAGCAAGCACCGCCACCACGAAACTGAATATAAAACTTCAAAAATTACGGTAGGCGCCCATTATAGAATAATTTTAATGAACTTGCAAAGACAGTATTTCAGACTAATTTAACCAAGGAAAACTAAATGAAATCTCCCTGAAATAAAATAGGCTATACAGATGGAAGTCTAGTACTGTGGGTTTTACCTTTGGGAGTTGCAGCCTGCACAAGATTCTATTCTTTCATTACAAATCTGTTGTGTGGGGGGCGGAGGAGGAGTAACTGTGTTACAGGGATAAAAAGAATAGCACAATTGTTGTAAGAACATCTAGTTTTCTCTACGTATTTCTATCCATCACAATCCATCCTGAACTTCACATCTATTTTTTCTCATTACCTTACCCTATACTATGTCAGTAAAGGATATTTTAATGCTGGGGGGGAAGCACTCCATAAATAAAAGTCCCTGAACAGGACATCACAAATTCATTAGTGAAGATCATTAAACAGCGCTCGTTTCAAGCAAACAGAGAAAACAAAGAGAGCTGATCAAGCTCCATCAGGAGAGTGAGGAGGACTGGCAGGAATAGCAGCTGTGCTCGAGCTCAGATTGGATTCGTGTTGGCAGAACTGTGAAATAAAGCCTGCAACACACTGTGCTTTTATGAATCCTGCTTTCCCAATAAAAGGCATCCAAGGAATTTAATGCTTATGTTTTGCCTTTCATAGGCTGTTTTACTTAGGATGGTTTCTATACAACTAAATTTACAGAAGTCCAAGATGCAATTATTTAGACATGCTGCTCCTTCTACGGGTGTCCTCTAACACATACACTAACACAGCCTCATTCATCTGAATATCTCCAAGTGCTTCATAAATGGCAATTGAACAGATGTCATGAATCTGAAAAACATTACTGCCAGAAAATTTCCTGCTATCTGACTTGGTTAGGATGGGATGTTTTATTATACAGTAGAAAAGGTCAGTGCAAGAAGAGTCTAGTTTAAGCTATACATTTAACAGCATTTTCCCAGTATCAATTTTAATAATACATTTTTCACAGTCAATTATGCAAGAATCAAGTTCTTCCCTTACCAAGGAAAAAACCTGCTAAAAACTAAATAAAAAGACCAAAGAGTTTAAGAGCAAATTTAAAAAAAAAAAAAAGTGAAACATACACAAAAACCTAAACTTGAGACAAATAAAGAGGTATATGAAAGACATAAAAATAAAAAGAAAATTCTTATTTTCAGAGAAATGTGAAAATATACATTTAGGATTACATTTAATAGAAATTCATGCATATTTTATACCCTGGCCAAATGAAAAAACTTAAGTAGTTTGTCGTGGTTGGGGGGGAGGTGAATTTTTCCAGGGGGATGTGGGCAGTCCAATCAGTAATCAGCTTTTCTGCTAGCACCTAGATTGGTCACTCGGAGGTTTGGACACGCCTCTGAGGACACAAAGAGTTAAAAGCAGGAGTCTGGGGGGCTCGGCCTCTTTTCGGATCCTGGTTTCAGCAGAGGGACGTGTCAGGCCTCCCTCCCCTGCCCAGCCACGAGGCTGGGTGGGGGAGGGGAAACACGTGGTCGGCTCAGGTAAGCCGGAGCCCCCGGGGGGGGGAGAAGAGAAGGGACAGGACTGGAACTGAGCTGCCCCGTCCAGGATGGAGGGGTGGAAAACTGTGGAAGTGCCTTCTGTGTGTGCTCACCCCCCTCCTCCCCGCCCAAACTCCGGGAGAAGGTGCCGAGCCACGTGGGGGTTTGCGGAGCCTGGGAATGCCTCCGCCTGCAGCACCCTGCTGAGAAGAAACTGTTAACCCTTGCTTGGCAGAAAGAAACTTTTCTTAGACATTGATTCTCATGACTGGTGGTTTCGGAGAGAGGGAAGCAGCCTGGGACCAAGATGATAAAGCATGATTGGAAGGAACTCGATGGAAGAATGAGAGGAGTAGCCTTTTGAGCCGGACTTCTCTTGCATAATGTCAGCCATGGACTGAACTTAAGTCTCTTTTGAACATAAACTGCATTTTTGGGTGGATACAGCTGCCCTTGCTTTTGCTACAGAGACTGGCACTTGAAGAGTGGAGCGAGCAGAGAAAAGAGGGGGAGGGTGAGGTGGCACCCTCTGCCCTCAGGGCAGACCTGCTCCTGGAACCCCGGCCCCTGGGTGAAAAGGGGGAGAGCTCGGCATGCAGCATCCTTAAAAAGCCCTGTATGTAGTTTTGGCCTATGAGACAGCGGTGAGAGCGCTGGACATAGGAAAAAGAGAGTGTCACCTTAGCAGACTTCTCCGGGCGGTGCTATGGGTGACATGGAAACACATAAGGGGTGGACCCCTGTTTTCTGAAGAACAGTTTGTGGTGCGAGAGAGACTCCTCTCTCCCTTGCTGAATTGAAGATTAGTTTGTTTTTGAGTGGTGATTGTTTGATCTAAAACCCAAAGGTTGGTCTGTGAAAAGTGATGGGTGGGGAGGTAGAAACTGGGAGAAGAAATGTTCTAAGAAGTTTTTATTTCTGTCTCTGTGTGTGTTTAAGAGTATTTCTGTCCCTGTTCTTATGTAATTAATAAAGTTTTGGTGGGTTTTTTTGTTTTGTTTTCAAGATTTAAGCCTGCTCTGCTCTGTTCCTGATCACATCCCACAGGAGTTGTTAGAGAAAAAACATATATTCATGGGTGCACTAACATCTGGCCAGTGCTAACCCATGACAGTAGTTTCATTTCATTGAGTCTCTAATTTCTGGGCATAGAATACAAAAAAGGAGGAAAAACCTAAAGAAAGAAAGGATGGAGAAATGTGTAGGAAGATCTCAAAGTACATAAATATAGTGTTGTTCTTTGTGTTCCCATGTAGAAAGTACAAAACTAGGTCACCTATTATATATTACAACGGAGCAATATAAACCAACTTCTTGTGACTACCTTGGTATGGGGAATGTTTTTGAGTATAACATTACATAACACATTGGTGCAACTACCTCAACCTGCTTTAAATAAGTAACACTTCAGAATTTGTGAAACTCATGAACTAAAACTTTCACAGCTCAGACTTTCAGACCTAAAACTGGGGCTAGAAACAGAAGCTCAGGCCCATAAACTTCAAGATTTCAATCAGTTCCAATTTTCTGAGCAAGAATTCAGAGAACTTCTCTAAGAATGGGATCACGACACTTCAATTGGGAAGTGCCTTCTCAAGTGGGATTACTTATGCAGGGAAACTGAGCGACATAATTATTTTCCTTCCGCAGGTATGTAAACCAGTTCTTTTTTTTTTATTTACCCTCTTTCTGAACCAACCTCATAACCCTGATATCTGTGCTACTATAGAACAGTAAACTATTTTATAAATCAAGCTTCAGATCAAAAGGAAAGAGAAAGTGTCATTCACTGCAATTCAGAGGCAAGTGAAAAGGGCTGCAGGGTAATGTTCCAAAACAGAACTGCCTTTTCTTTGTGCTCTTCTTAGTTCTGTCTAAGCAAGCTGCCAATGAATCTAATCTATCCATGAATGAAGGTAAAACAGATTTGTCCAAGATGACACATAGTTGTAAAGTAGAACCTGTAAGACATCTTTGCCTGTTGAACTCCCTTCAAGCCTAAAAATCAACTTTTCCAGACTTAAAAATCCTCTAACTGATTCAAAATACAGCCTGTTTTTTTTCAGTCTGAGATTCAGATCACTCTTCTCAGAACTCAATGCATAACTATTGTAGCTGCAAGAGTGGCATAACAGTATGATAGAAACTTTAAATAAACATACAGAAAACCCTACCATCCATAAATTTGTTTTATTCTCATGTTTAGCAATCACCAGTAAGAAAATGCTTACTTCTAATATTTAGTATTTTACTAGAAAGCTAAGATGGTGCTTTACATTTCACCAGAGGTAGATGTGTGTGCCTTGGTAATACAGATAGGAGAAGTATTTATTAAATTCACAATGGCAGAATTATAATTTTGTCTCTTATATTACCATGATCAACTACAAAAGCAGTTTTTTATAATAAGAATCAGCTTAAGGCAGACATCAGTGAATTCATTCTAGTAATTATGGGAACTAGTGCATTAATTAATATTTTTAATGTATCTAAGATCATATCTAGATTACAAACAGAAAGGAGAGTGTTACTCCAACATCACTTCTTCAATCATGTGTACTTGAATGTAAGTTCAAGCAAGTAATCCTAAAAAGAGCCTGAGAAGATAATTTTTCAGATCATTTAAAAACCATGCACAACTACACACAATGAAACACTCAGAGGTTTTCCCTCCTCAAGTATGAGTAAAGTATCACCCTGTAGGCACTGATGAAGGAGCAGTCTATGTTTCAAACAAGTTAATATTTAATAAATAATGAAAGAAATTTTATGTTTTTAATGCACTGTTGATTTTTTCAATCCGTTGTAATTGTAAAACATCCTTTGAACAGTGGCAGTTTTTTCCCTGCTGCCATTTTCTGCACAAAGGTGATGGGGCACCATGGAGACTTGTATATTTTATTACTATTACAGGAGAATTACTTAAAATTAGTTTTAGTATATTCTGTTTAAAATCTTGTCTTGAAATTGCAGTATTTGAGCCTATCCAGATTACATTTTTCACAGTAATTTTTCCTCTGGTCTTTAAAGCTATCAATATTTACACATCCAATGATGCTCAGCTTTAAACAGTTAAGGAAAGGAAAACACCATATTCAGATGCAATTGCTACAGCACTTTCTCATGATATTTAAAAAAGCATTTGATACATGAAGCTTGGAAGCTAAATCAGTTTCCCTACTGCTTTTCAATCATCATGCAAGGTTGCAGTTTGTAAAATTGCTCACAAACCATAGAGACTGTATTTTTAAAATAACTTTTAGAAGGTAGCACTTGTCTACAGTTCCCATCTTAAGATCTCACAGCATTTTTGGTTACCATTTAAAGCATTTTTATAAAAGTAAGAAGTTGAATACAAAGTGTCTTGGGTTTCAAGATATAACCAAAAGCCAATCAGTTGAAACCAGTTGAAGAGGTAGTTTGGGGTTTTTTTTCCCTTATCTCATAACTCCAGGGGGGAGGGGCCAGGTGCCATTTGTTAACGGGCCAGCTCTTAAAACCAGGTGGAGACACGTTTCTTATCTCCTCCATGACCCATCCTCCCTCTGGGGGATATCTGCTGTTAATGGGCCATTAAGGCTCACCCCCATGACTGATAAAATTACATCATCCCACTGTCAGATGCTCCACCCAGTGCGAGGAGCCAAGCATTCCTACTTGGATAAAACCTGAGATTCAGAACACCAAGAGAGCCTGTTTGTCCACTGGATTTCCAGAGGAAGACCGGACCCATCTTGCCACCACTGGACCCTTTCTACAGGATCATCTCTACTCCAACAGAACCACATCTGCCACTCAAGGAGGACTCATTTTGGATTGCTTCCTGGCCAACAGGGTGACAGGTCCTATTCTGACTCTGTCAGTGTTTCTAGAATTTTTTGGTTGGTTGTTTTTTTGTACTACTACATTTTATTTTTAATATTCCTAGTAAAGAACTGTCATTCTTATTCCCACCCTTAATTGCAAAATTGTAATAATTTGGAGGGAGGGGTTTTACATTCTCCATTCCAAGGGAAGCTCTAGCTTTCCCTGGCAGACACCTGTCTTTCCAAACCAAGACACAAAGTAACTTGTCTGAGAAACAAATTTGCACTTAAAACCTAGCTACCTCACAAGTCCTGCTAACAGTGTTAGAACAGAAATATCATTCTTTGCCTCCTACATAATAGCACTCTAGGATTTTGTCCAGTGTTTCATCCATTCCTAGCTGATTAATTATTTCTGCCCCAGCTGGTTTTTTTTCCCCTTTGACTTATTTCTACCCATGAGTAGAAATGGTGAGTTAGGAAATATACCAAACTGGAAGAAGTGAAGGAACGAACTTTCTCACACCTTCAACTATAAATCTATAATTTCTTTAAACTTTAGGAACTTGTTTGGTTACACAAAGAAAATCCCAAATCATGAAGAATTTCTTCACTGAAAAGGTGATCAGGCATTGGAATAGGCTGCCCAAGGAGGTGGTAAAATCACAAACCCTGGTAGCACTCAAGAAACAACCAGACATGGCACTTTGTGCTATGGCTTAGTTGACATGGTAGTGTTCAGTCAAAGGTTGAACTTGATGATCTTGGAGGTCTTTCCCAACCTTAATGATACTATGACTCTATTAAAAATATAAAAGAAGACTTGTACTTCATTTGTACAAAAATCTAAATTTTATCAGAGATTGAGATTTTAAGTAGATCTGTGTCCATCTTTTCTCCTTCCCAATGTCCACACAGATAATAATACTACTTCTGATACTTTTAAACAGAATAAATGTTGAAAGAAAAAATTTCATTAAATGGAAAAGAGGGTAAAAATTATCTCCACTGCTAGAATTAATAAATTCTGACAGGGAGAAAATGTTCATTCATAAAACCAGGGACAAAATGTTCATTCAAACTAAAAATGTTCATTTAAACTACAGATTGAATTGATTTTTCCGTTGTCATTGCAGCATGCCCATGCTTGGAAAAAAAGGTTATTTTGGAAAGCCTCTGGGCTAAGGATACATTTCCTCAAATTCACCATTCTTTCTTGGTACCTTTTCAGAAGTAGGATTCCACACTGAAGAATGCACTATGAACTGGAGAATTTCCATTTGAAAAATTCAACAATTACATTGTTTCTGTTGCCAGAAAGAGTGTCATTTGTTGAACTTCAATGAATATAGTCATTTTCACAACCATTTTATACTTTTTATATACATACACACATTCATACAAAATATAACTGGTACATCTGTCACAGCAGTTATAGAATAACTACTCTGTGCATAGTGTACAGCTGAACACGTCAGCCTCACGTGGAGCACTGCTTGTCAGTGGCAGTGGTGACCGCAGGTTTAATCAAGTCAAGCAAACACAGATTTCCTCAGGAGCACCAAGAGCTGTCTTGTACCAGCTGAGTCAGCACCCCAAAATCCACCAGGTTTGGTAGAGGACCTGGAACAGTGCTGAGAATGCCTTGGGTGGTGGATACAGCAGGCATTTTGAGTAGCCCTGTATGTATCAGCTAAACCAAACAGCAAAGATTTGGGTGCAGTAATTAAAACTATTCGGATACATTTTTCTTCTCTCAGAAGAAGCACAACAGAATTTCCTCATTTAAAGTTCAAATAGCATTCAAATATCAAAACAAATAAATAAATTACTAACTCAGTAGGAATTCAAAAGCCAAAACACAGTCAAAGGAATAAATATTTCTGTTCAGAGGGTAAAACAACAGCTGCCTGGCTGCTTTCTTGAGCCTCTGTCAAAGAATAGGCTGACCCAATCTGTAACCTGCTCACACTGTTTACTGCTTTGATAGCTAACAGGCCCTTACTAGATAATAGTAATCAATGGAAACTGGAAGCTATACATTAATCTGTGAATATATAATATTTATCAAAAGAGAAACCAACATCTTGCATTATTTTGCAGGTGCTAAAATTACGTAAAAATAATAAAAGCTCAAGCTACAGAACTCAGCAACATTCATGTTTACTTCTAACTGCTACTATTATTCCACCATGTCAGTAAGCAATAATGCTATCCTAGAGTAGAATATTACTGCCAATTTTACAAGCAAAAAAAAAAAAATAGGTTTTCCCAGAATTAAAACTGCATTTCCTTCCATTTATTTATTAATTCATTCAACAGATGCATTAGCCAAGACTCCACACAAAACCAGAATATTAAATTATATCAGCTGGATGTATTTCTAAAAATAATCTAAAAACTTAAAAAGGTAAGTGATTTGGTGAATTCATTTCTTCAGTATCTACACCTAGCAGCTCTCACCAATCTTCAAACATACTTTGAAAATATAGATGCTTTCAGGCAAGCATAGAAAGAGAAAAATAAATTTTGTATCGTAATCACAGATTTAAACAAGATTTAAAATTACAGATCAGCAATTTTATGCAGACTGTCTACAATCTACATTTCCCTCTGCACCTGCTGGTTCATGAAATTTTTGGGATCAATCCCACTTCCATTCTCAGTTCCTTGTGTTGTGGATCAAATCTATTCAAGGCAATTTTGTACCCAGCTGATGACACGATGCCATTCAGCCAACTGCCACACTATGGTGGCTATCGTACCCAATAGAATTATACTGTGGTACCAAAGTGAAGAAATATTGATATTGCTGAAGAATTTTTTCAAAACACCCAAAACTGAAAGCAAGGTTACAAGTCAAGCTCTTACCAGCTTCATACAAAAGAGACCATGAAATTCAACACTCAACATTTTCTGTTTATTTATAACAAAATATCATTAAGAAAATGAAGAAAGCGTATATAAATAAATCTGAAGAGTAGCTCAGTCACCCTTGCAGAAATTCTCCCCATTTCCCTGTCCTTGCATGTGACTCCTTTAGTTCTCATCAAATATTCATGTGACTAACTCCACGCCTGGCTCATCCTCAATAGGCGTCTTTTCTTCTTCCTTCTGCCACATCACACACGTAAGGTGGCACTGGGAAGGATAAGAGAAGGGGAAATGCACCAACACAAGGCATCAAATATATTAATGACAACTTCTTTTCACTATGGCACAACCCAAAGTACCACACAAAAACCCATTATGTCCAGTTTGTTCTACTCATAATATTGATTTGGTTAACTGTTGTTAAACTGCGTGGTACTGCTTGTTATAGGTTTTATTTATGAAGCATCTTTACACTTAATTTAACTTCCTAGTTAATGTTGGAAGCAACAAATTGTCAGTGTCAAATTACAGGTGAAATATTCTCCAAACACAGTTTTGCATTTTTGCCCTGTGTTTAATAATAATGTATGCTGCAAGGCCTGTTTCCTTAGAGATGGGGGGGTGTTTAATTTTGGAAAGATGGATGATGAATTAGAGAGTGTTTCTATAGTGTTTCATCAATACATTTTTTAAAATCTCATTAATTATTTGCATCTTCTGAAAGTTTGTTCTGCTCCCCCACTCCTCTTCCAAAGCAGTAGAAGGCTTAAAGCAATTTAGATAGAAGTAAAGTTCTAGCACAAGCAATAATTTATATTCTGACTTCGCCAATACATTACTTTACTTTAGAAAAAAATAAATGTCTTGAGAGATAGATGAACTATTTTTTCCATTCAAATCTCAAATCTCAATTCTCTCCTTATTACTCCAAAGTATTTCCTTAGTTTAACTTTGTCAAGTCTAGTTAGTCATTAAAAATCTGTGCTTAAAGATCTGCAAAGAGAATAAATGTGTTAAATTTCTACAGCCCATGCATTCCTCAAAAAGAAATTGATTTTGTATTACAGAGACTAGACAGATTAATGTAATACAGACAGCCTTTCCAGATCTGCACTAGGCATCTAGGACCCAACTAAACTGTTTTGCTACAGAACATAATAATGTGAACAGAAACTATGAAGCAGACACAGGATGCTCAGGCATTGCGGTCATGGACATCGCAAAAGAAGCTAAAATCCTTTGTTTAAGTGTTAATCCACACTAACTGTCCATATAAACTCGCTCCAGATTAAGGGTACTGAATACAGACTAAAACTCTGTCTAGTATCAGTCTTTATTGCCCCAAAGTACACTGTAAGAGCTGCTTTGCCTACAGGCTTCAAGATTACTGAGAGTGGCTTTTATACTCTCACAAACGCTATCATCACAGCCTGTAACATTCATCAAGGTACGCACTCAACCGACAGTGCAAGATGCACTCAAACACCATTGGAAAATCCCTGCTGAAGTATTCTAGACCTGTATTGCTTACTGAGATAATGCCAGCTTCAAGATTTCAGAGTGGGAGTACTAAACAGGGTATTAACAAAAGTCCAATAAACAGGTAGATGCCTAGAATTTTTTCATGGTGCCAAACAATATAGGTTTCTGCAGAATATATAAAAAATTTGCAGTTAAAAAAAACAACTGCCCCGGGGGAGAACAGAAAGCCCTGAATTTTCCTTTTACTTCAACAGTAAGGCAGCAGAAAAGGTATTACAACATAAAGCAACTTCAAAGAAAAACATTTCAAACCTAACGACCAGCAAGTTTAAAATAGTAACCACTTTCAAAGGGCAGGCTCTCCTTCCCCTTCATTCTTTCCTTGCATTAAAACTAATTTGCTTGATTAGCAAGATAAAATAATGTTCTCCATACCCAGCTGTCTCCCAGGGGGAATAAATTCTCTGGGCACAATATCTACTGTGGAAAGAATGAGAACTAGAAAAGACCTCTACTTGTGTCAGAACAGCAATTTCTCTTTCAGAAAGACAGCACGGTAACAGGCAGTCAGTATGTAATAACTCACATGGTTTTCCTGTTGATGGGTTGTTGCTGTTGCTATTCTCTGTCTTCCACATTTCCTCCAGGAGCTCCTAACCCAAGGTATCATTTTGCAGAGCTGCTAGCCTACCTAGTCATAGTGAAGCTTCTCACTGTGAAAGGTACCAGAAATAATGCACATAACATTTTTCTTTTTTCCTCCTAGTCCAACTACACTTCATAGCTCCTTTCACTGCAACTCATGCTACCTATATGTTTTAATTGATTATGTAGATCATCAGTGAAGGCTGCCGAAGAATTTGACAAGCTTTTTCTCCATAAACCTATATTTGCTCATCATCCATCAGTGCAATAAAAGATGTGTTGAACAACCATTTTAAATTTCCCCAGAAAATTTATTTTATTACTAAAATAAAACCAAGGTTTCAAGCCTACTGACTGCAAAGTCAGCTCCAGGCACCAACCATATACAATGCAAAACAGTATTCCCTTCCTCAGACATACCACTGACACCACTGCTTTCAGCCTTCTCCCAAAAAACAGCAAATGAAAGCATTTTTCATACAAGCTGTGGTTTGCTTCAGTATTACAGTAAGTGATTTCAAAGACAACAATTATGCAGCGAGGTTAAAAATACTTTAGAAGATGGAAAAAAATTGAAACTATGGTTCAGGCATAAAAATTCTTGATATTTGAAAGCCTCACAGACAAAATTAGTTCTTCATATGCATGTGTATGCATGCATTTTAACACAGTTTAGGTATTTATTTTAGATTCTACAGCTACAATACATATGTTTTTTAAAAACTCAAGAAAATACGGAGGGGTTTATATTCATCTTTCATTTATCCAGTTAAGAAACTAAGAGATGTTTTTCAATAATCAATAATAAAACATTAAACTATATTACGGATACAAATTATGAAAATGAATGAACCCAAACAACAGAGGAAGAACGAAAATAAACTGAGTATGATACCAACACAAATCTAAATTTAGATCAACATGCACATCAATCAAATGAATATTTTTTTAGTAGAGGAAATGTGAACCCAACACATTGCACTAAATTAGTTCAATTTCCATATTATTATGCATTTATCATTATAGCTTATTACTTTTAAACTTCTCTCACATGTCTTTTAATGGCACTACATAAACAGATTTTTATCAGTTTCCCTGAACGACCTTGTAAGAACAACCGAAGAACCAAGGTGGCAAAGAGGGGACAACTGAGTAATTTATCATTTAAAAAAATCAGACAAGAAAACATACTGCATATAATTTTTCAGATTCTGAGAATTTAATTTGTGGAACATCACCATTGTCAGACTGATGTGGAAAATTTCCTACATTTGAACTGAACACAGAGGCTGACATTATATTAATTGCTTATATCAAGGAATTCACAACCTGGGGGGAATCTTAACTACTGTCCTTAGATTTTTTTTTTGTTGCCTGAAGAACACAAGGTATGATCCTGTCACATGCAGCGTTACTGTGTGTGGTCACTGAATTTTGATTTGAAGGGCAGTAAGCCTACTGGATCCTTTTCACACACTTTTTGTAGTGCTTCCAAACTGAATCAGCCAAGCAGCTACCTGAGCAAGACTGACACATACGAAGTCACCCTGGTGGTAACCCTTACACTGTTGAGTTAGCCTTAAAAAAATTAAGGGACATGACAGGTGATACCTATTCATGTGGTGCTCTTTATTTACTTCACTCTTTATTTACAGGGCAATTAAGATCCTAAGATTTGTCTCTTAATTTCAGCTAAAACAATGCTCGCTACTAGGCACACTATGTGAACACTTTGTCTTAAGAGACAATGGTACAGCTTTTCTAGTTTACAAAATTACTAGAAACAAAGTCTATCCAAGATCTCTGCTGAATAAACAACTCTAGAGAAAATCTTCCTGTTTTCTCATTTTGTTTTAAATTAGCAATTAAAGGATATTACAGCAGGAAGGTGTGTAATCAAACTCACGCATCAGAGATTGTAACAGGGCAGCTAGTGCTGCTCCTGCTGCTGCCCCTCCCGCATACCTGGCTATGCATGACTCTCACAACAAGGATATCTGATGGAGAATCCTGAGCCAGATCCTAAAGTTTCAACCCTGCATGTTAACTTCAGCTGCCTCCCAATGCAAAGCAACATAATCAGCCAGGCAGAACACTTCCTGACACATCTGCACTGAGGCTGCTATGCAATGCACACACACAGCTGCCAGGAGATGGGACTTGGAGGTGCTGGACAACACAGCCACCCAGCAGCAGGGAACAGGACTGAAAACTTCCTCCAATATACAAAATATCTTCATGAAAGAAAAGTAGGCAATCCCATGGCACTTCAAACCACAAGGCAGCATTTCCTCATTCTACAGCCACTCAGCAGCAGGACTCCAGGCTCCAGAACGTTTCAGTTACTATGCTAAACCACTCTGCAACTTCAGGAACGAATGTTCTTTCAGGCACGCTTTCACAGGGCTCACACAATGGGAGCAGGTGCCTTTTTTATTTGTATGTTCAAAGCAATACAAAAGACATGATGTCAGAATTCCAAAAGCCTTTCCATAATAATGAAAATCCTCACTAAACTCTTCCAGAGGTCTTCATCTTTGCAAATACAAGAGGAAGCACAGTGAAACAACATACAATTAATCTGGAAAATCCAGATTTTTCCAGGGATGTAATTCTACCATGGCAGAACCGAGATCAACAAGGTCCCATGTGCAGGACTGTTTTCTGTCAAGGAGAACACGAATGCTGGAAAAGTGGAAAAAAAACCCCTTGCAAAACCCAACCTAAATAAGTCATCATAAAAATAGCAAAACAAAGCAAGATAGCAATCAACAATAGAGAGATGAGAATATAAACCTTAAAGGCAAGACACTGAATGAAAAATTAACTTCTCGCATGTCAGTCCTTGCTGTAGAAAAGGAATAATAGCCTTAGAACAGTCCTCTATAGAGGCAAGAAATGAGAATAAAGTACTAGAGCCAAAAGAAAGACAAGACCATCTGAGTCAGAATGGTACTATCAACAAATTCTAACAGAATTTTTGTCATCTATTCAGCATATCACTCTTAAACAGTAATAAAAACCTTTATTACTAGATCTTGTGTATGGGTCAGGAGTCAAGATTTATATAAATGATGCATGATCCAGACCAGCAAGCTGTAATTTCAGTATCAGGTAGAAAGCAGAACACATTTACAAATTCAGCATAACAAGGGCACATCAGTACAACTCTCAAACCCAAACAGCTCCCATCCATTGCTTATTTTTCCTTGATACTATAGAAGGTACTGGATTTTCAACAATATTCTAACAATGTTCTTTGCAACTGACTATTGAGGAAACTGAGATACAACAAGGTAAGAAACAATTTTAGATATAGATCACAAACTGCTAGAACAGACACAAATCACAAAATATTCAGAAGAGCTAGGTTAGAATTGGGCATGACACTTCTCAGAGTAGGTAAATGAAAGGTACAGAGGAGCTATCTAGCTGGAATTGTGCAGATACATCATGTAAATAATGCTGAACAACAATCCCAGGGCAGGATATCCAAAACCCAATTTTCTAAAGCAACTTGAGCTCTAAAGACACTATCTGGTACTAAAAAATTTGTATGAGTTAGGATCTCAAGTCTCTTGCTAATATGAAAACAGATGACATTTTTAGGCCCAGAAGCAGTAAAATTCTAAATAGTCAATAAATGAGCAGCAATATTCAGACTAGGAAACAAGATGTACAGTACAAAGAAAGAAAGTGTTGCTGAAGCATTCAGGAAGAAAAAAGAATAATGCAGACAACAAGAGAAGTGAGCAGACACAGCCTCACAACCGTGCCAATAAAGATCTTCACGAAGATCCATGACATCTGGATGTTAAAATAGTCTGCAGTAGGTTTACATAAAGTTAAACTCAAAAATACATTAAAAGAATTCTAAAGCTCCAAAATCAAGGACTCTGATAGCAAAGCATAAGAACTGGGTACTTCATTTGGCCCTTCTAGACCTTTTGAGTCTAATGAGTCTTTTTAAATAAACTAAGCTTATTTAAAATACTGCAAATTCAAGAAAGTGATTCAGGGTGATCTTACAAACTTAACAGCAGAGCTTTGACCTTCAGATCTAGAGATGACCTACTGCCATTTGGGAATGCAGTAGTGGAGTAGCAGTCTATGTTGGGGCATTACTTCCTCTGTGTAGAAAGTAAGACAGGAGATGAAAGAAGAGGACCAAGAAACACACTACAACTTGCAAATTACTGGACTTCTTCTCAGCAAAGCAGAAAAATACATTCTCACATACAGCTATGACCCCTGAGTTTAATTTAGAAGTACTACAGGAGTGTGTGTTATGGCAATTGCCATTATCTCTACCCATGTGCACCCGGTGTCTCTTTACATGCACATGCCTCTACACCCTTGTGCTCCACTCTGATTCAAGCTCCTGCCTCTCTGCATTTCTTTTCCCCCCACATCAGACCCAGCAGCCTCAACCCTTCACAGTCTATTCTCTGTTGCCATCTGGATCTCTCTCTCTCCTTGTGCTGCTATTCTCAATCCTAAGACCCTTCATCATCAGTCTCCTCGTTTTGGACTCCTGCAGTTCCCTGATATTTCTACCTTCTCATTACCTTTTCACCCCACTCTTCACTCCCCTAAAAGCCAAAATACCAGTCAAATTCTTTCTCCCATCTGTACTGATATAGAAACAGGTATAAGAACAGCACATTTTCTGTTGATGCTGGGTGCTTGCACATGGCTCTTTTTGCCCACTCTTCCCTATCTACCCTTTGAGGATGAAGTCATCTGTTCACACCATCTTAACTAGCATCTGCACAGCAATGGCTTATAAGCATGTCTATCCATCCACCTACTCCTGATTGCCTCCATATGGTACTGCTTCTTTTCCTGATTTTGTCTCCAGAAAATTTAAACTTAATATATGTTCACAACTCAGCTCCTTATCACTCCTCTCAAACACATTTTGCAGATAAAACTTCTGCCAACATCACCTCCTGTTATATAGGTAGTCTTTTGTGACCCCTTTGCATTTGAACCATATAGTCATGGTATACCCAAAATCCTGTTACAATCTTCCTCCGTGTGTACATCTTTTGCTAACAGTACAGCTCATCCAAAATCTCCATCTTTGTTCAGGTACACATTGAAGAATTAAGAAGGGAGATGGAGATTCATCTGTTTAAATTTAGACAGGCTTCCTTACTTATCCTTAGTCATACTGAAAGTGAAGCAACTAAATCTCTTTAATATATTAGTATTTATGCTTTCATTTCAGGAATCCTCTTTATCACATCACCCTTAAGAGCTGTGCTGGTATCACTGGTTTCAAGCTCTTGGGAGGCAGACAATACAGAGACAGCTCTAAGGGCTCAATCAGCTGCTACTCAGCGTAGCCAGCTGGTACCTACTGATCTCTGTTCAAAGTTTCTGCAATCTTTATTTACATGGTTTCTGAATGCAAAGGAGTATGGAACAGGAAGCATGTTAGATAGATTGAAGCCATTACAAAAAATAAATAAAGCATGCTGTTACCTAAAGATAAATAATATATTGGATGACTGGCTGAAAGAAAAAGTAAAAAAAAGAAATAAAGACATCTAAGGTACACAACTGCATTCTGTATTTGCATTAACAATCTAATCAAACCCATCAAAATTTGACCCCAACTACCATCTTAACACAGTTACTTATGTAGGAACTCTACTTTAACATTTAGTACTTTATCACACTTTACAAAAAAAACCTTAAAAATCTTTTTAAATCATGGTGAAAAAAAGCCCACACTCATTTGAGATTATAATCTACAGGACATTTTATACTCAGACATTTTTAAACAATTTGTTTCAACAAACCAATTTTGAAAAATATTATTTTGGGGTTTACAGTGAAATTATTTCCAAGGTTTATTTAGCACCAGTACTAACTAAAACAGGTATTGCGCTACACTTCTCATTATGCGGTTGTGAGCATTGCTTATACTGACAGAACAGATTCAGAAATAAGTTACGAAACAAAAAGTGAAAACAAAGACATCCCTTGCAAAGTGAAGGTCAAGAACATCATGCAAGAAAGACATCCCTACAAAAACCTGTCAAGTCTCTAGCAAAATTCGTGTGGAATATACAAGTTTTTTTAGAAGTTTACATTTCAACAAAATTAATAACCTCCACAACTATACATACACTGTACATAGTGATGGATCCTAAAAATCTTTTTTTTCTGATCATGAATCAACTGAATTATCATGTCTGAATAATTATCAGGGTCTGAATAATCTCGGTGCATCCTAGCATAAATTTTCCTCATATACATGTGGGTACCAAGTTGTCCTGAATATAACTTATTGCTACAAAACCTAGATGACCACTTACATGTAAACATGTACGGTGAATTTCAGCATGGCTTAAAGAGGCAGTATTATTTTAGAATCTTCTTAAGACAAGAAAAACCAACCAGCAAAACAAACAAACAAACAAAAAATAAAACAAAAACTCAAACACCTAAAAGGCTCAGAAATAGAAAGTAGGCAAGTTCAAATATAGATTGTTGGAAGCTTTTAAAGTAATAACCGTTTAATCCCTTTTTTTTTCTCAGTGCCATGTGGTTTTCAGTGTACACAAAGTAAAGAGTGAAAAGGTAAAAATAAAACAGGCATACCCTTAATATATTCCAGAATTCATAAATCATTTGTAAATTCAGTCCTTTTATAAAAGAATCCTTATATAAATTGGGGGGAGGGAGGGCATCAATCCCATATATGAAGCACAATTTAAGCCCAACATCACTGACCAATCAAAATTAGTGAATGCACTGCATCTCTCTGCAGTGAGGAGAAGCGACAAGGTAGGCTGTCATTCTGCAAAAGCTGCCCATCGCCAGCTCTCCTCTCAGAAGCACTGCTCTTCTTTTTTAGAAAGCTCGAATCTCAGTGGTGTCTCTGGAGACAAGAAGCCTTCAGTATGTTAAATTACTTTCATTATGTATTTTCAGATGCTTATTGATTCTACCGTAGGAAGAGTGGGAGACTGCAGCAGCCTGTAAACCAGAACTAAAGCAATTGTATACATTAGCAGTATGCTGAAACAATGGCACAATACAGGCACAAATTTTCATTAAGGCTATTTTTTGAAGATATGCTTATTACCCTCTTTCCCTTCTACTCTGCTAACAAGTGAACAAAATGAATCCCTCCAACCTGGAACTGCTTCACCTGCATCGAGAATTTACCAAATCTTTAGTGGAGGTAAGACCTGTTCCTTATTATGATATGCAGAATAAGCAACATTAAACCAAATTAAAAATTGGAGAAAAAAAGGCAAGAGATCAGATTCAACTTATATTAAGCAGTAATATATTGTTATATTTAAGACCAGGAAATATTTAAATGCTATTTCCCCTTCGCCATTAAAAATATGACAGAAAATTGTTGTTCTGTATGAAAGTCTTATAGAATATTAAGAACCTGTTTTGTTCGTACAACATGAAGACAGTTTAAGCTCATACAGTATTGGGGAAAACAACCACATAAAGCAGCTGGGAATATGCTTTTCCTCCCTCAGCAGTATTTCCAAATATTGGCAGATAAATATGTTTCAGATTTATTCAGTTACTCTTAGAAGGATCAGACAGTCTGTAATTAGTGTATGCTTATTGCTTTATGAAGGCTGGCTAATATGACTAATTTCTGATTGCTCAGGAAATCCCCCTTTTTGTTGTTTTTTTAAAAACTTATTTCTTTTGTTTTCCTGTACATTCGAGGCACTTATTAAAAGCATGGATTTGGTAAATATTTATTTCAAGAAAGGAAAGTATAGCAGTGTGCAAATTAAACACAAGCATTTTTTGTAAAAGGCTCATTAATTCAGTTTCTCATTAAAAGACAAGAGAGTTGTATATATAAACTACCTGCTCACCGAAGCCATAAAACTACATTTTCTAGCTTTAGTCACAGACACTCTACATCCAACAGTTATTGCTTCTAGCCAGGATTTTTTTGTAACCTGCACTATCTGGAGAACAAGAAACTTGTCAAAAAAACCTAAATTCATGTAAGCTGACAGACAAATATGATTTTACTGACAAACAGAGAGCAGGCTAACTGATTTTCTATGTAATCTATAAGGTCCAATTTTAGAGATCTATGAATTAAGTGATATTAGAAAATACATTCTTGCATTACTTGATTTTTGAAATTATAAGCCCTACTTTTAACCATTTTTTTCCTCCCCTTCACAAGGGCATGCAGCAACTAATTCAGTTTTACAACTGACAATATGAAGAATGCAGTTGACCGGGTATCTTTGTAGCTGTATGACCTACAAGCAGCAGGAAGCATCCCTAAAATGTATTCTTAAGACATAAAGGAATTAAAAACAAAACATGGAACACACTTGCATTACCATTTATGTGCATGACACTTCAACAATATACACGGAAGACTAACACATCTGCTCAGATTTTCATTAAAAGAAGAGTGCAATGATTGATTCTTAAAATGGTGAGCATTTCTTAAAGAGGGATTTATAATTTAAAACCAGAATTGTGGAAACTACTGATGCATGAAGAGACAATGAAACATGAAATCCCAAAAGGAGAATATGCATACTTCACCAGCAAGCTGAATAAAGGTTTAACCAAGCTTTTTCTATACGACTCATTAAATAACTTACTTGCCATAATGACTAATGGATATTTTTCTCTCAATTTTATGATGTTATGTATTCTCCTTAGATCAAAATAAACCAAATTAGGTAACCCATGGTTACTCTCAAAGCACATGAACTGGATTTTATGATGTATAGCAACTTCTTTCACTAAGCCATCACTCAAAAGTAATGAGCAGGAATATTACAGAAAGAAATACGCAACCATAAACTAAGGATGTCTACACACACTCTGAAAACAGAGATCAGAAATTATTTTTCTTTAAACCTGGAAAATAAAGACAGGCTTCTACAAAATGCAACAGGGGAAAGAAATTAACATCACTTAAAAGAAGGCTTATTTGTTATTGCTGGCTTGAAACTCAGAACAGACACGCAGAATATGCCCTGGTCTGTAGAAGTATCTGAGGCAATTAAGAAGTCCCCATGTTTAATCAGAACTTTTTGCTGCTGAACTGCAGGACCAAAAAAAAGGAAAACAAAAATCCTGCAAGAAATGAAATAAGAGCTCAGCCACCACTTGATTTCCAGGTTACAGTGCGTGTCAAAAATCTCTCAGTGACACCACGTCTCAGTCTGTGCCGAGCTGCTGCCACGCTGTGCCAGGCCCCTGAGGCACTGAGAACAGGTAGGTGCCCCGGCTCTGCGGCACCGGGCGAACGAGCTCCTGTCCTCACGTTCTGCTCCCCAAACCCAAACCCAGGCAATGCAACTAGGGCGTGATGCTTAATCTATTCATGACAACCCAACACAGCTGAGGTTTTCTGTTCTCACAAAATCTCAGCTGCTGTCATGTTAGGGTCAGCCTGTCATTTGTTTTAGCAGATCTGGTTTTGATTTCCTCCTGGCTTTTGCTAATACAAAAGAACTTCATTTATCCAGCAATGCATTTGGAATGGTTTCTTGAAATCCATTCACAGCCAGGACAGCATGCAGAGGAGATCATATTCCTAAGGGTTAATGTAAGACAGATAGAGGTTGCCTAAATTAGAACTGAAACAAAGCTTTTGAAATATTTCTCGTTTCATTTCACACCTGAGAGTAATACGTTCTAATTTACATATTTTTTATTTAAGAGGCACATGTGAAATAACTGCTGAAGAATACCAAGAATTTTCATCATACAATTTGCAATTAATAGTATTGTTCAATTGAGGCTTTTCAGAACTGCAGATGAAATCTATTTGCATACTGTATCCCAAGTGTGCTTAATTCATACTTTCATTTTAAAAGAGCTCAATTTTGTTCACCTTAGTGCTATCCATTTTAATGTATTCAGAATAGAACAAAGGTCGACATTCAAATTTATTTTCATGCCAAGTATGTCCCCTCTTAAATTTAAAGCTACCTAGGAAAAAAACCCCTCCAGTATCATAACAAGAAATTGAATAACCTCTCTTTTATTTATTCAATCAATTACAAACTCAAGAGCTGGCTGACAATATAAATAATACAAACATCATGTATTACATGCAGATGCTGTATTTAAAACTCACTCGCATGTGTAAAACTTAAACAGATGAGACACAAAATAAAAAATCTGCTAGATAAAATAAATACTTTTTTGATCCTTACTTATTCCTAAGAGAAATATTCTGTGTATGTAAATCTGTTGGGTTTAATTGTTTAATTGCAGTTTGGGGAAAAAAAAAACAACAAACCAAAAAACAAAACCTGAAGGAGACAATTTTCTTTTTAAGTATTGTTTTCCGACATTATTTCCTTAAATATATTCTGAAATAAAATTAAATACTCTTCCATTTCATGTAGGCACAGATTTCCTGAAGAAACTGAATATTCAAATCAGAAAAAGGAAACTTAGTATTTTATTATAAACTCAAGTTCCCAAACCTATGTAAGTTTTGCATTTGAAATTATATATACTTATAAAATTCTTGTAGTGGCAAGCATCATACACATAGGTGCACAGACGATGAAAATGAACAACAGGTTTAAACTCTGTAAAAATCTGGTGAATTATAGAACATCACATTTCAGTCCACAACACTACTGTAAACCTCAAAAGAAAAAGGTGGAAAAAATGTCATAAATAAACATCCTTTTAACGACACATAAGCAACAGTGCTCCATGTTCCTATCACTTCTTTTTCCACAAGAGCTTTTTAAAATTATCTTGATCACTAATTTGTTAATACTTAACAACATTCTTCTAAAATGACCCTCAAAGCAATACAAAGGCTATGCACAAAGTATGGTTTATTCAACAAATGAGCCCTTTGTGGAAAATCACATCCCTATAAACAAAGGCTTGCCTCCCTGAGTGGAAGCTTTTCACTATTTTTTCTTTTTTCAAACAAATCCTGTTTTCTTTTAAAAAGCAAGGACCTTATTCTAGAACTTCAGGCTTTTGAGTCCATGCCAATTAAAGCTCTAAACATACTGTAAATGAAGAGTTTGGTAAGAATATTGCTTTTCCTCCCTACTCCTTCCCCAGTATGTATCTACAATAAGTGTTAAAAAAAGAAATCAAATAGTTCTGTATTTTATTTCACCTTTCAGGAGAAAAAACAGCTGCAACAAAAGAATGTGTTTGTCCCCCATCCTGGAAGTCAACATGCAGTCCGAATCTAACATTACCGTTCGAGATGCCATTGATGACATCGATACCAACATGTACCAACCACTGTCATATCCATTAAGCTTCCAAGTTTCTCTCACTGGATTTTTGATGCTAGAAATTGTTTTGGGACTTGGCAGCAACCTCACCGTGCTGGTACTTTACTGTATGAAATCCAACTTAATCAATTCTGTCAGTAACATAATTACAATGAACCTTCATGTACTTGATGTAATAATTTGTGTGGGATGTATTCCTCTAACTATAGTTATCCTTCTGCTTTCGCTGGAGAGTAACACTGCTCTCATCTGCTGCTTCCATGAGGCTTGTGTCTCTTTTGCAAGCGTTTCAACTGCAATCAACGTCTTCGCTATCACCCTGGACCGATACGACATCTCTGTAAAACCTGCTAATCGAATCCTGACCATGGGAAGGGCTGTGATATTAATGACTTCAATATGGATCATTTCACTTTTTTCCTTCCTGATTCCTTTCATTGAAGTCAATTTTTTCAGTCTTCAAAGTGCAAGTACTTGGGAAAATAAGACACTTCTGTGCGTGAGTACAAACGAGTACCACACTGAACTAGGAATGTACTACCACATTCTCGTTCAGATTCCAATATTTTTCTTCACTGTTATAGTAATGCTAATTACATACACCAAAATACTCCAGGCCCTAAATATTCGGATTGGTACAAGATTTACTACAGGACAAAAGAAGAAAAACAGAAAGAAAAAAACTATTTCTTTGACCACTCAGCACGAGACTACAGATGTGTCCCACAGCAGTGGAGGAAAAAATGTCGTCTTTGGTGTAAGGACTTCTGTGTCTGTCATAATTGCTCTACGCCGCGCTGTAAAACGGCACCGGGAGCGACGAGAACGGCAGAAGAGAGTCTTCAGAATGTCCCTTCTGATTATCTCAACATTCCTTCTCTGCTGGACACCCATCTCTGTTTTAAACACCACTATCTTATGTTTGGGCCCAAGTGACCTTTTGGTAAAGTTGAGATTATGTTTTCTAGTAATGGCATATGGAACAACTATATTTCACCCTCTACTTTACGCATTCACGAGGCAAAAGTTTCAGAAAGTTCTCAAAAGTAAGATGAAAAAGCGAGTTGTTTCAATAGTGGAAGCAGATCCCATGCCAAATAACGCTGTAATACACAACTCATGGATAGAGCCTAAAAGGAACAAAAAGATCACCTTTGAAGACAGCGAAGTAAGGCAGAAATGTTTAGTACCTCAGGTTGTCACTGACTAGATTTCAGTATTCACCAAAACACATCAAACGGAACATTTGAACAAATTGTAAAAAAAATACTGCCAAATAAGAAAAACTTTTTTAACTATTGGCGAGACTGTATATTTTCAATATATATGTTAAATAGAGTAGGTCTTGTATATTCAATTTCTTCATTATGTAAGATATATGTTGCATGGCTGTTTGTTAGCGTAACACCATGTGTATATTTGTCAAAATATTCAAGTCCTCTTTTTTTAGAAAATAAATAGCCTTAAAGAAGTGCAAACTTTTAAAAATATTTGTATGGCTCAGTTTCTCTGTAAATATAAAAGAATTTTTAAGCAAAAATTGCACTTGGGAATACTTTTCTATAGCCCAAATTCACCATTTTGTATGATATGGTGTTTTTAACTTTAATTCATAAATAGTATTGATCAGAAGTATTCTGAATATTATGCAGCTACAACCTGGACGCATTTTGACCTCATATTTAGATATCCCACCTATTTCAATCTTCTCCAGCATGTGACTACCATGCACAGAAAAAGCCATTTACATGATGTCCTTCAGTGAATGGTTCAGAAACTTTTGGTATCGGGAAAAAAAAAATTCTTGCTGGTCCAAAAACTGACAGTACTCTTAAGAGAAGTAAAAGGTTTTGAATATACTATCTCAGATCCACAATTTCTACCTAGAAAATACACAACTTTGAATAATTACGAAGGACAGGATGGGATAAAAGTCTAAATGAAGGAAAAAAGCATGGATGAGCTGATGCTAAAAGACAACCAGCCAACAGAGTCAATCCTGTGCAACGGCTTGGTGTGACACAAGGACAATTCATACAGACATTTTTCATTCATACCATCTATCTACACAGATATGATTGTTAAATGCCACAGCTAAAGTAGAAGATAATTTTTCTTGCCCTTGATAACTTCATTATTTTCCAGTGTGTTCAGTTCTAGCCATGCAATTGCCTTGCCACAAACCAATCACCAATGCTACGGTATTCCTGCAGTTCTGGGCAGCCATGGCATACCTTTGTTCTACATTGTCATCTCTGATTTCATCCTAAACCTGCATTGAAGAATCAAGAAGCCTTTAATGAAGTTATCATCATCCATAGCACTGTATGCAAGAATTAAGATATTCATCCAAACATAAGTTTTTCAAGTTGTTTGCACCATGCCATGGTTAAAAAATTCTTAACTTTGATGAAACAGTGGCAGGGAGGGGGAAACAAAACAAAAAGCTGCAAAATCAATGAACATGATTTCACTCCTCTTGTTACATAAACTGATCAGTGTGTCACCAGCTACCACTATATTTAAAATGCTAATTCTCAATAACTATTATCTTATATAAAAAAGCAGATCATACCCTTGAATATGAGAGCTAGTTTGACTAAAGTATTACATAAAAAATTAGGATTTCTAAAGCACTTTTTGAAGTTGCATATAAAAAAAGGCACAGTTTTAAGGGAACAAAAAGCTCTTTCCCACTACATTGCTAAATTATCAATCGTATGTGTATTGCCAAAACGGATTTTGTGCTTAAAAAAAAATACTTGTAAAGTACCTCAGTTTACTTGGGCTCATGCCTTAGCTTACCAAAACAGAAGATTCAAAATATAATACTACAGCTCCATATTCCACAAAGAATAGCCACTTATAATCATCCAAATTCTACCTAGAAATGTTATTATCTGAGTGATAATAACTGAGTATGTGAAATGATCGTGTAACATATATTCAAACATATTTTCACTGGCTTTTTTTTGTGGAAACTAGCCCAAAAATACCTTCATTCAACTGTACCCATTTAAAGCACTTTTTTTATCCAAGTTATCTCTGATTTCCTGTAAGAACTGAAATCCTACCTCTTATCTGAGAGTTTACAGAGAGGAAGTAAATGCAATAAGCTGTTTTGGTTTTTTTAATTCCCATATCCTCCATATTTCCCACTTCAAAATTCTTTTGATAATAACTTCTGGAAACAAATGCACCCAAAATATTTAAGCAGAAACATTTTTTTCTTTTTTGTACCCCTTCTTCATTTCCCTTTCAAGCTACCCTCTGTATTTTGAACACTAGGAGTAGAAGGTGGGATGAGTAGGGTTAATATCATACCATGATTTCAGTGATTACTAATCTTCCAATAAAGCATTCTTAAATGAAAGATACTACTCGTTCATTTAAAAAGAAGGAAAGGAGAAATGATAATGAACAGATTAATAGGTCTACATCATGTCCTTATCTGAAAAAAGCATTTAGAAAAGCTTTCAGACTTGAAAGGTTTCTTGACAACATAACCTTACTTTTTAAAATTAAATAAAACCTCAAGAATTACACATTTAGTGTTAAAAGCTCATTCATTAGAAAATCAGATGCAATGAAGCAGCACTTCATAGCAGAGAAAGAGCAGCCTAGGAATTACCCAAAGAGATTAAACCCAGTTTTAAAGGCTATATTGATCACACTCATTGATTGCCTTTATGAATATAAGCAGCTTCATTTTTACTGCTCTTTATCTTCATTAATTTTTTTTAAAAAGGGACTTATACCATCTTGGAACATACTTCAAGGGCTGCAGAAGAGAAGTCTGCATACAGCAGGAAGGAATACAAGTAAGAATACACCCAGAAGCCATCATAAAACAGAATCATACATGATCTGTACCACATGACATTTAACCCAAGACAAAATAAAGAGTAAACTGTGAAGACACACTACATATCCTACAGACACAAGAGGATTTCAGGAGCGATATGAAGGTGTGGGTGCTTGACAGATAGACTAAAACAAATGCAAAGAGGCAGCATCGCTGAACAAAAAAGGGCAAATTTATGCCACAGTATTGTACAATAAGAAGCCCACTACATTCTTAAAAATGATCTCACCACAGTGAATCATTAGTTCAATTACATTTCACACCACTCAGCCTAAGGCAAGCAGAATTGTACAGGACTCCAAAAATATTAATTCCAGCAAACACATCTCAGAAACACAGGCAAGCACTGCCAATTTCCACATGTTCTCTGTCTCTAAAGCATCAGCTGGTAGCTGACTATGTTGTTATTTAACTGCAAATGCATTTCCATTCAGTTTTACACTGTAAAATGAGGTTATCCCACACTAAAAATACCAAAATAAGCAGAGTGCAGTGCCAGTATCTATTAGAATATTCAAGAAGCATACCTTCACACGCTAGTACATCACAAGCACGTGAAACAGAAATGTAAATACATCACAAATATTTCGTTTCTAGTAAGCAACAATTTTTATGGATTACAAGGCATGTAATCCACACATGATAGGAAGGTCTGTTTATTAGTTCCAGGGGAATAGCAGTCACTTTTATACTTTTTAAATATATTAGATTAAAAATGTATGCAGTTGGATACACATCAGACCAATTCACCTCTCTTCCTTCATTTTTATATAAATGCACACATGTATGTCATACATAATTATTATTTATCCATACACATCAGCAGCTGGGTTTAACATCAGCATCTATTTTATATTTATATGAAGGAGGTTTTGGTAAGAGTATCATTGAACTGGACTGACAGGCACTATGTCCCACTACATGTAAATTTAAACATCTTATCTTCCCCACCCTTGTTGGAATTTTTGATTTTTAAATTAAATAATACATTGAAAGGCTACAAAATTTATCCAGACAGAAGAAAAAAATTTCTGAAAAAAATTTCTGTGTTAACCACTAAATATACCATATTGCAGTGCACATAGTACTTATTTTTAAATTGACACATGTGCTAATCATCAAACTTCTCTGACAGTTGAATATTCTAGACTTATGTTTGTTTTCTATTAAAAAGGTTTGAGATGCCAATTGCCATCAAACTCTTTTGAAAGGAGAGAATACAGCATTCTTCAGCAAAGTTTCAATGCAGCATTAAAAAATCTAGAACATGCTAAATTACTCTTCTGCTACCCATTATTCAGACAAAATATCTCCATCATATAGCTAAAAACAATCAGCTTCTGTCTTAAAATTTTCCAGCCTTATAAGAGCCAGATTCCACTCCTACTTCACACATTCTGCCATAATATCACTGAATGTATTTGTCTTACACCAAGAAGAAAGAAGCTGATTCTGTAATTGCTGTTTCCTTTCTGTAGTTCTTAGAACACTCGCGCAATTCAAGAAGCAAAATTAAACCCAGGGTTTAAAAACACATATTAACTGACTAACAGGAAAATCAAAATCAATCAGAGCCAGTAAGTGTTAAATAAGAAGGATGTGAAGAGGGTGAAGAGCACAGGTCCAGTGGCAAAGGGCAGAAGGCAGAAGGAAGCACTCTAAGGCAGCTACGGCCATCAGCACCACAGAAAGGCGGAGGGCAACATGCACTCGTTGTGGAAAAAAATGCTAAACTTATTTTTTAGGTTGCAACAGCCAAAAAAATGTAAGAACCATTGTGTGTGATATGTGGTTGTGCAAAAATTGCTGGGAGGAGAGGGGAGAGCAAGATGAATAGCAGTCCAGAAAAGGCTTTTGATTTAACAAAATACAGAATAAAACCCAAACAAACCAAAAGCATGCACTGCTCTATTACCTCTTTTTGTACTGATGAAGTACAAAGTACACACAGAATACAAGCATTACAAGAAAAGACCTGAAACGTTAAGCATCTGCTCCCAGTGATATATTTTAAAATATGCTACTGAATTTTCCTTTAGTCAGATAACTTCAGTTCATCTGGATGCTTTGAATATGTTTCACTACCACAGTAGGTTTTCAACTACTGCTTCTTTATCACAGTTTAATTATTTTTGTAGAGTAATAAATTGAAGGCGATACATCATTAGGCATCTTTATATTCTCCACTTCTTCACTTCAGTGATTACTATAAATTGAAACAGAATGGGAGAAATATCTTCTTGTGTATTTACTTTATAGATTTCTGTATCATCTTGTTTTCCTGTTTTACAAAGAAATTCTCGCACAACAAAAAGAAATTTACTTGAAATGAAAAAACCAGAAGATTTACAGTCAAAGCTGTGATAGGTACACAACCTGAAATTATTAAACGAATTCTTTTTACACTTTGAATGAATTGTATCCTTTGCATATAAGCATTTCTATATCCCCATTCTGATTCCTGACACTGCAGCCAGGCAAGCAGGCAGGCAGGCTGAGAGCACAAAGCTGTTGGCACATAGCACACTCTCGTTTCCTTTCCAAGATGGGTTTTTGGAAATACACTTTCGGTTCCTGTTACCCTGATACGATCTCTAACTTCCTACCATATACTGTAACAGTTTAACCTGATACCATATCTAATAAACAAATCAATGTCACTGCCGAAACAACACTGCTGTAAAATCTGTCACTCTGGCTATGTCAGACTGCTATTAACATAGCTGTATTAGCACAGTTTTACTTTATGTGTACCAGGAACTCTCACAATCTGTTGTGAGATTTTACTTCAAATTAAACTCAATTTTCACTCAGTTAGTAGGGGAAAAAAACCACAGTAACTGTGGTGCTACTCTGTACCACAGTTTCTTCCAAATTTTATTTCAAAATATTTTTCATAAATCCCTGTCACAAACAGAGAGAAGGGGTAAGTAGGAGTAAAGGACAGCTTCCCACATTAGTACGTTATTACAAATATCAGTGATAATTTGTGTACTAGGCTGCATTTACAATGGGTTGAAAACATGCTTAAGGCAAAAGAACATGAGAAAGGAACACTATTTGCCATGTATGTATCATCACAAAACAAAAGGTGAATGTGAGCACTGCTGTTGTAAGACACCTTAATAATAATGAGGAGCTAAGAGCTTTAATAGCTAGTGTGACCTATCAGTGAACGAGAATAAACAAAAAAAAATATGTGAAAATTGGTTGATGAGCTCAATATGATGCAGAAATGTGCACTTGCAGCCAAGAGAGTCAACTGTATCCTTGGCCTCGTGAGCATCCCAGGAATCTGGCCAGCAGGAAGAGGAAGGTGATGGTCCCTCTACTCCTCTCTCCTGAGAGGCCACCTGGACTGCCGGGTGCAGCTCTGGGGCTCCAACCCAAGAAATATGCTGACCTGATGGAGACATCAGAGGGCTGGAGCAACTCTCCAATGAAGACAGCTGAGAGTTGTTATTGTTCAGCCTGGGGAAGAGAAGGCTCTGAGGAAACCTCAGAGCACCTTCCAGTAGCAATGGGTCCTACAAGAAGGCTTTTTTACAAGGGCATGTCATGCCAGACAAGGGGGAATGGCTTCAAACTGAAAGAGGGCAAGTCTAGATTAGATAGTGGGAATTAATTCTTTACTGTGAGAGTGGCGAGGCACTGGAACAGGCTGTCCAGAGAAGCTGTGAATCTCCATCCCTGGAAATATTCAAGGCCTGGTTGGATGTGGCTTTGAGCAACTAGTGGAAGGTGTCTAAGCTCACGGCAGGGGGGTGGAAGTAGATGTCTTCAAGATCCCCTTCCAAACTAAACCCTTCTGTGATTCTATGAAGAGAATCTGTGAGTAAAGATTATGTTATGGACATATAACCTTCTACAGTCAAAATTCCTAAAATGGAAGCATATAGCTCATCTGCACTTGCATTAAACAGGAATGAAGTATAAAAAAGTGCACATGAAGGTAAGTTAAAGATATCTTTAAAAGATTAATATATGCAGAAGTTTTTAATAAATCTTGCCACAGTTTTACAGTATACAGTGACAATTCCAGAGCAGCTTAAACAAATTAGAATAAAAGTGGAAAACTTTTAATTCAGTCACTGATTTTTTTCTTGTCTCCTGAATTTTTTTCTGTCATAAGTTTCTACAGTTCTGGTTTGCGAATGAGGTCTGCTAAAACTGGGCAAAGGGGGAGGGAATCTTTCAAATTGTAGACAACCTGGCAGAGAAACAGTATGTTCTCAAAATAATAAGAAGTTCCTTCTTTTAATGAGGTTAGGTTTCCACATTTTTCCCTGAGACTACATGAAAAAAAGTATGAGGACCTGCTAGTTTTCAGCTGAAGGAGGTCTACCTTTAAGATAACAAAGCCAGTAATCAGACTTAATGCTTGTGAATAACTGAAGGTTGGACCTGAAAGGTAAACACATAAGATGACTGGACTATTTTATGTTTTAAACAATAACTGAAAAGAGTTGATAAAATGCTTAAACAATATTTGAAAATTATGTGCATGAGTTGCACGACAAAGAGAAAAAACTACTCCTGTGAAAACACCTGTTTTTAAAGCTGTTTCCTACGAAGAATTAAATCTTACTCTACACTTCTCATTACTTTGTGTTACATACAGTAATAGCTTCATTGATCTTTTAGGCAAGACAATAGTAACAATAGTTACAGAGATAACTAGTAATAATAGTTACAGGGATACTGGCTCCCTGGACCAGTACAAAGATCCAGGGCCTGAACTGAACAAAGATTAGTCTTCACTCTTCTTTTCATAGCTGTTTGGTTAGATTTTTTTTAACCAGAACTGACTATATTTCAATTACAAATGAATAGAATAGAATTGGTTATTATGTTTAAGATTTGAACAACTAGTATTTACTTAAAGAATTACAACAAAATTGTGTCTATAATCCAATTTTTCAATTATTTTATACTTCTGAATTTGCCAGGCCTCATTTTCCAGTCCTTAGCTCTTGCCAGTTCTTTTCCTGCTAATCCAAGAGCCCTTCTGTGGTCCTTTATTTTCTCCCCATGAATGCACCTCTACAGTCTTAATCTTCAAGAAAAAGAGCCCACTTAATTGCCCACTGTGACAAGTATAATTGCATTTATTCACAGGTAACCACAAAACTGTTTTTATCTGTAGAGCACAATTCCCCATACCATTTGCACAAGTGCAGATTTGTCTGACATAGCTGCCTGAATGCAAGAACAGAAACAACATTGGTAAAGCAATCCCAGCAAGGACATGGTTCAATTCCAAAGCTTTACGGTTTACTTGTCCCTGTTCCTCTCTTCCAGCTCCCCTAGTAACAAAATTATCTACTAAGACTGTGGAGCAACTGTGAGGTGAGGAGAATATGGCTTATTTACATACCTGCTTTGGGCAAAAATAACTTACAGGGAGGTTTAAGTCATCTAAATTTATGCACATAAATCTATAATGCATCTACACAACTTCTTTAATCAATTCAGTAAGCAAAACACACAAACTTGTCTGACAACACGTATTTTCCATAAAAAGGTAATTGACTATCATTAATTCAGCTTTACAGCCCTGAATTATTCTTTCAAATTAATTCAACTTGCCTATTATTTTTTAGAGTAACTTTGTATCTACTTGACATTGATATCAACAGAATCACCACCTCCTTCTGAACGCTGGAACAACACAAGTTGGACTCTCTCCTTCCCTACTCAGTATGGAATTTCAAACTAATGCCTCTGGGAACTTACCACTTTTGTGTAATATCCTAGTTAGTTGTTGGTATCCTTATTCTATGGAAGAACAAATTACCCTGCCTTCAAAGACAAAACAAGAGCACTTACTGAAAAATCCTACTATTGTCCATCTTTATGAACAATCTGGAAACAAGCATATTAATAAGTTTATTCCATGATAGGTGTCTTTCTGTTTCCAGTCAGTCATGGATTTTTTTTTTGTTTTTGTTTTTTTGTTTTTTTTTTTTTTTTTGTTTTGTTTTGTTTTTTTGGTTTTTTTTTTTTTTTTTTTGTGTGTGTGTGTTTTTTTGTTTTGTTTTGTTTTGTTTTTTTTGTTTGTTTTTTTTTTTTTTCTTTTGGTATTTTAAATTTTTTGTATCTAAACTCTGTATTTGCAATGAATGCATTCAGTGGCATAAATACATTGTTTTATATACATTGTTTTCCAATTGTAGTTGTTGTCTTTGCTTTGTCACTACATTAGAATAGGCCTTCAGCCAGGAGTACCTTCTTTCTTGATTGCCAAAAAGCCAGTATTTCACAATCTAATACTGTCTTCTCAGCAAGCTTTCAGCTTTCAAGTTTGATTAAATACATTTGCCCCACCTACTGAACAGAAGATCCTCTGCAATGGAAAATTAACTCTTTCGAAGACGAAACACTGAAAACTGGGTCTATTCTCAGTTTGCCCTATGCACCACAACGTGCCACTCTGGCAGCAAGTGGCTTCAAAATACAGTAAGTTTGTTTATTATAAGAGAACACAAAATAACATTTCCTGTATTAGAAATTGGTGACTTTTAAGCACTGGCTGCACAGGACAAGTAGTCTAGGCTCCCAACATTGTTCTTCCACACATTTCGGAAACATGCAATGATTCAGTTTTTCTGTTTTAATTCAGTGGGTTGTGAAAGTAACATCTTTTGGGTTTTGTTAGCTGACTTTCAGATCTATATGCATTTACAGATACTTCTACTGAAACTTCTCATTCTCTTATCCTCAATTTTTTGAAAATCATTTGCTACCATCTTTATTTGATCTTCCAGTAAACATTCTAATCCAATGCTCACCTCTTTCCTTGGTCACCACAAGTCACCTGTCCATTTTATCAATTTCTATTCTCCCACTCTATTGCTGAATCTGTTTGTTCAAAAAGAAATAAAAACCACTCTGTTTTCTCACACATACAATATTGAAGTGTTATTTCTGAATGAACCATGTTCTTCTGTTCAACCACTGGGTTACACACTAATAAATGCTTCAGCCCCAGCAGAAAGACAAAGATCAATATTAGAAACTGCTTCTCAGCGTTATTTCTTTGACCACTAAACAACTGATTTCAGCATTGGCCATAGATAAACAAAACTCAGCTACCCTCAGCCAGCATCCCTAGAAAAATACATGTGACATTGCTCCACACCTTCCCATGGACAAGTGATCATCTTCTGAACTCAAACCACCAAGTCTGATCATCTTGAAGATCACTACTCTAACCTTTACTATTGAATCTCCAAGTATATAAATGCTCAGAAAGAGGGAACAGAGAAAGTTATAAATGCCAGTTCCTACCAGAGCTTCAGCCAGTGCCTATGTATACTTTAGCCAGAAACATAAAGCTGCCATTTCCTTGCAGAACCTCCACCCAGAGTAGAACAGACAACTGGATCCACAGTGTTTCAGATGTATCATTCTAGCTGTAAATGGAACTAGAGGACTAAATTTTTCCATCTAGTTAGTTGTTTGTGTCACCAACTTAAGAGCCCTAGCTCTTCATGGTTTACTTAAACTTTTATCCCTGTTGAAACAGATTAAGAATATACCACAAATTTAGAAATGACATCTCTCTGTTTTGTTGATATCGCTGCATTCATCTATTGTTTGGAATTGTGTCATTCCACTTGCCTTTCTCTTCATGACCATACACACATAGCTTTTACTTTGTTTATGTAATATGTAAGAATATGGCAAATTATTTTCAAAATCTTGCCATCTACTCATTCTCTCTACAATGTATTCATAATTTACAAGTTGCAAAAAGATAATCTCTCAAAGACTCACCACTAACCTCTGTGTCCCTTCCTCTCTCTCAGTCAAAAGTACTTCTTTTAAACTTTTTTTTCATCTCTGGTCTGGTCAATTTTTAATTTTTTTTTATCAATATGGAGTTTTTAAAGTCACTGCACAAAAATTACTAGATTCAAAGGCCAACAGAGCTTGCAGACATCTTTTGGTCTTGCTAGTTTTTGTATGTCACCTGGAAACAGAAACCCAGAGCTTTTCTTTCTACTTTTAATTATGTAGTTCTATTGAAAAAGTATGACTATCTAGTAACAATACTTTGTGTCAAAACTCAAAGATGCCCTAGGATCTTTACTAGTTACACAATCATAACTGCTTCAAACCATCTAAAAATAAAAAAAATCCTCTGAATTTTGCCTGTATTTACCCTGTATTTGGCTGAACACAAGCTTTCATTAATACAAGTCTATCTGTGTTGCTGTTTCTCTCACATCCTTTCATATCTCCACTCTTATGACACACCTTAGCTAACAAATACAAAAATTACTGTTCAAACACTTGAAAAGATCAAAGGGTAAAGCAAAACAAGGTCCAAACCTTGCTTCTGTTGGGAAACAAATACGCCTTAAGAGCAAAACAGAAACAGGCTTGGTATTATTCCTTTCTGCTCTATAGGGATACTTCGAGAAGAAAGTAGGAAAATTTTGTAATTAAAGAAATAGAATATAAGTACAGTTTTTAGTTTTTAGAATTGCACATTTAAATTCAATCATTGCAAAATAAACAAACAAAAATTGGAAAAAAACCAAACAACTGAGACCTGGCCTTCACACTTACACCTATTCGTGAGAAAAGATAGGATGGTGTAATTGCCAAGATATTCTTCCACAATTTCCCTTTTCATCACTCCTTTTATTCTTCACTTCTAACCAGTTCTTCTTTCAAAATTCGCAAGTTCCTTTATTTCAGAGCATTAGGTGACACTACAAGCTCCAGATATATCCTCTAGCTCACAAAACTCCAGACCACATGATGTATTACCAAAGCAAATGGGAAACACTGCAGCCACAGTAATTTTAAGAAGTATGGAGTACTGGCTTAATCTCAAACACTGAACTGAATGTGCTACCAATGCAAACACTATTTGTGCCTCATGTGCCTGTCCATACACAGTTCAAATGCCTAATAATTTATCAACTGCACGATGGGTGCAGTTATTCTGCTGTCCTGACAGTAATTCCTCTCCAGGCAGAAAACACTTTGTGTCAGTCCATCAGGTTCCTCCTCCCCATCCTTAGTTATTGTCCACTATCATTTCTTTCCCACTGGAGTCCTCTGAACCTTTAGAAGTGAATAAATTAAGAGTTGTCAGGCCCTAGATTTTACTCTGCACCTGCTAAAGCCTAGCTTAATGTAATACTGGCCTACAACCAAAACCTCTATACATTAGATCATACAATCACAGTCATAACTGATCATAATAATGAAATAGCAGCAAGCAGATTTAGGGGACAGATGACAGGGAGTCATAAAGAGTAAAGCTTTCCAGAAAGATAAGGAACAAAAGGTGTGGACTGATCTGTAACTGAAAAAGAAAAAAGCAAAATACAGAAAATAGTCTTTGATGGGCCCGGAATATGGATAAAAACTTTTAGGAATACTCCACATGCTACAGCAAAAGCAACTTGAAAACACCACATTTAACTTCTGACACAGCCTTACTACTGGGCTATCAGTAACACATCACTTAGGAACAGGTTAATACCACGACAGAAAGTGGAATATTAAACCCATTTTAAAACATCTGACACGTGCTTGAGACTAAAATGACCAAACACTTAATAGTACAGCAAAATCAATTTTTTGAGTAGTTACAGCTAAAAGATTAATGTCATCAATACCAGAAATCAAAATAATGCTTACATGAAAAAATAGTTTAATATGGCAAACTTGAAACTTGTTTACGGTTGTTTAAAGGAAACTCGGCATGAAGAAATCCCAGAATTACAATTATACTTGGATTCTTTTTCTTGAACTGTATGCTTAAAGAAAATTAAACTTCAAACCCTGGTAATTTAAAGGATACGTTGAATAACGAAATTGCAACAGGATTTTTTTCTTGCACCAATTCAAACTTAAGTCTTTTCTCTCATGTCCCTGTAATTATTTAGTGTCTTCTACTGAAATGGTTAGAAAAAGAATGCATGCCAAAGATTAGGTAAAACATGCAAAATATTTACTTAAAATGCTTTGTCTAACATCAGGTTTCCAAGCTAGGAATCCTAGTCGCAGCAAAACACAATTTGATGGTAAAATCTGTATGCTCTGTCTGCCTTGCTCAAAGAGGATAAAGAGGTCTCACAGTATTGGCTTCTTAATAATGAAAAGTTTTATTAACTTTTGAAAGTCATTCTGTTACATGCATATTAATTTGTATCTTACAGTCAACAGTTCAAATCAATGAACTTGTTACATACTACCAAGATTCTTCTTTATTTCAAAAGCCAACATGAAAAAAATTGACCTGCCTACAAGAAAGGGTGTGTTTTGGCATGGAATTCTACACATAAATATTTTCACATCAAATTGTTGCAAAATCTTCCACCTTATGGTAACAGAATCTTGCGAGAAACATAAAAAAAGCAAACTAAAAACCAACTCAACTGAAAAAGGAACAACATGAAATTGAAGAACATGGAGTTTACATTCAGCTACAGAAAGGCACAGTATTTTTTAGTCCAGACCATTTCAGTGAAGGTCTGGCAGTGCTAGTGCTAACACCACTGGGGACAGAAGAAAAATGTTTTAGCAGGATATTTGCACTTCCTATGGATGCGGATGCACCACCTGAAGCAGTGGCACTAATGCAGATGGCTCTGAGCCAGTAATACAATTCAGTCATTCTCAGCAAGACTAATTACCCCAGGCAAAGAGTCATGCAATTAAAGTCATGTAATTTCTATTAATCAAATGAGTTCACTTATCCCTACAGAACAACGCATTGTGCTACACACACATATGCTATATTATTTTGGAGGACACTAGGTATTGCACAAGCCAGCAAAGGCATCCAAGTCCCTAAACAAAAGCACCATGAAAGCAACATTTACCTCAAGTCTGGTGTGTGTTGATTCTTCTGAGAAACTGTGCGTGGCAGTATTAGTATCACCAAATCTGTCTGCTCTGTGTACTAGCAGTGAGAGACTTTAACATGACAGTAACCAAGTCCATCCTCACTTTAACAGCAGTCAACATAAGATCTGGCTTGGCAATAATACACTGTAAATTACTGCTTGGAATAAAAGAAAAAAATTAAGCTCATCACTGAACAGGATATAGGAAGAAGGCGGCAGTGAAAGAGAGCTGCCACAGTATCCATGGCAGGTGTTCAGACAGTTTACCATTGCAGGTTTAGTAATACTTGTGCACAGATACGTAACACATATTGAATGTTATTGCAAGAACTGTAGCAGCTAAAATGAAACAGCTTTTAGACAACAATATTTAACCTGAAGAACAAATATTGCAGTCAGCCAATCTGCAATCACTTCAGAGTAAGTCACTGTGTATTAGCTAGACTACATATGCTATTTTAATACTCAATTATAAACTACACCGTGGAAACCACAGCTAAATAGACAGGCTAACTGGTATAAAATAAACTAGTTTAATACTTACTACTGAAATAACGAATTAGAACTGTTGTTTCCTGAATATTAGCTAGTAGTGCTTAGTATTTTGATAAACACAAAACAATATTCATCACTCATCCCAAATACTAAAAAACTAAAAGAGAAATAAAGTAGCATCTTTCTTAAAAACAGTCAGACAGTTTGCCTTCTTTTCCAGAAAAGGGGTGTAAAAACTGATACAGGGCACTTACTTCACATAGTCAGTATTACCTTCCTTTTCCTGCTCACTGCATTCTCCTAGACCAGAGTGACATGATAGCTTCTGAGGGTCAGTTTTTGCAGCACTCAAGTAACACAATGAACTATGTGAAGTTACATGAATGTCAGTCACAACCAGAAAGGAAGAAATTGTGTCAGAGGGTTGAGCTGAATTGAACATCTTTGAGGAGATTTAATCAATCTCATCTAAAGGAATGATAAGAAGAGGCTGAACTGAAGCGATAGCATGAAATTTCCAGTCACATTGTCCTACTAATATCCCAGGTGGTATCTGGGAACAATGCCCAACAAACCAACTTGTGAAGAACATTTTACATAAAGCATTCCAAATTTAAAAACAAACAAACAAATTAAACAAACAAACATAAAATTTGGGAAAGGAGCGGAACATCTACAAGAGACACAAAGGATTTAGAGCAGATCACCTCACTGAGTCCTCCTACTCCAAGGCAAAATCATCCCTATCTAATTATCCCTACTAATTGCAGAGGAGTTGAATTAGATCAGCTTTAAAGGTTCCCTCCAACCCAAGCTATTCCTTGACTATATGGTTTCATTCTTGGTACATCCTTTGTCTAAAACACTTCTACAAAGGCTTCAAACACTACTTCACAGATCCCCTAAAATTACCATTTCTGGCAGAACTCTTTCCTAACATTTTAGAAAAAAATTCCTTTGCTTCATTTCAGGCCCATTATTTACTGTTTCAATCACAGTGCATATGGAGAGCCATTAACTCCCTTCCCATCTGAGAAATCTTTGTTTATCGGAAGAACATTACTCTCCCTCTCATATACCTCTTCTCCAAACCACAGCCACACATTTCCACTTCCTCCACCCACTGACCATTCTCAAGACATTCAGCCACCATTGCTGCAGTGCTTAGGAGTTTCTCCAATTAACCTATATCTTCCTTCAATGAGGTGCTTCAAAAGGGACTTGATACTCTGTTTGAAGCATGAACAAAAGATTATTTTCAAGTGCCTTGCACACAACACCCTTCATTACAAAGATCAGCACAAACTTCTTTGCCAACAATGTCACTCTGCTACAAAATAAATGAACAAATGGCTTGCACTCAATTTGTGAGGAACTATCAACCCTCTCTGCAGAACTGTAATCCATACAGTCATTTCTCCTGCTCCTCCTCTTAACTATAATTATTCATTGTGAGGACTCCGAACTTGTCTGAAAGAGAAGTAAAATCAGTTCAGGTAAGACGTATCTTCAATTTGCTAAGAATATTCTTCATTCTAATCCTGTTTCCCACCATACTTTCCGTTCTTCTCTGCTTGATTACTGGTAGTAAATTTAATAAGGATATATGCCATATTACATCACTCAAATCATTAATGAAAATACAAGCCAGCTACAGAACACGTTTTAACAACACCCTGCTTGAAATACTGCTGGATAAGTGAACAACAGATGAAGGCTTTTGGGGTACAGCTTTCTCTGAACTTCTGCATTCACTGTATGACATTTTCATCTGGATTCTATTGCTGATCCTGCTAGTGTGACACGGTGTCAAGAGCCCTATTTAAATCAATGGTGTCAAGAGCCCTATTTAAATCAAACTACAAGACAGTCATTGATCTCTCTAGTCCCAAGGCCTGTTATGCTGCCAACAAAGAAAATACAGTTGGTTAAACAGGATTCACTCCTGATAAATCTGTGTGTCCTACTATTTAACAGCACTTTTATATAGATTCCAACAAACAGTTTATTTATTCTAGAGTTCCTTTGCTTAAGGAAGTCAGGTTAGTTTGAATTGTCTAAAACAGGTGGCAGTAAGGTCTATTTTCAATAAAACAAGCTTTCCATTAGATTCTGGAATCTAACCTCTCCCCGCAGAATTCACAAAGACAACCACTAAGAACAAGGAGATTACTCTGAAAAGCATCTGAGATACAATTTTTGTATTTTATATTAGAATATACATATAGTTCATATTTATATTTATTAATGCTATAAATCTTTATATACATACACATGGTATTATACCCACACACACACATATATATACACACATGCTATATACATGTACATAAAGGAACATGCTCTTGTGTCCATGAAATAAGCCCATCAGCATCAGAGAACAAGAAGGAAAAAAATATTTTTTAAGCCTCTAATATTTAGGAAGATATTGCTCTAATTAATAATATTTTCAAAGATGTGGAAAACACAGCCCATGTTGTCTCCCTCTATAAAGCACTATTTTGTATTAGTGTGTGAAACAAACTGGGTGATGAGCTGCAGTACCAGAGATAACTTCACAGTCTTTACAACAGTGTTCCCTTTCAGTGGAAACTTCAGGGTACTACACGTAGCAGCAATACCAGAAAAGTGCACTGAAACAGAGAAACCTGTTATCTATTCCATGTGAACAGTGGAAAAGACAAGGTCCCACATTGCAAACCACATTAAACAGGCATTTTCCTCCTTCCATTGCCTCTAATGCTACTCTAAGACATGTATCAGCTTTATCCAGGGTTTTTTCTTTTCTAAATCATGTATGATCCATATTCTTTACTCTAGAAAAATGCTAAGTCAAAGTTATTTCTAGCCTCCATAAGACTTTTTCACATCCAAGATTCCTGTTACCATTGTGCAGATGTCACTAGCTCTGGGGGACACTTCAGAAGACCAGGCTACCAACACCTATATTATACCAGCTACAAAGAGGCCTTCCAGGCATAACCAAATTTTTTTTTCAAATTGTGTTTCCCCAGTATCATGCATTCTCTAACTAATTTCAGTTGTTTCCAGCCCAGAAATACTTCTTCCCAAGTTGCATTTCTTTTAATTTCCCTTAAGTCTCCTATTGTGATGTTAAGCCTAAAAACTGGCCCAAGTAAGGTTTGCTCCCTCCTTATAAAGGATTTTCCTGGTTTTGGCACGAAAAGAGTTAAGTTTCTTCATAGTAGCTGACAGGGGCTATGTTTTGGATTTGTGCTGGAAACAGTGTTGATAGTACAGAGATGTCTGCATTATTGCCAAGCACAACTCAGCAGAGTCAAGTCCTTTTCTGCCCCTCACCCCACTCCACCAGTGAGGAGGCTGGGAGTGCACAAGGAGCTGGGAGGGAACACAGACAGGTCACCTGAGCCCAACTGATCCAAGGGACATTCCACCCCATACAGTGTCATGCTCAGCAAGTAAAGCTGGGGGAAGAAGGAGGGAGACATTTGGAGTGAGGGTGTTTGTGTCCCCATCTGATGGAGCCCAGCTTACCTGGGTACTGCTGAACAACTGCCTGCCCATGAGAAGTGGTGAATGAATTTGTTTTGCTCTTCTTGCATGCCTGGCTTTTGCTTTACCCATTAACCTGTCTTTATATCAGCCCATGGGTTTTCTCACTTTACCCATCCAACTCTGCCCCATCCCACCTCCACTCATGGACGGTGAGCAAGCAAGAGGCTGCATGGGCTTGGCTGCTGGCTGGGTTTAACCACAACAGGCACACAATACATACATAGCATTTTCTCCACTTCAGCTACACTTCAATAACTGACACTGTTTTGTTATTTCTTTAGAAGTATTTAGTTTTAATGTAAGGTCATAGGTCTCTTTGCCCACCCTCTCTTAAATTGCATGGAAGGCAATGTTTTCCTGGAATAACTTCTATATTGAAGACACCTGAAACTGTATTTTAATAAACCCCTTCTCCTTCATTTTATGACTGCACAGCTCAGTCACAGACCAAGCTGGAGTTCACAAACAAGCAAAACTGTGGTAGAAAAGCCTGCATTGAAACATTACACACTCAGAAGAACATTTAAGCAAACAGATTTACTTCCTGAGACATAAATTATAATACAAGCATATATAGAGATGAGGAAGTTATCACTAAAAGAAGTCTAGGCATTTATATTAATAATGATGACATCATTTATTAGCATTTAACCAGAAAAAGAGAGAAATCCTTCATTGTCCAGAGCTAGCTCTGTGTGAAAAAGGCATATTGTATATGTGGCTCTACGCAGATATTTACTATATGTAATCTGATAGATAGAAAAGTTATACTATATTAACATTAGAATAATATAGTGAATGTAGTTTTGTAATTAACAGTAAGTTATAGTACAATAGAAGCTGTGTATGTGTGTTATATTTTTTTGCTCAAGAAGAGAAATTCCTCAGCACAGAGATAACATTCACAGAGGCCCCTAAACCTTACAGAGGCCTCTAAACCTTCTAGTGAAGAAGAATTTATGGCCTCTTATCCACAGAACCTAACTTTCTCAAGGACGTATGCTCTCATGCGTTCTTTTAATTAACAGAAAACTTTTGTGACAAGAAACAGCTGAAAATTACTCGTTTTACGTAAGATATGAATAGTCATAAACTGAAGGCTTAAAAAAGAAGACTTCTCTTTGTTCGGGGCCCTTCTCCTTCCTAGCCTTTGTCTGGGAGGGAGGGGGGACAAAAGCCCGGGCTACCTTCTTTGCTCTTGTTGTCTCATTATTTGTCCTGTCTCTGAAAACTTTTTTTTTTTAAACTTTTATTATTGTATTAATATTTTTGTAACCAATTTTTATTCTTTATTAAATATTCATAAATTTTAAAAAAACGAGTGATTGGCGTTTATCACAATTTGGTAGCAGAGGTCGGTTTAAAATACCCCACTGCGGGTGCTGTGGGAGGATTAGAGACCAGGGAGACGCGTCCCGCCTGCATTAGGCGGCCCCGGCTCTGGTCCTCGCAGAGTACCCCAGAAAGGGGTAAGATCCAAGGACAAAGGGAGACAATAAGGCAAAGAGAAGGGAAAGAATTCCCTAAAAACCGCAGTAACCAGCTCCTAACATCAAAGTGTGCACGAAGAATAAAGACCCAAGAACAACGGAGTGGTAAGAATTGCTGGGACTGGGGGTGGCGGCGTTTGGCGCGGAACGGGGGCTGAAAGTGTGTGTCTGAGAGGCGGGCTGGGGTAACACCCAGACCTTCCAAGCGAGAGCGGAGTCCCCTACGCTGCGGTTCCGTTGTCCCGCGAGGGAGGCGGCCAGCACCGGGACGAAAGTGAATGGTAAAAAGGAGTGAGAGAAACCCCCCAGGAAAAAGGTAAAGTGTGTGAAAAAGGGGACCCTAAAAAAAAAAAAAAAAAAAAAAAAAAAAAAAAAAACAAACCCAAGAGCACCTGGGGTTGGGAAGGGAGAACCCCCCAACACTGTCAGATTGAGGGTTTGGTGAAGGGCATTGTCTGCCCGGGTTGATAACCAGCTGGATTGGAGGAAGCAATTCCGAGACATCCAGGGTTATGTTAAATTCTGCAGAATCTAGGAAATAAACCCAAGAGCACCTGGGGTTGGGAAGGGAGAACCCCCCAACACTGTCAGATTGAGGGTTTGGTGAAGGGCATTGTCTGCCCGGGTTGATAACCAGCTGGATTGGAGGAAGCAATTCCGAGACATCCAGGGTTATGTTAAATTCTGCAGAATCTAGGAAATAAACCCAAGAGCACCTGAGGTTGGGAAGGGAGAACCCCCCAACACTGTCAGATTGAGGGTTTGGTGAAGGGCATTGTCTGCCCGGGTTGATAACCAGCTGGATTGGAGGAAGCAATTCCGAGACATCCAGGGTTATGTTAAATTCTGCAGAATCTAGGAAATAAACCCAAGAGCACCTGGGGTTGGGAAGGGAGAACCCCCCAACACTGTCAGATTGAGGGTTTGGTGAAGGGCATTGTCTGCCCGGGTTGATAACCAGCTGGATTGGAGGAAGCAATTCCGAGACATCCAGGGTTATGTTAAATTCTGCAGAATCTAGGAAATAAACCCAAGAGCACCTGGGGTTGGGAAGGGAGAACCCCCCAACACTGTCAGATTGAGGGTTTGGTGAAGGGCATTGTCTGCCCGGGTTGATAACCAGCTGGATTGGAGGAAGCAATTCCGAGACATCCAGGGTTATGTTAAATTCTGCAGAATCTAGGAAATAAACCCAAGAGCACCTGAGGTTGGGAAGGGAGAACCCCCCAACACTGTCAGATTGAGGGTTTTGATAACCAGCTGGATTGGAGGAAGCAATTCTGAGACATCCAGGGTTATGTTAAATTCTGCAGAATCTAGGAAATAAACCCAAGAGCACCTGAGGTTGGGAAGGGAGAACCCCCCAACACTGTCAGATTGAGGGTTTTGTGAAGGGCATTGTCTGGCCAGGTTAAAGAGTGTAAAAGTGTGTGGAAAGTAAAAGGTACCTTGTAGTTGTGATTGTTTTGTAGTGTGTGAGATTAAGTGAAAAATAGAGTGGAGTGAATGTGGACGAATGAAAGTATAGAAAGTGTAGATTTTTATTTAAGTTTTATTATAGTTCCTCAGAGAAGATAAATTGTATTAAGAAATAGTGTGGGAGAAAGAAGAAAAGTAGTTTTTGTGGGGGTAAAAGGGAAGGTGAACAGAGACAGGGATGGGTAGAATAGAGAAAATTTTGAAAGAAAAGGGATAGAAGTCCAGTGGGGAGAAATCATCGACAGAGATACCACCCTAAGATCGTCCCCTGGGAGTTGCACTGCCGGCTCCGGTGTTGGTGCCTGTCTCAGTCCCAGTGCTTGCCCCAGGTTCTGGCTTGTCGCTTGTTTCTGCCCCAGTTTCCATCCCAGGCAAGAGTCCGCTGTTCGCAGCGGCAGCCCAGCCGGTTTCTCCCCTCCCCCCCCCCTCGCTGTTCGCAGCGGCGGCTCAGTCGGTACCCGGCCCCCACCCCGGTCCCTCTCGCTATTTTCCCGCAAAGGCTTTTTCAGCCTCATTCCCAGTATTTTGTTTGTTTGCTAGTTTGTTTTGGCAGCACTGAGCGTTGCCGCCACTGCCTTGCTTTTGTTGGAAGCGGCGAGTACGGTCGCCATGAGCCACGCGGGGGGGTGGCCGCGTGGTGGCTTAGCCGACCCTGGAGGGTCCCCCCCCCCCCACGGCGGCGGTGGCGGCAGAGCGGCCGGTTCCCCTCCCTCCTCCCCCCAGCAGCGGCGGTGAATCCCCCTCCGCTTGCGGCGCGAGGGGGGGGGCTTTTCCCTCTCCCCTCCCCCCCCCAGCGGCGGCGAGCCCCCCTCCGCTTGCGACACGGCGGCGGCAGGGCGGCTGGTTCCTTCTCCTCCCCCCCCCAGCGGCGGCGGCGGGTTCCCCGTCACCCCCCCTCCCGTTCGCGGCGGCGGCGGCGGCGGCGGCGGCGGGGCAGCGGGCTCCCCCCCCCCCTTCCCCCCTTCCTGGCGGCGGTTCCTCCGCTGTCGGTGTGTAGCAGGTTGGTCCGGTCCCTAGCTGCCTCAGTAGCGATTCCAGCTCCGGTGGTGCTGGGCGTTGACTGCCGGAGGCGGCTGGACCCGCCAGCGTGGGCCATGCGGAAAGCGCGGCCGCATGGAGGAGACCGGAAATTGCTTCCCCTTCGGGAATTCCGGTGGCAGACCCCGCCCATGCCCCGTCCTTGGAGGACCAAAAAACTCAGTGATCAGTCCTCCAGAGCTCCCCACTTCCTGTTGGGGAAGCCGTTCCCTTGGAAACCGCAGTCAATGCAGATCTTCTCAGGAAGAAAGGGAGACGGGCGGCCGCACAGCCGTGCCATGGCAGAAGGCTGCCCGGTGGAGGCGGCGGCGCCGAGCCGCGCGTGGGACGCGCAGCTCCCTGCCTGCCCCTCCTCCAGCTCGCTTATCAGCGCCCGCAGCTGCCCTTTTCCTTATGACCGAGAGACTCGGGTCATAGAAGTTTTAAAGATTTTTTCAGTGTTTCTCATGCGCTAGCCTTCAATTTCTTTTAAATCGGTAGCCTGTAAAATTCAGACAGCGTGCATGTGTTCTGGGATGTTTTAGGAAGGACTTGTAAGTTTTTTTTTTTGAGAAGAAAGGAGACAGTGTCTGAAGCTGTGCTTTTTTAAATGACTGCTGCTTGATGTGCTAACATTTTTTTTCAAGCGTTTTTCACTTAGTGAGAGAGAGCTTGGCCATGTGAAGTCAGTGTTTAGTGCTTTCTAAGTGTCTCTTCTACAGTTGATGAATGAATGTGTGTGAAAGTTGAAGGAGGAGGAGTGAAGAAAGAGAAGTATTAGTGTTCACTGGATTATTTGCTTAGTCTATGTTATATTTTAGAAGATGCAGACAGGAGGAAGAGTTGGAATTTGTGGAAGGTACAAAAGCAAGAAGAATTTGTTTGGTAGATATTTCAGAGAGGCATGGTGTAAGTAAAGATGTGATGGAGTGCAGGAGCAAGAAGAGACTTTTGCCTGTCATCAGGGATGTGGTGATATAGAAAGATACCAGAATTTAGATAGGAGATGTTTAGTTAGTCCCAGGAACAAGGAGTAATTTGTTAAGATGAGAATTACAAGTGAAATTAGAAATAAGAGTGGCTCCAAAAGATGAAATAATTTGGCAGACCAGGAAGCTAAGGTGCAGCAGAGAATGAAGCTAAAAGGTTCATGTTAATATTAACTCCAAACAAGGAAAATTGAAAATTCCAGAATTTAGTGAAATAGAGGAAAAAGAATTGAAGGAGATAAGAGGTAAACCAGATGAATCAAAGAAACAGAAACTTCTTGATAGAAGGCAATTACTTAATAAAGTACTTACTAGAAAAATATTAGAAGACATGCATCAGAAAACTCACTGAGGTACCCAAGCTTTGTGTGATTATTTCCTAAGAAACTATGAATACATTGGGATTTGTAGGATAACAGAGAAGATAACTGAAAGATGTATAACTTGTCAAAGGATAAAATAAAAAGATAATGAGGAGAACTACACTGGAAGGTAAGGAATTAGCCTTTAGACCATTTCAAAGTATCCAAGTAGATTTTACAGAACTTCCTCAAGTTCAACGATGGAAATATATATTAGTAATAACAGACCATTTAACTCATTGAGTGGAGGCAGTTCCCACTGCCAAGGCTACTGCTAATGTGGTAAGTAAAACCCTTTTGAAACAAATTATTCCAAGATGTGAGATGGTTAATAAAATAGATTCAGACAGAGGAACACACTTTACATCAAAAGTGTTACAACAATTAATTCAAGCTTTGGGGACCCCAGGCCCAGCAGCTCTGGCTTTGTAAGAAAACCCTAACAGAAGCTGTGAGGCAGCTGTACCAGGACCCCCCTGACCTTAGGCCCCTCTGAGCATTGGGGTCTAAGAAGAGAATGAATATCTTTGTCCCCAAGAGGGAAATCCCAGAAGCCCCAGGGTGTCCTTGGGGAAGTGTTCCTAAGTTCTGCTTCTGTTTGTCAATAATGCTGGGGTTGGTGTTGTTTGTTAACCTGTGTATACACACCAGAAAGGAACTATTATTATAGTCCCAGATCTTCGCCTGAGAGGCCCCTAATTTTCAAAATTACAATAATTCAGAGGGAGAGAATTTGAATTCTTCATTACAAGGGTGGCTCCAGCTTTTCTGTGGCAGATACCTGTCTTTCAGACTAAGACAGGACCATTTTTTTAGTTATCCTATAAAACTTAGGTGTGATATTTATAACAGTATTTTAGCATTGTACAGCTTGTATTCCAAGATTTTGTTAAAACCTATGATCAATTTAATATGCTGCCGTTTCTGTCAGCTATATGGTGCACACACAGATAGATTATGTGTGCCAAAATGCAATTCAAAGGAATTATAAATTGCACCATATCAAAATTGTTGTGATTAATATCTCTAACTCCAAAATGAGAAGGTCCTTTTCAGGTATTGCTGGCACTGAGGCTGCGATCCGGACCAGGGAACGAGGGTGGATCCACGCCAGCAGAATCAAAGGACCTGTGGAAAAGCCTAAGGAGTGGACAATATCATCGGAACCGGGTGATACGAAATTAACCCTAAAACGGGAATGAGAGGTGATGAACTGGGGAGATCCACATGATCCAGGAAACATACGCAGGATCACACCTGACTGAAAACTTAGACTGAGTTTTGCATCAGTGGTTTCAAATACCACCTGAGAAAACTTTAAGACACCTCCAGTACCCTCCATGGGGAGGAATACTTCCACCACAGACAGGAGGATCGAGATTGTTTCGGACAGAAAACCCCTGTGTTTTTGCCTTAGCCTGTGATTTATATAAAGAGGAGGGGGAATTACAACCTCATATATTGCCAAGCCAAATACCCTGTTTGATTCACCCAAATACTGGACATGCTGGTTGGTTTAAATGTGTTTGAGCTGTGGGAAAAATTGGTACTGTAGTTCACCCAAACGACACTCTCGTTGCATGAAGTGTAGGGTGTCACCTGAGCCCCCTATCCAAGCAGAATTTGAAACAACTAAAATAATAACTTTGTTGTGTAGATGGGAATTATTAGTGCCTGTTGAACGAGAGGTGGCTGAGGAAAAGTGGGAGACCACGGTTAAGGAGTGTCAAGAACGATTTGCCTGGAAATTAGCTAAGAGAAAGTGACAATAGAGGAGAGGGCAAGACCAGATTGGCCTCTATAATCGCCACCGAGAAGATCACATACACCTGCTGTGGGCTGCAACCCCATAGGCATGGGAGGTGGGAGTATAAGCCATACTGGACCTCTCCTGGTTCTGTCACTCATTTTCTGGCTCTTCCCTTTTGGTATGTCGACCCGGCCATGCTACAAGTGTTACCAAAAACTGTATATGGAAAAGACACCGAGGCTCCTTCTTTATTTCTCACACTCATATCAACAGTCACTGTTATAACCCCTCCAAACTGGGAAACTGCATACACAATAGGAAAAAGTATTGGATTGCGGAAAATTTAAGGGGAAGTGAATGTGCAAAAGGGGACAAATAGATGTGTTTCACCCACATTACTGAGAGTAAAGCAAAGGATTTGGCCCAAAACTCCCCCCACAAGTGGAAAGGGAGCTGTACTCTGGGTGTCATACAACCAGGATTTTTTTCTTTTGCCTGGACCTGAAGGCGATCACTTAGGGATACTAGTTATAAAGATCTAAAAAGAAGCAAGAGAGATATAATTGGAAGATTATAAAAAAATTGGGGAGAGGATGAGTGGCCCCCTGCACGCATACTGGAAACGTAAGGGCCAGCCACCTGGGCACAAGACGGGAGTTGGAGATATCGAACTCCCATTTATATGTTAAATTGTATCATAAGGCTTCAAGCAGTCGTAGAAATAATAACAAACAAAACTGGTCTGGCAATGGAATTAACATCCAGGCAACAAACTCAAATCAGAGCCGCTGTGTATCAAAACAGATTAGCACTAGATTACCTATTAGCTGAAGAAGGGGGCGTTTGTGGAAAATTCAATACATCAGATTGTTGTTTAAAAATAGATGATAATGGAGATACTATCCTAGATATAATCAATGATATCAGAAAAATCACCCATGTACCAGTTCAGAAGTGGGAATCCATGCTAAGTACCAGCTGGTGAGATAATGTGTTAGGAGTAGAATGGTGAAAGAAACAAGGCTTTTTCCTCTTATGTGCTACAGCTAGTTTAATATTATTTCCTTGCTTGATCCCTTGTTTTATTAGATTAATCACTAGTGTAGTTCAAGGTATGCAATTAGTAACCTTAGATCAAAAGATGGATACAACAAAAAAACGGTGCAAAAGATTATGGTATTAAGGAAACAAAATAAAGTAGAAGACCCCCTCCAAAAAGCTAGACTGATTTATGAAGAAAATAAACATAGAAGGGATGCAAGAGAGCAGTAAATATCCGCTCGAGCCAATGTATTATAACAAGAAAGAGGAGGGATTGTGAAAAAGGCATATTGTATATGTGGCTCTACGCAGATATTTACTATATGTAATCTGATAGATAGAAAAGTTATACTATATTAACATTAGAATAATATAGTGAATGTAGTTTTGTAATTAACAGTAAGTTATAGTACAATAGAAGCTGTGTATGTGTGTTATATTTTTTTGCTCAAGAAGAGAAATTCCTCAGCACAGAGATAACATTCACAGAGGCCCCTAAACCTTACAGAGGCCTCTAAACCTTCTAGTGAAGAAGAATTTATGGCCTCTTATCCACAGAACCTAACTTTCTCAAGGACGTATGCTCTCATGCGTTCTTTTAATTAACAGAAAACTTTTGTGACAAGAAACAGCTGAAAATTACTCGTTTTACGTAAGATATGAATAGTCATAAACTGAAGGCTTAAAAAAGAAGACTTCTCTTTGTTCGGGGCCCTTCTCCTTCCTAGCCTTTGTCTGGGAGGGAGGGGGGACAAAAGCCCGGGCTACCTTCTTTGCTCTTGTTGTCTCATTATTTGTCCTGTCTCTGAAAACTTTTTTTTTTTAAACTTTTATTATTGTATTAATATTTTTGTAACCAATTTTTATTCTTTATTAAATATTCATAAATTTTAAAAAAACGAGTGATTGGCGTTTATCACATCTGTAATTGACAGATGGAATTAGACTGTCCATGCCTAAATAGGCCTTCTGCTGCACAACTCAGAATTTTTTCATCTCCATCTGATAAGTTACTACCACTGCTGAAGACAGTAATTTCTGTATACCCACATGGAAGACAGCTGATATTTTAATACCTGCAGAATTTCTTCTGTGAAAGGGAACTGTACATAGTGTACCATTTTCTTGTCACATTCTATTGTTTAATCTTGCTTAAGAATGTTTCTTTTTCACTTTATAAAATAATTGTATTTAAATACCACAAGAAGCATAGTCAGGGCATATAATTCACAGCAACATCTGAATATTGGCACTTGTTTTACCTATGTAAACACTGAATTGGATTGTATAACACAAAGAACCAGCAGCTTATTGCTTATTCTACTTTGCTAGAGAACCCAAAGTATGTTGGAAGGTAGAAGAGTTGCAGAAGTCTGGGATTTCATTCTATATAAATATATATATACACACATACACACACAGAAATCACTTTTAATCTCTAAAACTACATAGGATTAGATTTTCTTTTTACTGTGCCAAAGCGTGAAGTTAATTTCAAAGAATATGAAACTCCAACACATAAGAATTTCAGATTCACTTCAACTCTAAGTAGAGATCTCTGTCAAAATATTACCAAATGCTTTCAGAGAAAGCTTCTTCCTAACATCTAACATACATTGAAGCTGGAGATCTGCAGACTACTAGCAACTTTAGGCGTCCAGCAAAAATCCACTTCTCAGTAAAAGCTACTGTTTCTTGTAGTTCCTCTAATTGACCCATTTTTCTAACTAAATCAAATATTTTACAAATTTACCAATAGCCTTTCCCATCACTGCAAAATAAACTTCAACACACAACTAAGTAAAAGTTGTGATTGAACTAACATAGATTAACTACAGGAATATATATTAAATACATACTTGAATGTGCACATTTGTGTGCCCCAAACATACACACAGAGTGTAGCAGAACAGAAAAAGAAAAACTTCTAAGGTATTCTACCCAGAATACCTTATAAGAAATGTAACGTATTACCCCAGCAAGTGCAAAGCTTTCACAGTAATATCACAGGGCTGAGTTTGACAAAACAGAAATTATTCTGCACCAAATGTACAACAGAAAGGTAATAAACAATGGAATAATTTTTTCTTTGAAGGAGAGATGAAAGGGATATTCAGGAATATCTGGCTAAAACCACAGATGTGTATTCATCTTGGACATGAAAGCAAGTCTCTGTGACACAGGTTCCTATCTAATACCAGGCTTTCACACCACTCATGTCTACCCCCTATTTACCACCATCAGATGTTGCAGGATGTCCCCAGGCCTCCCAAAGCTTTCATATCTCACCAATGGAACTGCAGTGCCCAGGGCTGCCCCCCATGCCTCCCACCCTCCTGACACCACAGAGCACGACATCACATTCCCATCTTTCGGAAACACAGCACTTCCACAGCCTCAGGCACCACATCCCGAGCGCTCTCCTGCCACACACCACCACCAGCACCTCTCTGCTAGAGATCCCCCACCCATCCCCACGTTTTCCAAGTGCAGAGGCCCAGCACAGCACCTCCCCAGCAGAGCTACCCCACACCCGGCCATCGCTGCCTCTCCACCGGGGACAGACACCTCCAACTCGGGACGGACACCTCCAACTCGGGACGGACACCTCCAACTCGGGACGGACACCTCCAACTCGGGACGGACACCTCCAACTCGGGACGGACACCTCCAACTCCCCACATCTCCTCAGGGAGGTGCTCCCTCCACTCAGGTGCCTGGAGGCACGGCCAGCTGGGAAGCAGGGAGAATTCAAACCAGCCAAGGTGGGCAGTGACAAAGGACAGATAGCCAAAAATGAAGGAGGGATGCAGATGGAGAGGTAAGAGAGAAGAAAGGAAGAGATACCAGAAAATAACATGGAGAGAGAAATGACAGTAGACAAGGTATTTTACCTGACCAGCCAGGTACACCAGCCAGAACTAAGGATTAAATAAAGGACCACAAGCCTTGGCTACCCCCACGGAATGCAGGATCACATTCAAAAGGGTTGCCTAAAGGGACACATTTCCCTTGATCTTTAACAATAATTACTTAGACTTTGCTAAGCTTCAGGAAAAGTGCAAGTATTTGAAAACAAGAAACTCAAAAGACTGTGGCACTTCAACAAAATAAAGTGCAAGTTCTTTTTTTTCAAATGGTGAAACAAAAAAAAAGTGTAGAGGAAGAAGAGTGGTAAAAGGTATTTTCTGTCAAAGAAGACATCCTAAAAACTACACTAAAGATCTCAGATTTTACCACTAAATTGTACTAATTTGTTTAACAAGTTCTAGCACTCAAATTAATCCCACAACACCTGCAATACAGGTAGTTAACAGACAGTATTATTTTTTATATTCTGAAGATGTAATGGTAGAGCAAAATGGAAAAAATAGTAAAAAGAATCAGAAAAAATATTCTATCTTAAAATGATACAATTGGCACTTAAGTCCTTCAATCAGACTGATATACTAAATAAATACATAAACTTTCTGTTTGCAACACAGCATCTGCCAGTTATAAGACTAAGTCATTGTCTAATAATTCTTTGATCACACGGTATAAAAAGAGAAGTAGTGACAAATATGCAAAATAAACTTCAGGATGATTCTGAGTGTTTGATAGTTCAGCCCTCCCACAATCTATTTTTGGTAGTTGGAATTTGGAAGTTGGAATTTGAATACCATTAAATCAGGAGAAACAGCTGGCAGCTCCCATATACAACACCACCAATTGATCTCCAAGACCAGTGGGATGCTCCTCACTGCATCCTGCAGCACTCTGTAGATTTTCCCACCCTAGCTCAAGTACACAAAGCATTCCAGCAATGTAACATGAGCCTTCATGAGAACTACCTCATTATTTTTCCTAGAAGCCAATAAAATAAAGGGTAAATGAGTCACTACTGCAGCAGAACACTTCCAGCATCTGAACTAGTTTAGATATCTGTATATCATATCACCTATGGTTTTCATAAAAGTCACAGGGCCAGTATCCTTTTTTAGGACATAAACTGTAATTTAAACTATGCCTTATCATAGTGCAATGTCTCCCAAAAGCTAAATATATATCTGCTACCTCTGAAGGTGTTTTATAGAAACATAAACCAGTAAGAAATTGCTTCACAGAAAAATTGTTGTCCAAAAGAACACAAGTTATTGTCATAGAATTTTCAGGTTATTAAATACCTGTATCTAGAGAAGTCATACAAAAAAATGTGAAGGACTAATAAGTTCTGTCCATGCCATTTCTCAGTTTAAATCAGGAAGCAGAAAGCAAGAACCACAGTAAAAGTTCTGGTTGTTTCTTTAAGTCAAACACTAGTGTGAGTCATGTGAGCACAAGCTAAAAATATATCTAAAAGTAATTAAGAAGGACTCACCAAGTTCATTGAGACTCTGGGCAGCTTTTGTTATCTCTCTGCTTCCTCCTTGCAGTTGTCCTTGAAGTCTCTTACTGAGATACAAGATGCGTATTATCCTCCGTAGCAAGTCACAGGCAGCCTGCAGGGAAATTGTGGCATTAGGGGACACTATCAGTATATTAATCACATAATACCAGTACTCAAATGTGAAAACATCTTAACCAAAAAAGGAAATGTGACTGTGAATAAAAACAAGGAACTTTAGAACACTGAAATCCCTTTTTTCCAAAAAATTTTAATATAACTCTATGTTATACAGACCACGACTTTCAGAAGCTGGTAATTACATTCATGGGGCTACTGAGATTATTCTGTCACTACCCACACAAAAAACAAAGGAAACTCAGAATCCCATGGCAGAGGCATGTCCTATTTCTAATTAGAAGTGTGCTTTACATTACCTTATGCATCTCTCCTCTTTGAGCTTTAGCAAAATTAAGATTGGCTTTGCCAATCAAATACTCATCCAAAAGAAGCAAAATGGCAGCACTTACTTCAGAAGACAATAAAAATTGAAGACTAAATTGTTATTACAGACATTGACTCTTACAGTAGGTATATATGCAAAAACTCATTCTCAGCCAAACTTTCAGGTCAGTAACCTTCATTCAGCCAACTGAATAGTTCACATTCTTTTATATGCATATTAAAATACATGGCATTCTTGGTTAAAAATTAGGAATATGGACATATACATAAATTTTTAGGAACCATATTCATGTGTGTTTTTCTTAGCACCAAATTAGAATAACAGGCATTGCTAATATCTGAATTAAATATAATAGTTTCATAACTTTTCACTCAACTAGTATTTTGAAATCCATGCCATGGGAACCACAACATCCTGAAGGGGGTAACAACTAAAATAGAATTCAGAAATGCAACTCAGATTTGAGTGAAGTCATAGGTACAGTCCAACATCTGCAATCAGATTAACAAGGGTGGCAAGTGAGAAATTTGGAACAAGTATGACACAGTTGTTTGGAGTTATTTTCCGTAGTACTGAAGGCAAAGTCTCCTGAAGTATTAACTTTATGGATATCAAAATTAATTTAAAGTTACCTTCAAAAAATATTTAGCATCCAACAAGACTTAGAACCCCCTTTTCAGACTCAAGTTCATTTGTTGCAAACTACTGTTGAAGTGCACATATGAAAACATACACAGGTGAATCATTTCAACCAATATCCACAGAGGACTGTACAGCACGGCAGTCTTCCCTATGCCAGCACAAACTAACAAATCCACAAATATTTAGAGTTTAATTTTATTAAACATCTAAACAGAACAAAAAGGAAAAATTAGAAGAAAACCCACTGAGGTCAATCAGAGAAAGCCCAATTACTCTTGCTGCTTTGGGCTCTCTATCACAGTATGAAGGGCAATTTTTAAGCATTCTGTGATAGCTTAACCACATGATTTCTATTACACTTAGTGAGAACTAAGTGGGGTTTATCCGGCTTTGAGAGATTAATGTATTAATTTTTATTAATTCATTTCTTTAATTAGAAAAATCTTGATCCCCATATCACTTTCATATATGTGAACTAAATTTCTGCAAGATTAATCAAAAATAGCTTTTAATATAGTGCACTATGCTTCACCAAATAAGAGGGCATAGTATTACTACTTTGCTTTCAAAATTAATTACTCTCTAATCCAATTGTGTACCTCTGGCTGAAGTTTTTGCCCAGGAATTCACCTTCTGTTATTTTCAAACCACCTTTTACTTTACACGCCAAAAGATTATTTCTTTTTTGTTGAATTCTTGCTTATTATTTCCTGTCCCAAGAAACAATCTTTTAAAATAGAGCATGAGATGGGAAAAGTTACATTTAGATACAAGAGCAAAAAATTGGTTTTAATTTCTGGCCCTGGGAATTAGTAGGAGGAAAAAAATTCAGACACTAAAGATGCACTCTAAATTCTGTAGTGATTTCCACTGCCCTGTACCCTTGACAAAGATTCTGTTTCACTCAAGTATTTTCATTTATGTGAGCTGTCCAACTTAATAAAACTCCCAGTCACAGCAAAAGAATGCTATATATAAGGACAAGTAACTGAAATAAAGACTGTATCTAATGGTGGAGCTGTTCACAGATGCCAGATCCTCTAACCTGACAACCCACACAACAGAAGTCTGAATTAATTCAGGAAACATTCCCTCCCTGAGTTGATCAATTATGCTTTTCTAGAGGAGATGCTTTCATCCAAGAAGGAACAAATTCTACTGTTCAAGCAGGAATTAATTTGGAAAAGGCCAGTGGCCCCAGTTAGTCCAAGTCATTTTAAGTAAAGTGAAAAATAAACCCCAATTCTTTTTGAGCTTACATATTAGCTATCTCCTGAAATTTAAAGCAATGTGTCAACAATAACAGAAATCATTGCTACAATTTGAGACATTGAAAAGCCTCTTACTTTTAATCTCAAATTAATTTTAAGAAATTACTGAAAGAAGACAATTATAAAGAGAGAGCCACTTGAAAATGTGTCAGTGTGTAGCTCATACATGCAAGGTAACTGTATATATTTTGTTGTTTATAAAGTCTGAAGAAAGAGAAGACAGTCCACAATCTTCAGACTACATTTACTATTTATTTACAGTAGCAACATGAAGACATCTGTTACTGGTGAAGATTTTAAAGTAAGAATAGCTTTAAAATACAGAATTATTGGGGTTTTTAAAATACTTTGCTATTATAAAGTTTTTCACACACTGAGACACTGAAACTAAGATACCATGCAAAAACATTTAGTTAAACAGAGCTGCACAGAAAAGAGCCCTCTGAAGGACAAAGTCCCTGGCTACACATTTCAGCTGTTAACCACTCCCACTCAGCTTGTGATCCACTGTGGAAAGAGTCAGAAAAGGACAGGATGATTTAAAGCAGGAGGTGAGCCTTCCAAATCTGCTGCTGCCTTGGGATGCCATGAAGCTCCAAGAGCAGAACAAGACAAAACATGTACAAGCACACAGCAGAGATTTAGACCTCAGGACTAGATTTGAAGTTTAACAACAAACTTGCAATGAGAATGTTTATGAAAAAGCTAGACTATATTAAAAACAATTAAGGATGGCAAAATCTAGCTTTATGCAAGTCAAATATTCCTTCAGTTAGCGAGCAGTCCCACAGCAATCAATGCAGAGGTATTAAAAGAACACCATCACAAGTACAAGAGGCACTGAAACATCCTGCATTCCAGCAAAACATATCTGCCAACCCTGCAGATTTTGACATCTTTTACCAGCCATCTTTTTCTATCAATTGTAGTGATAAAATTAGTCAGTTTGACAACGTCCCAAACCACAAGTCCTGCATTTGGGAGCAATTTCATGTCATAAGCCCTGCCATCACCAGGAAGTGAATTGTTTGCTGTGCTGTGCCCTTCCTTCCTCGACAAATGATTCCCCCAGAGAAAGGACACCCCAGCAGTGCATTTTTAGGAGGCTGGAGAGTTGAGATTTGACTCAATTCTCCGTAAACTTAGCTTCATTTATTAACTCAGGTGCCCTGACCCTCAACTCCTCCCAGCAGTGTAGTGCAACGTAAAGCACTCACAAAATATCTGCCAACAAAAGAAGGGACAGCAGCTCCTGCACTGAGACTCTGACTCTCACTGGTAGAGAATCTGGAATCATGATTCCTCTTTCTACACTGATGCTAAAAGAGCAGCCTACCAGGCTCCCACTTACTCTCTACCTCTTTTTTTCTGATTTACAGCACAAAAACCCAGATATTACAAATCTCCTGGCATAGCCTGAATAATGCTGACCCTGGATGGATGCTGCTTTCACACCACAGGAAAACCCACGTAACCATGTAACAGCCAAGAAACATTTCCTAAGTTCAGGGACTCATTCTTCTCAGACATCATTCTGCAGTCTGACTTTGTGTAAGGGTAGCATAGAAATTATCTTCATCTTTAGCCTCACATTCCCACAACTTTTTCTATGTGCACAACACACATCAGAGAACAACAAAAAATCTGCACCTAATCTTTCACATGGAAGTCATGGGACTTTTGGCCAGTGGCAAAAACAGTAACAGCTGGAGCTGAAAACACAACAGGAGAAGCATCTGGCCAAACTGGCTGCACAGAGTGTTAAGAGCTTCCTGCTGAACTTCACTGCTACTGAAAGTAACATAGAAAATAGAAGTTCAGCCAAGAGACACTGCAGCTGCTCCACCAGTCCCCAGACTAGAAACTGCTTGAGTCTGCAGCTTCATCTACTCTACAACAGCAGTCACTTGCAGATGGCAATCTACTTGAGTGTATATCCACAGCTCAAAATTCAGGTAAACTTGTAAAGACAAATAGTTCGAACAACAACTCATTCAACACTTGTGGGGCTGGAGCTGTGTTGCATTTCAAACCATAAACCTAACAGAATACAGCTACATGTCTCCTGAAGATCTATGGAAAAGTTTTCAACTACTACAAAATTATCAATGGAAGTGTTTGACACTTAATCTCACCATCGTGATATGCTCTCGCCCACTGCTATCCTCTAACACACATCTACATTCTTCTGTAGACTTCACTTATATTTAAAAGGCAGGGACAACTGTGCACCTGGGCTTAAAAAACTTCACAACCACAAATAGCTCCTTAAGTTGCACCTTGACTTTCGAAAAAATTTGAAAGAATGAATTCCCAAACTCTTTACTAAACTGCAGCAAAGCCTGCATCAACTTAGGGGTGAAAAGCATCTTCTACACAAGAGCACCGTAACATTAAATACCAAAACAATACTAACAGTTATCATAACTTAATTAATCTGTACTCAGACAACCCTTCCCTCTTTCCACCATCTAACAAAAACTCGATTAGCTAGTGCACAGGTCAATTTCCTACTTTGCAATTTCCTACTTTCCCACTAAGCACTTCTCAGTGGCTCTTGGAGAGACACAAATACTGATTTTCAGAAAAATACTGACAATGAACTACAGGCTACTGGAGTAGAAAAATTGTACTAATGTCTGACAATTGTGAAATAGCACATGTTTAAAAAGGATTTTTTTTAAACATGTTTTTTAACAACTTACCTGTAGTTTTGCTAGCTGAGCTGTGCGAGACACTATTTTGTTGTAGGGGTCAACAATTTTGACTCTAATTCTAAAAATAAGGAGAGAAAATTATTTATAGCAGTGTTAATAAATAGCATTATAGAACATAAGAATTTATACTTTCTAATTGCGTAATGAATGTCATACCTATCAACAGTGCTTTGTAGAGCACCAATTCTAGTTTGCATCATTTGGAGGACACCTGCAAGATAAAGCAGATTTTTTTACATGAAACAGTCATCAATTATAGAAAGAGTTTTTCTTCAAATCATAGTAACTACTGCAGACTACTTTGGCATAAACCAAAAGCATTTTCCTTTTTATAACAGAGCATCAGAGAGACCAGAATTAGTAAGCATACAGGGAAATAAACTGAGCAGGTCACTTACCAATTGTTATGGAAAATGTATTGGTAGAGAACATAAACCCACAGAATAAATATCACTCCAAAATCCATCATTTGTGAAGTTTCAAATAATATTTAGAGTATGCTACTTTCTAAGAGAATGTTGATCTGGACTGGAGTTCAAATTATATAACCTGGTATAAACACCTGAACATGATATATAAAAATGGCACAATCTACTTAACACTATTTATTTAACACAGTGACTAGGACAGAGAGGACTGAGAACATAAACAATGCTATTTCAAGGTTTTCTTCCTGGGCATAAGCATCTTTAGCAAAAAAAATAAGGTATCAATGTCATTGTAAGGTCATCTTATTTAGATTACAGGCAGAACAAACTACCCTAATCATGTTTGTTCCACATTAGTTTGGCAAAGCGGCCCAAGGAAAGCCAACAAGCATGCCTGCTCTTTTCTTGGTAAATTGAAACAAAGTAGTAGGGGACAGGTGTCATTTGTGCAATACAGAATCAGCCTGCTGAGAATTTAATTAAGTTAGACAAACCAGGCCTATGAAATTATTTTTGTTCCAGTTACTGTTAGTGTTCTAAAACATACTACATTTTCGTAAAGCCCTGTTTATAAGCTTGCCATCATTAAATCAGATAAAACTGCAGCATGGTACAGTGAGATGGAAGACAAACAAAACTACTGCTCATAGTTATATTCAGGTTGTCCTGTACTGTGACTGTACCTCACTCATTTTATATACATATGTAAATTCTCATCTTCTCCGTATTTCAGAACTATTAATTTAGCTCATGTGTTTACAGTTATTTATACATGGTATGGCATGCAACAGATCATGAGGATGAAGATATGAGATACAGTGAAAAGCTGGCAAAATAGGCTGCACTGTCTACCTTACATTGCAATAGTGGGGAAGACCAGTGGCACAACATTGCTGCATTGATGGCTGTAACATTGCTATTAAGCATACAACAGCCTCCTTCCCAGGGGACAGAATAAGGATGGGTGAAAAGGCACTCTCCCCTCTCCACCTGCTGTGGAAGATACATGATTATACAATTTATCTTATCTTAGTGTAATAGGTAGCTCAAGATATCTACTGAACTACCTATAGACAGAAAAGAATATACAGACCAGAGCTGTGTGCCACTAAAAAAGTGCACAGGCCTAAAAAAGAAAAGGCTCTGCAAGCCAGGTGTATCAATTTGAAATGTTTCATGACATCCAAATGACTATGCATGCTCTGAATTACCTCCATAATCTTCACTTGCTAACTTACTTGATAAATATACCAAGAGCCACGCATTTCTAACATCACAATTAAAAACCTGTTGGCATTTATCTTTTCTTTTTCTTACAAATCTTGACTCAGTGATTCCTTTAAGAGCCTAACCCTAAGTAAATGGAAAAATTTCAACAAATTTGAGGTGAATTGAATTTTATTTTTACTTTGCCATATTAGTTGTAAAACATGAATTAATTACCACACCTGCCTTATACAAGTATTTCCTAACTGAGAAGTTGCTTTGAAGTACATCATTCTTTCCTCAGAGCAATTCCTCAGAGCAAGGAAGGAATGCCTTCAGAAACAACCGTAATTTCAGAAAATAGAATTCTAGTGAGCACAAATTGCTGAAGATTGTTGCTAAGAGGTATTTATCAGTCATAAGATTGACTGCACATTCCTGTCTACTTCTTATTTGGAGAATGAGCACATATTTCAGTCTTTTATGCTTGATTCTCCAACTGTTTAAAAAGTTATTCAGGAGCTACCATTACTAAATAAAATAGCTATTTCTTAATTTTTACAGCTATATGCAATTACTGACACAAAACAGTGTACCCAAGCAGCTCCAAAGACTAAGGATATAACTCTCAGTAACCAGAAACTCTGATTATGCCAAAACCTGAAAGCAGAAAAAGGAACAAAGATAAATTACTTACCAAGTTACAAAGAGGAAAAGGGGACATGCTATAGAGATTCTAGTATGTTACAGAGGTAAATATCTGTCTGCACGAAACAACCACAATACCAAACCATATGACCTTCTCAGCCAAGTGACAAAGAGCAGAATTTACTGAGCACCTGGCACACGAACAATATACTGCAACCACTTTCTAGACAGAGTCAAAGGTTCCTAAGCAAGGCCTTTGAAAATCAGCAGTTTATGTTAAAATCCATGTCTCAAACAGTGGAATAAAACAAAGGTATGTATTTAACTTAATAGCCCTTTACTAGTAAAAAATACCTCAACACAGTTTAAATTATTTGTTATAGCCTCTTTGGTTAAGACGTGCAAACTCTGCAACACACACATATGCAACAGAAAATTGGTGCTTATGGCAACAGATACCCACCAATGTTGCAACAAAATTAGGTTTATTTAGAAAAATATATTAAAAGGTCAAAAAAGGCTTTATTACTAAAGTTGTTCAGAACATTACCAAAATACATTTTCCTATCAAGCAGCTACTCCAGAGAAGTATCAGACAAATCTTCTCCTTGGAGCTCCATCTACTGACGTAAAAAAAAAAAAAAAAGCTGCTACATGTTACTCCTCAGAAATCAGACCTGGAGCTTTAACACTGGGGGCCAAAGCTGGCAGTGAATGATGTTCCCTGCACAGATCCTAAAAGTGTTTCCTCCACTGTAAGGAGAGCCAGCATAATATAACAATATTTACCTTCCAGAGATTCAATTCCAGTTGCTTGGGCCAACAGATCTTCATGTCTTGCAACAACCTTAAAAAACCAAATATCGAAATCAAAAGAGAAAAATGGGGATATGAGCCTAAAACAAGTATTAAATATATCACCATCATCCCTACATTAGGCATTTAAGTATCAGCATCCCTACATTAGCCAGATACAGGAAAAAGCATGTACATCTTACAGGAGAAAGGGTTTTAAGAACGCAAGGGGTTTTAATTTACAAAAGCAGCAAGCTCAGAATGAGGAGAGGGTCAGTAATTAATTAAAATGTGCAGCAGAGCTGACATCTTAATAAAGCCAGCAGAGCAATCACATTTCAACACATCTTCATATTTAATAATACCTGTAAATGTGAACTTACTAATCACACCATAATAACATATATTCATTTTTTTCTCTATTTATGACATTTATAAACTAGTTCCCAAATAACTTACTAACTGGGGCAGGGGGAGGGAGGAAGCAGGTTTTGAAACTACACACAAACTTAGCAAGTGTTCTCATTGCAATGTCTACTATGGATTTATGATTTTTGCATAGAAGAAGTCTTCTATCTAAACTCCAAGGATTATGTTACTCTTCAGCAGACAATGTAAGGGTGCAAGTTCTCCCCATCTTCTCACAACGCCATGCTGAAACACAGCCTCAAGTGTTTATGATAGTTGGCACTAGAATTTGGAAGGAGTCTTCCTTCTTACAAGGAAGAGTAAAACGCCATATAGTGATAAGACTACAAAAATTGAAACAGGGCATGGCTGCCTGGTAGGAGTATTGAGTGTGAACTTAAGTGAGTTGTCAAACCCACTGCTAGGTTAGCTGCAAGTTGTACCTTTAGTAACTGCTCGCAGAGGACACTGGCCAATTACACAAGTTACAAGCTCGTATGATTACTAAGTTTTTGACTAGTTTATATCAATCACCCCAGAATAACAGGTATGCTTTAAACTTACTTGTAAATGCAGCTCTTTATCCAATTGACTAATACCTTGAGCAAGTTTAGCCAGTTGCTCAGCTATCACAGCCTGATGGATGGACTGGGAAGTGTAAGCTTTCACATCAAAGTCTTCTCTGAAGAAGTCAGCATAACATTCTGAAAAAGGATTTAGATTTTATAGCCATGGTTCAGAAGAATTAAATAATATTTATAGCCTTACAGTGTACAGTTCTCTGGCCTTCAACATAACAGTGACTGTTCTCTACATCACATAGTACTAATGTCAGAAGGGACCACACTCATGACAAACAAGTTTGGAACTGTTAACTGGGGTTCGTGTTTGTTTTGGGGTTTTGCAAATGGTGATAAAAACACCTCTTTATTTATGGCCCACACCCTTCTCTTGATCAGAACAGACGGAACAGTATCAATACCTTATTTTATTAAACTTTACTGTGCAACCAGTGTGAAGCTGTTGAGTCTATACCCATAACCAAACACACCAGTCAGCTGCAGATCACTGGCAAGCAGCATGAGACAAAACTTCATGAAATCATATCGGATTTCGACAACGGTGTGAGTTTATAAAGCAATTATGAAATTACACTGCAATTAGGACTCTGGATCAAGCAACACCAGAGCTCCCAGGCAGCTACTCTTAATGCAACCGGGCACCTTCGCCTCTCCTTCCAGCGCAATATTTTCCCCCTGAGGAGCAAGCGAGCCCCAGGGCACACCCCGCACAGCGCAGCCCCGCACTCGCTCCTCCGCCCGAACTTCCCGTGACTCGCCAGCGCGGGGCTGCGCCGCCCGCCCGGCCCAACGCCGCCCTGCCACGGACCCTCCGGCCGCCGCGGGCCCCGGCGCGGTGGTGCCGGCGGGGGCTGTGCCCGGCGCTGCCCCCCGCGCCCGCGGCCGCGCCTCACCGTCCGCCCGCAGCTCGGCGAGCGCCGGGCCGGGGGCGGCCCCCGCCTCCTCCATGCTGGCGCTGCCGGACCCGCGCGTCACTCCCGGCCGCGGCGCGCGGCGATGATGGCGAAGGCGAGCGACGGAGCGGGCGGCGGCAAAGGCGGCGGCAAAGACGGCGGCACGTGGTGAGCGGGGCCGCGGGAGCGAGCGCGGCCCGGGCCGTGCCGGGGGGAGCCGTGCCGTGAGGGGCCGTGCCGGGGGGAGCCGTGCTGTGGGGGGGGATGTGGGGGGGGGAGCCGTTCCGGAATGGGCCGTGCCGGAATGGGCCGTGCCGGGGCGAACCGTGCCGAGATGGGCCGTGCCTGAGGGAGCCGTGCCGGGATGAGCCGTACTGGGATGAGCCGTACTGGGATGAGCCGTGCCGTGAGGGGCGAGGCTGTGCCGGGACGGCTGTCCCCGGCACCCTGCAGGCGAGCGGCTGCTGTCCGGACGCTTCACCAGAATGCAATGAACTGCCTTGAGTACTGCGTGAGCTGTGGTGCCCTGCAGCTGCCCAGCCTGAAGGAGCTGAATGAAGAACTTTTTAGACGCTGTTTGTTTTTCCAGATGCTGAAGGGGGTGTTAATTATACATGATTGGTGACATCAAAGAAACCAAAGAATGCCAGCTAAAAGATCCCATGGATTTGTTTCATTCTGGGCAAGTTGTAAAAATATGCGCCCCTATGGTCCGCTATTCAAAGTAAGTAACTGTCATGGCAGCTGTTTCCAGTGTATTTTCTCTGTTTAGAAACTTATTTCTCAAATTTATCTTGACTAAAAATGCGTAATTACCTTCTTCTCTTTTACTGAAGACAGAGGTAGATGTGGGACATGTTTCATTTTACGTATTTTCATCACAGATCTACACATATAATACTCGAATATCCCCACAATACTTCATGTTTGAACAGTGTTTTAGGATAGCTAATCATTAAAATGCCTTAACTATTTACCTCTTAATCTTCGTGTGTCTGCAGGTTGGCATTCAGAACCTTGGTTAGGAAGTACAGTTGCGATTTGTGTTACACACCAATGATCGTGGCAGCTGATTTTGTGAGATCTGCAAAAGCCAGAGACAGCGAATTCACAACAAACAAAGGTATTACTTCAATAAACCATTGCCTCATCAGAATGTTTTATGTGGTCATAAGCCAAATTGACCAAGTGAATGAAGTCAGTCACATAACTTGACATCTCTTAACAATTTTGGTATACTGTCTGACTATAAAACCACAGAAATATTTTAAGTGAGAGTAAGCACAGTCCAGTGATAGTGGATCAAATTAAATAGTGGAAAACCTCGTCTCCACCTGAAATCAAGGCCTCCAAAAAGATTTATGTCTCTGGGGGTTGATCACACAGCTGCTCACTCGTTCCTCCTTCATTGTCCCAGCAGCACAGGGGGAGAATAAGAAGAGCAAATGCAAGAAAAATTCATTTGTCAAATGAAAGGCAACTTAATATATAAAGGAAACAGAAAAGGAAAGAAACAAACAAGTTATGCAAAGGCAGTCACTTCCTATTAGCAGATCAATGCCCAGCCACTCTTCAGGCAGTAGCCACTCTGGTCCTAACCTACTTTTTTACTTTCCCTGTCATTCCAGTTTCCCTGCTGAGCTTGATGTTCTACAGTATGGAATACTCCTTGTTCCTATTTGGGTCGGCTGTCATAGCTTTGTCCACTACAAACTTCTTGCTCACCCCAGTCTGTTTGTTGGGGACAGGGGGAAGGCAAGTGAAAAAACCAGGAGGTTTTGACACTGTGAATGTACTTTGCAACAACAGCCAAAACAACTGTGAATTATGAGCACTGGTTTTATCACAAAATCCAAAATGCAGCACCACACAGGCTACTATAAATGAACTTGAGATAAATTTGACAAGTAACGCCATCACAGCTAGACCAGGTACAAGACGACAGTAAGATTCTTTTTCTAGCAATCATTTCATGTGTGTTTCAGAGACAAACGTTTAACTCATTGCCAGGAAAACTTTTTTAGTCTCTAGCAAAAATAAGAGTATTACTAAAGGTGAAAAAAGTAATAGACCAGCCATTGATGCAGTGGAGTCAAGGACAGACAAGAAGAGTTTCATATTAGCCAGACTGGAAAGTGGAAGGGTCTGTTGGTAGATGACTGAAGATATGAGCACAAGAAAGCAAAACAGAGACCAGAAGTTTAAGCATGGTTTGGGGCTGAGGGGGAGAAGCAAGGCTTTAGGCATGGTACAGAAACATAACCAGAACACCTATAAAAAGAAGAAGTATGAGGACTTGTACAGTGTCGTGGCTGTAAAGAGCTCTGAAGGATGTGGGAAGAGGTGACAAGAATGATACTGATCTGTTGGCATGAAGTGGCTGCAGCAGAGCAGTGTGACAAGGAATGTACAAGCATAGGCTGCAACCGGAGGAATGAAAAGCACCGCTAACGTGTGAGGAAGATCCGAGTGTAGGGTCTATAAAGTGGGATGATTTAGTCTATTCAGGCCACAGAATTTGTGGTTTTATAAGTGTATATGTAAGAGAGTGTTATAAATGAGGAGGCATACTCGTTTATTCCATTTTCAAATTAAGCAATTTATTAATTTTGTGATTGGTAAAAAGTGGGCAATGCAGTGCCGGGTGCATGGGGGGGTCACTGCCCCACCAGCATGCACATCAATTGTTAGTGTTGCAGGTATCTATACATGTTCATGTTAGTAGTCCCCTCCCAGTTTCTATTCCCCATTATGGGGTTGGGTTTCCATTCTTTGTTGTGATGTCTAGTTTTTTTTAATTATGACTTCTGGTTTCTATTCCTCATTGTTTCTGGTGGTCACTGGGCACGGCTGGAGTCTTTTCCTTCACCCTTTGCTGGCCTTTGGCTCCTTTTCATGGCAGTTTCGCCTTGCTTGCATAAGCAGTTTCATATAGTTATATCTTTGCTTAACTTCTCTGTTTAATAACCACAACATTTTGTTCAGTTATCATTCCTCTTAATTGGCAGTTCCTCAAAATTTATCTTTGTACTGGTCCCATGTCACAATCCCATCATTCTACATACTTCTTATCTGACACGAATCATAGCTTAACTTCTCACAAGGGAAAGTATTTCACTGTTTTAGCATTGACTACATACTGTGGTGAATTATTCAGATAGAACAGAGCAATTACAGAGAAAATTAGCATTGGAAAGCACAGGTAGACTGTCTTATGAGTGGAATGCAACTCCAAAAAACCATGAATAACTCACTGTATGTAAAAATAAATGAGTAAGAATATAACTGACTCAAATATATATGGCTCAAAGCTCCACAGTTAATAGTTTGCCCCCCTAGAATTTACTTACACTTCTGATCTACACAAAGTACAGTGGCATTGAAGTTCTACAGGTCAGATATGGAACGTATTCTGGGGGGTGCTGGGACAGGGAAAGAGGAGATTAAATGTTTTAGTGTTGTAAACAACATCTTTTCCCTTCACAGTTCTATTATGCTGTCCTTAATTTTACAGGCCTGTAAACATTCTGCCTCATACTCTGACCAGATTATAGTATTTACATTATTAGCATTTATACTTTTTGTGTGGTTTTATGTTTAATTTGCTGTCTGTTTGGGGATTTTGTTTTCTAGTTAGTGGAGTAGGTTTGCAATTTATGTTTTATGTTTTCTTGTGCATTTATGCTTCTTTGTTGTGTATTTCTCAGACAGAGGTAGGTGTTCTTTGCGGCTGCTGCTAAAAGATTTTATGTGGCTGGACTCAGTATTATTACTTAATGCTCAGTAAAGAAAAACCAGGCATGTGGGCTTATTCTAAAATATTAGCTGTAATAATGTCAATCTCTTCAGCTAGAGCACTGTATTAAAGGGACACTTCTGAAAATAGGCATGCAATTTTTTTTGCTTGCTGTATTTTTAGGTAACTTCTAGAAATGTCTCAGCTTTATTGAGAGGGTACTGGTGGCCTTTTCTAATTAATCTCTACCATTTCAATAAATGGTAGAGATTATACTTACTTTGCTCTAAAATAGAAAAATGTTCAGAAAGCACTTGTGGTCTCTTCAGTACCAGAAGTGCACTTGTTTTGTGCATTTGTTGGATCATCTCTTTCCATCAGTGCTCAGATATCACGCTGCTTCTTCTTAACTACAGCAATTGTTTATATGGAAAGTGAGTGCTAAGACTGCTTGACATATTTGAGATGCCTTTAATGTAATGCAGTAGCTGTAAAAGAGGAGAGCATGTTCCAAATGACCATCTGGCTCTCTGCAGGGGCTTAGTAAATCACAAGTAGTTCAGCAGACCCAAGCTGAGGAGCACTGGCACCTCGGTTTCTCACTTGACACAAAGCTGCTAGAGCTGATTCTGCACACGTGTGCTCATTTCAACTCTGCGTGTCACATTGTGGATAAAAATCAGCCATGTTGGCACAGAAAAGGAAAATGATGGGCTGGGATGAGGAAGGGCAAAGCCTGTGGGTATTTCAGCTCCTTACTGAAGGGTTGGCTCTCTAAGCAAGTTTCCCACGTGGCAAGACCAACAGCCGTGTCAGCACAGCAAAGGGGCAGCATGCAGACAAGAAGAGGCAGGCTAGGAGGGGAAGCATGAAGGCTGCTAAAAATTACAGAATGCCTAGCTTCATGAATGGTCTTCGTGAAAACTTAGCAACTGAGCAGTTTCAGTCAGAAAGTGTATGTTAAGCCAGCAACTGTGTAGGACACCTACATTTGTCTGAATTCCCACCTCTGTTAATAGACATACTCACTTAGTAAGTAACCTCTGGCCAGCTACCTTTGTTTATTTGTGACTAGGGGCTTACAGAATCACAAAATAGATAAGCTTGGAAGGACCTCTGTAGGTCATGTTATCCAGCCTTCGTGCTCATGCAGGGTCACCTATACCTGGTTGCCAGGACTGTGGTCAGACAGCTGTAGAATACAAAAAATGGGCATTCAAAACTTAGAGCTCGTTCTTTTTATTTTCTGGGAATTTTTAAATCTCCAAATATCTTTTCATTGGCCTAGGTGATCACCCACTGATTGTTCAGTTCGCTGCTAAAGAAGCACAGGTTTTGTGTGATGCTGCCCGTATCATCTGTCCTTTTGCAGATGGAATAGACCTAAACTGTGGCTGTCCTCAGAGGTAAAGTTCTGAAAAAGCTGGGTAAATATGATGAAATAATTAAGAGACTAAAGAATGCTGGTCTTCCTTTTCGTCATAATTTCTATCTTAACCTAAAAATAAATTTCAGGAGAGTAAGAGCTTCTTAACCTGTCAGAAATATGGTAAGGCACTGTTCTTAGTGTTCCCAGATGCCTGTCACCCTGGTGAGACTGGGAAAACTATATGTATTTGCTAAATTGCCTTTTGTCATTTCTGAGATACTGAGTGTTGGCTCAGAAGTGTCCATCCCTTCTCAACAACTGTTAAAGGTGCACTACCAAAAAGAGCTTACTGCAAATAATTTGCAGTGTTTTGAATCATGACATAGCAATTTCCAGAAAAATGAGGCAAGTCTGTGATGTCTCAAACTTCTGCAAGTCTTTAAAATAAAACTATGCTGATAAAGTACTGAAAATAATTTCTTCCATATTTTATTAAATTTATAAGTGTAGTGAATTAGTGATGGACTGCTCACTTAAATTGGTAAAGATTTTGTCTTGACAGTGAAACAGAGTAGTAAGATTCTTCCTAACTGGTTCAATTGAGAACCATCTATTATATATTTGTCGGGCAGTCTTTTTCTAAATGAAGACCTGAAAAATATAGGAAAGTATAAGATAATATTACAGTGCAAATAGTTAATTTCTCTATTCTAATTAGGTTTTCTTGACTTAAAACTATAGTATTTGAGAAAATTCTTCTGGAGAGATCTGAGGCTTCTGCATGGAAATATTGGTTTGTTTGGGTTTTTTTAAGCTAACTACAGTTATGTCAATCTGTCTGTTCCTTTTAGGCCAAAAATATATGCTTACATTTGAATCCTTTATTTCTCATGCATATTAGTTTCAAAGTAACAAAAGTTGGTGTACTTTACATGCCTTTGTAAGAAAAACTATTTTGAAAACTATTAGGGTTAAGTGGAAGCAAAGGTTATTTTTGCCAGTCAAAATAGTGGGACCAGAATATCACTAAAATAGTATGCTCTCTTGCACTTCAAAAAAATCCTCCTTTTCAATCTGAAGTTATCTGTTTAAAAAAATCTATGATAAGGGGAAGGGGAAACATCAGATTATTTCTTTTATGCATGCACTGTAGATTAAATTTTAATTTATCTTCCTTATGAGTCTATTCTGCGGACATAAAATGGAGCTTAAAGAGATTAGTAACTTGACCAAAATTCTGGTAGCACAATGGAGACTGAACCAAGATCTGAAAGCTGTACCAAACTGCAAAAAATAATTTATCTGCAGCCAGTACTATCTCTGCTAACTTAACCACGCATTCTAAAGGTCCTAAGGAAAGAAACTGATGTATGTGACTGATACTGATCTTCGTTTCTTCAAATGTAGAATATGAATGTTCTTTTTCTTTTAAAGATGGGCAATTTCAGAAGGTTATGGTGCTTGCTTAATAAATAAACCTGAGCTTGTTAAAGATATGGTGAGACATGTACGGAGTCAGATCGACAACCCTAAATTTTCAGTATCTATTAAAATAAGGTAGGTCTAATGTAAGTACTGTCTATGGTACATGGAAGAAACCTTTTTTTTCCCTAAAGAATATAGTGTAATAGTAATAATATTTGTAATTCTGTTAATGCAATACTACACGTTATAATATTTTCCTTACATAAGAAGACTGCTGAGATTTTTTGACTCAGACATCTGGGGCAGGTAATACAAAACTTAGAACTAGCACAGCCTTTGACTACTTACCCAGATAACATACTGTAAGCTAGAGTTTTCTTGCAGTCCAAACAACATGAAATGAGTTAAAAGATGGCAGCTTCTATAAAAGAAAAACAATGCACAATCTGTATCATCACAAGGACTTTCTTTGTGAGCTGTTAGAGAGTGGAGCCACAGTTGTGGTTGGGTATAAAGGGGTGGGTAACAAAACTGGGAACTGGTGCCACAACTGCTGTAAGGAATACATTCTTCTTCCCTACATCAGCTTCTAAACTTCTGTAGACTTGTTTTGCATTGCTTTGTGTGCAGCCCAGAGAAGAGAAGGCTCCAGGGAGACCTTACAGCAGACTTCCAGTACCTAAAGGGAGTCCACAAAAAAGATGGAGACTGACTTCGTACAAGGGCATGATGTGACAGGACAAGAGGGAATGGCTTAAAACTGAAAGAGGGCAGGTTTAGATTAGATATTAGGAAGAAATTGTTTACTCTGGAGGTGATAAAGCCCTGGAGCAGGTTGCCCAAGTTGTGGATGCCCATCCCTGGAAGTTTGTGAGGCCAGGTTGGATGAGCTCTGTACAACCTGGTCTAGTGGAAGATCCACTACCTCCCCACAGCAGGGGCATTGGAACTGGATGGTTTTTAAGGTTGCTTCCACCCCAAACCATTCTATGATTCTATGACCATTCTTGATCCATTATTTAACCACATGTGGCTTCTGCTATTTGCCACTTAAATTTCAACTCAGTTTCAAATCCTTCTGGAAAGGAGAACTATTATAAGTTGGATTTTTTTTCCACAAAATATGCAAAATCGTGGTGTTAATTTTAGATTTTTTGGGTACCCTTGCTCAAGCTCTATAACATTTACCATGTATATTAGAGAGATGTGATATAATTGGGAAATGTTAAATTAAATACCAGTTTCCATACATTAAACTCATATATCTTGAAAAAAACCTCCAAATTAAACACTTTTCCAACAGTAATATTATCTTTATACTATTATTTATGGAAGTCTATGATAATTCCTCCTTATGGAGGAGTGTTTTTTATATCGGCCAGAAAACTTACTACCTACTGGTTTCATTCCTTGCAATTTTAGGATCCATGAGGACTTAAAAAGAACAGTTGACCTGTGTCAAAAAGCTGAAGCAGCTGGAGTTTCATGGATTACAGTGCATGGGAGAAGTATAGAAGAAAGGCATCAACCTGTACATTATGATGCAATTAAAATAATTAAACAAAGTATGTCTATACCTGTTGTGGCTAATGGAGACATTAAAACTTTAAAAGACGCTGAAAATGTTCATCACTTGACAGAAGCAGATGGTAAGATTAAACATACTCTTATTTTCTAAGTAAATGTACCAGATTTCAAGGTATTTATTTTGGATGTAAGTAGGACATGATTTGAGTGCTTTCTCTCCTTGAGGAGACAAATGAAAGAGGGAATTTTAGATGCCTTAAAAAACTCATAAGCAGAATCACTGGTAATCATCAGAACACTAGAGTGCTGCTATTCAAAGCCACAAATAATTATTTCCGAGGCAAATTACAAAAGCTCTGTGATTAATTATGCTATCTCATCACTCAGTGGAGAGTAGAGTTCAGGGGGACCTTCAGACATTCCATCTCTTTATGGAGCTGATCATCTTTTAAGGAACTGTAAACTCCCACTTGGAAATCTCTACTTCCTGCACATGGGATCAGATTTCTTACAATAAGAACACAGTGGAAAAGGGATATATTGTTAAGCCAGAAGGTTAACTTCAAGGACACAGTGAGGCATTGCACTTTCATTTCAGTCATAAAATTTGGAAATTTTTTGCGGTTACTTAGTCACAATAGTTTCCTGCAGCTGTCTGTGGTTTTAAGAAGGAGCTAAGGAAATTTGGTATATGTTCTGAAAAGGTAAGCTGTATCTACAGACTTTGTGTCTTTTTAGCTAGAGAAAAAGAGGAAGGAGAACAGTACACGTGGCAGATTTCTGCTGACACTGTTGCTGTTTAATAGCAACAAGAGAAATTGAACTGAAATGCGATGCTGCTTACAGTGACTTTCTCCCCACATACTGAGTAGGAAAGAAATGCATAATACAAAAAATATTCTCATAGTCCAGCTGACCTTCTTCAGTAGTAAAAATATTAAGCATTCAGTTTTTTCTGTCATGGACAATGACAAAAGAAATTTTTCATTTTTGATCATCCTATTTTTTAAGACTGAGTGTAATAGATTGTATGTTGATGGTGCAGGAAAACAGAAAAATTACACAGAAAAATTACAATAGAACTTGTATGGGTTTATCTTACAGTATGGAATTAGAGTTGCAAATACACTTGCACGCTTATTCAGAAAGATTTACTGGAGAGGAAGAGTCTTAAAATTTACTTAATTGAGCCATTGAGCTCTTAATGGAAGAAGGACAGTGAATAGACTTGCACAGGAAATTACTGATCCTCTTGTGTCTTTCCAATTGTAATTTTATGTTATAAAGGCAATAAATGTGTCTAGCAAATAAAAACAAAGTACTCATTAGTTGCAATTTCAAAAGAAGGGAAGAAAGGCTTCTGTGACCTGTGTTTTGTTTCAGAATTTCTGGAATGTGTTGGTAGATGTAGATACTCTGAGGTCTGCCTTGTTCAATGGATTTGTCCTACATAGCTGTAAATACTCATCTCTGTTGTTCTCCCATTACTATCTGTAAGCTTTGGGTGGTTGTCCTAAGGGGTGCTCTACAAAATCTACAGGAAGATTTAGCATAAAATTCAAACCAGAATGTAACTTACTGCTTTAATTTCCAATTTGAAGGTATAATGGTGGCTAGAGGACTCTTGGCAAACCCAGCTATGTTTGCAGGATATGAAGAGACCCCTTTTCAGTGCATCCAGGACTGGGTTGACATTGCTCTTGAGCACGGAACTCCTTTCACTTGTTTTCACCACCACTTAATGTACATGATGGAGCGCATAACGTCAAAACAAGAAAAGAAAGTTTTTAATGTTCTATCAAGCACCTCAGCAGTACTAGATTATCTGAAAGACCATTATGGTGTGTAGTAAATGAAAGTATGTTAGTCCTATGTAAACTTGTATTTTGCGAGTGTCGAGAAACTGTAAAAGTTTTAATTGGATTTTTGCTTTTTAGTCACATTTGTATATTGTGTATTTTCAACACAGCAAAACATCAGTTGGATGATACTTTATATTTTTATGTCTCCATTTTTCACTCTAGAGAATATTCAAGATTCTACAGATGTGGAATTCTGTTTACAGTGTACTAGTACAGAGAGGATTGATTATTTTAAGGCCCCAGTAGTTTAATTTTTCACCAGATAATTGCTTACAGCAATATGATTGCAAAACTAGGGCCTTTCTTACATTAAACCGCTAAAAATTAGGACTACTTATAGATAATGACAGTCATTTCAGACCAAAAGAATATAAAGGGAGCAACTATGAAGTTTGTGCTTTAGATAAAATAAGCTTAAAGCCCATCATACTATCCTTTTTTAAATTTGATGTTTCTTTTGCAGCCTAAATGTAACTTACTTATAACTTAGAAAAATTCCATACTTATTATAGCAAAAGAAACACGGAACAGATAAACAATTATGGAAAGAAAGAAGAAGGAAAATAGGGAAAGAAGAAAAAAGGAAGAAATATTTTAAGTACCAACTTAGCTGAATCTAAAGAACAAGACTTTTAAGTTCAATCTAACTAAATTCAGTTTTGCTTATCTACTGTAGAATAATCATATAAAAGATTAAATCCCAGAAGTTTTTAGGTCAAAGAAAAGCTGACAGATTCTCTCAGTGGGGTTCTAGCAGTCCTTTCTGCCTGCTGGCATGTTGCTTATCAAAGCATGACAGCCACTTGGCTTTGAATCATTATATAGGAGTGAAATAGTCAAAATTAGAACAAGATAACATTACACACGAGCTGCATTTGTTCTGCAAGGGAAATTTCACAAAACTGTACAGTACAATTATTTGTAATGGAATAATTTTTTTCTTTATATGTTTACACAGAAATTCATACCAAAAATTGCCAAGTTTTCTGACTGTGATTGTTCTATGAATATACACGTGAATAGTTCCAAATTTTCTAAATAAATTACTTGGTTTTGTATGCAGTTGTAATTTTTTCTTTATTATACAGCAGTCTGGAGGAGGGAAGGTTGCTTTTGATGCTACTCTCCAAGTTTTTCATAGTTCAGGTGTCTTAAATTGTCACTATTTTTTTAATGCAATAGCATAAAATACTTGATCATTTTTCATAATGAATATGTCTGATTTAGGCATATAAACAAAAGTTTGAAAGGCATGACCCAAGTCATCAAGTCCAGTTCACTGTTTAAGGCAGCAAAGTTACATAACTCTTCTGATATGATCACCTTCCCTTGATGTGCTAACAAATGGAAAACTACAGACATGCTTTGCACTCCTAGGGAAATTGAGACAACCTCTGCAACCATTTTTGGTGTGTCCATTCCATCAGACAACTATTTTTTCACTCTTCTGGATTGTAATGTTTTCTTGACATTAGTTTGGCACAATTCTGTGTAGCATTCCAGGTAAATTCCCAACAGTGTCTTCTGCAGTTAAAACTACTAATACTTTGCTTTTCCTCAACTAATATTCATCATGTAAATTAGGAGCTCCCAGTTTTAGGGCAAAAGTTCTTATTGCCCAACTGGCATGACTAGGTATTTAGTACTGCCAAATTTCCAGTATCAAGTTGATCTAATTATCTTGCAACACAGTTCTCCTCAGTTCTGAAATGCCTCCAGCCTCCTCTGAAGTAAAACTATGCACGTGAATTGTAGAAGAAAAGGATTGTGAAAGTAATAACTAAGCCTTTTGTTGCCATTTTCTTAAGAGTTTTATGATTTGGCTAGCAATTATTGTATGTGGCAAACTGTCCTGTTAACCTCAAGGAGCAGAGAAGAAAAAATTATGAACACAAATTAAAGGCTTTCTTTATTTTTTCTGTAGTAGTGGGGAAATTGAATTTTAGAGGACTGCAAATACCTTGACCTATTTAGGAACTGGGTACTTGATGATTTTGAAGGCAGCAGTTGCTATGCCTGTGTGAGATTAGTCACTGAGATTTCTGCCTGAAGTACAAGACCTAGATTGCTGTTAATATTGGTAGTAATTATGGAGTGCTTGATCTGGCCTTTTATGTATCATAAAAGTCAATGGAAGTTCATTATCCCTTTTCAAGAGTGAAATGAACTGTACAACTTCCATTCTGAATTTTGTGTGCCTCTGAACATACTTCACTATGTTTCCGTAGAATAAAAGGCAAAGTTGGACTCTTTAAGTCATACTTTGAACACCATACTGTTCCGATATATATATATTGCTAAGGGTGAGAGTTATTCAGCTACCAGTGTTGTTTTTAGAATATGTCATATTTCTCATTGTAAGACATTTGAATATGGAAAAATACTAATTTCCAGTTTAAAACTGGATGTAGTCCTTCTCCTGTATATGTTACTTTTACCATCACCAGGTGGTCAGTCTTTCTATTTTCTAGTTTTTAAATGTAGCATAAGTACAAAGCAAGTAACATAAGATACAAAGCATTGTATGCTATTTCAGATTCTTGGCCTCCTGTAACTGATCCTGTTCTTTATGTTAAACCCCCCTGCACAATAATACCACATTCTCATAATACCTGTATGTTTTTGCAACTTTTATTCTGCTACAATAACCCCAGCACCCTCACACAGCCTATACAATCCCATTTTCTCTATTGCCTGTTGTTAAATTTCTTAGGTCTCTTGGGTTGATGGCTGGACAAAAGCAGTGTGTGTTGATAAGGCTGTGGCAGAGGCCAAAATAGAACAAGTTCAAGCTTTCCTTTTATTTCAGAAGAGAATTAGTTGATTTCACTCCTCTAACCAGTTAATATATAGGCATTTCCTATTTCTGCTTCTGAATACTTTGCCACCTACTTGATGGAAGAGGAAGGTATTCCTTCTAACTGTAATGTTTGAAGGTTTGTGATTTTTTTTCCCTAAAGCAGCCAGCCATTATATGTATATATATTGTATAGCATCATACTGATCTTATGGTAGTTCAGCATAAGAGAGACAGCCTTAGATCAACAACCCAGGTTTCTACAGCTTCAGTCAGAATTCCTTCCAGGAGCAGCAGAGCGCACTCAACAGCAGAGAGGTCTCACAGATGTTTGCAGGAGACGTCTCTTTCCTCCAGATCTCATTTTAGGTTGGTGGGGAACATGCATCACCTACAGAGGAAGTGCACAGCCATCACACTCAGAGTCTTTCTGAGATCTTAGGAAGTCCCTAAAGTTAAAAAGCGACTCTGAGTTTCTGGCATGGGAGACTAGTGAATACAGTCCTATCAGTATGAGGCTATGCTAGTGGGAGAGCAGCTTACAGTGCTAGCAAGAGGTGAGTAAGCAGCTCAGAAATGGAAAATGCTCTGTAATTAAAGGAAAGTCTTTATTAATGTTTTAATAGCTTCAGTGAAGTATACTGGCTGTAGGCCAATAGCTAAAATGTAATAACCAGAACATTCTAAGAGGTTGTGTTTTGTCTACAGTGCTGATTAAATATGTTTATAAAAATGTTTTAGAAATACTACTTAAAACTGCGGCTATTCCTACTGTGTAGACTGGATTGAAATGACTCCTTATATCTCTCTCCAGTATTTGTTGTGCGTAAACAATTATTTGGGATGTAACCTTTCATCCAGACATCGCTTGGCAGCAGCTAGGAAAATGTTGACACACTGGCTCCTCCATCCCCAGCCTGCAGACCTGGGAATTTTTAAGTAAACAGTGTCAGACTGTGAGCAGCTGCAAACAGCTCTGCTCAAAACTGCTTATGCCAGAACTTCCCACCCCGTGTCAGTTCCAATGGATTAGAGTAACAAAGAACTACCATTCATGGCATTTTATCTGCCTCGTGTTGATGGGACTTGATTGGGAAAGAATTCCCCAACGAAAGTAGTTGTGTCAAAGAATGCTGGTGATGCCCGGGTAGACAAGGTGACCTCTTCAACTGACTCAGCATCTGTTGGAATCAGAAGGAAAACCAGATCAGATGTCCTTATGCAGGGGCAAAGAAGGAGAGTTGCATGGAAGTAATGTTCTTGGAGCCTTGGTATGCCGATAAAAAGCACTGCACAGGACAAGGATAGAACAGGATTTTCTGAAGGAATACTGTTTTATTCATGAGGCTCAAACAGGCCTGTTTGACAGTGTTTCAGAGACTTGTTCGGCTGTTATTTGTGCTGTCTTTATGAATGCTGAGATCTCTCATACGTTTTCCTTGAGAAAACGATTTACTGGGTCTTAATACATTAACGTAATGTAACACATGGAGGAGGGAATGGATGGACATACGCAGTATTTCAACTGAACTTTCGAAACTCATATTAATGCTGGAGAGCAGAGTTGAAGTCCCCAGTCGATTAAGCTCGAGTCACGGAGCGGTGGGATTGATCACAGCAGGATTCCGCAGCAAATTCCTTCAACCATTCCCTAGACAGGAAAAGGATAATACTCATTTGAACCCTTCTCAGCGCGTAGATCCACGCGTTTCCCAAGAGAGGTGCAGCCCCTTGCTAACTCCGCGCCCCCGTCGCTCTCAGCCCCCGCTCGGCAGGCGGTACCGCACGTGTGGGCGGCCGGGCCGGGGCGAGCGCGGCCTCTGCGGCGGGGGCGGGCCGCGCTGGACTCTGCCTCCCTTCCCCGGCCGCACCTTTTTCCGGCCCGGCTGCACTCTGCCTCCCTTCCCCGGCCGGGCTGCACTCTGCCTCTCTCCCCCGCCCGCACCTTTCCCCGGCCTGGCTGGACTCTGCCTCCCTTCCCCGCCCGCACCTTTCCCCGGCCTGGCTGGACTCTGCCTCCCTTCCCCGCCCGCACCTTTCCCCGGCCGGGCTGGACTCTGCCTCCCTTCCCCGCCTGCACCTTTCCCCAGCCCGGCCCGCGGCAGCTCCGCGCCGCCTCCGCCGTGTCACTCAGCCCCGTCCCGGCCCACACCCCCCCGGGCAGGGCGGAGGCCGCACCGCGTCCTCACAGACACGCCGGTTCCCCCGCCCTGTGCCGGCGGGAGAGACCAGCCCGCGCTTCCGCAGCCCCGGCCGGTGAGGCCCCGCTCCCGCCCCCTGGCCGCCATCAGCTCCGCCGAGTACCGGCGCTGGCGAGGTTCGAAGGCCGGCCGGGCGGGAGGGAGGGAGGATGAGGCGGCCGCGCAGGGGGCGCCGGCAGCGCTGGGGGGACGGGAGGCGGCGGGAGGAAGACGCGGGCCCGCGGCCGCCCGGCGGGGCCTCTGGCGGGGGCTCTGCCCGCCGGGCCGGCACGGCCCCGCGCTGTCCCGGTCCCCACCTCCCTGTCCCGGGTGTCGTTCGGGAGGGGAAGTCAGAGCCCGCCTGAGCCGCCCGTTCCTCTGCAGGCCGCCGGGACCATGACTTTCCAGTGGACGGCAGTGGCTGCCTTCCTGTACGGCGAAGTCGGAGTAATTCTCGTGCTCTGCCTGCCGTTCATTTCTCCGCTGAGGTAGGAGGACTTAAGTGTGCTGAGCAGCACAGCTCGCTCTTCTCACTAGTTTGGGTTTATTGTACGCCTCTGTTTTTATAAACACGGAGCTTTGCTGCATCCTAAACTAACTGCGAACAGAGCCGAAGGAATGCTGTTTGGGACTGGGGTATCAGGAGCTGCAGGAATCGCAAGCTCTTTGACGAGCTTTATCTTTTCTACGCAGTGCTGATTCATCAGAGAGCCGCGGTCGGGGTGTCAGAGGGGCTCCCTGCTTTTCTTCAGCAGGTGGGACGGTTCTCCCAGAGTTGTGGAGTAGGCAGCACAGGGGAAGGCATCTGGCAGTAATAAATGAGAGGAGAGTGCGGTTTTTGCAGCCGTTGTTTATCAGATTTGTGAGGTGCTACTTTATGTTTTGGTGTACACTAGGCATTGTGGGTGCGGAACAGATGAGACGTCAGATATTCAAAGCAAGCGACAAACTGTGTGTAAGGGCTGCAAGAAATTTGTGATCGCTTGTTTAAAAAAAACTGGACTTGAGCTTTAAGAAGAAGGTTCAGGACTGCTGGAATAAAGGCCTCTAAAACTCTATATAAACTCATATATATATTAGGAAAATAGTGCTACTTCTGGAACACAACAGAAATATTAAGAAAATAATAAATTCTTGTCAAATAAATGCACACAGTAAGGGAAAGAAACAAAATGAATTTATTACCCTTACAGTGTGCAGAGTACTGTATGACTTACAGCATTATCTTGTTTCCTGTGAGTAGCTCTTCAAATTTGGTAATATTATTTCCCTACATAAAATAAAGCTAGATTCTCTGCAGGAGGAAAGAGAAGCAGAGGTATGATTTCTTTTCAGAATATCAAGAAGTCTTAAAAGAAGAACCAAACACACAGAAAACCCACCACTCCCCAAAACAACAAGCAGAATGAAACTTTAAAGCTGATTGGTTTTTTTTAAATGCTGCTGTCTCAGCAGTGCTCTGTAAAAACTGTTGGGTGCTTTTTTCCTGCATCTTTAGATATATTTAGAATGATGTAGCTTTTACTGTCCTATTAAGGAACGAGAGTTGTGGAAAGTCTGGATTTAACTACTTAAACCTGTGGGGGAGTCTTGAAAAGGACTGGCTCCTCTACAGCTGGTACCAATGGTTCGGCATGTTTTCTCAACTTGAGAAAACTCTTAAACTCTTTAAACTCTTCTAAAATCTAATTCGGCGTCTGGTTTTTTACAAGTTAGCTAGCGAGGAGTTCAGCATTTCGACATAGACTATTGAGTTGTTGTATTTCTTATTGTTTTCTAAGCAAAAGTGCAACTATGTGAGCAGAGGAGTATTACAGCATCATAATCATCAGCTTATTAATGGCTTATGTGAGGAAACTAGTTGCAAGAATTTCTGCAGGCTGATGTCACAAGCAGAATACTTTGGGAGTATTGCAATATGTTTCATTTATGATGCAGAGTCCAGTGTTTGTGGCTGAGAAGCAAATTCGTAATGTGCAGCTTTACCAAAATTCATTCAAACATTAAACATAGTGCTTTTAATTATATGGAATTAATCTATGGAATTAATCCTTTCCCTATGGAAAGGATAGGTTTGTGTGCTTTGTTTGGAGCATTCAGCTATTCCTCTGAACAGTGGTTTCCAAATGAGTGAAATCACTTTATCCCTTATGTGGTATTTACAATTATCTTCTTAACAAAACTAGCAGGAATTTTGTGGGGTTGAAAATCATATTTAGCTGCTGTGACAGTACCAGAGGGCAGCAGCCCTGCCTGACACATCTCAGAGGGAGATGGTTCTGTCAGCAGTAAGGCATGCATGGTTACTGACAGGTGGGAAACTGCTGCTCTTGGAAGTTTTAACTTACTCAGTTGTCAGTCTGCAAATGGATTCGTTGTCTCTCTTGTGTATGCACATTTTTTAATTTTTTTTTTCCAAATTTGCTAACAAGTTTTTAAGTTCCTGGGGAACAAGTACATTGACAGTATAAAAATGCAAATACACCGAGAGACATACCTGTTCTACTAGGTGTAGTACATCTAAAATGGTGGCTAGTATTATAGTTTGGAAGTTTTATATTCATATGACTTCTGTCACCAAAAGGAAGTGAAGTTTTAGTAAATGTGAATGTCAGTACTTGTGGAGGAAAAATAAATGTGTAACTAAAACACAAGAAGATTTTCCAGTAAGAAGATCCAAATTTTTAGCCTGATTATAACTTAGCAGTGTCGTTTATATAAGATCATACCTCAAAGGATGACTTCCTAAGTGAAGGCCAGTATGGAGCTTGAAAATTGCATGTTTAAAGAGTTAGTAAATTGTCTTTGTTTGAGTTGTAGCTTGAAGTAAGCTTTTTGTTTGATACAGAGTGTGCTTGTCTGCTGTAAAGAATTCAGATTATACTAGAAGACTTAAATGAGGTTTTTGCATGCATTATGCTAAAACATTTTAATTCTTTTTGGTGGAGAATTGGAAAGAACTATAGCAGATGATGATACAGTCTCATTTAAATTAAATTCATAATAAGTTGGAAACTGCTGTTAAAGGACAAGTTTTAACAGTCTCTGGAAAGTGTGAATAGTCTTAGCAAAAGTAGGAAATTTTTACCTCATGTAATCAGATGGTGAGTGGTATGTCTGTGTTACATCCCTGTGGCATGACTGGGTATTATTTCATTTGTGCAGTAGCACTGGTTGTAACCTGCAGCAGAGGACAGTAGATGCTCTGTTATCACTTGTTGCAATTCATCTGAGCACATCAGATGTTCTTTCTTTGTGCTGCAAGTGTGACTTCTGCCAGAGCCCTTCATGCAGCAATATCAAATAGAAAACTAATCTTTAAAAAAAAAACCTGTCTATACCACCATTGGCCTCACCAGAAGTCGCTTCTATAGCCGGAAAGCTTATGCTTGGGAAAGAGGTTTTAACCCATAAAATATGAACACAATACTTGTCTTTTTTTTTTTTTGCCATTACATGTTAAAATGTAGTAACAGTCCTGGTACTTCAGAGTTATGCAGACTCATCTTTGTAGAAGATAAGCCTTCTGAAGAAGGATGGTAGAGAATTTCTGGAAGTTTTTAATTTTATTTGGCAACAAGAGGTACTAGTGGGTAAAAATAAAAATAATGGAATGGGTTTTATAGTCTTTACCCTATCCCTTGTTATAGTCAGGGCTGAATACAACATAGTGCTAGCCAAAGTATAAGCTAAAATAAACACATCTGCAGAGTACCTGCTATCATGCAAAAAATCTGCAAGTTGAACCAACTGTTCTTGCCTGTATTCACAAGAAAAAAAGAGAAGTTAGATTACTGGAGAAGTTAACATATACCAAAATTATATTGCAATTAAAGCAGCTGTTCAGAGACCTTATACAAATCTCTTATCAATAACAAGGCTCTCTTCTGTGGGGTTGTAATGCTCTTCTTTTAGTGCTTAATTATTTTTGAGTAACACAGTTCTGTTTTACAGATGGCAGAAGATTTTTATGTTTCCTCTATGGAGCAAAATGGCAGTATTTTGGAACAAAATGTTCCTTACAATAATAGTTCTGTTGATCGTCTTGTTTTTTGGTAAGTGTTAGATAATTTCTTAACAAATGGGTAAAAGGAACATGGTACATTGAGTTTATATCAAGTAAACTAATGGAAAGGATTCAAGCCTAGTGTAAGTCAGCTAATTGATTGAAAAGTTAGACAATGGAATGAAAGAGGAGAGGGAATCCTCATTGGGAATCCAAATGTAATTGTAATATGCTGAGTGAATGAGAAGGAAAAATTGAGCTTAGTCTAGGCTGCTGTTTGGTTTCCCTTTCTCAGACAGGTTAATGAACTTGTTTGACAACAGAATTTGGCTGAGCTGCACCTCATGCAGCAGATGGCACTCTTTCTTTTGGTTGCTGTTGAAATATGAGACCAGAATATGTCGAAGCACTGGGCTGTTTAAATACTTTTGCTCAGCACAGATACAAAACAGCTGCTGGCTGTGTTTGGGTAGATCCTAAGGTCTGTGAAGTAAGAGCAAAGCTTTAATGGTTAGCATATGCCTGACTGATTTCTTTTAATGTCTGTCCTGACGGCTGTGTGGTAAGCATCTCCTGTATTTCAGTGATGAAAGCAGTTCTCCTGCATTTCAAGGATATTCAGTAGTTCTCCATGGATAAATGTTTCCAGTGCCTTAGAATATACATGCTACTTAATTCCAGGCTACTTGAAATAGAAAGAAAAAATGCATGGTTTTAGTTTCTCCTGAGGGAAATGTACAGAGGCACTTACATATATAACAATGTCAGACTAGGCTACAGTACTATATTCTTAATATTTAAGTACCAGAAATGCAAGTAGACTGTTCTATTATTTTTTAAGATCATGTTTAGTATTCTTACAGGTAAGCCTTCAGTAAATGGTTGAAGATTGAGAACTAATGTATTTCATTTACTGTGTTGAACTGCTGTTGAAGACTTTAACCAAAGTTTGTTTTTGAGTTGGTGATGGTCATTGATTTTGTGGAAAGAGAGAATAGGGCTGAAGGGAAGCAGTGATGAGATACCCGCCCCATAGCATGAAGGGATAGGTTACTGCAGGCCTATTCTTCCTATATCACAGGGACATGCATTGTTTGAAGCTTCATTTCAGGGTTTTTTACCATCTAAATAACTTAGGCATATGAGAGAGACAGTCATAAGTTATGATACTCACATGTGCTTTTCTTTGCAGTTGACTTTGCCTGCAAAATGCCTACAAATGCAGCAGCAATTTAATAACATCTGGCCAAAATATTCTGCAATATTTCTCTCATGAAATGTGTATTTTGTTGATGTGCAGGAGGAGATTTAAGGTGCTGTATTGGTTGTAGGAATGTCTGATGACCTTACATTAAAGATTGTAATATAAACTCTTAACTGGGTTACATTTGGGGTTATGTGATGTAAGTCCTAATTAATTATTTTGTCCTTTGGAAGGTGTTTGCTGAAAGGCAGATGGAAGACAGCTGAGTTGTAGCTTTCCTCCTCCATTCTTTTTATGATCTTGTTACAGTTAGTAGTTACTACTGATTTTACTACTGCTGTGTTACTACAGTCTTCCTATTTTGATGGATGTTAAACAATTTTCTCCCTCTATGATTGAAGCATGAAGTAGACCTTTCTGTCATAACTAAAATATGTGAATCTGAAAAAATAACTCTGTGTGAAGCAAATACTTGAGAACATACTACTTCTTTTCACTTCTCTTTCTCTTTTCTCACTACTTGTCTGCTGGGGAATTTTACCTCCATTGTCAGCAGTGACATTTTAGCACCGTAGGGTCTTTGGTAACATCTGTAGAGTGAGTTGCTTTGGGCTGATCCCTGATGGCTGGGTACAAGTATTTGAAATACCTCTTCAAGCATATTTTAGGCCAGGGTTTGTCATATTTCTGGGAATGTGCTAGAGCACTTCAGGATTTATCAAGACCAATCTTTAAAATGTATGGATGATATAACTAATGTCACTGTTTGTCCTATTACTGTTTGCTGAGCAGAAAGTCAAAGTACATATTTCTGCTACTAAAGTCTGATTTAGCACACATGCACACCCACAGATGTAAGAACAGACTGTTTTTGTTTGCAGATGCTGTTAGAGAAGTCAGGAAATACTCATCTGTTCATGTGAATGAAAAGGTTGCAAATGTCAACAGCAGTGCCTTTGATCATATTCAGATGAAACTCTTTCGGTCACAAAGAAACCTGTATCTCTCAGGTTTTTCCTTATTTCTTTGGCTGTAAGTATAACATTTTTCTAATGTTTACATAGTATGTTTATTACAGGAACTATTGCACGAAATAATTGTAAAGATCAGAAGGGCAATTTCAGGAGATTCAAGAATTAATTGTGACCAAGTTGGCTACAAGGCAAATAAGATCAGGGAAAATAATACTTTACAACTGTTTAAAGGTTAGAAGGATGTGTGAGCAGCACATGGAGAGAAACGTTTTGAATGCTTTAGAAAAAATGTATTTTGCAGAAGCTTCTTTGGGGAATACTCACTTGTTTCCTTCCTTAAACTTACACCCTTTGTTTTGCACATGGAAAACTGGAATAAAAGAACCCTCAAAACCTAAAGTGCTGTTAAATAATATTGTTATTTGGCAAGGTGGTGTCATTGCTGTGTTAAGAAGCAAAGCTTGAGCCTGACCTGAGCCACTTCAGCTCTTGAAGTTAAGAACTGTAGGATAATATTCCAGCTTTCAAGGAAAGATTCAATTGTATTTCAGATCAAACACTTTGTGGCAACTTGCCTGCTATGGTGTTATGATCTTAAGTCTGGTACCTCTTTCAGGATGTTTAAGTATAGCTACTAAAACAGGGTGAAGGAGAGGACAGTTCTGTTGCATACCTGTAGCAACCAAGACTGCCTGTGAATGAGTAGCCACAACAACCTGCAGATCTTATCAGTTGGGCTGGGGCACATGAAGTCACTGGACACAGATAATGTGAACAAACAGAAACAGACCTGTTAGTCTGATGGTTTCCTATTTGTATATTTTTGTGGTGGCTGGACAAGGAGTGTTGGTCCTCTTAGGAGTTCCTTCAGTGAACTGCTTGACATTGCCTCAATACTCAAGAGGAGCACAGAAAAAGAAAATCACAGACTCATGCCAAACTTCTTCCCCTTAGAGTGATGTATGGCAATTTTAGCAGACCATTAAGCATAAAATAGTGTCAAGGAAAAAGGAATTCGAAGCTTGAGCAGAAAAGCTTTGGAAAAAACAATATGGCGGTAGCCTTGCTCAACAGTGATAGGAACGCATCAAGTTCTTTGTCTTCTTACAGAAAGGTTAAGTAAATATGCACAAATATGTTTTTAATCTCTGCTCCAAGAGGAATAGCTGGATTGTTTCCTACACAAGATTTGGAAGCTGTTCTCTCAGGATCCTACTTACATTCAGCTTCCAAGGAAGAAAAGTTGTCAAGTGACCCCAGTAGATTATTTTGTATAAAAGCTCTGCTCTTGAGGAGGTATGCTTGAGGCTTTTTTGAGCTGCTGGCCTTTCACCAAGATGTAGGAGAAATGAGCACTCCTCCAGTAGTCAGTAGATCAAAGGACTTTTCTTAGTAGAGCTGTTTTGCTTATCCATGGAACAGACATTATGTCTGTCAGAGAAGGGAGGGGCAAGTGTGCCTTGGGTTGCCTTATCCTGCTGTACTGCTATAGCATCACCCAACCAACTTGAGACCCTGTCTAGTGTGAGTGGGTAATTGGATGCCCCTAGCTCATTCTTTATGTCAATTTTGGTTCATTTTAGCACATCAGCCAATAGAAGAATACCACAAGAATGGTGTATGGAGATTGCTAAAATGAAGGAGCTGGGAGCTTGTCACTTCTGGCAAGACAACAGCAGTTGTGGGGTTCAGTGATTGCAGAGCATTGGGTGCAGGTGAAGAAAATGACCTGTCAGGAGGGGTACTGGGGCAAGCTGAGCCCCTCATCTGCAAACTGCACAGGAAAGAGGAGGGTTGTAGACCCTGGACACTGTCCCCTGGGTAGGACAAAGACACCTGTCTGCTAATCTGACCTGGTCCTCTGTTAGCCCATGCTGAACCAGAGAGGGGTAAGAAAGGCTGAAAACTAAAGAAAATCTCAAGGAATCATGAGCCCGCCCCTCACTGGCGCCGTCTTGGAGAGTCAGCAGGGTATTTAACATCACCCCCAGCAGTGGAAGATGCAACTGGCATAGGCCAGCTGGGCATATAAAAGTCTGTGGCATCCTAGGATGGCAGAGGGAGTTGGCCAGTGTCATTGCAAGGCTTAGTTTGAAAGATCACTCTTCTGGGGAGAATCCTGGTGACTGCAAGAAGGGAAACATTGCACCTGTCTTCAAGAAGGACAAAAAACAGGAGGTAAGAAACTAGAGACTGGCCTCCCTGGAAAGGTTATGAATCAAATCTTACTCAAAGACATCTTCGGAGACATGAAGGACATGATGACTTGGAACAGCTGTCACAGATTTACTTGGGGAAGATGATGCCTGAACATCCTTGTTGCCTTCTGCAGTGAGATGAATGACTGTGTGGATAAAGAGCAGAATATCTCTTGTGCAAGGCCTTTGACATAATGTCTTTTAGTATCCTGATAGCCTGACTGTGGAGATACATAGGATACATAGGCAGGAGAAATGGAGAAAAAAGCTGCTGAAAATTCCCTGGACCTTTGGGCCCAAAGGATAATAACATGAATTTCAGCTGGTGCTCCTCAGGGATCAGTACTGGGCTCAAAATTGTTTAATGTCTTTATTAGCAACGTGGATGATAGGATTGAATGTGCTCTCAGCAAGCTGCTCAAGGTACCGAATCAGAGTGGTTGACATCTTGGAGAGCAGTGCTGCTTCTCGGAGGGAGCCAGAGAGGTTGAAGGAATCTGCTGACAAAAATCTCATGAAGCTCAACAAAGACAAATGCAAAGTGTGGCATTTTAATGGATAATCGTGTACAGCATCCAGGCTGGGGACTAGCTGTGTGTGTGGGTAGGAAGCAGTTTTGCAAGAAAAAACCTGGGAATCCTGGTACAGAGCCAATTGTGTATTGAGCTGTGATGGCAAAGATGTAGTTAGGTCAAGGAAAGTGGTTATTCTGCTCTAACACATGTGGTGCTGCAGCTGCAGGACTTAAGTCCAGTTTTAATTGCCCAAAATACTGGAGTACTGCAGTGGGGCACAGAGAAAGTTGGAGGCTGAAATACATGACCTATGAGGAGATGATGAAGGATCTTTCCTTTCAGCCAGAGAAAACTTTGAAGGGAAAATCCTACCAGTTCATCTCAGTGGATGCAAAAAGGAATGACAAGAGGTAACAGGAACCTGAGATGTTCTGACTTGTGATAGAAAAGTACTGCTGCTGTCAAGAGCAGTTAAACACTGGAACAAGCTCCCTGAAGGATGGTGGAATCTCCCATAACTGAAGATTGTAGGAGCTCAACTGGACAAGCCTCTGAGGAATTTGCTCAACCTGTCCTGCTTTCCATGAGATGGAAGCCTCTTTCAACCTATATGATTCTGTGATTCTCTTTTAGTTACGATATTTTAATGACTACTGCATCTGTAAGTTAATAAGTAATAGAAAATTTGCTAATCTGTGGAAAAGTAGTGACATGGAGACCTTAACTTTGTTATTAACCCCCAAAAAAGTAAGAAAAGGACCTTTCAATGAAAAAGCAAGGGGGTGGAGGGAGGCTTAACTTGAAAAGGTCTGTTAATACTCTTCCAATTATGCAAAAGCCAATTACTTGGATTTTCAAATTTCTTTGAAGAGCAGCTGCATAGTTACATTATAAGCATTAATTTAATTCAGCGTTGTGTTGCCTTGATTCAGCAACATTTGAAAGACTTCAGGATGAATAGTGAAAATAGTGATGCAAAGAATCAAGGGAGGTATTTGCTTAGAACTGAGGTGCCATATCAATGCTGGCATCCATATATGTTCTGATTTAACTGTATTGACAGTTAAAGATATTGAAGATTATTATGTTCATACTGCTAATTTTATTCTTGCAAGGCTGTTTATGAGGTTGTGTGATTTTTTTTTGGTTTCACTATACTCATTACCATAACTTGTTTGGCTCTTGTGTTTGGAGATCAATCAGTGTTAAAAGTACTGTGTCATGTGTTTAAACAGCCTTGAAGCAATCAGGTCTCTGACCCTTTATGGCTGTGGGTATTTACAAGGAGGGAGATTGCATATTAAGTAAAAATCAGAATGTCAGTGGATGAAGATATTTTCAGTCTCTCCTGTTACTATTATTTGTAATCAATGAGCCTGGATGTTTTCCTTAAGGTGCTTAAACAGCCCTCTTCTGGTTTTGTTTTTACATCTACTGCCAAGAGAGAAAAGGGCTTGTTTTGGTTTGTTGGATTTTCTGTTTGGTTTTATTTTTGTTGTTTTGGTTTTCGCTTGTGGTTTGGGTTTTTTGTTATTTGTGCTGTAAATTACAGTTCTGTTCACTGTTTTTCTTCACCAGTGTATTGAGACGTACTGTTACCCTTCTTACTCAGTTGGCAAAAGAGATGACATCTCATGCAGCTCTGGAAACACAAGTAAATGATGCTACTGAAGCAGCCAAAAAATACATGGCCGAGAATGAAAAGCTGCAGGAGGTATCTTTGAGCTTCTTCAGTAACTTTGTTTACAGCAAGTAGTTAGTACAAGGTACTCTGAGGATGGTTTGCTACGGAATGTTTGTTCCTTCTGGTTGAAAAAATACGAAAAATATTTTTACAGTGTGTAATTCAGAATACTGAAAAGAAATTATAGTGGCATCTTATTAACAAAGGAAATAGAAGTAAACCAAATAAATGAAGTTCTGTCTTTCCAGTACAAATTTCATCAAAGTAGTAATAGATTCTTAAGCTATGTCTCTGAATTTAGTCATTACAAAATAGAGGGAGACACTAATTTTATTCCTTTAATCACTAACAAATGCCTGTTTAGGCCAAGACTGTAGCAGTCCAGATGAAAAGGCCTACTATATAACTGTTTTCATGCTGACTGTTTCTTCTTAATAGGATTTTCTCCAGTCCTGAATGTATTTTCTAACTTGTAAAATTAATCTTTTCTATTTAATGTATTTTGTATTCTTCTATCTTTTATGGTTGGTCAGCCAATTTCAGAATACTTCCCTTTCTTAGTAGGACACTTGTAATATTAAGAATACTACCAAAAATTTCTTACTTAAAAAAACCACCAACAGACTGAAGAGATGTTATTTTTATGCAAAGAATGCTTAGACTGTGGTTCAATGCATAACTATTCATGAAGGAAAGGCACCAAAGATAATTAAGATAAATGTAAGAAATCTTTTCTTGTAGCTGTTTAGTTTGACTTTTGTTTGAAGAGACTGAAACCTAAGCTGAGTTCAGACATGTAGACATAGGAAGGCTTTTAGAGTTCACCACTTTGTCAAAACTAAATTCCCTGTGGATGTGTACAGGTTTCCTTCCAGTTTGTCTAAAGCAGTGTCTATGGTTACTGGCACTGTCATTTTTTTTTGTAATAAATCTTCGTACAAAGACTCTGGACAAAAGGTACTAGAGGATACAAAAAATCCAGTTGTTTGAGATGTGTTGTAAGGCAAGGATCACTAGTCTCTGTTAAGTGTTTCCCAAGTATAAAATGATTCCAAAATTTGAGTATTTGGTATTTTGTCAAAACGATCCAAATTCTTCCCTCAGCCATGGAATTTGTCTCCTTACTGCCTACGGGTATGTTGGTTGTTGTTTTTGTTTTTTTTTTCTTCTCTGTCCTATTGGGATTTTGCCAAAAGTCCTCTTTTTTGTTCTGCTTTCACATTCACTTAGCAACACATTCTCTTACCCGCTTGTAAATAATAGCCAGAAATTGGAAACTGTAGTCCTATCTCGTTTTATTTGTATGTTTGATTGCATGGTTTGCAAAAACACAGGTAGCCACAAGTACAGGCAACGTGCTGTGGCTGGATCTCTGTTGTGATGGACATGGGAAGTGTTCAGGGTTGGAATACTTCATAGCCACCCTATGGTTTAGGCTTCTCTGTGGCTTGGCCCCTGCATTTGTGTTTATTTACAAGTGTGTTTCATTCCACCATTAGAGAGAAGTGAGAGCAATTGCACATAAGGCACTGGCTGCAAATATAAATACTGTGAGTTTACTCTGGTGTGCAAGGTCTGCACTGTCACCTGTTCAGAGGTTCCATGGAACACAGGACTTAAAAGTTTACAGAAATAGTTATTTGTGTACTAATAGAAAGAGTTGAGCACAAAGCAAAGAAGACAGTTGGCTGTGGTTTTTTTTACCAGCAGTTACATTTCCTCTCAGCTCTTTGATTAAATAGGTTCTGGAAATTTTTTTCAGCTCTTTTCCTTGGATTGTTTATCAGTCTTTATAAACAGTTCTTTTTCTTTTTCCTAAAATAATCTTTCCCCTTTGCTCCTGCCTGTGCCTGGTATGCTCTGATATTGCTAGTTCACCTAACAACTGTTTGTCTCAGTTGTTTTACTTTTCTTTTTCCCATTAAGCATTTAGGACTTTTTTTTTTGCTATTGCAGAGATGTGTGGTTAGATAGTAGAAGCTTTATGAGAAAAGAATCTTACTATGAGGTCTAATCTTACACCTTAAGAGGATGCAGAAGTATAGTAGTGCTAACATTTTTGGAGTACAGGGAATATATTGCCCTTGTGTCAAGTGTTTACATGGCCCTTCCTGGATTCTTTCCTAGTTTTTGTCTTGAATTTCACTGGAAAACTAATCTGGATATTGGAACTATTCTGAAGATTGAAGTATCTGCAAACCTACAAGGAGAGAATTAGAACCAGATGCGTGTAAACATGCAGTGTTTTCTTACTGACAGTCCCAGTATCTTCTGAAAAATCCATTTTATAATCTAAATGGAAGTTGTACACTTGATAGAGACATGCAAAGTACTCTTACACAGGAGCTAACCATTCATTACCTAGAACACTGAGCTTATTTCCTTTTTTTTAATTTGGGAGGTTTCTTTTCTACAATGACTATCTGCCTGTATCAGGTTGGCATTTGATAAAACCTAATACTTCGAAGGATCAGGGCTGACATGGATATTTTACATTAATATCAGACTAATGAAAATAAAATTAATTGTAGCAACTGTGATTTTTAATAGGCTTTAAGTGGAAAAGGAAATGGTAAAAAGAAAGAGTCAACAGATGCAAGTGAGAAAAAGTTGAAGGAGGAAGTTGAACATTTGAAAGCAGAGCTACAGAAGACATCACATGGTGAGTATTAGTTAGGACTTCTTTGCAAATAAGAAAAAGATGATTTTAACACTGAATGTCAAAAAATATTCTAGACATAGCATGAACTAACTTCATCTGTTTCCAGAGCACTTGGCATGGAGTTTCTGTACATTTGACTAGGAACTGACAAAACATGTCATTGCCATCCCAACATTTTAGTAAATGTGTTCATTATGAAAATATGTAAGGTGTAATTAGAGCACCTTGTTTAAGCTGTAATTATTTACAAGATGGACTGATATATTTAAATGGTGTTGACCAGGGTCTTGTCTTCATCAATGACGTGAGGTATGGACTCATTTGCAGGTTGTTTATAGGCATCAGTTTGATCATTCATGTCATAGATAGCAGCCACTCTCCCTGTATAAATGGGGAGGTATTGTGGTTGAGATTCTTTAGTACCATAGGATTTCTGTCAGACAGCAGAAAAGTCCTTGACTAATATTCTAAATTTATATAGGTTCTGCAGCTGAGGTGTTAAGATGTTAGCTTTTTCTAATATTTTCTTTGTTTACAAGGAAACATACCATACAATTTGTAACATAATACTTTTGTTAGCAGCTTCCGTGTTTAAGGTTTAGGTTGTCAAAACTGCTTTATAGGCAGCCCAAATGGAGATAGAAGCAGATTTTACCTGTTTGGTTCTGTCTTACTGGGATCTCAAGGTGTGTGATGCCTGTGAACACCTGCTCATCTGAAATCAGTGTTTTAAGATAACACTGCCTGCGATCCTGTAAACATTAATCAGATGTTCGGACTGTAACAAAAATACAAATTTTCATGGTACGAGATAGTATGTTGTGAAAACATAGCCCCCCTTTCATATTGCCTGACACTGCTACAACACTGTAAGAAAAAATTTTTCAGAAATATTTCATGAATCCTTTTTCACTGTCCACTGGGAATTCAAGTAAGAAATGTACACCAGCTGTTTTCAGCTGGGCTTGAAGCAACAAGAATCTTTAAATTTGGAGTCTCATTAGTTCACATTCTCAGGCATGTCTGTTGGTGGATTTTCCTCTCTCCTGCTGTTTTCTTGAAGAGAGGGGCGGAAAGTGCCTTTGAAGTGACAGGATCAATGGAAAATTTAAATGCTTATGTTGTATTTAAACTAACTGGTGGTATGTAACACTAATATAATGTAAGCTTTTCAGTCAGGAATGCTAGAGAAAGCTAAGGAATAAATAGATTTACCTCATGCTGCTTCAGCTTCATTCCCCCCACGGGATGTTGTCCATCCAAGAGATGTATACATCGAGGCATGCTTGAGTCTTTTGTTAGAGCAAAAGTTGTAGAGAGGGTATTTCTGAGGAGTGAATAGGAAAATATTTATAGCCCTTCTCCTGATACCACCCTGCTCATTCCCAAAAAATCCATGGGTGGTATGGGAATTACCATGGGCAGCTAAGTGGTGTTGAGCTACATCTGTCTTACCTTTTCGTAAGCTTTCTTAAATGTTATTTTGAACAAATTAATAGCCAGAAACCTTTGTACTGGATACAAATAACCACATCTGTAGATGCAGCTTTCTATAGTGTGTTAGAGCATGTGAATGAAATTTACTGGGTTTTTTTGAAATTCCTGCAGCTGGGTAGGCGAATGTTGACTGTCATGTTCACTGTGTGAGCAGTGCATTTCACAAAATGAAAGCTGAGATTGGAAAGTTTGTTTTGCCTCTTCTGAGCAATTTGTTTCATGCTACTGAGCTGACATGACTAAAGTAACTTTTTCTTTGTGTCCGTAAAGTCCAATCCATGAAATTGCAGGGGGAGAGGTGAAGAGTGTAAAGGGTGTCACCTAATAATGAAACAGTACAAAACTAGTATAAAAATGAAAACTTTGCTGGTTTTGCTTTTTGAGGTTTTCTTATTGTTTGTTTTTCAGCTACAGTATTAGTAAGAGTCATAAATTTGGATTTTGTTCTTGGTTGGTTGGGGGTTTGTGTTTGGGCAGTTTTTTGCTGCTTGAAAGGAAAATCTTTCTGTTCTCAAAAGCAGTTTCAAATATCCATTGCTCTGGTTTGGGACACTTACTAAGCTGCTGATGCTTGGTAATACATTATTTTAGAGTAGGCCATGAGCTGAACAGTGGTTTAAGTCAGTATAGTGGCAGCCAGCAAGAGTCCTAAATGTACACCTACTTCACATTTAAGAAAACAGTTTAGTATCAGATTAGTGCTGTGACTTCAAAGGTCACGAAAATTTCCTGTAGAGTTTTGAATCAGTATTTGTGACTGGCAGAGGAAATACTTAATGTCTCATCTTTCTGAAATTCTGACTAAAATTATAGTGTAGACAGATTATTGCAGACTTTCAGGAGACTCATCTCTAGTTCTGCAACTTTCTACCTTTTACAGAAAACAGAGAGTACTTTTTTTTTCTCGCTTGAAGAAAGTGAAACAGTGAAATCCTAAGTTAAGAAGACCTTATTCCCATGCTTTGAACAGGTGGGGAGGAAGAATCAAAATACAAGACTGAGCAGTGAAATTAAATGTGTAAAACCTGAGGAAAGGTTGGAAATTAATTTTAAGGGTTTTGACCAAATTTGCTTTCTTTTCAGGCTTTTCTATTACACTTGATGCTTTTTTTTTATTTATTTTGGAAATGAAGCAAGGAAGGCTAGTTCCTCTCTACTCTATTGCAGACCCACATATTGTTGTCAGGGCTTTATAGGCACCCAGCAGTGGGGTGAGCACTTTGAGAGCCTAAATCCATTTTTAGCATACCTAGACATGTAATAACATGACTGGTTAGAAACCTTCTGAGATGGTGTTTTATTGATACACATATGTTATGAAAATGTCTTGTTGATATCTAGAAATAAATGTACATACTTGTAGCAATACCCAGTACAGATGTGGGAATGTTTCTCCTGCTGCACATTAAACATAATTCTAACAAAATATTGATTCAGGTAATTAAAGGTTCTCAGTATGGCTACTGGCCTCGGACCAGTAGCAATTTTCTGGGGAAAGAAAACATGCCATGGTATTGTTTCATTTTGATGGTTTGGAAAACTAGTCAAAAAACCACAACAAAACAAATTACCTGCAACTGGGCATGAGGTTAGACCTGAGAGCAGTTTCATAAAGCCCTTTGTCTTTCAGTGGTCTTTGTGCTGGGACAGGAACAGGGCTTCATGAAATATGTACTGGCTCATCAAAGTCATTTAGGTGCTTTTGAACTTCAGTCCAACTTTTTCTGAAAGTACTCTGTTTGTATATTGTTGTCATAGATGTATGGTGGGGCAGGAGGAAATTCTAGTGGAACTTCCATGCGTCCTTTAAAGAGATTTGTTTTGTGTAGAGACTGGCACAAGTGTTCTTTGTTTCATGGCTGCATAGTGTTGTAGGAGGCAGGAAGAGAGCAACAATTTGTGTGGAGGGCTGGTTTTGAAATCACTTCTAACTATTGGCTATTCTAGAAAGTGTGCACGTACAGGTGTACAGCTCTCATTTAAATGTGAAAATTACTATGTGTTCCAAATGTGTTAAAAAGTACAGACATTGGGAATACATTTCATAAAAGTGCTGCAAGGGAGAGTTCAGTTTGGCCTTGGTTGCTGGGTAGGCTAGGGCCACATATGAAAACTGCACTGAGCTTCACTGATGCACTCCAGTTTTTAAAACAAGTTTAAAGAGTTGGCCACAGTCTTGTTATTTAGCCAGTGGCAGAGGGAAGTTGAGGAACAAGGTCTGTCTTAACTTAACCTTGCTTTTTACAAAACTGTGAGATAAGCAAGGATGGGAGGCATTGCAGTGTCACGTGCAGTAAGAATTGATACTCGCATTTGTTGATTGGAGGAGATGGCTGCATACAGCAAGCATGGGTTTATTATATGAGGCTGTTTATGCCGTCTGATGATGCTGTAATATCCCTTTGGTAACAAAATTTCATTTGAGGTTGCAAAAGGTACTTGAAGCAAATCTGTAAATTTTTTGGCCCTGCCTTCTCATTTTAAATTCTGACCATTATATCTTAAGAAGAGAATTCAGAATTAGTATGGAGTTACTTGACTGGAGTTGTGTTCCCAGCCTTACAGCATGTTTGTTGGCAAATCTCTTGAGCCGTCAGTGCCTAAATTCTTAAATGTGAATAGCTCTTTTTTAACTTGAAAACTCTTTTAAGAGAGGGCTCTTTTTTGTTCTTCAGCTAGTCCAAATCATTTGGGTTGTAGGCTTGTATTGTGAGCAATGCTAATGTAAGTTCCAAATTGTTTCCTTAGTAGCAAGCACTGTAAATCAAGTGGTTTAGTCAGACCAGGACTACTAGTTGTGCAAGGAGCTGCCCAAAGAATTATTAGTTGTTTCTGTTGCTGTTTGGTTTTGGTTTTAGCGTTAGGTTCTCCATCGTTGTTGAAATGAGGAGATCATAGAAATGCTACAGCTACTGGGCTGTGGCAATGTAGCTCCTCAGAGCAGTTTTAGCCCTCATCCTTAGAATTCAGAGCAATCTGAAGTAAACTGTCTCTCCTGGAACAGGATTCGGAGAATGTGGTGAAAGGACATGTTCTCTACTTTTCCCAGACCATACATGTTACATTAGTTTATGGACCTTAAGTCACACATAAGTGTAAAGGGATAAAGTGGCCCACAAATCTCTTCCATTGAAACACTGCCGTAGGAATAGTTTGTTGATTTTTCTTGGAAGGACAAGGAATGGAAAAGGATAGCCTACCTCTCATATAGTACTGAGGCTGGATTCTGTGTTTGGAACTGACTGATTATTCCTCTCAATGGGTGCATTAATGCAGAAGCAGCATCCCCCCCTCCTGCCTGCTCATGCATTGACTTGGTGGGAGGTGTCAGCTGTGGGGGCTTGCTTGCTGCCAGTCCAGCTGCTGTGCTCCTGTGAGGCAAAGTAACAAGCCAGATGGAAGCCAGAAATAATAACTGAGTGTCCTGTGCACACAAAGGATCTCCTGTTTGCTGCTGGATCCGTATTTGTATGATAGGATCCATATGACCACAGTGTACCTGAGGAACTCTGCTGCGCTGCAGTGCTCGTGCAGCCGCGGAGGAGCTCTGGTGCTTCACAAGGCACCAAGGAAATGGGTGCAATGAGGAATTCATGCTCTCAAAGACGTGATGCTCCTGTTAATTGTGTGGCCCCAACAGGAATGAGTCTGCATTTGGTGGTTTGTTGATGTTTTGGGGTTTTTGTCCATAGCCAACACAGGTGGAAAGGACAATCTGTTCTTTTTCTTCTCCTAGGGTTAGGTGAGGTATTTGTCATACAGCTGTTTTGGTCAAAACATTAAAACAATGCAGTAGCTTGTTTGCTTTCTTGATTTGTAGATACTTTTAGATATTTTGTTCATGTTTTAAAGATAAAGTAGTTTTTAGTTGCAACTCAAGTACTGTGCTGCTACTTACAAATAACTAAATAGTATTAGATCAATAACATTGAGTTGCAACTTCTTCAGAAGTGAGATATTAATTTTTACTATACTATGTTACAAGAATGTTCAAACAAAAGCAAGATTTATCTTTCTAATTATCAGATTCTTGGAGAAGTGAAATAGCATAGGGTTTGGGTTTTTTTCTACAACTTAAAATTCAGAAGTTTATCAAATTGTCAGAAGTTTATTTTATTGATATCCAAATTTTACTATTGAATATTTTAAACAGTATCAAGATCAGAGAGAGAGTAAATGCAGTGGGATTTGACTTGTCACGTGTGGGGAAATCAAAGTTATTCCAAATACTAAAACCTTGATGCTGTCAAGAATTACTTGAAGGATGAAGGAAAATTGTGTAAGAGTATGGAAACGAAAGAAAGGATTTAAAGGGAAATTGTGAGTTTTTAACCATGTTGGAATCAATAGACAGAAGTCTTATTGATTCCAGTGAATCAGCATTTCAGGGTAGGTAAAAGTCCTGTTACAGGAAAACCACTTGCAGAATTCTGAAATGAGAGGGTTTTTTTCATCTGTACATTCAAATTAATTATTTAAAAAATAACAGAAATTGCGGGTGAGGGAGTTCTCCCTCTTGCATGTAGGAGAGTGGTCAGATATCATTTCCTGATGTTTCAGGAACTAGCACCAAAGAGAAATCTGGTTCATACCAGACTGCTTCTAACTCAGCCCTTAACAGAAACCACATCAAGCTCCTCATCTTTTCAGAACAGGCTTTTAGAGGTGCTGCAATTCTTGAGTGCAGTGGAGATTTCTGGGAAAGAAGAGTCTCTCTCAGGCAGTTCACAGTCAAGGGATAAATTCACACATTTGAAACAAGGAAATTCGCAAATCTTCTTTTTTATTTGTACCATCAGATTTGGTTGTTGGGGTTTAAGTGGCCATGTGAGGCAGTCTTACTAGATCATTAACAACATTTCTTTGTTTTCACATGAATAGATCAAGATTTAGACTATGCCTGTGCTGCTGCATCAGAGAAATATAATGATCCCTGAGATACCTATAGCAGAGGAATATGAAAATGTCTAAATGACCTTATGTAAGAGCTTAGGACTAATGCCTTTATTACACTTTGTGCTGTTTTGTCCTGCATTGTAAAACAGCCCCTACGGAGTCCTGGGCTGTTTGGTACTGCACCATAGATGTGCTCTCAGTTTGTGTTGAGATGGAGTAGTGCAATAATTACTTTTTGTTCGTGTTAAAATCCTTGTTTATCCACCCACCACCATTTCTGCGTTTTCATCCATAAGCCAATGCTGCTAAGCAATTAACTCATGCATGGTGAAATTCAGAACAGGGTGAAGAGGTGAGGTCTGTGCTCCTGTAATCATGTATCATCTTCCTCCTTACAATGTTTTGTAGATTATCTCATTTGCTGTGTGAAAATCTTGCCCAGTGTTTGAGGTCCCTCCTCTTTTTAAGAGGTCTGACAGTTTTGATTTTGAAGTTGCAGAGTTTTGTTTTTCCAGAGCTGTCTCCTGCAATGTGACAGAACACTGTAGTCATCACTAATGAGTCACCTCTTTCAGGAGTTTATTGGTCTCACCCCTGCCTCTCTTACAGGCCCTTCCTGTTCCTCGTGCTGATCTTTCTGAACATTGACCATTCTCCTTCTGCTCCCTGTCCTCAGCGTCTCTTCCCGTGCCCAGCTGTGATGCTGTGTTCAATTCTAAGCTTTTTTAGAGGAGGAACTTTCTACTGCAGTGGAGCCCTAATGCAAATCCAGGGCTCTGAGAAACTGCAGGAATACAAATAATAATTAAAACACCAATTCTGGTATTTTACAGCTTTCCAGAGGGCAAAAAATGAAGTGGCTGCAGTTAAAAGGCAGTCTGAAGGCCTTAGAAAAGAATATGATAATCTGATGAAAGAATATGAACAGCTTCAGGTAGGTGGCTCTGGATCACCGTACAAGCACTGTGTTTTGAAATTGTACCAGCAAAATTCTGGGTTTTGGTATTTATTGTGCAAGAGAATTTACCAAAGTCTTCAGGACAGCATAAAGTTACAACTGGCAGCATTCCTTAAACTTCTGCAAAATAGTTGAATTCTGTTTTGCAAAGTTATTAGCGTTTTCTTTTTTGCACTTTGATTGACAAAGCTCAGGTTATCATTAGCTTCAATTTTACTGTTACTTGGAAAATAAGATTCAGATAGTTTTGCAGGTGTGATCAAACTGAAATACTTTAGGAAAATTATAGGAGGTGTTGGGGTATATGTGTGTGGCAGGGGAATATATGCACAATTTATAAAAGTAATTTTATTTTGTGTGCTCTTAAAACATGCTTTTGCAATCCTGGATTATAAATGTTGCAATACTGTTGATACACAAGGATAAAAAAAAAACAACAAACAGCCTAGGCTAAAAGCAGGCTACTATAAAATTCAAACTGAAGCACAAAATAATTAAAAAAAAAAAACCAATCCATATTAATCAAAATTTCATTTAGCTGTTTGATTGAGTTTATGTGTATGGCTATAACACCCATAAGATATGCAGTCAGTATTTGTGGTAGAACTGGGAGTCTGACAGGTGTTCATATGCTCCATACCCAACATCTGTCGTGAGCAAAATTCAGTAAAAATGAAAGATACCCTATTTACAACTAGTAGTCTTGGTAGAAAATAAATGATCATTAAAATTATGGTGACTTGCTTTTCAAGAAGAGTTGTTCCATCCTGTATTAATTTTAAAAAGGTGGTTTTGACCTGGTTATAATCTTTTCTTCCTGTACTCTGTGAAACCACTTACTCATTCTCAGCCTCACCCTGTATTTCTACAGAGATTGCTCAACTGATCTCTGTGTTCAGTTCAAGACCACCATGCATGGCCTGTCCTTGTTGTGCTTCCCTGTGTGATGAGCCATAGTAGTCCTGCTGCAGTTCTAGCAGACTTGTGGTCTAAAACACACATCCTTTCCATCTTCTGTTTACCTTGGAGTGGAAAGAACAGAAGGTGCTGAGCACACAGTAGATGCAGCTCCCAAGGATGAATGAGTTGACAGTAGAAAATGTTTCCTGCTGAGTTTGCTGCACAGCTCAGCTGTACCACCAAAGGGAGCAGAGCTGGGCTGCACAGCCTGGACTGCTGGCAGCAGCAGCTCAGGTGTTCTGTGGGGGAGTGTGGGACTGCAGCTCAGAGAGGTGTGTGGTGAGCAAGTCAGGTGGGACTGCAAATGGGCAAAATGCCGTGGCTGGAGTCAGAGGTTTCTGATCTTGCCAAACTTAAATTATTTTTAATCTGTCTCTTTTCAGCAAAATTTAAATAAAGCAGAAGATAAGAAAGAGCTGTAAGTGCATCAAAGACGGATGGCATCGCTACAGTTGCTTGAAGGAGAAAAGTCTTCTGCTGTTGATGTTCCTGACGCATACCTGAAACAAAACTTGATTTTTCTGAGAAGCACGTGCATTGCAGGTCACTATTCAGAGTCCTCTAATGTACTGGTTGCCAAAATGTTCTGTGTTGCAAATAAAATGTTAAGTGGCTTACCTGGTTTACCATGGAGTTTGTCACTGCTCTCATGAGGAGAAGCTTAAAAATCTTCCAACTCCACCTGGAACAACCTGTTTTCCCAGCTTTTTCCTCCCATAATGGTAACAGATCACCATTGCTTGTAGCATTTGAGTGAGGTTGTATATCACTCTAGATCATAAAAACAGTTACTTAAACCTCCTTTCAGCACCTGTTTGGAGTTTTAAACATTCAGTTCCCAGTGGGTTGAATAAGGCTGTAAGCTTTTTATCAGTGGAAAACTGAATGACAATCAGTCTAAGGAAAATAAAGAAAGAAACATTGCATTTCTAAATCCACCTCACTAGCTTGTGACTTTCACTTTAGCCACATGGATTTGAGTGTATTTTAACAAACAATATTTTGCATGCCTCTGGTTTATTTTTCTTTAATATATTGAGATATTTCAGTTTTGGGTTGGCTGGTATTAGCAGTCTTTGTTTTTACACTCTTTACATTGGTTTACTCCTTATGTACCATCTAACTTCTTTTGCCTCGCTAAGTAAAAAATCTTTTTAAATGTAGATAGTTTGGTTTGTTCTGTTGTTTTCATGGATACAATACCTCAAATAAATGTGCACTGTTTTGCATAAGACCTTTTTGGAAAGTTGTTTTGAGTTTATTTGTTGTATTGAGCTAGTTGGTTCCAGTTTATATTTGAAAGTTTGATATGTTTGTTATATTAAAGGGATTGTTTAAGTTCATGGTTTCTGGATTTATTCTTGTAAATCTCTCCCAGTGTACTGTCTCATCGTAGTTAATAGTTCTATGCACTAGGAATAAAATACACTTGTAACTTGGTGATATTTAACCCTTCTTGAAAATATAGTCTTCACAGTGGTAGTTTTGCTTACTCTGGAAATAGAATTTGTTTAGCTTAGAATTTAAACACAGCTTATCAAATAGTATAAGGCATAATAACATACTATATTAAATAAGAATGCATATTTTTAAAAAAATACTTTATCCTTGCTGAAGTAGAACAGAATGTGTTTTCAGAGATTCTGTGACACTCAAGATTTTTTTTATTCATCTAAAAACGTCCAGGAAAAGTTACAGATTTTTCATACCTGCATACACATGTTTTGAAGATGTAGTTGAATGCATCTTTGTGGGGTTTTTTCCCCGCCCCTTTCTGAAATACTTAAAATTGTGATGGAATGTTATCTCCAGTCAGATCCAAAGCCTGTGGTTGGAAGCCTTGGAGGTATAACAAGAAGTTCTGGTTTAAATAATAGAAGAAAAAACCTGACGTATGTTTCTTACTTCAAGACACTGAACAAAAGCTAATAACTCTTGCTTATTATTTACTGTTTCCTACTCAAATCTCAAACACTTCTTCTGCTAGTGTAAGTAGATAATGGGGTAGAAAAGTAGAAGCTTATAATGGATAATGTTGTGCACTGTGCTTTTCATCCTTAAAAAATTTATCCTAAAAAATAACATGGACTAAAAAATGGATGGCTGTGAATGCAGTAATAGTACTGATATTTCTCCTTGAGAATGAGCACTGCTTTACTCAGTTTTTTGCTGTAGAGCATGATTGAAGTGTGAGGGAGTGCAGGGGGGTCTGCACTCTTGCCTAGGAGCTGGAATGAGGCGCGGTATTTTCAGACATGCAATGTGCATTCAACACATGATAGATTCATGCTGTAATACATCACACAGAAAACCTTGATACCGGGCCACAAGGAAATGTTCCCTGCAATGGAGATTCCTTAAACACACAGACTTTGCATTCTGCCTCCATTCATTTCTGTTGTGTTTGTTACTTGGATGCTTTGTCAAGTTTCCCTGTCACAGGGTATGACAATCATCATTTTTGTACTTTTCTATTGTGGACAGTCACACACTTTTGATTGAGTTGCATTATCACACTTCCAGCTCTTTGGAGCCCCAGACTTGTTCACAGAAAAGTGATTTTCTGTTATTCAGATTAAAATTATTTTGTAGATTCTGCTATGTAGAACTAGATCTATTCTTGGAAAGCATACAAGTTTTGTAAAATTGGAAGTCTAAATAGTGTATCTGGAAATTCTAGTAGGTGGCAAATCCTTGTGAATACTTTGCATTTGCATTTTTCACATTATGTGCTTTCAGGGCTTGTGGCAGTCTGGGTTGATCAACTTTAAATAAACTTCTCTCATTGGTAATACTTTAAATTATGGTTCATATACAAGGAAAGAATGAATCAAAATTTCATGCTTTTATCTCCTGATCTTTCAGGCTGTTGGTCACTTGTGCCTGTGTTGTGGGAAAGAAGCTGAAAAAAGTTAAATCTCCATTAATACTGGTGGAATCAAAATAACTTTTGTACTCCTGTTGGACAGTTAATTTATTCTGAGTATGTCTTCAGAAGTAAGAATTTGGAGCTCTTTCTACTCTAAATAATGTCAAAGTAATTGCCTGGTTATTTCAGAGCCTTTTTTCCCTCTCTAAAAAAGTAGAAATGTGCATTTTCCATACTTCAGTAGGGAAGCATGGGACAGATTATTCTAAAAATATTTGCACAGGTTTAACTGACAGTAGCTTTCAAAAAAATTTGAAGGGTGTTTCCATATTTTTTTCATAAGCCCCTTTTTCTGCTGAGTCAAGAAAGCAGTGAGGTCATGGTGGGTGCATGAGAGCTGATCTGAATATTAATAGACCTGGCTGCATGTTTTGGAGTCACCTTAAATGAAAGCACCTGTAGCTAGGCAGGATGCTTTTCAATGGTTTTATTTTTGCAATAAACATGCAATAATACATATTTCTTAATAACATAAATTGTGCAGCATCTTTTCTGAAAATGTACCCTTGCATTAGCACTCCCTGTGTGTTTGCTGCCACAGTAGTCCCTGGCTACGTAGCCTCATTGAAAAGACACTGTGTTTTCCTAGCTTCTTGTAAAGGGTGAAAGCTCAGCTTTTCTCTCAGCATTGAAATAACATTTGTTTTTCCAAATGTGAAGTTACTGTAAAAGGACTACATGACTGCCTCAGTTCTTGAGTGTCCCTTGAAGTTCTGAATTTACTCTTTGGGACAGAAGCCCTCATTTTGCCTTCCCTTTGGACAATGCTTATCCCACTGTCAGCTATAATGTGGCTCCTGTTACAACCTAATACAAGTAATTTTACAGATGAGTTGAAAAATCAGCTCTCAGTTATGTCATTCCTGTCCTTCAGTACTCTGTGCTGCCTATTGCTGTGTGCATTAATTCTGGAATATCTGAAAACACAGTTCTAGAACTGAGCATCCTGAGTTCAGGAATAGTGAGGAACGTTTTGTTTTCTAATATAAATTGTAACACTTGTGTTTTGTTTATGAGGTAATGTACAAATAGGGACAGCATTGCAAGGTGTATTAGTGAGAAAAACAGGAATCCCTCTAGCTTTGTGTCCACTCTGAAGTGCAGCTGTGGTCCAAAGCAGTTTTTCTACCACTTGCAAGTGCCCTGAAAAGATTTTTCTATTGCATCTCCAGCTTTGGGAGAGCTGAGCAGAGAGGGAAGCAGACTCTACAGCCCAGGACTGCACATGCTAGAAGATTCCCTGCAGGACTGTGAAGGTGCTCCTGGTCTGCATGAAGCACATGTGGGAAGTTTGGATTCTTGGACTACTCGGGTGCACCAGGGTTCAGCGAGTGGGGACCTCCCCACTGTGTTTAGTGAGGTGTTAGATACATATGTGTCTCTTGGAAGAGAGGAGATGCCCAAACAGGCTACCAGGGAACACGAATATGGGAAGGAGCTCTCAAACTTGTCTGGAAATTGGACACCAATTACTGCTGTCATGAAAGCATGTCTGCAAGACTCTTGACGTAGAATAGCTGCTGCTTTAACCCTTTATCCAGACTGTCTGCGTAGCCTGATTGGATTTGTTCTTGAATTTGAAAACACAGCCATAAGAGGCAGTAGCATTGGTGATAATTGTGTTTTGTGAGATAGTGTAATAATTTCTCACCTAGGTGGTGAGACCATATGCTGCATCTTACTAAGCATGAGGTTTAAATCCCTGTTCCTGTGACTATACAAGAAGGTGCTAAACTACTCCTTTCTTTGAGAGTTTAACAGGGTCTGGAATGGACCATGTGAGAGAAAGGGAGGAACTGTTATTTTTGGCCAATGAGGACAAAATCTTAGACTTTGATTCTTCTCCAGACATGAGTTGGGCATTAAAGGTCTAAGGAAACAGAGCATACAGTGAAGTAGGAGTCTTGGAAATAGGCTGTATATCTGTCCTGGGTTGTTTGTTTCATACCAAGTACAAAGTGAACATGAACTAATTAGAAAATAATGGCAAATAATAAGGTCAACAAAAGGATTCAGAAGCCTGATGCAGACTTTAAGCTAAAAGAAACCTAAATACCCTTCCATAAAAACAAAAAACAAGAAAACAAACAAACCACAAAAAAAAAAACAAACAAACAAAAAAAAAAACCACAAAAAAACCCAAAAAAAAACCCCACCACCAACCCTCCACAAAAAACCCCAACCAACCAAATAAAAAAGTTAAAGTTGAAAAAAACCCCTAAAAATCTGCCTTCTAGCTTGAAAGGTAAGAGGAAGGGAGATACATCCTGAGTGGGGTCAGCAACATTACTGTTCAGAAACATGTTGCATCTGATTTGACACAGATGTGTCTGTGTGTATGGGATCCATTCTGAGCTAGGGTTTACAGTCTTTAGCCTGTTCCTGAAATTACTGTCTTTTCAAATTCTGATAAATGCATTGTGTTACACAGATGGGGTGGTTTTTTTGTTTTGTTTGGGTTGGGTTGGGTTTTTTGGGTTTTTTTGGGGGGCTTGTTTGTTTTTCTTCAAACCTCTTGTCCTTGAACTTGCATACTTCTGCCAGTATTCATGGTCCTATAGAGTTCTCATCTGTACAGCATCTGCAGGTGCTCCTACTGCATCTCATCACCTGAGGTGCTGGAGCTTGGAGTACAGGTCAGGCAGGCATGTGCTGCAGGAAACAAATTTGCAAGGAGTGTGAGTTACAGTCAATTCAGATTCTTCTGACTGTACCCTTCCTGTGTTAATTAGTGTTCAGTACTGTGTCTTTTCCTTTTGGTATCGAGCAGCTCTCTTCTAAAATGTTAGTTATATAAGTAATAGGATAATTGTAGTTTTGTGGATATTCTAGGAGAAAATAATATGTAATATATAGCCAGTCCTGAAAACTGAGTTTATGTGGTAAGTGTAGGGCATCTACCTTGGGTTCCTGTAAATGATTTTGCTGTTGTTCTTTGCTGTTATGATTAGCCTATAAACCATTATACCTGCTGGAGTAATTTCACTGTCTTTGTATTAATTTTAGATCTAAGATGATGTTACCAAAACAGCTTTTTAAAGTCAGTTTTCCAAACTGCTTTTCATGGTGCTCCATTATTATCTGGAGTGATTTCTAACCTAATACATCACTCAGTTTTGATGCCAGCTCAGCTTTCAGTATGTGCTTTAGAATAGGTCTGTCTTTTCCAATATTACTTCCATTTCCCCATACTATTATCTGCTAATGAGAAAATCTGAAAGCTTTCCCACCCTGGATTGAGTCACATTTACATCAGACCACTTTCCTTGTTCCTCTGGAACAAGGCAGCTTTTACTGACTCAAGTGCCATGCTTACAGGTTTCTACAAAATGCTGGGATTTGTTTTGGGAGCCTGGCTGCTTCACTGCTGGATACAACATTGCTCAGATCAGAACAGTTCAGCAGTTCACCCAGATTTCCTTACAGTGCAGCAGAGGGGAAGCAGCTGCAGAATTAGGAAACCTGAATTGTGTTAACCCTTCGAAAAATACTTCAGCAAATACCTTCTTTCCATTTTAGCAATGCTGGCTTCAACATGTCGGAAGGTATACGACTATACTTAATTGCTTTGAAGCCAACTCCATGCTTGATGAATACTTTCCTTGATGCTGTACCCTCAGTGTGTGTCCTCAGCACCTCTCTGGTGCTGGCTGAAATTGGCACCGGTTCTTACTTCAGGGAGTCTCCTAGGTGAGGAGAACACATGCTTCACTCCTGTAAGATCTTTGCTAGGTTATCTTCTGTAGGTAAGGTAGAAGAGCTGAAATGTAGCCAGCAGTATGCAGCATGCAGGACTGACTTTTTCAGCCCCCGTGCTATCAGTAATCCTAAATTACAGCAGGGCTGCCAAGGAGCTCGTTCCCTACGAGCCTCCTTCAGCGAACCAGAAGCTGCAGCCCTGGGCCACCTTCCGTCCTTTCAGGTGTGACGCAAAGAGCCTGTGGGGCCTCAGCCGCCTCTCCCCACCGAGGCTCCTGCGTGAGCTCGGGGTGGTTTGGAAAGCAGGTGCTGTTTATTAGGCATTTATGTCTATGCATGGAGGCTACTCCCAAAACTCGGGTCATGGGACGCAGCAGGGCTTTGGGAACTCCAAGGAGGTTCCGTGCGGGCCAAGCAGTGTGTGAGGGCGGCTGGTCCTATCTCACTCCCTCGGGCTCTCCTTAACAGCGAGCGCTTTGCCGGGGGCAGGAGGCTCCTGGGGCAGCTGGCGGAGCAGAGGCCATCACCTGTCGGCGGGGCCGTGTGCGTGCGGCGAGCCCCGCTCCGCACGCCCCGGAGCCATCGCCCCGCCGCTTTGAAGTGCAGCCCCCGCCCGAGGGTCCGGGCGCTGCCGGGGCGGTCCTCGGGGAGCCCGGCCGGGGCAGGGCTGGCGAGGGGCACCGGGGCTGCGGGGGGAGGGCGGACGGAGGCGTCGCCCGGGCCGGCCCGGAGCCGGCTCTCTCTGTTTCCCCGTAAATAAAGCGCCGGGCCGTGGGCGGCCGTATAAATGCGGGTGCGGCGGGGCCGGCTCGCCCTGCCCCAGGCCGGGGAGCGGGCAGAGGCGGCGGAGCCGCGGTTCAGGACGCGGACAGCGCTGCGGGGCCGCGGGCGCGGCGGGGCCGGCAGGGGGGGCCGCGCTCGCCGCCCGCCGGCTCAGGCGGGGCCATGGCCGCGGGCGGGCGGGCGGCAGAGCCGCCGGGCGAGCTCAGCCACTACGTGGTGGCGCGGCCCATCTACAGCGAGCCCGGCTTCCAGGAGGAGAACGAGCGGCGGCCGCCGCTGCCGCCCACGCTCCGCGAGCGGGCGCAGGCAGCCTGCAGGTGGGTCCGAGCGGCGGGGGAGCCGGGGGCGCCGCACGGAGCGCAGCCCCGGCGCCCACAGACTCCACCCGCCGGGGATGAGGTGCCCCGCACGGCAGACTGCGAGCGCACATCCCTGCTCCCCTGCGTACCCCAGACTGCGAGCGCACATCCCTACTCCCCTGCGTACCCCAGACTGCGAGCGCACATCCCTGCTCCCCTGCGTACCCCAGACTGCGAGCGCACATCCCTGCTCCCCTGCATACCCCGGACTGCGGGCACACATCCCTGCTCCCCTGCATACCCCGGACTGCGAGCACACATCCCTGCTCCCCTGCGTACCCCAGACTGCGGGCACACATCCCTGCTCCCCTGCGTACCCCAGACTGCGAGCGCCCATCCCTGCTCCCCTGCGTACCCCAGACTGCGGGCACACATCCCTGCTCCCCTGCGTACCCCAGACTGCGAGCGCCCATCCCTGCTCCCCTGCGCACGGCAGACTGCGGGCACACATCCCTGCTCCCCTGCGTACCCCAAACTGAGAGCGCACATCCCTGCTTCCCTGCGTATCCCAGACTGAGAGCACACATCCCTGCTCCCCTGCGTACCCCAGACTGCGGGCACACATCCCTGCTCCCCTGCGTACCCCAGACTGCGAGCGCCCATCCCTGCTCCCCTGCGCACGGCAGACTGCGGGCACACATCCCTGCTCCCCTGCGCACCCCAGACTGAGAGCACACATCCCTGCTCCCCTGCGCACCCCAGACTGAGAGCACACATCCCTGCTCCCCTGCGCACGGCAGCTGCCCACGGGGTGCTCCTTCAGGGAGCGCGCCTTCGACACCAGAACGAGCCCCGTCCCGTCTGGAAGACAGGACTGTGACAGTCACTGCCCCTTCAATTTACATGTGCATTAGCTCGGCTCCCTGTCACTTCGGGGTTCTTGGGGCGCTCCAGTTGCAGCTCCGTGGGGTGTGCTCATCACTTGTTTTCTCGCAGATGTTCAAGGAAAAGGGCCTTTCAGATTGCCAAGTGCTTTCTGCCCATCCTGGAGTGGCTGCCCAACTACCGGGTGAGAGAGTGGCTGATCAGCGACATCATCTCGGGGCTCAGCACCGGCCTCGTCGCCACCCTGCAAGGTAAAGCCCGGCTCGCCGCTCCCGGGACATCCCTGCGTGGGAGCCGGCTGAGCACGGCGACTGTGCAGATGGAATTACAAATCTGAGGCTTGTTATTTAATACTAGATATTAGGTATTATTTTGCAATAAATAATTTATGGTTTTAATTTATTCCTTTTTCTTTCCTTGGCTAGAAGATTTCAATTTCCTGCAATGTGCTGTGAACATATATTTAACTTTTCTTCCAGGCGTTTTACTAGAAGAGCATTTATTTTGATATTTAAAATTTTAATTACATTGCGATAAATCAGATTGGTTGTGTGGTCTTGTTTCTCTTTCTTGGTTGTCTAAGCCTATAGTTCTTCTGCAACTGCCTACAAAAATCTAGTTATTCACCTAAAATAATGCAACCTTGATATCTACTCCTCTTTAAAATTCATCTCATAAAGTTGTTCAGGTATCTGCAGAAGACAGCCCTCAGGGAGGTGATGATGTATTCACTTCTTTAAAAAAGTTAAACTTGATGGATATTTAGAGTACATGGCTTGCAATATTACATTTTCCTTCCTTCCTTATTCAATTTATCAGTAAAGTTTTCAGTAGATGAACACATGGGAAAGTGGCAGAAATAAGCAGAAATTAGTTCAAATAAGCTACTTAAGGAAGACTCAGAGGGCAGAACCATCCTGCCTGAGGCAGCATCCGTCTAGGACAAGACTGGCTATAACCTTGACACATCCACCACACTCATTTCTTTAATTTCAGTAGAGGTCTTACACAATTTTTCCAGGACTGCAGCAGGCTGTGTCAACCCCGCACTTTCCCTCAATGGAAATTAAATGTTTGCAGAAGGGGACAAGGATTTACATGGGGAACAAAGAAAGCAGTTAACGCATTCCTGATTAGACACAAGTATTTCCTCCTGTCTGTTCCCTTGGATAGGGAGGCAGAGACTGGCAGAAAAAAAACATTACAAACTTCTGCCCCAGGCAGGGGGTGACCTGAGAAATAAAGAAAGTGATTCTTTCCCAAAGAAGGGTGTCAGAGCTGGAAGATCTTTCCTGAAGGTAGTGGCACAGTTACAGGATCCCTGCTCCTCTAAAATGAACCGGGCTAGGTGGACCTTTCATAATAATTATAACAGCTATTGTGCTCATACTATAACCTCCTTACTTTTTTTCCCAGTGGCCTCATTTTCTCTTAATTAGAATCTATTTGTAAAACCAATTTTTTAAATATACTGTCTGATCTCCCACCTATGCATTAAAAAAACAAAAGTAGAAAAAAGGAAAAAACAAATTAATGCAAATCTACACTTAGCTATGATTTTAAAAAATCTGATATTTTAGAAAATGCATTACATGAAAAATTGGCCAAAATATTTGCAAAACAAGAAGTTTCTGGAATCTTGATGTCCCTGAAGTCTCTAATTCCCAGTAACTATGTGTGTTGCTTGCAGTTCTCCCATCTGTCACAGTAGTATGACCAGCACTTCAGTTGTTTGAACTCTGACAGGTTTTGGAGAATCTTGGAAGGAGAATACTGTACTCTGGCTAACTTGGATATGATTTTGAAGGCTTTTTTTTGTTGTTGTTTCTTGCTGGATTTGGCAGCTTGCACAGGTATGCAAAGGAAGAAGAACCAAGACTCAAATTTATGTGACTTACTATTGGTAGATTAAAGCTGCTACTGGGAAAAGAAGTAGCAGCTTCTATTTTCACAAGAGCTGAAGATACTGAAGCATTTTTGTTGTGCAATGATTTGGAGTCTTGCACTTGAAATTTCTGTCTGTGAGTAGAACCTTCACATATCCTCCTTTCTCTCAAGAGGCACACATTCTTGCAACAACACTCTCCACTTAATTTTCCTATCTCAGCCTGTGTGTGGAGCTTCCTATGCAAACACAGGAACACCTCTCAGTGCTTATTCAGCTGCCAGCATGGGATATACAGTCATTGCTACTCACTCACGTGTGTGCCTGCAACTGACGTACAGACAAAACATATTCTAAATTACGTCTGGACCAAAGCAGTAAATCTTTCTGAAGGTCTATTCTAGACAAGGTAGTAGATTGCTGAGACATTTTAAATGTGATATTTTGATGATCTATCATTTCAGGTTTGGCATATGCTTTGCTGGTTGCAGTCCCTGTTGGATATGGTCTCTATTCTGCTTTTTTCCCCATCCTGACATACTTTTTCCTGGGAACATCAAGGCACATCTCAGTTGGTAACTGCATGTGTTCAAGTTACATATAATAACATAACATATATACAAGTTACATATAATAACATATATACATATAATTTTCTATTATAGAGTGTTTATCCTTTTTGCAGACATTCATATTTTATACAATATAACTACTTTCTGAAACAAATTTGCTATAGTGAATATTAATATTGGTGGGTCTTGGGAAATTAAGGCTTATTCCTTCTTTGTACAGGCAACTGTGTATAATAGTTAACTTCAGGTGTGCCCCTGCTTTTTTGCTTGAATTTCTGGCTACACTCTATGCAAGAAATGACAAGATCAAGGCCTCTGTAGGCAGTGTGAATGACAAACATTTTGTCTATCAGCTAAAGCTCAAGATGGCTAAAACAGAGCTCTTTCAGTCTTCTCTACAAGCCTTACCTGCTGCATTCTTTTTTCCTTGCTGTGGACAGTATCTTCTTGCCTGTCATGGAGATCCAGAACTTGTATCCACTCCAGCCCCACTCTGGGTCCTCACATCAAGGCTATGGGTGAACCTTGTTGATCCTTTCTGAATGCTTTCTTTAGAATATGAGGTTTGTTTCCTATCAGTTCTCACATTTAAAATTCTTGTTACAGCTTGATCACTGAAGTTCCTTTTTCTTCGTTCTAACAAAACCTAGACTTTCCTTGTTCATATCTACCAAGAACACATTGTTTTCCCCTCCCAGAGCTTTGGCATGATGCTACACTTTTTCATCACCTTTCTTCTCTGCTGCATCAAAAGTCTCTGTATGTTTCCTCAACTTTGTTAGCCACTTCCTACACTACCAAGGAGCTCATTTTTGCTATCCAGATCTGACTTCTTATGTCTACTTATGGTGGCATTCCTACTTTCTGGATTATCAAACACTTCTTTTTTATGCTTTTCCCAATGCTCTTATTCATGAAGCATCCTCTAAGATACCTGTAAAATTAACTTGACATTTTGTGAGATTTTCCTTTTCTGCATAATTTTAGTAAATAACTGCAACAAATATGATTACTTTTAGACTGTGTTTTGCTGACACAATGATCACTTTCTCTGTATCTTGCCCAAAGTATAGTTTCAGTCATCTTTAGCCAATGTAACAGCACAATACTGCCAAAAGATGTGATCCTACCCATTGGACCATGTTCCTGCCACAGCCGTGGTGTTGGGATCCCTGATCATGTGGCACAGCTGAAAACAAACCATGATAAAAAAAAAAAAAGAAAAACCAACAAAAACCAACCAACCAACCAACCAAGAAACCACAAGCAAACAAAGAAATCCCAAAACCTAAAGAAATGAACCTTGATTTCACCTGGACTGGTGATCTGCGTTGTCTGGTTGTGATGCTGATACAAGGGGGATGGTTGGAGGGTGTTGAACATGTTGCCCCTTTTGGCCTTGGTACAGCCCTAAATTGGCTCAAGCAGAGCATGGAACTGCACTTGTAGCTGTACAATGTAAGTTATGTAAAGAAGGAGCAGTATTTAAAGAAGGTGCAGTATTTTTGTCTCATGTGTGCAGTGCCTGCAGCTCTTGGCACCCTAATACCACTGATGTACCCCAATTACAATATTACATGATTTTCTGACTTAGAGTTTCTTGTCTAGTCTGATCGATGCTTTTTTCCACTGTGTGTTAAACTTCAGTGTGTTCTGTTTGTCCTTACAGGTCCATTCCCAGTGGTCAGTTTGATGGTGGGATCTGTTGTACTGAGCATGGCCCCTGATGAGAATTTTCTCATAGAAGGCAGTAATGCTACAGGGATGAATGGCACTGGGGCACTTTTAGACATTGAGTCCAGAGATGCACAGAGAGTCCTGATTGCCAGTACTCTTACATTCCTGGTTGGAATTTTACAGGTAATAGTTGACTTCAAGACACAAGGTTAGCACTGCTTTAATGTTAATGGCAGGAAAATACCTACTATGGCAGTCAGACATTTTCAGTAGGAAACTGGAGGAAAGTTATTGCAAACTTTTAAGAGCTTCTTATCCTGTGTAGAGTGTCTGACATGACTGGGAGCACAGAGAACAGAATAGCCCTGTGGTTGCAGACCAGAAAACCTGCATGAAACTGGAGTACTAATGGTGTACATCCTGGAGCTTCCTTTCACTCATTTCTTCAGGTCTCCTTTATTTCCTTGGATAGATGATACTAAGCTACACTAGGCTGAAATGGGGGAAATATGGTCCTAAGACTCTGCACCAACAAAGAGAAAAACAAAGCATAAGAAATCTGCAAATAAAAGTGTACCTTTTTGTTATTTAACAATCTGTTATTCTTCATGATTTTTCCAGGTTATATTTGGAGTTCTCCAGATTGGTTTCATTGTGAGGTACCTTGCAGATCCACTAGTTGGGGGGTTCACAACTGCAGCTGCTTTTCAAGTGCTTGTGTCACAACTGAAAATAGTTCTGAATGTTTCAACTAAAAATTATAATGGTGTCCTTTCCATAATATATGTAAGTATGCCCTTCTAATCTGCTTTGGAGTTTGACAGGTATTTTTATATAATTGCTTACCTTCTGCTTCCATTTCACACAGGGATGGTTCGTATATAGGGTGGTAAGTACAGGGCATTCCTTTAGGTCTCACTTTCTTGAAGATCTGCAGTTGTTCATTTCTAGCTGTGGGGCTCTGAGCAGCTGCTTTGGGGTTCCCCAGAGAGAAAGTCTAATTGCCATCTTGAAGTCTTTTTCAGACAAAGCACTTTTTCACATGAAGTTCAAATGTGATTATCCAACAAAACAGTTTTTCACTTCTGGAGACTGCAGTTTGTCTCATCCCTTGCTTTCTCACTCTTTGTGAAGGACATTTGATCATTTATTAATCCTGTCAGGTCATCTCCCAAAGCTGGCCAGTCCCAAGGCTCTTCACATTTAAACCAGCCAGTCATTCTGGCAAAGGGCATCATTCTCCACGTCCCACTGTAGCCATGCACGTGAATACCCAAAGGACAGAGATCCCCCCCTTTGGCCAGGCACCTGTTGTTAGCAAATGTCAGGCTTACCCTTACTGTCACAACTCCATTTGTTGATTTCATAGAAAATGCTCAAATGGAGAAAAGTTTTGGCTGCTTTAAAGAAATACTGAATTCCTAGGGTTCTTGTATTATAGAATATTATCCTTTCCCAGGAAAATGATTCAGAGTTGTGTCACTGACTTCAGCATGAAACTATCCGGGTTCACATTATTTTCCATCTTTCATAGAACTTCATATTAGAATAGCAGATTTCTAAAATAGGCTGTTTCAGGAAAAATAAAGTATTTGGAGATTTTACCTGCCAGTTCTGGCAAGTAGACTAGAAAAAATACAATAGAAATCTAGATTAACAATAATAGGATGAATATAAACAGCAAGGTAAAAATTAAAAAAGAAATCTGGAGGATTATTTGTGGCAGTAAAAAATTAATATCTTATGGGCCTTTTCAGAACTAATGAAAACTCTTCCCTGCAGAACAAGGAAAGTTAGGTGAGACAAAGTACTGTATAATAGACCTTACAACAGACCTGGCAGAATGATGGACTTGTTAATCCAGCATTTTTTCCCATCTCTTTGTTTATTGAATGGATGGTATTTAGTAAAAGGACTACGTGGTTCTTCCAGCTTCAGCAAGCCTGAGTGGGATGCTGACTTTTTAGGTTAAAGTTCAAAGCTTCTGTGTTCTTGCAGGTGAGCCAGGCCAGTGTGTTTGCAGGTGCATGTAGAGCAAAGAAATTGTTATTTCTGGTCTGCTCAACCAGTGATTTGCTGTGTCTGCTTCAGCAAGTTTTGGACTTGCTTCAATGGTGTTGTTTAACAAACTGCAACACCAAGCATCCAACATCAGCAGAATCCACAACCAAAGTCAGGAGTTGCTGTTTCCCCGTGAAGTGAAGCAGTCCCAGAGGTGCTCGGCCGTTCTTTGGGATCCGTGGTAAACAGCGCAATGGGCAAGAAATGGCTTCAGTCAGCCAAGGGAGGGCGTCTGATTCAGAGTTTCACCAAGGCTTCTTCTTCAGCTTAGAAAACATAGCCGATTAAGCACTTAGATGTTTTATTTCCAAACCCAAGTCTGTTCAGAAGGGTGGGTGTGATGCTGCTGCGAACCTCCTCTTATGTTTAAACCAAAAGCTCATTACTGGAGGAGCTAATTAGGATACAAGGAGTCTGTTTCTAGCCCCTTTTCTACCAGATCGTTCTGCTACAGCTATTTCACTATGCATGTGATGATTACATTTTCTTGGAGACAGGCGGCAAGTAAGAACTACCCCGATGCTTAGGAGGAGGACAGAGGAGTATTTCTGACTTTTCTGTAATCATCCCTTCATGTTTCCTCTGTACAATAACTTGTAATAAACAATAGGATGAAGCAAGGGCGCAGGAAGGGTTGGGGAAGGGAGCTGCCTGCTGCAGCCTGGTTGTGAGTGCTCCAGTCTGGGGCTGAGCTCTGCTGGGAGGGTTAATTTACTGTAGAGTGAGGTTTAGTGGCTGCTTTTCTGAAGTGCAGAGTTCTCCACAGCCTGGCAGGACCTGTGTGTTCACACTCATTCTGTTTGTCAGCAGTGGAAATAGGAACCATATAAGGCACAGACCACATGTACTGGGTGTGTAGTGAACCAGAGGTTCACTGTGCCCATGGACCTGCTCTCTTTAGAAAAATGAGGATCTCCCTTGTTATTTGTCAAAGTGAAGAAGCTACAGATCTTGCTCTGATATAGGTGGGGGTAAAACACAAGTAGAGAATTAGCTCTTTTTATGTAGTATTAACTGACTAAAAATTGGGAAACAGAAGATCCTATGTGGACAATTCTTGAAGTTGTGCTTTTTCCATTAAATTCACTATTAAATCAATTTACTGATTCTGTAGCACCTTGACAATACATTTTCTCAGGCTTCTCCAGGCTTGAATGAAAAGTTACTTGGCCTTCTCCAAAATGCTATGTGTCTGTATCATCTCATGAGTATTTGCACATCCTTCAAGTAGACATGTGCATGGTTTATGTCATTTTTATTTTTCAGACTCTTGTTGAAACATTTGAAAAAATTGGTACCACCAATATTGCAGATCTCATTGCTGGACTCCTCACCATTTTTGTCTGCATGGCAGTTAAAGAAATAAACGATCGGTTCAAACACAAGATACCCATCCCGATACCAATAGAAGTTATTGTGGTAAGCAAAGGGGCATAACAAATGCTGGAAACAGATAAAATGGATGGGTCTAGCTACAGGAAGACAGGAACTCTTTTTAAGTCTTAAAACTGTTGCTTTATTTTATTACAGACAATAGTAGCCACTGGCATTTCATATGCTGCCGACTTGGAAAAAAAATACAATGCAGGCATTGTTAAGAGCATTCCAAGAGGGTGAGTGTCTTTGTTTTGTGGGAAAAAGGTATTATTTTAATTGGCTAAAAACGACTGTAGAAAGAGAAAGTGCATAAAAGAAACATTGAGAGCTGTAACCTGAGTTTAAAACTCAGGCCTGGAGATTTTCTGAGTTTTACTTCTGGCTCTTTCAATTATGCCACCTAAATATGTTGCCTATGTTTCCTTCTTCTGTAAAATGGGCTTAGGAATGTCTATCTAATTTGTGAAGTTCATCTGAAAATTAATTGCTTCCTGCTCATGAAGTGACTATAGGACTATGGAAAATGATTTTTAAAAATAAGGATTTTAAATAAAGAAATTCTGCATAGATTTAATTTCTGTAATCCTGAGTTATCCCACTGCGGTTCATATTCATGCTGCTACTGTTACCCCAATCAGCTTTGTCACTTCTATACTCAGAGGAGGAAGGATGTTGAGGATTACACTGGTAGAGACTTCCACATGAAAGATTCAGAGCACTTCACAGTAGTAACCTTCACATTCTATTTGTTATTCAGGGCTTAATTAATTAAAATTTGTGGAAACACAGTAGGGGATAAAATGCTTCTGAGATCTTAGTGAAGAAATATGTTAACAATAGTATGAAGTGTCATTAACATATTTATGTAATTCATCATACTGTTCAATACATTCTTTATTCAATGCTTCAAAAATGTAGTTTTTCACTTTGCTATCATACAGCCAAATCTCAGTCATGCTGAGAACAATGGGAGCTTTGTTGCTGACTAATAGCATCAGGATTTGGGCTGGGGTGAGCTAGATAAGCGTGTTCTGTATGTCAGTGGGCTGTTTCCACCTTTTTATTAACTTGAAACTTTACACTTCATATTATAAGCAACCTGTATGCCTCTGCCTCAAACTCCTTGACAGTTCTGGTAAGAACAGAATTCAAAGTTGGTAACACTAACATGTTTTCTGAATGCTAGATTTTTGCCTCCTGAGCCTCCAAATGTCAGCCTGTTTTCCCAGATGATTGCAGCCTCCTTTTCCATTGCAATTGTTGCTTATGCTATTGCTGTGTCTGTGGGGAAGGTATATGCAACCAAGTATGACTATGCTATTGATGGAAACCAGGTATGTATAACTGAAATAGATTATAAGTACAGTGAATGCAAAATGTGCTGATTTATGTAGCCAAATGAAAGAAACATCATTCACACATGTTTTTCAGACAAGCACTGAAGTCTGACAGGAGAAATTCTTTCAACTCTTCAAAAAAAAATTAGCTGAAATGGCCACATAGAGAAGAGCCAGATCCATCTTCAGTATGGGCTTTTCATACTATTTCATTCCTTCTGTATTGGTTTAGTGACTGCAGGAGCTCCGAAAGGGCTGAGCACTGCATAGGGGAATTTTCTGGTGATGTCAGGTTGACATGGCCTAGCAACCTTCTTTCCATTTCCACTTTTAAAGCGTATTTTGAGGTGGGTTACTTGGGCAGATAAAGGCAATGTCAAGCTAAGAAGTTGCTCTGAACAGCTTTATTTAGGCTTAGTCTTTATGCAGGATTTGAATCAGCTGAACTTTACAGTTAATAAATTATTGTACTTCTCAGCATGAAACCAGTTAGATTAATATAACTAGACTTGTAACCTAACAGATCAGTCCTGCAGCTTCACAAAAGGTAATGCCTACCAGCAGATGAACGTGCTGGAGTAGCTGTGTGCACTAAATGGCTGAACTGCTTTAAGCATTGGTTTCTAGGGGCACAGAGCTAGAATGTGACATGAGCTGTGCATCACAAGCTCTTACAGGATTCCTGCATTTGTTCAATGTCTTCATTGGGAGTTAAGTTGCTTGCCCATGGTGCGGAATTAAAATGTCAGAAAGCTTCCTCGTCCTGCATCTGTGCTAATTTTTAATTTTGTCCTTTGAGCATATTAGAAAATCTCTCACTACAACAAAAAGATGAATACTTTGTTTAATGGGTCCTTTATTTTAGTACTAATGGATTACATAAAGATTGACATTAGAAACCCTGTTTTGCAGTATGTAAGAAAAGTGTGCTTCTGTTTGTCAGTTTACAATCCTCAGAGGTCATATCTGGTAACACTTGGTCTTAAAGCTGGTCAAAATGCACCAGCTTTCAGTTTAATAAATCTCAAAGAATAATGCATAATCCTAGAAGTGCTGTTTATACTGTTGTGTTGTTGAATATGTTGTTCTGCCAGCAGTAGTGTGCTTCAAAGATACTGATTAAATATCATAGTAGAAGAACTAGTTTATAAGAGCAAAGTGCCTTCCTTTCAGTATGAAGGGTATGAATTTTAGATGTAGCAAAGGATTTACCCAGAATATATATAGTTATATAGAATATATATAGTTATATAGAATATATATAGGGTATATAGTTTATTTGATCTGGAGAACTTAAAATAACATCATAAAACCAGGTAGTAAAATAATTTTGAAGGATGGGTTGATACTATTATCTACCAGTGTCTATATTGTCTTCATAGATCCAGATTATTAACACCTAAGAACACTAGGAGCTATACCTTCAATATTTTTTCACAGATCACAGTGGTTACATGGGAATAGGCATGAATAATTTAGGTCTGTTCCTGCTCTTGTAGTTGGAGCTAAAAGAAAATTTGCAGGAAATTTGATTTTGTAGAAAAGAAGGGAGACAGTCAAAATCAAATCTTAAATTATATTTTAAAAAGCTTGCAGTGAGGGAAAAAGCTACTGTGCCTGTGTCAGCTTGGTGAAAACAATGTTTCTTTTATATGTGTCAATTATATGGGGTTGGTTGCAGACAGCTCCCAAATTCTTTATTTCCCAGCAGAGGAATGGCCCAGATCCCAGGACATAAAGCTCCCAGGGTCCTTGTCACTTGAGCAGAAAAGCCGGCATCTGTGACCCTGGGGCAAATCCATGAGAATGCTGAGACTCAGCGTGAGCTCAGTGGGATGCTTAGAGTGAAAAAGTTCTGACTCAGCACACTAGGAGTTTTCAGTGAAACTGTGTTTTATTGCAAAGTTCCTTAATAGTTCTACCAATAATACTATGCTTTGCATTAGTTAAAGGCTTGTCTAAACCCAGACTATTGTACTGATCAAAATAATTTGTTTAGCTGATGATACCTGGGAGTTAAATTTATTCTAGTACCCATTTCTTGGTGCAATTATTCCAGTGTAATTCTTAGAAATGTTAGGTTGGGTAACATTGATGGAAGTAAGCTTTAAACACCTTTGTACTCAGACAAGTATGTCCACTTCAGGGGGAGTATACCAACTTCTTTGAGTTGGTTTCCAAACAGAGGTAGCTGCACTGGCACAAGAGGAACTTGTGTAAACATTTAACAGCTATTACTAATTCATACTCTTGTTAATATTATCGTGCTACCTACTTTATCAACTACTGCAGAAGCTTTTGTCTTTCTCCATTGAAAAACTGTCTTCAGGCATCTTTATTTACAGCATTATCCAATTATCTTTCAGGAATTTATTGCCTTTGGGTTCAGCAACATTTTTTCAGGTGCCTTTTCTTGTTTTGTTGCAACTACTGCTCTTTCACGGACTGCAGTCCAAGAAAGTACTGGTGGAAAGACTCAGGTAATGATCTCTTCTTACTAGTGCTGAGCACAGGTACATTTAATTTTGTGTAGTGCACAGATTTTGCTGTGAAATGAAAACAGTCCTAAAACGATTGTGTTACTAGCACTGGAAAGCCACGAGTGTCTTGGCAGCTCGGCTCTAGTAGTGAATCATTTTTGTAGCTCTGCCAGAAGAAGGCAATCAAGTTTTACATAGCATGAGTTACCTTAGGGGTCAGAAATCTTTTAACTCTAGTTCTCCAGAATTTCATTTCCAATTAGGGGACTGAGTTTGTCACAGTAGGATGTGGGAGGAAAGCTCTCCCAGCTGGCCATGATATCTTTAAGCTCCCATGTGCTGGCCTAAGCAGCTCTGCCATTTGTCTTTCACCATCAGCCATGGAACATCTTTGTCATGTTGAGTAAACTGCTCTGTTTTACCAAACTACAGCTGTGCAGTTCTTAACAGTGAAAAACTACGGGTTATCCAGCAGCTCCTTTTCCGTCTTACACACTGCTCCATTCATCTGTCTTTGTAACATAACCCCTCAAGAGCTACTACCTTGTGTTTATTTAGACTTCCTGCTTAATTGAATTCCCTCTGTGTTAGCTGAAGTGCATAATGGTTGCTCGCATATGCCTAAACACAATGACACGTTGGCAGGTCTCCCTGTTCCTAAAGAAATGTGCAACTGTTTGTGCCTTTTTCTTTGTAATCCTAGAAACAGATGATAGAATTGAGTAAGTTCATTTCCTATAAACACTGTTCTTTGCAGGTTGCTGGTATAATCTCAGCTGGGATCGTTTTGATTTCTATTGTTGCCCTGGGGAAATTGCTAGAGCCCTTACAAAAGGTACAGTACTCTTCTTCTGCAGCACAGCCACATCAGATCCAAATGCTCAGCCATGATGGGCAAGATGAATATCCCTCTCTAAACTGTGGGGACTGATTCCTGGCAGGGCTGTGGTTTATAGCATGTCATGTTGAGCACTATCTTAATGTGCATCTTTGCTCTGAGCACCACCTTTTCATTGTTTTTCTTCACAGTCTGTGTTGGCAGCTGTAGTTATAGCTAACCTGAAAGGGATGTTCTTGCAAGTGTTTGATGTCCCCCGTCTGTGGAGACAAAATAAAGTGGATGCTGTAAGTAACCTATTTTTTTTTTTCTCCTGCATGTTTTTGTCCAGTTTTGGGGTTTTTTACCTTTTAATGCCATACAAGTTTCTCTTAACTACCACATAAACAGGATTTTACGGACTTAATATCAGAAAACTTTTATGTGCATCCTCAAAATACCAATGCCATGAGGTCAGTAAAAAATTCCCCATTTTTAGGTCAGTATTCTGCTAATCTTCCTTATCCCCTAAACCCTGCAGTAAGGGTGCCAATCAGGGTACTTGTGTGCAGTGATAGCTCCTTCATATCCATTTCCATAGTTTATAGCAATCTTGTGTTGATATGGCTTGAAAGACAGAATAAAAATGGCCTGTTGCCACATTTACCATTCTGATTTTATCTTTTGCACTGTTTAAATGAGTCAGAAAAGATGACCTTTCCTTAATTCATGTACATATATTTATTACCCCATGAACATCCCATTTGCCTGAATAATCTCAGCTAGTCCTCAGAAAATATGTTTTCTTGTTGTAGCAAGACTAGTCCAAGCTAGAGTGTAGATTCATTTGGCATGCTAAGGGATGTATGAACAGATTTTTCTTATGAACCACTATAACCATATTTCAGGGCACTTGCTCATATCTCCCACTGTGTATTCTGTGGAACAGACCTTCACTGTGGCTCTTGGGGCAGGAAAATACTGTGTGAAAAACATTTTTTCTATGCAGTCCTTACAGCTCTTAGATTTTACAGTGTCATTGGGCAGTACCTGTCTTAGACAGATCTCAAATATTTTAATCAATTATTTACTGATTTATAGACAAAAGAGCCCACTGACTTCAGTAAGAAGTGCAAGCACTCAGCTTTTTAAAAAATTGAATCTTCTGCATGGGCAGTGATGTAGGAAAAACTGAGGAGTGCACTTCAACTGTTCTGCCTGAATACTCAGTGGAGATCTTAGAGAAGTGCCATCAACCTGTTAATATGAAATACCCCTTTTTGCAACAGTTCTTTCTGATTCTTAGATGTCACTGAGGAATCCCCTTCCTCCCCTATATGTCTGCATGGGGGGTATCATACAGTATTTTACATCCTGGTAAAATAAAACTCTTTCCAATTTTTAAGAAATATTAACAAAGATTGTCATCATCAGAAATAAGTAAATGCAATGTTTAACTGTATGTCCTTTAATTTCTGAAGGAATCAGATCCTTAAGAAATATTATGTTGAAAATCCCCTTATTTCCTTAAAAGCTAACTATGCCTAATAAGATAATGATGGATGAAAGCATCTTGGAGGAAGAAGAAGGCTTTTGTATGGAAGTCAGTTGATTGCTAGTGTGCTAAAATCAGTTCCAAAGTGAAAATATTCTTCTCATATTATCTGGTCTAGTGTTTCTTTAGCATGACCAGGAGTCATATGGTAAAATTAAAGTACTTTGTTTGCTATTTCTTCTCCAGATGATCTGGGTATTTACATGTATAGCATCCATCATTCTGGGACTTGATTTGGGATTACTTGCTGGCCTTTTGTTTGGATTGCTGACAGTTGTGCTGAGAGTTCAGTTGTAAGTAATACAGTATCAGAAATAGTTCTTAGTTTTATATTATGAAAAAGGAAGATAATATGCTGAAACACGGATTTGTGGCAGAATATCTGCTTGGGTTTACAAAATTTTGAAATTAAAAAATCTGCTTATTTTAGAACTAGACACTCTTTGTTTCCTGTCATTTAATTATCTGATAAAAGAGAAGCTGCAATACTTTATCAGTATTTCATATCATGTTGGCCACTCTGGTGGTACTTAGCCATATGTTTTGTATGCACCCACATAGCTGAGTTCTGAAAAGGGACAGGAACATTCTAGATCAAATACAAACAGATGTATGGCTTTTGTAATTAGTCCATCATCATAGTAACTCTCAGCAGGCAACACTACTACAGTATGTTGCACATGCCAATAACCTTTTCACTTATTGCTTATACAAGACTGATTGTATGGCTGTAAAAGAAGAGCAAGAGAAAGCATGAAAATAAGAAAAAAAATTGTCCTTCTGGTTGATTTGTTGCTGCTTAAAGAATATATGGCAGTGGAATGGTGAGAAAAGGTGGATTTGAAAAATCTTATTTGCTCATCTTGTTATTTTTCATTGATCTTTTATCTGAAAATACAGCATAACCTCTTTCCTTCAGCTTGGAGTCCAGAGATTATGGTAACTAGCATTACCAAAGGCTGGTTGCACTGTCAGCAAATGACTAAAAATAAAGCCTTGTAAAATTGTTACACAATAATAGATTATAAAAAATGAAATTTGAAGAACCTCAAAAAAACATTCCCAAATGCAACTCAGATAATGTTACTGAAATATAAAGGGGAGATGAGACCTTACAAACTCAAAAGCAATTTGCTTCAACTGTTAAATATATATCTGGAGACTGAAAAACATTTTGATTTTATTATGGACTGAAATAAAAATTAAAAATGTTGGACAAAAAGATTTACATAATCTGAAAATAGTGTAAATTTCAGTTGATTTGAAACAGAAAAAAGCCATCAATGTTTTCTCAGTGTAAAAAAATCAGGTTTTTTTAAATTTTAAGCAAAATAATTTGATTTTATAATATTCTTCTGGTTTGGGAAACCAATTGAACAAGTTGTTCACTTGGCTCTTAAATCAAAAGGGTGCATTAAGTAGGTTGAGACCAAAGTACCTTGTTTTTATAAAGGCCCGTTCACTACAGTGACACAAAATAGCTGAAACACTTTTGCAAGTCTGTTAGTTTGGCATTAGAAGGCAAAGACACCCGGATACAGCAATCCCTTCAATTCTGTGTGTGCTCAAGTATGACACCTTCACTGTATTTTTGTTTCTGTCAGTCCTTCGTGGGGAGGCTTTGGAAACATTCCTGGCACAGACATCTACAAGAAGGTCAAGGACTACAAAAATGTAAGTATTTGCTGAGTTGTTTCCTTCAGTCTACACATCAGAGTAAGAAAAGGTTGTGCCTTGCATATTGTACACAACTTGAATTTGGAAGTGGGGTCTTCAAAGATAACAAATTTCAGCATCATCTTCATCCAGACAGTTCATCCATCTTGCATGCTGGAGCTGTAAACTTCTAAAAACGGAATCCTCTCAATCATCAACAAATCCATGCATTTTTTTATTAGATATGTAGTTGAACTGTTGAAACAGTTAAACTGCTTCTTATTAGTCAAAATATGGCTGTTGCTGTTTAACCTTATATTCCTTGGCAGGTTATAGAACCAGAAGGTGTGAAGATTCTCAAGTTTTCAAGTCCAATTTTTTATGCTAACATTGATGGACTGAAAAGCAGCCTCAAATCCACGGTAAGTGATAAGTTATGGGTTTGGAAGCTTCTTAACCATCCTTGAGATTTCCTCAGAATTATACATGAGTTAAGTCAAATAATTTTGGTCCTTTTTCTGTAGGTGGGATTTGATGCAGTCAAGGTATATAATAAGAGACTCAAAGCACTGAGAAAAATACAAAAGTTGATCAAGAAGGGAAAATTAAAAGCTACTAAGGTAGGCCTTTCTAAAATTATTTATTTCTATTTTTTCTTGAAGGATTACTGTTGGAGGTTTTTAGTTAAGGCTTAATTGTGAATTACTGTGTACTCATCTTTAAAACAAAGATTACTATATGGTAGTACAGTTTATAAGTAGCATAGAGAATTTATAATACCACTTAATTTACAGTTTTAGTAACCTAGACCCTAACTTAGCCTAGAGTTTCTACCTACCTGGACCCCCTGCAGATTAGGTCAGATCTTAATACATGGTTCAATCTATCAATATAACAATCATAATCTAGACTTAAAAATTACATGAAAGAAGATGAGTCATCAATACTCAGAGAAAACAAAAGACAGTGCAGGCATCCCTGGCCCCTGGAGGTGTCTCACTGTCAGCAGTGGTTTTGGTCCAAATTTCCCACACAGATCTTGCCATAGACAGTGCCCTGTGCACTTCCCTTTCCTCTTATGGGCCATCAACTACACCTGGCTGCCAACTACACCTGCCTGGCACGTTCAAGGCCAGCAAGGAAGGGAGAGATCAGCCTGGAGCCCAGGAACCTTGAGGCTGGCAGGGAGAGGAGGAAGAAATTGGTTTGTCTGATTGGTTCACAGGACCTTCAGGACCTGAGAATGAGGGAAAGGGGAACTAACACAACCTGCTCAGCCATAGAGAATGGCTTCTTGCCTTATAAAATGGCATTAGTTATGCTAATCACAGTACCAAGACCAGGAGCAGGGGATACTGGTCACCAGCATCTGTCTTGTCAATTCCTTCAACAGAAGCTACCACAGGGTGGTATTTTCTGTAACTCCCAAACTTTCCCCGTGATTCAATTCTATATTCCATATATTATCTGTGCATTAGAATGGCATCATCAGTGAGCCTGGTATTAATAACGAAGCTTTTGAGACTGATGAGGAACCTGAAGACAACCAGGATCCTCAAGTTCCCACCAAAGAAGTGGAGATCCAGGTGGACTGGAATTCAGAACTCCCAGTCAAAGTAAACATCCCCAAGGTGCCCATCCACAGTCTCATTCTTGATTTTGGAGCAGTAACCTTCTTGGATATTGTAGCTGTGAGATCAATAAAAACGGTAAGGGCATTTTTTTTCTGATGTTCTATGAAAATGAAACTAGTCACTAGTATGTAAATCAAGAGCTGTTAGCCGAAGTTAATTTCTGAGTTTTAAAAAGTATGTTGTTGAAAAATACTATTGAAATATAAATACGAAAAATACCGGCAAAGGTAGAATATTGGTGATGTGTGTGTTTTAAGTGTGAAAAAATGCATTAAAAGAACAATATGAAGGTTGCATAGTCAAGTACTCAAAAATTTAACTGCAAAATGTGGCTCCCTTATATGCATATGTTATGAAATATTTTAGTTATATATTTTCTTTCCACATGCTTACTGCTTTAATCTGGGCACAGGAAGATGCTCACTCAACACAGAGGTAGTAAAAATTTCATCTTACCATCCCAGTTCAGTCTTTAGCCACAAGATTTGTTCATTCATTCCTTCATTTATTCATTCATTGTCATTATGAAGGAAGAATGATTCATTTCTTTATAGTATTTTCTGTGGCTATTATCAAGTGCTTCATCAACCTAACCTTCATTCCCTAATTGATCTTCAAACTCATAGTACTTAATAAGGGGATAATATTCCTTCCTAGGAAATGAGGTGTAAAGATCAAGGCCAAATATTTCCATTATTCTTTGGTGCCCAGTTACACGTGTGTAGGACCAGATTGTTCGGTCTTCAGTATTTTCTGATATTTTGTATATTCAGATTGATGCTTTTGCTAACTTAATTTTGCAGTTGGGACTATTTAGCCTATCTATAAAACCATGACTAGAGTTTATCAATTAACAGAAACAGGATTAATAATCACCTCTGAAAACACCAGTCTAAGGGACTTGCCTGCCACCAGGGAGCCAGGAGTAAATCCTTGTCTCCTGGTTTTTAACTGAGATCCAGGAGCAGTGTGTGCCTTGTGTCAGCTTCCTGCCTAGTTACGTGGGAACACGGGGCTCGTAGACATGACTCTCTCCATATGCAGCTTCTCCATCCAAGAACAGGTCCAGCTGGTGCACTGCATGAGGGGAAAATCTGTGTAAAAAACCTGTGAATTCGTTCACCAGTGAACGAGTGTATCATATCACACCTACCTGGGGGAAACAAAGCTCGCTCAGGCCCATGTGGTCTCACTTGGAGAGGTGGTTATTTGAATTTTGAGAACAGAACAACAGCCTGAATTGGCAGCAATGCCTGTGCAGTAAAATGAGTAGTTCACATCATCGAAAATAGGCTACTTCAGCAACTGGGTGCTTAACTACTGATCTTTAAGCATAGCAAAGTATAGCAGCACCTTAACTATGATGAATAAACAAAATGTACTATGTGGAATGAAGACAATCAGAAAGAAATGAAGTGTATGTGCCTATACATTACACAGACGTACAGACATATATGTATTTTCTCCTTACAGACTTTATTTATTGATGTTCTTGTTGCAAATTTATTTTTTAGATAATTAAAGAGTTTGAGAGAATTGATGTGAGAGTGTACTTTGCTTCATATCAAGGTAAATATCCAAGTATTTCTACTTTAACTCATGCAAAGAATAAAATGAAGGTGAGAAGGGATCTCTAGGTGTGTCTGTGGTAGCATCTGCACTAATACAGATGTGAGCTGCAACACTGATAAGCATTGTTGGCTCCACTGGGACACAAAAATCGAGGGGTGTAAAGGAAATATGAAAAGTAAAAGTGAAGACTAAACTATAATTGATGGATTCGTTTGGCTGTACATTTGATTTCTGACAGATGCAACCATGTATTTCAACATTTATTTCTTGAATTACTTCATATTGTATAAACCTGTTATGACTTTCTTTTATTCAGACAACCTGATATCTCAGCTGGAACGGGGTGCCTTCTTTGATGACACTGTCAGAAAAGACATATTTTTCTTGACTGTTCATGATGCTGTGCTGTACATAAGGAATCAAATGACATACAGTGACAACCAGGATCCCATATTTGAGAAGGTAAGGATATCCAGCAGTACCTTTCCCTTCTTTCCATCATCCAGCACTCATTCTTGAAGTTTCTGAGACACATTTGAAAACTAGACCTAGAACTGTAGTACAAAAAAAGGAGGAGTGTAGTAAATTTGGCAGCTTCTGTAGTACATTGGTATTTTTCTAGATCAAAGGAAAGGTCAGTCAACTCCAGGAGCTTGTTAGTGAAAAGAGCATGAGAAACAGCACACATGGAAAACACTTCATCCTAAGACACATTTTCTAATTTCTCACTACTGGCATCTTAAGAACCTCATCAGCTGGAGATAGCATTTGGAACATTACACTTAATTGTTACAGATGGAGTTTTCTTCAATGTGCCTGTAATACTTCTTTTGGAACCTGTGACACTGTCCTGTGGAGACCGGCTCTCTAATTTTGTATTATATGACAAATATTTCCTGCTTGCTTTAAGCCTGCTGGACTTCTGGATTGTTAGCTGCAATGAATAATTGTCCCCTGCTCCTTGTTTCCCAACACTCCACAGACTTCTGATCAAAGCTATAACCTCACTGTACTTGGCATGGATGTGTATGGAAGCTGTTCCACACTAGTGTTCATTCCTGATGCCCTTCTCTGTGCGTGTCCTCATAGTCTGTATTTTTTTCAGATAACCAGAACACTGAGTAGTATTTAAAGATTTGCTCCACTCTGTAGCATTTAAAGCATCTAAAGGGTCCTCATTAGGCAGACGGTCATATAATAACCTCTTTTTTTTTTACCACAATTCCTTTCCTGGCAATCACTATTACAGTATTATGAATAAATAGCAATTAATGTTACTGATAATTAACTAGGACAGGACCCTTATTTTTTACAAATTTTTCATACTATTTTTATAGTAGAGATTAACATTTTTATAAGGCTATACAGCAGTTGAAAGATAGATTTTATTATTTTTACAAAGCCATAACTAGTCATGTGAGCAGAGACAGGCGCAAAGGCTCTGCAATTTCTAAGTTCCTCTCAGCTGAACTAAATCATCTTTGTCAAGAAACAGTAAACAACAGACTCTCCTAAGTTGTGGAAGTTATTTTAGGGTACTTCAGAGTAAAAAAATCAATTTCAATGATATGGACAACATGTAACTCGTCATGCTTCTTATTTTCTTTCTACCAAGATTTCACTGATGCAGGAGTCTAAAGAACCCATAGAGTTCACAGAAGTAAGCCAGCCTGACGATGAACTTGATGTTCAGGAAGAGGTATGCACTTCAGAACTGAATGTGTCTATTCCTCTGCCTGTAGCTTTGAGTCATGCTGTGAGAGTATGGCCCTCAGCAGGTACCTTCTCCATACATAAATACTCTCTCTGGATACTGAATGTCAGTGATAAGTGGAGGAAGTCACATTTTTCTTCAGATGGTAGTAGATTATATCTGCTTAAGTATCTCCTCATCTCCCTTGCTTTGGGACTACTTTTGCCTTACACAGTCTTATAAATAGATCTAAACATAAGCTGGGTGCCTAAAAGAAGATGTAGTAAGAGTCCAAAAGGAGGATCAACCTTCCCCTTTCATTCCTCCTTTGAACACAGCAGACAGCTTCTTGAGCAACCCGCACAGTTTACAGATGTTACCTTCTTTGTACTTTCACTGAGTTTTTAGTTTACACAAACGTGATTTTCCCAGATGGTATTTACTGAGAACTAACCTGGCCCATTTCTCTCCAACTTTCACAACCATTTCTCTAGGCTATGCGCCGACTTGCTTCCTGAAGGACTGCAGGTACTGTCCTGCCCGTGAGCACACAGCGATATTCACGCACCAGTACTATCCACACCAGCATTTTCTGCTATGAAACCAATCTTTGCACTTGAAGAAAACCCTGATTGTTTGTCTGAATGACACAGATCTCTATAACTCTCCAAATTTTAGCTAACATTATCCCAGAAATATTCTGGACCTTGATTCTGCAAGCACTTTCTGCTATGATATATATTAATAAAAAAGAAAATCAGAGGACTATTGTGAAAGATGTACTCAGCTTTGGGACTAGTCAGGAAGAAGTTGCACTACACTTCTATCAGTGTGTACAGGATGAAAAGCTGCTCTGTGGTCTGCCCAGGAGAGTGGGAGAGACCAAACTCTTTGGATGGGAAGCCTTTTGTTCAATATTTATACAAAGCCTAGTGAAAGGGCACGAGTTCTAGCTGGCCAAGGCTTTGAATTCTAGAACATTAGTGTGAGAATATGTGCTGACGAGCCTTGAAAAATGTAGCATGATCATTTTTTCCAAGCAATTCCCTAAATTGCTGCAGGTAGTTAGATCACTGAAAGAGGTGACAGGTGAAACTGTGACATGAACAGGAAACAGCACTGAACTATGGGAATACTTCCAATAGGAAAACTTTCTAAAGATCCTTGGATATGGGTTCATTAGTTCTGTATTAATCCCATTGTAGCAAGTCTTGCACTACTATTAATGATTGTCACTTAAATGAAGGACAGACAGATGATTATTAAGATTATTTTGGCTAGGTTATATAATTTTCATCAAGAGGCAGATCATGACACAAATTAAGGACCTTAGTCCCTGGGCACTTAATGAAATCTGTAAGACAGGCTGATACTGAATGCAAGCAAGAAAGTTGGAATGTGACCTGGTATTGAGGTTTGGGGTTTTTTCTTAATGGAATATAGCTGTATTTTTTGTTTAATGAATAGTTATATTTTTATAGAGACTTTTTCTTTTAATATTCTACATCAAACTGCTGCTGTTCTTTTACATATGAAAGTTCATAACGCACAAGTGCAATAATTTACAAAATATTAAGATTTGAGCAGCAAAACTTTAATCCTTGACTAATGTTCTTAATTTTCATGAAGAAGAAATGTATTTTGATGGAAAACACACTGCTACCTTAAATTTTATAGTATTGTTTTTTAAATGGGAAAAGAACCCCTGCATTATGAGGAACTAAGATAAAAACCGAAGTGAAAGAAATGTCTAGATATAAAATGCCTTTAAGTTAACTATGTGGAAAACTAGCTTCATTATTTAATTCTCCTTACTGGATTACATCAGAGAAATTTTCCCACATTACCCTGCACAGAGATTTCTGCTGCAGGTAACAGTGGAAAAGCTAAGCACTAAAGAAATTATTCTGGCTTCAGGACCTGAGTGAACTCTATCAACATAAGTGAAAAAAAATCCTATAAACTTCATCCAGTTGGACAGTATCTTACACAATAAACAGGTAACAGCACCAAACTGGCCCCTGTATTCTCTCATTAAGGCACAGACTTCAGCCTTCACAAGAGCGAGGTTTCTCAGTACAGACACCTGAACTTAGGTGATGTTGGTGCTCCAGTCCAAGCCAGCAAACAGCAGGATTGTATTCACAATGGGCATGGGCCATTTGTCCGTGGGATGGGCATCTCTACCAGCTGAGAATGAGGCAAGTGTTGGAGAGGCAAATCAGACCACTGTGCACCTCTTCAGACAGGACCATTGATTTCCTCTGACACTAATGCTTCAGCCCAGCCTGTGATTTCACATTCACGCTTTCAACTCCACCTGTCCTCCTTCTGTCCCTTGCCAGTCCTTGCTGGCCTGAAGTTCCCCTCAGGCTGTGGCCCCAACTCCTATTAGCCTGACGGCTGGAACACTTGCCAGTGCACAAGGCCAGTGGCATGTTTTTTAGAAGCTGTATTGCTTTTCTAAAACAGATGTACATTTTAAGTAAAATGTAAAATATTCTACCTGGTAAGTGGGCTTTCAGCTAATTATTATGCAGGACATATTCTACAGAAAAGATGGTTAAAAAATGGTAGCAGTGATTTTTTTTTTCCTCAAGAAAACATCTGCACTGTGAAGTTTGAGTACATATTCTTATTTGACAGAGATGCCATTACATTCTTTTTAAAACTTTCTCTAGTTCTTGTCTGCACAGGTATTTAAAAAGTAATGAAATACTCAACAGTCTTCCAGTTCCTTTCCAAATATGACATCTGATCTGGGATTGTGATAAAATATGATAAAATGCGCTTATTCTTGGCCTGTGTATTTTTTCCAGGCATGGCTGTTCTTAATTTTAACAGGCACAAAATATGAAACTTTTTCTGAAAAACAGCATTTCTCTCAAAGCCTACAGTGGCATAGAAGAGTAAGAAGTAATATGCAGAATGCATTCAAATTCATATGCATTCATTCAAATGTGCTTAATTTTCTATGTATCCATCAAAATTAACGATACAAAACCAATAGATTTTGCAATGAAGCTAAAATTCTCTACAGTTTTGTACTAATTAAAATATCTTTAAACAGTGTAACTAGATATGCTTATCTTTTTCCAATAGGATGAAGAAGTGGTATTTTTGTATGCATTTTGAGTATTACTATTCTGTCTTTGCATGTCAGATATTAAATTTGGAGATGTATTTTAAGCTTTTTTACACTTTTAAAAACCTGCATTTGAAAAGTAATTGTACCCATTAACTAGAAAATAAAGTTGTGCATACTGCAAATGTGTTCCTTGTGTCTGTATATTTGGGGGGGTTTCGTTTAGTTTGAGGTTTTTTAAGTCTTCTTTTTGTGAATTCCTATTATGGGGAGATAAGGCATATTATGAAGGGATCAGTGTCACCCTTCCCTTGGGTCTGTTTTGAGGAACAACAAAGACCAAAGGGAAAACCTGTTCCCTCTGCCTTGTGCGGGTAAGACACGAAACGTTAGACTTCAATGGCAGCTTTTAAATGTTAAGGCCATAAAGATAATGAGAGACATTGTCTGTAAGGGAACAAGATCCCAGTCCGGGAGGCTTTTAGTGAGACTATCACCAATCTGAAGGGCATGGAGTAGACTGACCCCTACTTCAGGCTTGTGGGAGGACTGCTCGAGGCCATTTTCTGCTTATAACCTGTGACTTCGTTGTAACTTTATTTCTTTGCTTTCTTCAGTGCTATAGAAACACTCCGCATCGCACTGAATTACACAGGAATAACAAAACGTTAAATGTAACATTAAGCTCTTTCCTGAGCTAGTTCAGCTCTACTGCTGTGAAGCTTCTGAGTGCTCTGAAGATTCAATGTTCCATCAGTTCCACAGCGTGTCAGGAACCTGCCATTTCCACGCTAAAACTTAGGGTTCAGCAGCCGAGAGCGCGATGCGGCCTCGCATCTTTCCCGTGTGTTTGAAGGTGCACCGCACGGGCGGCCGGCCGGAGCCTCCGCGGCTCCTAAACTGAGACCCCGCTCATGTTTGCACTCCATCCGTCCCCCCAAAACCACGGGGGGACCTTTTCCAGTCCCGACCAGTCGCGGCTCTGCACCCCGAGGCCGCGGTCCCGCAGGCCCCCGCATTCCCCTCCCGCCGCGGAGTGAGGCGGCCCCGCTTCCCCCGTTCCTCTCCCGCCGCGGCGTGAGGCGGCCCCGCTTCCCCCGTTCCGCTCCGGCCGCGGTGTGAGGAGGCCCCGCTCCTCTCCCGCCGCGGCGTGAGGCGGCCCCGCTTTCCCCGTTCCTGTCCCGCCGCGGCGTGAGGCGGCCCCGCTTCCCCCGTTCCTGTCCCGCCGCGGCGTGAGGCCGCCCCGCTTTCCCCGTTCCTGTCCCGCCGCGGCGTGAGGCGGCCCCGCTTCCCCCGTTCCTCTCCGCTCCGCCGGGCCCGGCCGAGTCTCCCCGAGCGCGGCTCCGCCGCTCGCGCCCCGCCCGCGCCCCGCCGCTTCCGGCCGCGCCCTTCCGCTCCCAGAGCGCCCCGCGCCGCATCATGGACCACAATGGTGAGCAGGGGGAGGCCGGGGACTCGTCCGTGCCCGGCTCGCCGGGCCCGCGCCCGCCGCCGGACGGGGAGCGGCCGAGCGGGGCCAGGGGGCGCGGGGCGGCGCAGGGGCGGTGGCGGCGGGCCCGAGCCGGCCCCCGGGAGCGCCGGCGGGGCTCGGGTGCGCCGCGGGGCCTGCTCTCTGCCAGGGCAGCCGCGGCGGCCCCGGTGCCAGCTTGGGCTCGGCGGCGCCCGGCGCTGCCCCCGCCCGAGGCCGCTCGGCTGCGCTGAGGGCCCGCTGCCCGCGGGACGCCCCTGTGCGGGCGGAGCGGAGCGGCGGCCGCTGCCGGCCCGGCCCGGCCGGGGTGCCCGGGCCCGGCAGCACCGGATGCAGCCCGTGGCGTCCCGGAGGTGGGGGAGAGACGCTCGTTTGCCCGCGGCGTTTCCCGGCGTCGGTGCCCATAATGTGTTTCCTGATTCCGTGGTTGTGGCCCGGGAGGAAACTTCCTCTTGTGCTTAAATTCAGTGTCGTGGTTTAAACGTCGTTCGCCGGTGAGCGTGCTGGCGTAGCTGTGCTCCCTTGCTAGTTAATGCGCTGGCGTAGTGCAGTGAATAAATGAATGGACGTGGGCTTTTTGCTAGGGTGGTTTTGGAAGGGTTTTTTCCTTCCCTTAAAAAGGATTGCATTATGATTGTATCTGTATAAAGTATTTGAGCTGTATTTGTGAATTTTAATAAAGCTTGAAACGCAAAAATAAAACTTTAGTTGATGAAGGTGACAGTAGGTTGCATCACCCCTAATTAGAGCTTCTTGAAGTAGTCTTAACAAGTTTGGTGTGGTTGTTGTAGTTTTTTCTGGACATAATCCTGCAAGTTTCACGTAGACAGGAATTTGTTATCCTTCCATGAAGCATGAGTGACTGATAAACTTGCGAGTTTGGGTTAGTTGAGCAGCTAACTCAAGTAAATATTCCTGGCGTGAAAGGGTATAAGGAGGAAAAACGCCAGAACCTATTGGTAGTCCAGTGAACTACTACACAAGTTCTTGATTTTTAAAATGTGTTTTAATTATCCCTATTTGCAAATGGGCTGACTCGCTGCAGAGACTGTTTGTGGTTTATGGTGCTGTGGTTTTGTGTATTCTGGTAGAAAATAGAATTTGCCAACACGTGGAAAACAAGCAGCTCCACCTCTGATGTCTTGGTCCAGCACTCCTTCGGGAAGCCCAATGACATGGTTGAGTGTTTGCAGGTTCATTTGGACAGCCGAAAGAAATAACAGATAACCAGAAGCAAAACCGAGCTTTATCGCTTTTGCCTTTTTACATATTGCCTTTTGGAGTGAGACTGTCAGCCACAGTGCTAAGAGGAGTTTGGTCTGAGGAAATTGTGGGCTTTTGATTTGGAGGTACAGGACTGTCAGGGCACTGTCCCAGTCTGAAACTGATATATTTCCTAGCTTTGCTGGTAGCTGCTGAAAAACAAAACATTTCTGGTTTTTTTTTGTTTTTCCTTCTACTTGTTGCACTGTATGTGGTGGTTATAGGCTTTGAGAGACAATGGTTGGTGAGGCATTGTGCAGAATTACACTAAAGGACCCCAATTTCAGCATCTGTGCTGCTGCACTGCAATCCTTTGTGGCCTGGGCAGTCATTCCAGGGCTGGAGTGCCGTACTCTGCAGAACCACAGGGCTGTGACTGCATGGGCTCGCTCCTTCCACACTGAGCATGCCCTGCTTTGAAACACTTGTGGCATTTCCAGTTAAAGCCCAGTGAGCTGGGAAGATTTGCAAAGGGCATAACTTATTTTTTATGTGAATGAGATGTGTGTGCTGGTTTCAGATAAACTTGCTGGAGGTTGAGGAGAGTTACCCCTCCTCACTGGTGTTGCTTGTTGCAGTACCTGGTCTGTGTTATCTCTTGGAGCCTGTACCTGCTGATGCATACATCAGGCTATTTCTTGCTTTATTCACCCTGGTACTTAGATTTGAATCTGGTTAAGGAGAATTTTGTAACCAGGAACAATAATTTTCAGTTTAGGAGGGATACAACTACATATTCCTATGTATCAATATTTTTGTGATACTTTATTATAAACTTCTAAGTGGTATGTCAAGATGTTGAGTTGCTGTATAAACTAGTTTCCTTCCTACTTTAATAAACAATATATATAAATAGTAAAAATTATCTTTTCACATAAGAAATTCTCTGTAGTTAAGGTTGTACAAAGAATTGACTCTCTAGTGCTCTTCCCACTGTGAGAAGAGCTATGAGGTTAATGTTTCTGTTGTGGAAAAATGTGTGACTAGCTAGGTTATTTAAATAGCTTTATTTTTAAACTAGATTTCCTAAAACAGTTGCTGTTCCCAATACCCTTTTGTGACGTGACATCTGGAATAAATTTTATGTGAAGATACGTATTTTCTAGTGATTAAAATTTGATACATTATATGAGTCTTAAGCAAGCTTTAAAAATTATTTTTCTTAAAACTTTTCCATTAATATTTAGCCTCTTTAGAGACTATTAGATAAGTGAAAAATTAGGTAAGTTTTTTTTTATTTTCTTTCATAGACAATGATTTGCAAGGAACAAATAGTTCAGGATCATTGGGTGGTCTTGATGTCCGTAGAAGAATCCCTATAAAGCTTATTTCAAAACAGACCAATAAAACCAAACCTGCACCTCGAACTCCAAGAAATATGAACAGGATGCCTTCAAAGACACAAGCTGGTGATGAAGGTAAATTCATATAAATTCCCTGTGGTAGGGAAGTGTATTATTCTACAGCATTGTTCAAGGCTTTACTCAGAGACTTAAGAGTCCAGGGTTCCGTCCAAATGCAAAACAAAGCTTCAAATCTCCAAGTACTGCTGCACTGTAGGGCTTCAGTAGAGCCCATTTCCAAAGCAGGCTGTGTTTCTATTTTGGCTGTACCTTTCTGTAGAGTGGGCTCAGCAGACTGGAAGTGCTGTGGCATTATTTGATGATTTCATTATACATGACCCATGCTCTTAATAGCAGCTGGTGTCAATGACCAAAGTGTTGTGGTTGGCTCGTGTCTTTCTTCTCTTTCTCCTTTCCACAGAAGAATTCGATTATAACAAAGAGGAGCGATACGAATGTAAAGGAAGTGAAATGTTTGGCAATCAAAGGAGATTTCCCGGGCCCATCTTTTGGGATTATAAGGTAAAGTCATGAATCTTTGCCTGTGTTTCATACCAAGCTGTAAGTAGTCCTGGTAGATACTTTGTTAATGAAAAGTTTTTCAGTTATTTTTGTCTGACTAAAAATACATCCTCAGCTTTCTCCTGTTTGTGGTGTTCTTGGTTCTTTTCAACTAATTCAGAAATAATGGGTATGTTGATGATAATTGAAATGAGGAGCTTCAGGGTTGGTTTTCTCACCCCCTTCTCTGTCCTACCAGATAAACTTGCTGGGGGAAAAGGATGATACACCAGTCCATTTCTGTGATAAGTGTGGATTGCCCATCAAAATGTATGGACGCATGGTGAGTGAAACTACCAGTGGAAGATGCAGCCATGGTTTCCCTTTAGATAAAATCAGGTTTTACTGTGTCTGTGTGAGGCTTCTAGAGATTACTGATTTCAACAAACATCTGAATAAAAAGCAGAATAGTACCAGGATGGACCTGGAGGCCTTCACTCCTCAAGTGTTTTTGTTCCATCTATCTGACTAATTTTGCTTTACCCTCCAATTCAATAAAGTAAGCCTGTAAATGTTAAATAAAAACCAGAACACCATCATGAAGGAATAAACATTCTGGGGTTTTGATCTTATACCATTTAGGTTTGAAAATAAGCATTTTGTCTCAATGGAACACTTGCAGTGAAGTTAGAAAACTTTGTTCACTTTTATGTACCTTTAAAAATCCCTGAGGTTAATTTAGATTGCTAAGTGTGATGTAACAAGCTTCAGCATCTGACTTAATGACAGTTAATGCTTTTAAAACTTGCCTTCCTTGTCAGCAAGATAAGTGTAATCAGATTGCATATGCAGCTTCTTTGAAAGTTCAGTGTTGGTAATAGTGCAAGACTCAAACTTCTGCCAGTGTTTTTTACCAACGTTTAACCGCAAACAACATTATTCCAAAAAACCCCAGATACAGCATAAACTGTTCTAGAAGGTTTCTGTGCAAAGATGCTGTAAATTGTTAACCACTGCTATGCTTTTTCACCTCATAGGTAACTTAGTTACTTTAATTATTATAAACTGTGCACTGGAGGGTGGAACTGTATTCTGCAGAATGACATAGATATTTATACATGATGTCTTAACAGCAATTTTTTATTTCTAGATACCTTGCAAGCATGTTTTCTGCTATGACTGTGCTATACTACATGAGAAAAAGGGAGACAAGATGTGTCCGGGGTAAGTTATCTCAAGGTTTGTTATTAAAGGAAGTGTAAGAATAACTTAAATACCTTATTTCAGACACTTTGTTAACATGGTTCTTATTTATGTACATTTAGCAGAAGCAGTAGGGTACTCTGAACTTTCTGGTTCCTATTCCATATTTTGGGATTGTAAGAGATCAGTGTTTACTTTGTTGTTTTTGGGTAGGTAACCTGTTATTGCTCTAATTTGAAAAGAAATTAATAGCAGTTCGATTTACTTAGTGAAAATGCCCTGTGTTATGACTTAATGTGCAGAAGAAATTTATGTGAGAGATGCTACTTAAAAAATTCTACCCAATGAAATTTTTATGTTCTTTCATAGTTACATTTTGAGATGTAAAAACTGGGTAAACTTCAGAATCATTGAAAAGTTTCTTTCATTGCTGCAGTGGGACAGAATTGTCAGTTCTAATTTGGCTAATTATGTTGTCAAGGAAGAATGCACGTTGATCTTTCCGTGATGACAATAAATCAATATTCTCTTTTTATTCAGCTGTAATGAACCTGTGCAACGAATTGAGCAGTGTGTACGAGGGTCTCTCTTCATGTGTAGCATTGTTCAAGGATGCAAGAGAACTTACCTGTCGCAGAGGGACTTACAAGCTCACATCAACCACCGCCACATGAGGGCTGGCAAGCCTGTCACTCGTCCCCCCATCGAACCCGTGCATCCTCCTATTGCCCCACCGCCGGCCGAGATCCCTGAGCGTTTCATCATGCCCCCTGAGAAGCACCACCTGAGCCACATCCCGCCCAAGCAGCACATCCTGATGCCCCCGCCTCCTCTGCAGCACGTGCCGCACGAGCACTACAACCAGCCCCACGAGGACATCCGCGCTCCTCCCGCCGAGATGGCCATGGCGCCGCCGCCCCCGCGCCCCGTCAGCCAGGACACCTTCCGCATCTCGACCAGGAAACACAGCAACTTGATAACTGTGCCCATCCAGGATGATTCCAGTTCGGGCGCTCGAGAACCGCCTCCGCCCGCGCCCGCTCCTGCTCACCACCACCCCGAGTACCAGGGCCAGCCGGTGGTGTCCCACCCTCATCACATCATGCCTCCCCAGCAGCACTATGCGCCGCCCCCGCCGCCGCCGCCGCCCATCAGCCACCCTCTGCAGCACCCTCCGCAGGCGGCGGGCACGCCTCACATGGTGTACAGCCAGGCTCCGCCGCCGCCCATGACCTCTGCCCCCCCGCCCATCACCCCTCCGCCCGGACACATCATTGCCCAGATGCCGCCCTACATGAACCATCCTCCTCCGGGACCGCCCCCTCCTCAGCACGGCGGCCCGCCCGTAAATGTAAACGCGCCCCCGCCCCATCACTATAATCCCAACTCTTTGCCGCAGTTCAGTGAAGATCAAGGAACTCTCAGTCCCCCTTTCACACAGCCCGGGGGAATGAGCCCAGGGATATGGCCGGCTCCAAGGGGGCCGCCTCCTCCTCCCAGGATGCAAGGGCCTCCTGCTCAGGCCCCCCTTCCTGGACCGCATCACCCCGATCAAGCCAGATACAGACCCTATTACCAATGATACGAGCAACTATATAAATAGAGAATGCCATGAAGAGAATAAAATTAAATACAGAAGCCTTTTGATTAATTGTTTTGGGGTTATTTTGTTGTGGTTTTTTAAGAATACTGTCATTTTGACTGTAAGACATTTTGAGGTTTGAATCTTAAAAGATTTTTAAGCCTTGGCCGTAGGACTCTTAACTTCAAATACTCTGTAGTGCTAAAATAAGTGGCTTAGTAGACCACAGTTGCATTTTAACAGAACTTCTGTTGCTAGTGTGGCTAAATTGTCCTGAGATGATCACTTGTAATATTATTTCCTGGAGAAGATGAACACGTGTTGTACCATTCTGAATATTGTTTTTGTTAAATCCAGTGTTTTTGTTAACCTGTGTACAATAATTAAATTGAAATATGGTTGTAAATGTGGTGAGTTTTTATATGAAGTAAACATACACATAGTTCTGGGACACCATTTCAACACGTATACCTTCGAAACAGTAGTGTAGTGAAGTATTAAAGGAATTTTAATATTTCTCCTACTGCCATTTACCATTACTCATAGGGATTTCAGGCTGTAATAAATTCTTGGCACTAGAAATCAGACATGCAGAACTCTGCATTTACCACATTCCAGCTTTTCTGGGTTTTTTTTTATGCATCAAAGTGAATCCATCAAAGATACGGCTTTGGGCATGACATGAAACCATGTGTTGTGGGTTTTTTTGTTTGGGTTTTTTGGAGTTTGTTTTAAAGCTAGTTTTGATTCATTGAGAAGGTTCTGTTTACATGTAAGCTACTCAATGGAGTTGAATTCAAACTACTGTGTTTGTGTGGAAGTGGCTCTGAACTGGCTTGCCATGTCCATGAAAAGCAGCTTCTTTTAGGTAGGGAAGTCATCTTTGCCTGTCTCACTTTATATAATGTGTACAGAAGAAACCTTCCCCTTTGGATAAAAGAGAAGTGGTCTGAAATCCCATGTGTAGAAATAAAAAGGTACACATTATTTATCTGTTTTGATTTTGTTATACAGGTTTAATTGAACAGACAGTCTTTAGGTGTTTTGCTTTTCTCAAAAACTAGCAATATAAGCAGGCTTTTAGGTCTGTTTTTGTCAAAATTTTGTTTTATAAGAATACTTTTAAAGAGAAACATAATTAAAATGAGAAGGTTCCTTTTTAGTGCAGCTGGCAGCAGAAGCAGACACTAACAAGACAGTACTGTCTGTTGGTTGGAGTGCTTATCTTTGCATTTCTGATCGGTATTTGCACTGAACCATTGTTTTTCCAAATGCCACATTTCTGGCAGTGGTGCTTTTAGATGAATTCCTTTGGGATTTTTCTAAAGTTTGTAGTTTCCTACTGTTCTCAAATAATCTGAGCCATCTTAAAGCCTCAGTGTTACTTTTTATTTTGTAAACGTTCTTGTCCGGAATTGTAAGTGTTAAATTTATGGAAGAGCTGTGACAGTGCAACATTCCAAATTTTGTATTTTTATGTCTAAGCTTCATATTTTTAATTGGTAGAGCAAGGGCTCTTCAGATTTTTTCTGTTCTTGACTGCCATTGATTTCCTTGTGACCACGGCCAAATCTTTTAGACTGCCTTTCAAAGAAATACTTCTTTAGAGACGGGATACAAATAAATTCTGGGGTGTGCAACTGGCCACTAAGTGTCAACTGCTTGAAAATCTGCTCAGCTGTAACATACTTCTTTCTAAGAGAGAGTTATTTGGTTTGGTTGCTCTGAAAACGAAGTAATTTTAAATAAAATACAGTGGTGAAGAAAAAGAGGCTGATTGTGATAGTGTGCTGTGAAGTAGGCTAGTTGCAAATTTACTGTTTCTATACATGTGAAGGCAAAAATGGCTCTGCCAGCATTTTCTTTCAGTAACTAACAAAACACATGAGGAACTTTTAAGGATCCCTTCTGTCACGGTGAAGTGGACTGGGAAGAGGCACATCTATGTTACAGCACATGACTTCATCAGGGAGGAAATCTGCAGATCTGGTTCTTGTCCTTTGACTGCCAAGCCAAGCTCAGGCCCGACACAGCCGTGTCACAGGGACTCTGAGAGCTCCGCGTGCCAGCTGGCTGTGCCTGGACACGCACAGCCTCCCCAGGGAGGGCTGGGCATCCACTTCACCAGTGCTCTGTGTCTGGGAAAATCAGGCACTCTGGAATGAGCTACACCATCCCAGAATGGTGGTACATACCTGTCTCAGCCACAGGTGGTGAGGGAACGAGGCAACTCTTTCTATCCTGCTGGGTGTTTGAAGTCAGGCAGGTTGCAAACTTCTGTTACGTATTCTCCCGTGTCTTGACCCAGATGAAGAGTTCAAAATATTTCTGTGTCCCGAACTATTCTTGAAGTTACTGTTAAAGTGCTTTCCTGAAAGTGCTGAGGCAGATCAATTGATTAAGGGAATACAGCAGATTCTGCTCTATCAAGAAGCACAAAAGATGAATGTATCTCTATCATTGTTACTGTAGATGGACAGTGTGTGAGACTTTTTTTCTCTGTATTTGCAACAGTGGTGACATATGTCATAAGGACAATGAGGTATTACCCAAAAAGTCAGTGGGATCCCTTTAGCTGGTTACTGGCCATGAACCAAAAGTCTGTGACAGGGAACTTAACTGAAAAGTCATCTTATGTAGGCAGGTCTTGGACTTGAGTCAAATTTCTACGTTGTCTTGTAAGAGGAAGACTTAATATATTTTTTTAATTATTAAATCTGGATTAGATTATATCTATAAATCTATTACCTATGTAACTAAGGGCACCGTTGATGTTTTTGTATTTACAAAGTTTAAAAATGCTTCCTCTGGTTGAAACCCTGTTTGTCTTTTTAGTTTATGTATGGGTTTGATGTATGTTTTAAGGTTGTTTTTTTTCCTTGATTTGTTGGTTTGGTTGGTTTGGTTTTTTTTTAATACCTGGTCATTTTATTGAGAGGTTACAAAATTCATGTGTTGTATTTAATTGTGTAATTGACAGTGTTAGAAATGGTGAGATGTGATTTCTTTGGATTCCTTCTTTCTGTAAAGACAAACATTTGAATTTAATTAATTATGTTTATTTTGAATAAATATCCTTGTCTGTGGCAGTGATCTCCCTCCCGAAGCATTGCCAAGCAGATCTCAGGTTTTAAAGAGAACTCTGACGTTTAAATGTGTCAGCCATTGCAGGTTCCTCTAACAATGTCACATAAGCAATGAAAAACAGTTGGATGATGGTTTGTGTTCACCATGGAAAGAGTGAAAGGACACCAGCAGATGGCCTGAAAACATCTGTGCTTTAGATGTTTGTCTCCTTACACTTTATCCTTGATTCCATCTCTAACTTTGCTTAAAGTTGCCTGCAGCCATGCATACTTTATAACCAGAGAGACAATTGTGTGAACTATGCTTTCTGTTTGTGGTGGGGTTTTTTTTAATACTGTTAACGTAACCACTACATGAGATGTCATATTTTTCATGCCTTTTAAAAAGAAAAAACTGTGAATTATTTTTTTAAAATCTAATCCAAGAGAATTATAAAACCTTACTGGATGAATTTTTCACTTCTTTTCACTTCCTTCTCTCAAAGACTGTCAAAAACTGTTTGTTAAAAACTGAAGTGGAAGTAACTCCACTATTACCTAAGTCCACTTTTGAATTTGCACGGGTAGCAAGGGAGAAAAACTGTGTTCCCTGTAGTGGAAGTCGGGTGTTCTCAAAAACACACTTGTGGATATGCTTTCCTTGTGGATCAAGTCTGAACACACCTCTCCCTGAAACTTTTTTCTGCTCTGTGAGACTTGTGTCTGATTTTGAGTTGTTTCTCTCTTGTGCAATGCTGGGCTGCTGAGCAAGGCAGGCACAGGTTCACAGCAGAAGGTCCTGTCAAGCCTGGGAAACTGGAGGAGCACAGTGGATTGGAGCTGCAATGGAATATTGAATGTAAGGGAAATAAGTTTGAACTTTCGTATGTATGACACAGTGCAGCAGAGAAATGTGCAAGGTTTGGATTAATTTCCATCCTGATTACATTTCTAAAGTAAATATCAGTATTATACAAGTTGTATTTCCCTTTGTATTTATTTTATGGTGTTAAAAACAATTCTTAGCAACTCATAAGTCATCTTGATACTTATGTCCCTTCACAATTGTGAGCTTTTGCACTGTGTTCAGATACATTACACTCACACTAGTGATTCACACTGACCAGTTTACAAACTGAACTGGCTGCATTTGTTTGGGCAATGTGAGTGAACCTAATGATGTTTAAATCCCCCCTCAGTCTTGACTTAGCCATGAGACACCAACTTTAGAAACTCCCTACTCTAAATGGGATCTCTTTATTCTCTTGAGTATAAGGCACTGATTTTTTAAAATTATTTTTTAAAATTTATTTTCAGTGTAGACTCAGTTCATGAGTGCAAGAGATTAAAATATTAAAAAATGCAGCATACATCCCGAAATGTGTGGGTGGAATAGCAGCAGGAAGCTGGTAAATTAGTTCAGTCATTATGAAACTTCGGTGAGTAATTTTGATAATACAATTCAAGTGTTTCTTGAGTGCCAGTAGAACTCATTGTAATACACTTCTGGTAATGGGAAGAGTGATAATGTCTGCAGGCGGGCTGCAATGTTTCCCTTTTTATGTAGTAATGTTTCACAAAAGAACTTCAGCAAAACTGCTTAGAAAAAACCACACAAATTAGTAACTAAATGGAAGTATGTGTCAGTCATCAAGAGTTTTCTTCTCTTTTATTTGTGAAAAACAATGCTTGAACACACCTCCAAGATAATTTATGGTGAACTATTTCCTCCATTAAATAAAATCACGCAAGTGCTGATGATTGTTCTTCAACTTGTTCTTTGCAATTTCTGGGTCAGGTAAACTTTGAGGCATCTTCTTCGGAAGAAGGGAACAACGCATACAGACTGAGAAATTCTCTACATTCATCATGGGAATGAGGAATAGAGAGCTGTAAGTAGCATTTCAGTAAAGAAGTGCTTAAGGATACTTCTTCCTTAATAGGAACTGAGTTTGAAATTCAAAAAATACAGGTTTGCATGTTATAGTCCTCTTAACTGAGTAGCAACAGCACCCAATGCAGGATGTTTAGAAACCTAAATAGCCAGGTTTCTGAAGGTCCCTTTCTCAAAAATACAGCAGTAAATCTGCATCACCTCAGTATCCCACAACAAGATGTTATAATCTGCATGAGGGCAAATTGCCCAGAAAAATCCTAATATTGAAATAACAGAGAGTTGCAGAAATAACCAGCACCTGGGGGGAATATCTCATAAAGCATCAGAAGTGCAATTGCTGCTGGTGTCAACGTTGAAAAAGAAGGAGTAGGGTGATTTAAGAACATGGCAAGTAGCTGATAGGGATGTGTGACATGGGAGTGTAAAGCCCTCTGGCCAAGGCTGTCTATGTGCCATGTCCATTTAAGAAATGGTGAATAGTTTTGGAAGGGGGATTTATCCTCTGTAGCACTGTGCTATGTCAGAAGTGTAATTAGTATAGAAATTAATTGTTCTGAGATGTGCAATTTAGAAAAGAATATTTTTTATTAACCTGTAAAAAAATTCTATATGGTTTTGAAGTGCAGTGTGTGGTGTTCCCCCAGATACTGCACTTCATGTATTTCTTTTGATAGGGAAGTTTGCCTAGGTCTGTATAGGTACATATGAGCACAGGACTGAAAAGAACAGCTTGAGTCTGACAGTTCAGATTGCACTGCTATGACGTGGTATCAGGATTTTCATGATTTTCATGACCATGTTTAAGTCTTATCTTAAAAGCAGTTTAGTTTTTTGTTCTTGTTCTACCTGGAAAGGATCTCACCATTGTGAAAATGAGGAACAATCTTCTAATATCTCGTTCATGTTTAAGTTTGGCCCGTTCATTTTTTCTCCTTGCAGAACAATATTATTTTTTTATCTTGCATAACTTTCCCTCTCTCCTAGGTGAAATCCCTGTATCTATTTCTTTTACTGTCAGTCTTTAGATACTGGGTCTCCATTTTACAAAGATCCTTATAACAGTTTTCTTCATTAACATTTGATTTCATCTTTCTTGAACTGGAGAGCTCAGTCCTGAAGTTCAGAGTATTTAGAGTGATATTTCCCCCGTGCATTGCACAGTATCACAGAATCACAGAATGTGCTGAGTTGGAAGAGACCCACAAGGACCATCAAGTCCAAAGCCTGGCCCTGCACAGCACCATCCCCAAGAGTCACAGCATTTGCCTGAGAGCACTGTCCAAACACTTCTAGAACTCTGTCAGGCTGGTGCTGTGACCACTGCCCTGGAGAGCCTGTTCCAATGTCCCACCACCCTGTGGGGGAAAAACCTTTTTTCTAATATCCAACCTAAGCCTCCCTCAGGTCCTGTCACTGGTTACCACAAAAAAGAGTTCAGTGTCTGCCCCTCCTTTTCCCCTCATGGGGAAGTTGTAACTGCAGTGAGGTCTCCCATCAGTGTCCTCCAGGCTGAACAGACCAAGTGACCTCAGCCACTCCTCACTCACAGCTTCTTCTCAGGGTCCTTCATCATCTTCATTGCCCTCCTTTGGACACTCTGTAGTAGTTTCATACCTTTTTTATGTTGTGGTGACCAAATAACTTGCTTGTTGTGGAAAGATCTATTGTGTTATACTCTGTTTTTTGGAAGACTGCATTAGAAGGGCAATTTGGCAGTGTGCTAATTGTACCTGTCTTCAGGTATGGCTGTGCTGATTATCTGGCACAGGACAGGTACCGTGGATCTGCTGTGGCACGCTCAGAAGAGCAGTGGGTTTGCACAGCTGCTCACCATCCATCTGGTGTCTGCAGGAAGCAGCATCTCTGTGATGCCACTGAAGGCCACATCTCCCACACCAGGTCAGGCACACGATCACCCACAACAGAACCACAGCTTGTTACTCATCTGCAAATGCATGAGTGTTTCCTGAAAGCTGAACTTCTGTCTTCAAGCTCACCTAATTCTTTCTATATTCAAAATGTCCTTGATTTTAATGCTGGCTTACACCTTGGTTCATTAGCAGAGCTCATCACATAACTCCAGATTAAAAAAAAAGAAATTGTACAGATTTTGGTTTTAACCCCTGCATACTCTGAAGATAAAGATTGTTGTTCTGGTGTGCACAGAACACTATCTCCTTCCCTCCAGCCCTTCTTGAAGTCCAAATGCACATTTCTGGCCACCCCAGCTTGACTGAAAGTCAGAACTAGGCTTTGAAATCTAAAAACTCTTGTGATTTCTGAGTGCTGTTTCTTTCAGACTCCAGGAATGGTTCCACTTTCCTCTAGGCTGAAGATTTTTATACCTCTAGCACTTGTTATGTGAAATTAAAAGTTCTGTAACTTTGGGCATTGGGTGTTGTGATGTTGTTCATCTTCAAGCCTTAGACTACCAGCAGGGGTTGTTGACGGCAGTTGTGCAGACCGGGTTGTGCAGAGTATCAGAGCAGACTCTTTAAGCTGAAGCCCCCTGCCTGTCTGCCCACAGATCCAGGCAATTCAGCCTGCCCAAGTGGCAGCTCCACACCCAGGGCTCCTCCAGCCAGGTTCTGGGGCCAGTGTCTGTCACAGGCTGGGTCTCACTGACCATGAGCTACCCTGGTGATGCAGGGACAAATGCAGCCGTACAGTCGCTGAAGCCATGGAGGTACATATTGTATATGTATATACAGTGGTGCACTATAAATGTATCCTCCCTTGTGCACTTTACACAAGCCCAGTCCAAATCAATGGATCATGTTTTGATCTGAAAATCCTGTCTCTTTCCTGAACAATCTTCATAATTAGATACATTAGTCACTATGTACACTGTGCTTATGCTTGTGGTAGTAAGCTGAGAGCAAGTTTAACTCAGTCTACTAAATATTTTACAAACCATCAAGAAAACTTTATATAAGTTATATACATGTTGAAGATAAAATATCAGTCCTAACTATTATTCTGTGGTATCCAATACAAGATTTCAAATATTTATAGATTCTCAAGTAACTGTACAGGTTGTCTACAAACTGTGGTATGAAATAAGAAAATCTGTGTGATTTTAGCCTCCATATATATACATAAATACATTTATATATACAGAGACACATAAAGACTAACAAGCCCATTCCAAAACCTGGAACATAACCATATGTAGTAAATCCTTCTTAAGGTATTTGAAAGTATCCTTCTGTCTTCATGCTCATCACAGCATCCACATTCATCTTCTGTGATACTTTGTTGCTGGAGGATATTATACTTAGGAAGTCTAAAATTTTGTTTCTGTTGGAATCTGTAGGGAATAAAAAAAAAAATTCTGTAAGGAACAGCCAGGGTAGATGTAATCTGGTAAATGTAATCTGGTAAATGATGTGTGTTTGATCCCCTAAAGCATTTGGGTGGGAAGACTGGGGTCTTGCATTTCCTCCTTGCAGGATTGCCCTGTGCTGGATACTGCCCTTCTCTCTGTGATGAAAGGCTGCTTGTGTCCCTTCCTTATTGCTCTCTCCAGACTTGCCTTTTGCCTGAGACATCTAGATAAGCTGGACTACTGTTGACTTCTTTGCCACAGGGGCATTCTACCAGTGACTTTGTCATGGAGGAGCTGTGGTGGACAGGTGAGGCAGCCTGGTGAGGCAGCCTTTGCCTGCCTTCCCTCTGCTCCATGCACACCACAAGGCTCGTGAGCCAAGCCCCATCCCTCTTACTCCCGTAAGGCTTTGTCATAAGTCAAACCCCATCAAGAAACTGTCTGGTGGCTTTCTGCCCTGGGCTGACAGAAGAGCTCAGGTGTGAAGCTGCTTTTGTTATCTGAGCCAGACATTCCCATGAGCAGATTTTTGGGCTGCATTTTCTACGGCTGGAGGGCCACAGCCAGAGCCTTACTGTGCACTCCCGGCTGCGCAGTCCGTTCCTGGGGATGATGACGTAGTCACTGCTCCTACCCTTCTCCTGCAACGAGCACAAGAAGTTCTGGGTTAGGAAATTGATTGGTTTTCTTTTTCTGTTTCTCCTTTTTCACATTAAAGAAGGGTTTGATTTTTAGATCTCTGGAACATGCTTGAGAAATTGACATAGAAGAAAGGAGGCTCTCACTTGTCAGGCTTTTATGACTCCCACCACATCTCTGGGTCAGTGCAGAAGATCTAGACCAATTCAGCTAAGTGGGATGAGACAGTTTCCACATGAGCAGCATTCTGGGTCTGGTACATTTAAACACATTTATTGTATGCAGGATCCTTTCTTGCTCTTGATTTAAGAACACTCCCAGCAAGGCCGTCACCAAATCTGGCAGTACTAATTTATCCACATGACTTTAGCACTCCTTTTGAAGACAGGGCTGGAAAGCCTATATGCAAACAGCATCAAGTTTGCCTTTCAAGAGTCACTGCAGCAAATGGAGCAGTCTCTGCCAGATGGGTGACCACAGAGTGCTTGTGATGGGCACTGTGTTCTTCCCAAAGAGGTGGCTTGAAGTCCACAGCCAGGCCAGCCACCAGTGGGAATTACTCACTCCTTTCACAAATGGTTCTCCACACACCTGAACCAGGATGCACTCTTGCTTTTCAATTTAATTTGAGACCAGCTGAGTTTTAATGACAGTCCTTTTGAAAATAGGAAACAGCACACACAGCTATAACTATGCAGGGAGCCTGGCAATACTGGAAAGGCACTAAAGTCATGAAAGGTGAAGACTGTAGAGTTACCTCAGCAATCTTTAATTTGGGGGAGTTGGCTGTGTCCTTCTTCAGCAAAATGTGTAAAACTGCATCATGGATGGTGAGAAAAAATATGGATGGCTTAATCTCTTCATCAAAAAATGCACTTCTCTCCAGTTTGTCCAGGAGACCTTCTGTGAGGGAACAAAATCAAAGCACAAAGTGACCCGCAGGCCTGAAAAAGGAAGAAATTGTGTATCTTCAGCATGCCCACTGAGTGAACATGGGAGTTGCTGGTATAATGCACTGTTTTATTTATTAGAGCAGATGGCTTTATGGATATCAAGAGGACGGAACATAAATCCCATCAGTAATTCCCTGCTCTATGCCAGGCAGGAAGGAATTTGAGCCCCTTTTCTTGTTTAATGCCTAGCTCAGGGTGCAGGATAGTGGGTCCTGCAGCCCAGAGCTGTACTGCACAGCAGTGGCCATGGGTAAAAGGAGCCATCACACATGGTCCCAGCCTTTTGGGGACAGCATGGGAGGGACAACACCTCCACTTTAGTGGGATGTTTGCTACCCAAGACTGGTAGGTAGAACTGGGTGATCCTCCACAGCCATACTCAGTGGTCAGCAGGGGAGGCAGTGGCATGAGGCGTCTGTGGTGCTGCCAATGCAAAGGGAAGTACTCACCATGTGCCCCAGCAATGTAAATGTCAATGTCGAGCCGGACAAATTCTTTCAGTGTCTGTTAAACCAGAAGGAAGCACCATTTAAATTCTGCTGGGCTGGCTGATGATCATTACAGTGATTAGCCAAGTACATACACCAACCACTCTATGATATTTAAGATCTATGATGGTAAGTGGTTCTAGACTCAAACTCTGTTCACACAGAGGCAGGACAATCTCTTCACATGGCTGCAGACAGAGATGGCCAAGCCTTTTGAAAAGAGGCAGTATTGGAAATGTTTGGCTCACAGAGAAGTAGCTGATCTTTCATGAGCTGTATGACTTTGTTGTATCTACACGATACACGATGAAACTGAAAAACATTACTTCACAGTCTTCTGGGAGAGATTTTTGTAACTGGGAACTTGAGAACTACAGCTCCCACTGTCATGGTGGGTCTTTAGTTCCTATGGAAATAGATTTACACACCCTCTGTGTCTCTAGACAGTTAACTGTAGCTGCTACTGTTGAAAATGTTGTGCCTTTTGCTTTTTTCAAGGTCATCTGGGGAAGCAAAAGCAGGAGCAGAAATGGAACTCCAATGTTCCAACTCCAGCTGGGTCTTTAAAGCCATATTTAATATCTGCATTTCTGTAAAGCTTCCCAAAATCTTTCCAGGTGAAGAAAGGGTACCACAGCCAACACTTTAATTCCAAGACAATTTATATTGATTATTGAAACCATTTCCTAAACATTTTGTATAGAAAATGTACATTCAAATTCACCTAAACTCCAAGTTTGCCACTGGCCTTCCAGTCCATGTAGCAATGCCTTTAAGAAGCAGACTACAAACACAGAATAGAATGGTTTTGGTTGGAAGAGACATAAAGATCATCTTGTTCCAAACCCCTGCCCTGGACAGGGACACTTTACAATGGAGTTGGTTGCTCAGAGCATCATCCAACTTGCCATTGAACAATTTCAGGGATGTAGCATCCACAGCTTCTCTGGGCAACATGTTCCAGTATTTCACCACCCTGACAGCAAAAGATTTCTTCTAATCAGGACCCACCCTCTTGAATTTTAAAGCCATTGCCTCTTGTCCTGTCACTATATTCCCCTGTAAGAAGTCCCTCTCCATGTGTTTTTATAGGCTCCCTTTAAGTATAGAAAGGCCATACGAAGATCTCCTCATAGCCTTCTCTTCTCTAGGCTGAACATCTCCAACTCTCTCAGTCTTTCCTTGTAGGAGGAATGCTCCAGCCCTCTGATCCTTTCCATGGCTCTCATCTGGACCTGTTCTAAGATGTCCATGGCTTTCCTGTGTTAGGGACCCCACAGGTGGTCACAGTACCTCAGCTGAGGTCTCATGAGAGTGGAATAGAATCTCTCATGAGAGTGGGGAAGAATTACCTGCTGGTCACACTTCTTTTTATGCAGCCCAGGATATGGTTGGATTTCTGGCTTGTGAGTACACATTGCCAGGTCATGACCAACTTTTCATCCACCAGTATCCCCATCTCCTTCTCTGCAGGACTGTTCTCAATCCATTTACTCCCCAGTCTGTATTGATACTGGGGATTGCCCTGATCCATGTGCAACACCTTGCACTTGGCCTTGTTGAACTTCATGAGGTCCAGATGGACCCACTCCTGTCCAGTCCCTCTGGGCACCATCCCTTCGCTCATGTGTACTCCTCAAGTGTAACTGCATTTGTAAGTTTTTCTTCTATATGATCACTGTTTGCCTTGTGAACTGTGATTACCTTTCGGAGGACTGTCATAGCAGAAAAATCAAGGAAGGACACTGATGAGAAATCCAGAATGATGCTGTGGAGGTTGACCTGGGGCACAGTGATGCCAGGGGGGAGGTCACTGCCCCAGTTGATCCGAATGGGCAAGTCTGTCATGACGGTGGGTTGGTCCAGCTCCTCTATCTTGTTGTTGTCTAACTCCTCATCTGACTCATATGTAGGGTTAGCCATGCAAATCAAGCCTTTCTGTGGTGACACAGGAAAATGTCATAATTACTTCTCTTCTTTGATATCCAGCCAGGGCAGTGGTACTTCTTACACAAGAGCAAGAATAATGGCAACACACAACTGATCTTCCCATGCCACAGGGCAGGACCCACCTGGGAAGTGCTGCTTCTCCCTTGTGTGGAGAAGTATGGAAATCATTTAATCATCATCATAATCACTTAATGATGGCTTTTTATTGTTTTCTGAAGCCAGCTATCAAATATATTTTAATTCAGTAATTTTACAACAAGTCAACAAAAAGCATGCAGGATTTGAGCTGGGAGAAAACCAGCTTTATCCTACCATTAATGCAGCAAGATACTAATTTCTGTGGGATCAGATCCTGCTATTTGTTGCCAAAAAAAGCTCCCGTGGACACGTACAAGCTCTACCCATGGTAAATCTATAGGTTTCTAACTGCGACAGCCATTTAAAATCTTGGGATTTAAATGTGTTTATGTCATGAAGTGGCAACTTGGGGAATAGTTTATCTAATTAAGAAGGGAGGCTATGAGGCCTTTCCTGCCATGTAAAACCAGGGAGTGTGGTTGCCTGACTCCCCCCTCACCCCCAGGCGGTTGCCTTACACACCGGTGTCACTTGTAGCTCTCCTTTCTTCAGCATCTTCCTGATCTTCCTCAGAGCTTTATTGCGTTTCCTCAGGACTCTCAGTGGGTTGAAGCCAACCTGCAAAAACAGCATTTTGAATAATTGTAAAAAGAAAGACTTCTGTGACACCAGGGGAAGAACAAAGCATCTTGTGCAGTTTCTCGTTACAGTTATGATGACCATAGTTTGAACTTGATGTTGTCTACCACTTTTCACAAATTCAAACAAGGCTGTTTCTAGGTTGGAAGGATGTCCACAAGAATGGTTACAAATGAGGCAGGGCTCTCTGCACTGCTTTAGGACATCAGTGTGGACAGCATTATAGCAGTGACAATGCTTAGCACAGGCCTGTAACTGCAGCAGGCTGGCACAGTGCTGGCATGTCCTACACATCTGCATTATGAGGTGGTCACCCAGGTGACCAAGATCAGTGAGCTCATGGTTTGTATCTGCCTTGTGGATCATTCACCCACTCTTTTTCCTGAAGAAGAACGCCAGATTTTATTATGGGTGCATATGTCTCTTGAATCTCTGAGCTGGTTTTAACAGAACTTGATGGCAGGTAAACTAGGCTAATAATAAAATTAGGCTAAAATACTAAATTTCTGCAAGTCTTCTGCCTCATCCATCTAGTGTGTAGAGGACAAAGGTGTTAGAAGTATCAGTATTTGTAGAGAAAGAGGGGTGTGAACATCTGCAATCACAGAAAAAAAACTTCAGGCTCTTCTGAGGGGAAAGCCAAGCACATGAAGAACCAAACGTGTCAGATTCCCTCATTCCTCTGCCAGTTTCAGTCCTTCATGTGAAGAATGAACTGTTCATTACCAGTGCTCAGGAGAGACACTGATTATCAACTCCCCCCGAAGAGCAGCAGGAGGGGGAGGTTATGGTGCCAGTTGTGTTTGGGCTGAGGATGGTGGGCCCCATTAACACCATGGGGGCTCAGGGGTCCTGGAGCTCTGTGCTGGTTATGGAAAGACTGGCTTCATTCACCAGTTTGTTATGAAAGATGTTAAGACCTCTTTGATAGAATGATTCCATTTGGCATTCTTCTGTTGGTTACATTCTTGGGGCAAGATGAGTAAACTAGAATTTATTGTGTGTAAACAATACAAGATTAAAATAAAATAAAATAAAATAAAATAAAATAAAATAAAATAAAATAAAATAAAATAAAATAAAATAAAATAAAATAAAATAAAATAAAATAAAATAAAATAAAATAAAACAGTAAATTTCCCTTTTATATTATCTATCTTTACACTGCTTTCTTCTTAAAATATATATTGTTATGGTATAAGTATAGATATGGTATAAGCAATGCTATGGTGTAAGTTCAGCATGAGTCAGGCTGCTCATTTTCTCAGAGCATACATATTATATTACAGTAATGGCAAGAGTATAATGAAAATTCACCCTTGAACTGTGGAATCTGCATATGTAGTAGTTATGTAGTAGTTAACAGTAAACTGTTTCCAGCTTAATGTGTCATGCAATTCATATGCTCAGAACAGCCCCGGACACTTACAGCAGTGATGAGTTTCTCTCTGAAGAATTCAATATTAGCAAAGAAGATTGGAGAGGAGCATCTGAAAATCTTCACTCCCTCTGGCTCATAGATCTGTAAAATGAAACAAAAGTGTCAGTAGCAATGTTTGCTATAGAAGCTCAAGTGGAACAGGTGGTAAAAGAAATGAGACATTTCTTACATCAGAGTAATCCTTCCTGTTTCTGTAGATGTTACTTCTCCCAACATTGGCCAAAACAGTGCAGGTTGGACTGTGAACAAATACACACAGAATTATTGGTGTCCCACATGGAAACTTGAGGGATAGGAAGGATCAAATAAAACCATCTCAGCTGGGGTGGCACATTGAAACAAGCCTCATATGCAAAGGTTTACACCTGTAAATTACTTTTCCATGCATGGTTGCTGGACAGACCAAGGCACAGACAGGGCTGTTGCCCTTCTCTGTACAGAGGGAGATAACTTATAACAGGAGGCCCTGGGATGTCATTGCATTCAACAAGTACTCACATCTGGGAGCGGATCACCACTGTCAGCAGCTGGAATGCCACAGCTGTTGCTAGTCCAATGTCCAGGCCAAGAAAGACAGCAGCTAAGAAAGTTGCCACCCATATGACCTGTAATGAGATGTGGATGGCAACATTATAAGCATGTCAAGAACCCGGGTCGTGAGCTCAGAGTGGGAGCAGGAAGAGATCTCAGATCTGGTCCAGGATGTCCATCTGCTTTTGGTGAGGTTTTTTCCTTGTTAAACAGGGCCAGAGTCATCAACCAGCATCAGGGAGAGTTTCTAGGGACAACAATTTCTAGACAATAAAGGCTTAAAATGGGATAGGTGGTTCACTAAAAGCTCAATGAAAATCCAGCAGAAAGGCAAGATTAGAAGTAAGTCAGAAATCTGGTAAAGCTGAGAGTTGTAAATGTGCAAATATAGGTGCTGCGAGTGTACACAACTGATAAGTAACTAAATAAGACTGAAGAACTTTTAATCTAAAGATCAAAGCATTTTCATGGGGCAAATAACTACTTGATAGCTGGGCCTGGAACTAAGGCCTGGAACCATTTGTGAGCCTAAATTTTCTGAGAGGTAATGAGTCCTGCCCTCTAGCCACAAGCTTTACCATTTGGAGTGAATCTTTCAAGTCTCAGTTTTCATTTGTTTCTTGCTATGTATCTTCCATATAACATATTGTATGACTGTGAGAAACGTCCCTGAATGCTTAGTCAAGGAGGTAGACATTTGGATATTTTCTGTTATTTAGGCATTTTCTGTAACTGTCCTCTCTACTGGACTTCATATAATGCAGTATTTTAAAAGATTTTGATGAAATGGATGAAAATTAAGTTAAGAGTGAGAATTGATTCAAAATAAATGGGACAAAATGGAAAACATAAGCAAGGGTGAAAAAGGCATGCAACTATTGTACTTTCTGTTTAGTGAAGTAAAGCAAGGATAAAAAAAGAGAAAATTTGTATGATAGATTACTTTTGCAGAGCAATTAACTTCTGATGCTTGTGAAACTCAACTTACACAGTCATACTTGTCCTTTCTCCAGAGGATGCTCACTTCCTTGAACTGCATGAGCATCCCTTTCAAATTGCCAAGAGCCAAAGATGCAAGGACTGACTGTTAAAAAGACCAAAACACATGTTTCATGTTTAAGCAAGCAAAGAAAATATAGAACATTAGGAATTAAAAGATCATACAAATAGGACCAAAGTGCAGCTGAAAGGCCAGGGAGCTGCTCCCAGTGTATCACTGCTGCTGGAACATCCTCAGCTATGGTGCAGTGCAGGTGTCTGACTTGAGGCTGTAAATTCCACTTATTTTTGGCACCTGAAAGTTGGTGCTATGGTTTTTGGTGTTTGGGTATTTGTGTTCCCTTTGAGGGACTGAATGTAGAGGTGCCTTCTGCATAATGTGGGAAGAAGACCCAAGCTTTTCAAACCCTATTTGGCTCCCACTGAAGTCTATGAACACTCACAGTGTTCTCACAGAGCAGTCCTGTCTTTGGGAAGCGGGAGGAAGTATTAGATGAAACCAGTGAATACCTTCTGTAATGGTGCCAGGAGAAACCCAATGGCCAAGATCACAACCAAAACAATGACAGATGAGATAATGCCAGCAATCTGCATGGGAGAACAATTCCACAATGAGTAAGTGCCCACAGTTATTCTGGTTAGCTAGGAAAAAAAGAGTTGTCTTTCACTAAATGCCATCATGCCCTGTTGTCTTCTATACCTGTGTTTTGCCTCCTGAGCTCTCCTGCACACCTGATCTTGACAGAGCAGTGCTGGAGGCAAATCCCTTGAATGATCCACCAACTATATTACCCAGCCCAAAAGCAATTAGTTCCTGAAATAAAAATAAAAGAGATGGTTCTTAAGAGCTGGTAGTGACAGTTATTCACAAGGCAAAGCTGTCCTAAAATTACTCATTTTCCATTGATAAATGCAGTATATTGATCTCTGTGTTATTTGCCTACCTGGTTGCCATCTATTGGGTAGTCATGCTTGATGGAATACACTTTAGCCACGGAGAAGGCCACAGCAAACCCGACGATTGCGATGGAAATGCCGTCACCAATACAGCTCTGGAGGATGCCTACATCAGGTGCAACGGGTGCTTGAAACCTGAAAGACAAAAAACTCTACTCATTAAGGAGATGCCTAAGGGTCTTTTGCAGATCCTAAGGTGAATTCCTCTCAGGACTTCTTTTTTCCCCTTATTTTTTTCCCAGTGAACTGAAATCTGAAGAAAGGAGTCTCTTGAGCAGAAATATTTGCTCCTCTGCAAACTTCACCTACTAACACCCCTGGGGCTGCAGAGGCTACCCCAGACTCATGCTGCTGTCCTAGTAAATGTCTTCCTCCCTCTTTTTGACTTAACACATGATTCTTTATGCCAAAATTCTGGCATATCCAGATGAAGTCTGTATCTAGTTATATATTCTATATGTGGAGAAATAGTCTTTATATGGCTATAGTCCTGGATGGGCAGATGTTGAGGCCTCTGGAGGATAATGGCGCTGAGGAGATGCTGGTGGCTGGTCATGGGACCAGGCAGGAGAATTCTGCAGGGTGCCGGTGGCTTCCCAGGGCTGGTGATGGCTGCTGAACTGTGCATGTACTGTGAGGGAAACGGAGGAGTTCAGGAGTGAATAGTTCAATAAAAAGGACAAACATGAACCTCCTGCTCACCAGCTGTCTCACAAAGTGAAGGACACAATTACTTCATGTCTCAGTGTACTCCTAGATGAGTAGGAGATGTGCTCTAGTGTGTAAATTTGTGTACTGAAAGTGTGCCATATCATTGAGAGAAAAATGTCTGTTTATCTACTGAAAGAAGATGAAGCAGATAATTTTGATCAGTATAGCTGAACTCATTTAACACTGCCGAACTAAAGAGAACATTTTGCTCCACTGGTGAATTGTAGGTCACTTACCCTTCCTCTAGCTTTCCAACAACAGCTACTCCAAATTTTTCTTCAAAGTTGGCAAAATTGGAAATCAGTGCTGCTAAGACTGTCTGAAAGATAATAAACCACACCTCCATTAGGCACATTAAAGCAAGAGTGTGAAGAATGCATTAAACACCATTGCTTTCCTTCTCTTACACACTTTCCAGCCTCATCACTAGTGGCAGAATTATGCCCCAAGTTTTCACATCCTGTTCAGACATCATTCCTGAATGACCTCACAGGTATGGGTTTACACTCACAAATCACACAGATTGTAACAGAATATCTTAGTAACAGCAGAGATCATCCCACCCAGTAAACCAGGTATGTTCTAACAAGGTGCCATAATAACTCTGGGGGAAAACAAGTGCTGCTTGAGTCTATACAACATCCTCCAGGATTTTAGGGGCTTGCTGCCCCTGTGAGGCTTCCTCCACCCCTCTGCTGCTCAGAGTGGGCAAAACCTTCTGCTGCTGAAGGGCAAGAAAATTTTGTGTGTGGCCATAGATGTCCAGGACTTCAGTGGCTGCTTGCAGGTGTGGTGCAGAAGGGCCTCAGCTGTGAGACTGCAGCTGGCTGGTGTCAGAGCCAATTCTGTCCAAGGAAAAAAATTCATAGTTTATAACACCACAGACATGTTCAGTTAAGAACAGCTATGTGGAAGTAAAACATCTCACAATAGCTCCCAAATGCTGTAAGTTTTTCTTTGTAGGAAAAATGATGACACATCATTTAATGGATAACAGGAGAAGAAATAGGTAAAACTCTGCTTCCTGTGTTTCGTAACATGGAGCAATTGCAAAATCAAAGGAAGTGACTCACCACAAGGAGTTCGATCGGGATAGGAGTTGGTAACTTTTCCTTGTATCGATCGTTCATTTCTTTTACCACAAACACGACAAGCAAGACAATCAGTGATGTGACAAGGTCAGCAAGGTTTGTTTTTGTGATCTGGCTGAAAATGCTCTCCAGAGTCTACAAAATCAGGAAGAAACATGTGGTTCTTCAGAAATACTGGTGCCCTGGCATGTAGCACTATCTGTTCCAGAAGAACCTGTATCTGAATATCTCTAAGGATTGTGCTGTTTGGGATTTATTCCCTGTGGCATGATGTGGACTGCAAGCCCCCATGAATGCATGTGCATCTGCCAAATGATGGAAGATCTGCAAAAGACCCTTTTCACTAACTTGTGACCCTCTCCCCCAGATTTGCCCCTGAGGGAGAGTTGGAACAACAGGCATGTCCATGATAGGAAATGTGAGCAATGACATTGCAGGGCAGGAGCCTTTTTCCACTCCTTCCTTCCTGTCCTTCTTCTCCCTCTTTTCTCATCTAACTGCCCTTACAGAGTCATGTGCAAATTAAATATGTATAATATCAGTCCAGTAAAAATGAATAATTAAATCCTTAAGGCAGAGTTGAATGCTTAATTGAAATATGTCAACACAAAATAGTAAATATTATCTAACTATCCCAATGGGGTGTAACTTGGTGCTTGGTAATAAATTTAAAGATTGGTCAAATACTAATAACATGTCTCTCATTTTTCCTCCTGCTTTGCAGTTTTTATGCTGAGTTGTTATTACTGCCTTGTGATACACAGTCAGAAATACATCGCAGGTACATCAACAGCAAATAATGAACACCTAGCACTTACATAGATAATGCCAAATGGTTTATTAAATCCAGGGACAGGTAGCTGAAACATGAATTTCAGTTGAGATACCAAAACATGGATAGCTGCAGCAGTTGTGAAACCACTGATTAATGATTGTGATAGATAAATAACGATGAATCCAAACTGGAAAATTCCCAGAAGCAACTGAAACACAAAATGAGCATAGGTCAGTGGGATTCACTTGTGTTTTTAAGCGATCTTTGAAAGAAAGACAGTATTTAATGAAAGCAAAGATTTTCACCTAATCTCATCCATCCAGAGATTAAGGAATGTACTGTCACTAGACTGGCAACACAAGTTGACATTTAACAACGGAGGCTATAATACTAGTAAGAGTAATTGCTACAGCAGTTTAAACCCAGTCTTTTTATTTTATAGCTAAAACATACATCCTTATTTCCAGGGTTTTCATTTCCTATATTTTCACATGGTACAAGTGTTTCACAAAGCAACAAATATATATGTTAGGAAGAGAAGAACCGTAGGAATTCTTTATTAGGGAGTAAGGATAAATGGGTTTTTTTAAGACAACAAATCCAAATATTTTACTACTGCAAGGCAGATCTTTTACTCCCATTGGTGCATCTGCATCATTCACATTACTTTCACACCTACTTTTTCCCTATCCAGCAGATTGTTTTTTGCTGTTGGTGTAGGTTGCAGCTGTGTAGGCTGTGGGCTCAGAGCTGTGCAAAACCAAGGGTTTCACAGAACGTGTCAGTGTCTGGTCACTGGAGGGAACAGATGTCTCCTGATCAGTGAGCCAGGGCTGGTTACAGGGTAAGTGGAAGAGGATTACTCTGGTGACTATGAGAGCAGAAATCAGAGAGGAAGGTCAGGCCACCCTCCATCTATTCACAGAAGTGCACACACACATGCATTTACCAACCTGAACAACCCCAGAAAGGAAGGTTACAGATGCAGCCACCATCACCCTCTCATCGTTTATTGCTGAGGTATTTGTGGAATTGCCATTCCCAGTGCTGTCATCAGGGACCAGCCTGGTGACGACTCCTCCCACCATGAGGCTCAGGACAGGGAAGGGACCTGAGCAGCACAAGGCACATTTTAAAAGATCTGAAGAGGCAGCATGTACTTCTTCATCAATGAGGAGGGTAAGTGGTGTGACTGAACTCACCCACTGAGATATGTCTCGATGTGCCAAAGATAAAATAGACCAGGACAGGGAAGAATGCTGCATAGAGTCCATAACTGGGGGGGACATTCACCAGCAAAGCAAAGGCCAGACCTGTAAGGACAGAGGCCCGGGGAAGTTGGCGTGTGTGTGCAGGCTGAAGCCAGCAGTGCCTTGGCACCTGGCTTAGTAGGCTGTGTCAGGACACAAATTTCCCAAAGGTACCTTGCAGCACAGCCACCAGCCCCGTGTTGATGCCAGAGATGATGTCACTCAGGACCCACTCCCTGAAGCGGTATGCTGGCAGCCAGGAAATGACTGGAAACAAACCCAAAGCAATTTTCTTGACCCTTTGTGGGGAGCAGCTGCAAAGGTACAAGGGGACAAAATTTTGTCAGTGAACAGCTCGGCTGAATCACAGCCTGTTTCAGAGAGGTGAGGAAAGGGGAAGGATTCAGGTTCTGGCTGCCAGAAGTCAAACTTTCACCCAGACACAGCCCTGATCAACCTGCCCTGCCATCTGTGCTTCAGAGTATATCCAGAGGCCTTCAGATGTCCTTTCCAACCCAAATTCTCAGAGAACTCCAGAATGGCTTGGGTTGGAAAGGAACCTCTGTGGCCATCTAATCGAAACCCTTGCCCCAGTAAGCAGGCACGCCATCCCCTGGGTCAGGTTTCTCATAGCCCTGCCTAACCTGACCTTGAACATCTCCAGGGACAGGGCATCCACCATGTCTCTGGGCAACCTGTGCCAGTACTTCACCACCCTCATCATAAAAAATTCTTCCTGATATCTAGTCCAAATCTATGATCTTTTAGTTTAAAACCATCATCCCTTGTCCTGCTGCAGCTGGCCATTGTAAAAAGCCCAAGTATATCTTTCTTATAAAACCCCTTAAGTACTGAAAGGGTGCAGTAAGGTCTTCCTAGAGTCTGTGCTGCCAAGGGCCCAGAAAAGAGAAGCTACCTTAGATGCAGCTGTAGTAAGACTTCTAAGGGTAACAGCAGTCAAAATCCATTAGAAAAATCTGACATTGAATTTAATTAATGAATTTTCATTTGCTATGTTGGAATGGGAGATGGACACTGTCAAGATGGAGTTCATGCTGTCCAAGAGCAGTCAGGATTGTTTCTTAGATATATTAAAAAAAAAACAAAAAACAGCTCCTTACCTAAAATAGAGTTTCAGGTGATCCCAAAAGGTTTTATGGTATCTGTGCAATTTCTCATGCTCTTCATTGAATGCATTCTCCGAGTATACAGGTCTGGCTATAACATAATGGTTACCCACAGGTTCAACCATTTCTCCTGCAATGTCAGGATAGGATGATTACTTGTGTGTGCTCCTCTCTGCTCCAGGCACTTAAAAACCTGAAATGAAGAACAGGGTTAGCTCTTTATGTACTGTGGGGTGGGTAGCCATAGCATAGCTGAGTGAGCTCCAAACTGAGCGTTACCACCTTTGAAGATCAAAAGAGGGATGGTTGAGACATTTTGCCAAGGTGATCTCCTGCCCTACTCCTCCTCCCACTGCACAGCAGTGTTTCACTGGAGCATGAAATATTTGTTTCTAAAGATGCAGCCAAAAGGTGGACAGAAAGTTTTTGAGTTAATTTATCTCTGACTCAGCCACATACAATCAAAAACTTCCTTCCTCAAAGGAGATTAATTTCCTAAAGAACAAACAAGCAGTTTTTCTTTGTGGCACTGCTGGGAGGGCTGGGAGCTCACTGCAACCCACACACGAGGGGAAAGGCAGAGCCCAGGCAGGGCTTGGCCATTCTCTCTTGGATTCAAAGATAAGGCTGAATGTATTGGGTTGGATTTGTGTGACAAGGAGATCAGGCTCAGTAGTAAACAAGCATGATATTGCTGCTTGTTATATAAGATTTATTTCCACAGATTGTCTGGACTGCTTCTCCTCTGCTTCATGTTCACAAAGAGTTGTTGCAATATCTTACCTGAATGCCATTTTCTGCCTTGTCCCAACTCAGCTTTGCATGTTTGTGCTGAAGAAAAACTGTCCTGGGTCACTCCAGAAATGACCCCTGGAACCCACATTACTCATGAGAATGAATCTGCTCATCACTCACTTCAGTCAATACCGCTGGGTATTTTGCAGCATTTAATTGATGCCATCACTGTGCTGTTATGTTTCTCATTACACCACACATTCTTCCCACATTAAATTCACCTAAAACCTGTACTATCTAAGAATATTTCTCTCAGTTGAATCCACCATTAAATATTTAATATAGCACTAGTCCCAGACAGAAGCTGTGGAACTTGCTCTTTGCAGCAACAGTTGGACTAGATGATGATTGTAAGATCCTTCCAGCTGGAACTAATCTGTTCTATCCTGTTCTATTTTGTTTTGACTCAGAGATGAAGATGTACGGTGGAAAGTAAGCAGTCTTTTGGGACACTGATAATAGAGGTTTTTTATTTATTTTCTCTCCCTTAATGAAAATGCTCCATGGTGTCTTGGTGCTGGCTGGTGGTCTCTTGACAGATGCCTGACCAGCACCAGTCCCTTGCCCACGTCTATCATCTGACTCTTGCTGAAGTACCCTACATGCATTTCTAATTCAGACCTGTGAGTACTTAACATTTGAGATATCATAGCACAGATTTTAATGTGGCACAAAGCTGTTTGCATAGTTATGAACAGATGAAAAGCTTTTAATCTATGACAATTTTGGCATTAAAATGTCAATCCCATCTTGAAACTTTGCTACAGCTCAGAGCCTATTATTGACCTTTTTTAACAATGTCAATGAACCTCTTAAATATTTTGTTGACATACTATTCTTAAAAAAGGACTCACTATTTTGGCACTGGGTTAAACATTTTTACTCTCTGTTTTAACATAAAAAAATAGATCTGTAATATTTTCCAAAAACTGGCAGGAATTATTATAGCAGACAAATGCTCAAAATCTAAGCTCATTCAAAACACCAATGCAAAGCCAGAGAAAATCATACTCTGATCTGTAATTTTACACTATTGTCCCTCCCTCTGTTGGGATCAGAGCTCCAAAACTGAGGCTGATAAAATTTCAATGAAAAAAATAGTTCAGTTTATTCCCTGATAAGTCATGGTTACTTAGATTTGCAAGAAGTTTTATTTATTAGAGATTTAAAAATTGCTCTGTTTCCTAGCCTGTGTGTCTGCCTTTTAGACTTCATGGTACAAAGAGGAATATTGCTGAAAGTCCTGTGGAATTGTTTTGTCCATTAAATTACAGGGCACAAGATGTACTATTTGTACCCTTTGAAAAGTTCATAAGCCATAAAATAAAAGAAGTGTATGGCACTCTTTCACTTCAGATTTTCCTCAGTGCTGCAGAAGCTTTTGAGAGTACTTCAGTTGTCCCTCCTGCTCCTTGCCCAGCCATTCTTTCTTCAGGCCAAATTTATTTCCCCAATCTCAGGGAATATGCTGAATATGCAGGGAACTTCTTTACAACTCTCTAAACATCCTTTGGTTTATTAGTGCTGGGCTTACTGAAGATTGAAGTGTTTTGCCTGTGTTTTTTACCTCCTGATTGGACCCCAAATTTACAGACTCCCTCGTGGGCTGACGGTTTAGAGCTGTGGGGGGAGAGCAGGAGCCTCGTGAAGCTGAAGTCTGCATTAAACGCCACAGTGCTGTGCTTCAGTGAGCTTTAACCAAGCCAGCCCAAGCACCTGCAGTGCAGGGGAAGGCAACTTCAGCCCGTTCCCTGGCAGGTAAACAGGACCACATGGAGCAGCACCCTGCTGCAGGTAGATACCACTGCTGCTGGGCAAGCTTCTCCTGTCTCATTCCCTCTTCCAAGCCTCTCTCAGCAGCTGTCAGATACCATGACCGCAGCCAGAATTGCCTTCCTCTTGCTCACTCTCATTTTCTTCTCATATATCTTTTAAAAGATGGGATGCCCTTAGTATAGGGAAGTTTCTTATCAGTTGGAGATATTACTTATGTTGAGGTGTTTTAAAGAAAGGAGGATATTGTGAAAAGTACCAGCATGGTGAAGGTCAATGCCCTTCACAAATTCTCTAAAAGATAAGTCTGTACTACATTAACCCACACTGCTTCTCTAGAGTGCCTTGAGCTCCCTGGGGAACAAGACAAATTATTCTGATGATTTCTATAATTTGTCTACCCCCACAAAAGGAATACCAGCACAGACCAAGCTTACACTGCACACCGATTCAGTGGTGACAACTTTCAGTCACTATTGACCAAGACTAGATCTGAAATGAAACTCCAGAGACAGCATTCTGGTTCAGTTTTAATCCCTCTAGCCTCTGATCCTGTTCGCATGGTCAGGAATTAACAGCATTGCCATTTCTCATATGTAAAAATCTCCAACTCCACTGCTAATCCCTCAGCTCTGTGAAATCTTGGAAATGCATATTTTCCTGTCTGCCATTTTGTTGAGAGGATTAACCAAGCGATATTTTTTCCCTTTATTGATTTATTCTAAATATTTACTAAGAAGTACACAAAAATATGCAATTTTAATTAAATAATTAAATATTGACATTATCCATCCCACTTTTAAATCTATGTATACCCACTCACAAATTGAAATTCTCTGCAATATAAACAATTGAAAAATACAATGAAATTCCACAAAGGAAATTTTACATTTTACAAAGAATAAAACATATGACTAGAAGCATTTCATTTATAAGCATTACTTCACATATCCCATAGCTAAAATGACATTTTAAAGCTGTACCTGGTATATCTTCCAGGAAGACCTTCAGAAGAAACTATTCCAAGATTTTTTGGATAAATATATCCCTGAAATTTTCACAGGCAGTGCAGGTATCTTGTGTTCTTCTTCACTTCAGAACCTCCCTAAATACTGCCAGTACTTTAATAACTAACTTCAGTTAACTTTTACAAGAAAAGGAAGATTTAACTGTGGCCTTGACCATTGAGCCTACCCTCAGGAGGGGTGATAAGGAGTAATTTCTTAAAGTTCTCTGTGATATTGCTTAACTTTGTTTGGTGAACTGTTTCTGATTGGTCTGCAGAGATCATATGGGAAATTAGAGATGAATAAGAAGGACTGCCTGTTGCAATCATGTTGCTGCTGAGCTGAAGTGGGAATTGGTGGACAGAGCTCAGCTATGGTACCCTTCATTTCTGAAGAAGCCTAAGTCATTGGTGAGGGAGATGGGCTGCTGCGCATGCCCGCTCTGAGCAAAATTTGCCTCCATGGATCTTCCGCCAAAGCATCTTTAATAGTCCCTAAATTTTCTTTCCAGAAGCAAGTTCTGGATTCTCAGATTATGGCCAAAAATAATCTTTGCAGGGATTGCCAGAGGACAGCTGTGACTTGCTGGAGCTGACAGCTGTGGCACCCCAAGACAGTCAGTGGGAAGGCACAGACCACGCTCTGTGGCGCGGGTGGGTTGGACTTAACTGCAGGTTCCTGCTGTCCTCCACTGCCCATAGATCCCCTAGGTGGGTGTTGCCCGGAACGCAATAATCAACGACACGGAGGCAGAGGTCTTCAGTGAAAGCTGCTCTCCACCGAAAAAGGGGCCAGCCTGTTTATTTCATTTCCTGTTATAATTCTGTGGGTCTGGAAGCACATTGGCTCCTGGGGTTACTACTCTTTCACCCCACTGGCCAGACCAGCTGTCAACCAACATTGTTTTCAGGCTGGAAATATGTAAGCAAAGGACAGTGAACAAAAACAAGAAAGGTTGTTTATGTTCCAAAGCGTGAGAAAGTGAAAAACTGACCCTTAATATCGCAACAGTAGCTAAGGAACTGACTCCATCTTGTAAGCAAGTAGAAGGCTTTAAAAAATTTCAGAAAAACCAGGGCAACAGGTGGGGATCATCCTCCCCAGGCCAAAGTGAACCTTTGATAACCATATCCCTGAGATATCTAAAACCACCTAAGGAGATACATGAAATAGCATTTTGGGGGCTCAAGTTGTTACTTCAGTTCCAGGTGCCTGTGTTCATGACAGCAGTGAACGTTCAGAGCTGAGGTGCTGAGGACACTCTGGCATTGAAGTCTGATGAAAACCATCCTTACAACCCCTTGCTTAGGTCATGCACATTGACATGAACACCTAGCAATGCTTCAGCTGTTGATATCCATGTTATCAGGAAAACCATGGTTTGCCAGGCTCCTTAGGGTATTCCTCTGCTCCGGAAGTCACAGCTTGACTTAGCCTCTGGAGATTTGAAGTTGCAGACTCTGCCCCTGGAGAAAGTTTTCTTCATCTGGTGAAAGGTCCCAACATGAGGATAGGCACCCTTTGTGCCCTGCAGGACCAGTCACACACAGAAGAGGCAGGAGAAGCCTGGGATTCTGTCCTCAGAATCCCTTTTGCCCACATTTCAATCAATTGTTAGACCAAGAAATGATGAAGCGAGCAGGACCCCAATATCCAGTCACACAAGGTTAGACCACACAATGGTTATTAGACCATTCAGCAGGATTTCTTTCTTGTGCTTTGGCCCTCTGAGAGTTGTTAGAGACCTCAGGTTCTTTTAAAAGTTAGAGCTACACTTCTAACCAAGACCATAACCTCATCTAGTCGGTAGAGATCCCAGGTCACTTCCCAAACTGTTGTGAGTACCTTCTCTGCATCAGCAAGACCCTGTTTTGGTACCTGCTGTTGACTTAAGGGATTAACTGCAATTTGTCAAACCTGACACAGTCTTGTTTTTTACTTATTATCATTAAAATAACATGCATTTTAAAAGCTGTAGAACCATAAAGTATAAAGAGCCCCTTAAAAACCATAAAATAGTTTAAGAGCTTTTGGTTTCCCTCCTCACATGGTGTGATCAGAGAAGTGCTTTAAAATTTAAAATTCTTTATGTTCAGGATACATTACAAGAATCTGTAACACAAACCAGAGAACAGCTTTTTAAAGACTACGTTTAAATGCAGGAGGGACCCTTGGCTCTAAAGAAGTCAGGGTCTTGCTCTTGGCTTCGTCACATCCACCTGTAAGTGTTTTACTCTTGGATCATTTCCACTAATTCACTGAAGCAATAAGGTGGTATGTGGAGTGACAAAGGGAATAAACACTTTGGCTTTTCTGTTTGCAGCAGAACTGTTAAAAACATGATTTTCCCCTGATGGTGCAGAAGAGGTTTCATGCACAAGGGCCACACAGGAGGCTGGTCACCTGTGTCCCACACTGCAGAAGTTCAGCTGTGCAAATCCTTTATGTCTTTATACCAGATACTCAAAAAACAGCTAAACTAACTAACTGGGAAAATGTGGCCTTTTCCGCCTAGACAGAGCAGAGGAGGAGGAAATGAAAATTCCTGATTGTTCTGTCTCTCAGGCAGCCTCATAAACACAGAGAGTTCAGAGATGCAAATCAGTCACAGCCTGATCCTTTGCCAAGCCTCAAGCACTCTCAGCTTCCCTTTGTTTTCATGGGAACTGAAAATCACCTACAGGTCTCGAGAGCCCCATGTTGAGCTGAGCTCTGAAGGGCTTAATGTGTGCTGCCTCCCACCCTGGCAAGGATGGAGAGGGAGGAAAAAGTGACTGGAGGGGGATGAAACAGCTACAAATTTAGTGACTTGTTGCATAAAGAAGCTATTTTTTCACAGAGAAAGAAGAAAACAGTTCTGATGGAGACACAGAATTTGTCTTGTGAAGAGTTCTTCAGTGTTAAATAAACACCAGTATCAACACTGGGAGATTAGCTGGCTGAGAACGTGGATAACAGCATCAGCTCATACAGATTTCTACTGTTTCCCAACGTTTTCTTTCACCATGTGCAGTGTAAAACTTCTGTTCTCCTGTGCAGCTTTTTGGCAACATCCTGTCTTCTGGCCAGCTTCTGCCCAAAATCTTGAAGCAAAGTTTGCTCACAATACCATCTGCTGTGATGCTAGAGGTGCAAAACACCCCAAACCCAAGTTCTTCCAACCATTTAAAAAACCATGCTCTGTTCTTTTTGGGCAGTTGAGCATGTAAATGTATTTAGCTCAGCAGTAAGGGCAGCAGACAGTTTGGGCATGTACCTCTTGTCAGTGCCCATTCCTCTCTCCCCTTTTGGAGGAAAGACAGGGACCCAGTCTCTGAATGACATCCTTAGGAAGATTTGAAGCCCCCACTGGAGACATCCAAGAAAGAAATGGAAAAATACTTGGCCCTGAGAGGCCTTCATAGAAAGCAGAGGTGTCCCTTGTACTCCCAGACTCAGGACACTGATGCCAGAAGGAAGCATAATGTCATTTCGCTTTCGACTTCTTATCGTCTCTAGTACCCTAGGTTTGTACAGAAAGTTTCTTTTACTAGCACGCTGAAGCCTAACTCAAATCAGTCACACTACTGTGTCAAATTCAGTGGTGATGCCCAAAACTAGGATGAAAATGTGTAAGTTTAGTCAAGATGCAAATATCAGGCAAACAATATTAGAAAGGAAAGGGCAGTGAGGTTGGGTGGGAAGAGATCAGTTCCATTAACAATGATATTTCTTGATTGCTCAGGTTTATTAAGACCTGTACAAAAAGAGGGTTGGAATTTTTCTTAATGCCTCAGGAAGAGCAGACACCCTGCTAGGATGTGAGTCACTGAAAGTTATCACTCTTCTGTGTAGAGCACACTACAAGCAGGAGCACCCAGTGCTGTTATTGCAGTGGATGGTGAAGTGTAACTGGAAATTTCCAAGGAAAGACTGGTGCGATATTCACATACCTCTCACTTTTTATTCACACTTCTTTATTACACTTCTGCAATTTTATTCTCTTTTTTTATAGACCTTACAGTTATTGTGCCCTGAAAGCCAGCAATCATGGCCTTAGTATTGTGTTTATAGGATTCCATCACACCGTAATGAAGAGCACAAACACAAAGTCCTGCACATTTCTTTTCAGAACAATGAGCTTTGACATCCTTTTCTGCCAACATTAAAAATAGCGCTTGATTCTTCAATACAAAAGTATCATATTGTAATCCAATGTTATTTTCCCTCTTATAAACTTTCCATATTTTGCTTAAGATGTAAGTTATTTGTTTTAATTTAAAGCTTTCTCTTTTAATTTCATGAAGAAAATGAATTAAGCATTCTCTCACATCAGAGACAAACAACCAATTAGACTTGTCAAGTCAGCATTTGACTCTACTTTCACAGTTGCTGAATCTAGTAATACATTGAGACTGGGCCAGGCTGGGAATCATAGGAATGGGAGGAAGCACAGTCACAGAGCTGGTGATGGGTGAGTCAGGGAATCTGCAGTGTCACAGCCAGATACTGCTACAAATACCAGCACAGGGACTGCTACACGAGCATGGAGTTATGCTTAACACAGGCTGCAATGAGTGTTCAGATAGCTGAAATAAAGCAGAGACGTAGATTGCCTCATTTTGTGCTGTGCTGGAATGGGAGGCTCAGCCTTGCCACTCCACCCTGATGTCCTGTCTGCTGGCTACAGGGACACCTGCCCCAGAGATGCTTGTGGGGCCCCATTTACAAGGGGTTTTCAGCCATGTGAGAATGTAAAAACATCCTGTGTTCCACCAGGCCAAAGGAGAAGCATTGCAGGCTGTCCTGTCCACCTCAGGCTTGCATGCAGTGTCTGTGTATATTCCTCCTCTAAGCATATCCCATCTCAGGGAAGCCAGGGTGAAGATAATGATCCTTGAAGACCACAACAGCAGTTACCTGAATTTCAATTAATCCCAAAATATTTCTGTTAAATAGGAACAAAGTCAAACCTTCATGAAAGCAAAAGCAAAACCAAAATAATTGTAAATAGCCAAAATGCTGCTTGGCAGAATATGACATGAAACTTCACGAATGGGTGTCAGCACCTTATTTTGCAGGTGAGCCCTGGCCACTGTTCCCAGTTTCTTTCCTAAAGTCCAGCTGAGCACACTTCTACTTGCTTATCCATTTTGAAATAACCTTAAAATAAACTGTTAAAAATAACCTAAACAAATAGTATATTTCTAGGTAGCTGGTGGAACATTAGAATATATTCAAACACTGTCAAAGACATCTCCTAGTTACCATTTATGTTTGTGCTCTGGTGTGTGATGTACCTTTGCAGATACCACTGCAATAAAATACTCCACTATCTCCAGATACTTTAGACTATGCCATTCCTTAAACCGTGTGAATTGTGCCTGGAGTTTTCCTCAGGTAACAGTGACATGGAAAAATGTCTTTCCCAATATTTCACCAGGTCTCTTATCAGTTCCTGCATTCCTATCAGCGTCAGCTTGTTTTGCAGGAATGTGCAAAGTGAAATGATCTGGGGTTTTGCTCATGGAGCAGCATTGCTGTGTTTCTCTAGCAGAGGGGTTCACCTGTCTGCAGGCTCCAAGGCTCCACAGGTCTGGGGTCTAAAATCCCCCACTTCATTGCCAAGTATTGGTTCCAGAGCTATCCATGTGTGCACTAGCCACTTAGAATCACATCTGGATTTGGGAATTTTAAGCTGAACTCACTTTTATTAACAGCTTGCTCTTCCCCGGCATTGTATAAAACAAGCTGCCAAAGGATAAGAAGTATTTTGTCTTTTGATCTTACATTAGTGTAGTTTCAGATTATTGAAGGAGCTTCACTTTCCTGAATATTTTGGTAATTGTTAAGAGAGGGAACCCAGTTCTTACATTGCAATGACTTGCCACTGACATTCTTTGAAATTCTTGTTACTTTTTAATTTGTTGTTAACATACTTAACTTCTTCCATTTGTGGGCTCATAAACATTTCCATACAGATCTTTCAAGCATACATTGAAGTCTGTCATAGAGATGTCTATTTTTCTTATTCATGTCACAAAGATCCTTAGAAATAAAGCACTAGGTTCAAAGACCATATGCTGAAGGTCAGTAGTTTAATTTCCAGATTAGTGCTAGCAAACTTTCACTTTTTAAAATTTGCTTCCCTATGTCATACAGGTACCGCATTCTTTAAAACCATATTAAAATACATTAAGCAGTAAATAAAATCTTAAATATATATTTATATTTATTATAATAAATACAAGGAGGACAAATTAAGGGTAAAATTCAAGAGCTGAGTTCAGTTACAAGAAGAAGTTAAACATATTTATGTTTGTCCCTCTTATTCTCAATCTACAAATGAGATCTCTGTCATGTTGTTGAGAAGCCCCACAGTACCCTCGGTTGCATTCACATCCCTCAATATTTTTCCTTTTGCTTGTTTGCAGATTGACACAGGAAGATGACAAAATCTTTATGCAGATCAGCAAGTGACCAGACCTGGCACGCTGTCCGCTCAGGAGAAGGTAGAAATAGGAAAGTGGTTAAAGATAATATAATCCCAGCTGTAGCTCTCCTTATTAACAGTGCTAATTTGAGGAGGTTTACAAGTATGACAACTCAGGGAGGCAGGGCAAAAAAACCAACACAATGAAACAACAAACTACAAATGCAGCATTTGAATGAATTTTTGTTTAGTACTTGTTGAAACAATGTCTGTGTTTATGTGCTCAGTCCTAAACCCACCAGCTCTGGGGCTCCTGGGCTCATCCACAACATTTCTCATTCAGCCCAGCCCTGACTCCCAGCTTTTTTCTTGCCCCACAAAATGTCTGTAGCTCATATGCTTGTTGCTTTGGCCTCTGCTTGTATGAGGGGAGGCCTCAGTGCCCATGAGGCTTAGCTGTGACTTGCATACAGACAATGGCTTCAGCTTTTTTTTTATTTTTTAGCTGTTTTTCTTCAGTAAATGAAGAGGTTTATTTGCTCATTGTGCCAAATCTGAAGGAAACATGGCCAGCTGGAACTGTAAGCAAGCCCACAGTTGTCTCTGGTCCCCAGAGAGGCCACTACTGTAGTTTTTACCTACAACATTATCAATAAAAAGAGCTGCACTTCCTCCAGCTGGGATAAAAATATGTAAAGCCACAAATCTCAAAAGCCAGGTGTGCAAAGTCATTTTGCAAACAGCAGGCAGTAACAGCAATGGGGAAACCCTCCAGTGTTTGGGTGGCAGCACCTTCTTTTTCAGCAGGCTCTGGGGAACAGATCCCGGCCACAACATCTGCTGCCAGGGCTGGTGCTCCCCTTGGCTCCTCAAAATGCTGCTTCAGGCTGTCATCATGCCAGATCAAACAAGCCAAAAATACTGTGACTAATCAGTTTAGGATAAAGGCCATCTCGGAAAAAGTAGTTGCTCCATGAAATGAGCTTCTTTCTCAATAACTGGCATCATTCCCAGTGAACCACCAACCCAGCTCCCAGTGCTGAGCTACAGAGTGAAGAGTCCTTTCCTTTGGGTGAAAACAAAGAGAGACTCTCACCCATGCTAAGCTTCATGCAAAAATACTTAAAAATAAGACAATAAGAAACTGGTCAGTCTGAAGGGCAGCACTGGGATTGGGAAAAACAACCATAATCCTGAGCACAAGTCCCTTGAAAATGAGCATTTGGGGGATTGGAGGAGGGGAAAGGGGAGCTGCCCATTTTTACTAGCCGGTTATCAAAGTCTATGAGGAAGGTAACTTAGAGCAAACAAAAGGAGGATAAAATAAGAGCAGGAATCCTAGCAGGGGTCTTCCTTGAAGGGTAAGGAGGCAAAGGCTCCTTGAGATGGGAACCAGCAGCACCAGGCAGTCTCCACATGCAATCTTGGCTCGGGCAAACAGAGTCTGCTGGGTGGAAACCTGGAGCTGGAGCTCTGGGCAGGTGCTTTTGCAAAGAAAGGACAGACAAGTAAACAATCCTTATCAAACTCTCCTTCATATCTTGAAAATGTCTTGCCTGCCTCATTTCTCAAAATGTTTGTATGAAAAAAAAGTCCCACAACCCACATGTTTGGAGTGAGTGTATTTGAATGGTCCAGTCTAGTTGTCAATGGAAGTTTAATACTTGCTTATCTATAGTCTTTTGTGTTTCTAGGCCTTACAGCTCAGTCCTGAAACAACATCACAAACCAAATCTGAGGATATTCCCGTCATATCCCTTACAAAGTCATTGTAAGTTTACAATGATAATTACAACTAACTTTTAAAGCTTTATCATTACAAATACTGTTATATGCTTTGATATGATAGTGGCTTTCATGAAAAATGCTTTCAAATGTAGTGTTCTTTTTATTATCTGCCTTTATGATCAAAAGTTAATTATCTTTAAGGTTAAAGATAGGTTAAGGCTAAGATTGGCTACACTTGTATGATGTAATATTTTCCAAGGTCTTCTGGAAAGGCTTTTTAATTTATAACTTGGGATGGGCCTAAAATAAAACCCATGTATCTAAGTACATCTGATAAAGATGACTTGGTTGCAGTCTAAGTCATAATCAAGACAACCCCAATTATATATCCTCTGTCCTAGAAAAACAACCACACAAATGTGTGTATTCTCTCCTTTTGTTGAATCATTCTCTTTCATTAGCCAATCCAGCCCTTTATTTACTCAGCTGTGTTCTCAGAGCCTGACTGAAACAGCAGGGGGGAGTCAGATTACAGCTTGTTTTGGACCGGCAGGATTCACCATCAGGACAAGGTGGGCAGGGACTGCTGCCTGAGTTATGGATGCAAGGTATGGTGCAGCCCTGCTGGTCCCATTGGTTCAAACTTCTAATTAACAAGCACAATAAATAAATGATACAAACAGAATTTTGTAGACACTCATGATATTTCAAAGTGCTGCATTGCTGCAGTTTGGGGTTGCAAAGGCTGCACCACCCAGACCATCCTGGGTTCCAATGGACTCTGAGCAGCCCAGAGTGGGAAGAGACCTCCTACTGTTAGTGCTGGCAAGCCTGAAAAGCATCCTACCTCACTCCTGGGTGTGAAGTGAGGCTTTGCCAAAAGGATTTCCACCTCCACAACAAGCACTCTGCCTTCCTCACATACTTTAAGATGCTCTTTAAGTTTCTAGAACTATTTTCTTCCACCTGAAGGTAAGTATTAGTTAATTCTAAGCAACTGGGCTTTGTTCCAATGACTAAACTCCAACTCTCTATAATGAGACGTACCAGCAATTGATGGAAATTATCAGGGTGACACAAAGGAGACAGTCAGGGCACGTTTAGGAGAGTGCAGGTGGAAATGCCCAGCTGCAGATGAGTGAGATGGCTGAAGTAACCAGGAGAGCCAGCTTGCTGGGGAGACTGATAGTATGCAAGAAAATACAAATTAACCTTTGGAGGTCTCACTCTGGCACAGAGAGCTGCCTGTGTGCTCTTGTGGAAGAGTGACCATTCTGCAAGCCTCTTTTGGAGGGCTCAGCAATCAGCCTTGCTGAGGAAGAAGAGCAGAGAGATGTCCCCACCACCCTGCTCCCAGTCCTTCCCCTCCTCCTGTCAACCCAAAGGAGAGCAGAAACAGCTGAGCGCTTGTTCTGGGCTGGAAAGAGATGATTCTGAGCTTCATTTAGCCTTATCAGCTTAAAAAAATAATCCTTCAGGACATCAGATGTCTTCTCTTGCTAACTGCTTACACTTTAGAAAATGAAACTTTGTTGTGTATACAGGAGGCCATTGAAAGGCAAGGTTTTTCCAAACTGGTGTAACTCAATTGCAGAACATTGTGCTCAGCCTTGACTGCCTGGTGCACCACAGAAAATTTTGTTAATATTTAAACTCAGTCTTTTGAGTCTTATCCCAGAAGTTGTGGTAAGGGTTTGGGGTTTAGGCAGGTTATGTCAGCAAGACCCTGGTGGGTCTGAGCTGCTGAATGGCAGCGCTTGCATGCGCTCCTGCAGCCAGGGACTCGCAAGGTCCCTGAGTGAAGCCACAGCAGGTGAAGGGGGCATGTCCCAGGGAGCTGCAGTCAGCACAGCAGGATGGTGACACTGTCACATGAGAACTGACCTTCACAGCCTCCCCAGCAGAATGAGGAGAGCCTTGCCAGGAAGGAGCACTGGGGTGCAGACAGGAGCCCAGCACATGCTGTACCATGGCTGCAACCTGCTTGTCTTTGTCCCCACAATTAGGGAGCAGTGGGAGTAGCATAAGGGGCCAGAGACTCAGCTGGGGGTGCAGAAAGGGTGCAGTGCTAAGGTCACACATGGTTGTGGAAGACCATGTGTGACGTCCTATGCCCTCATGTACCTTGTACTCAAAAAAACCCCAAATGACTTGTATAGTTTTAGCATTCTGAAGACAGGTTGGAGAGGATGAGAGCATGATGTCTGTGGCAGAGGAATGAGGTGTCAGCAAAATGTGTAGAAAGCATAAATGACATGCAGAGTAGGGGCTGTCTCCTCAAGGCACCAACAAATTAATGTCTAAATTTTCAGCAGGAGAGACTGAGGATGAGTACCCCAGGCACCCTGCTCTACTTGATGCAGCTACAAACCCCTGTTTTTCTTAAGAATGAATATATAAAGCTCTGCCCTCAGTTCCTGGACACACATGTACCTATGTCTGCCTATACCAGATTATTTATGTGTATGCAAATATAAACTAAAGATAATTCCAATTCAACCATTAAACAAAATTAACAACAATGCAAACACAATGATCAGACTGGCCTGGTCATATAGGAAAATGAGTTGGGGCTCTTGCAAAAACTATAAACCATTCATTTTATATAAATAGACATTTTATGATAGTGAATATATCATATGAGATGCCATTAAACTCCTGTATTCCTGGTTAGCATTTGAAAACTGACCCAAAATACAATTTTTACTCAAGTATTGTCAATGTATATCTATGCTGATAACCCTTAGACTCTGTCTGAAGACAAAGTGTTTGTAAATATGCCCCTTATTTAATCACTCCAATTTTTGAAGATAATACTTCAGTTAGAGGAAGTGCAACTTCACTAGAAGAATAATTAATGCTTACTTAAGTGCCATTTTTATTACTAAAGCCTCATTCTACAGTTAAACATTACCTGAGGTATCTCACTATTAATGTATTAATGGTGTAAGAACACTTGTCACTTTTTAGGACCTTCCTCTCAAGATTCTTGAATTGCTTTATGACTGCTAGTGTGACCCTTTCCTTTGTAGACAAACATCCGATATTTGCTTTACTTAAAATAAACTGACACATGTAAAATTTACTCAGTACCATATCACAGGATGTTGTATTGATAGATATTTTTTGAAACTTCCTTTGCAAGGATATCTTGTCCTCTGACAGCCCAATGTAGCTCTTGTTAAAGGCAGATACCAGCTCATGGCAATTGACATTCTTCATTGTTCTGGAAGTAAAACAACCTGGACTGGGAGAAGCTTTCTTAAAGCCCAACCAAACATGAAATTATTTCAAGGGGAAAAATAATGTCCTTCTATTTTCCTCTTACTTCTGCTTTGAGTCTGTGGCAGATCCTTGAGACTATTCTAGGTCTTAAAATCTGTGGACTGAAAAGCCTTGCTCTAGAAATCTGCTCCTGCCCTCAGGCAGGGAAGCCAGCTGTGGAAAGAAGAATAAGGATGTTGCTGGTCCTTGCTGGCCTAAGAGCTGTTGCTCTGGTGTCACAGTCATAGTGGGACCAGATTACTGACATGATTTTCCATCCTCCTTGCTACCAACCAGCTCAGAACCACCACTGTGTCCCTCAGGTGTCCGCACTGATTTGCTCTGTGACCGATTAGCTGGCACGGGCAGGCAGCCGTGTCCTTGTGTGGGTTGTGCCTCACGCGGGTGACCTGGGAGTTCAGGTTCTATTGTTTGTGTGCTGCTGTTCACAAGGATGTCTTGTCACATGTCTTCCTTAATTGTTTCCCAACAATGTATCTTTAATCCATTTTAGTTATTGACTAGGCCACCAGCAAGAATACCAGAACTTCAAGAACCAACTATGGTTGACACTGGTTTGGGAGGCCCGTGAGGGGCATTGCAGGTATTGGTTATTAGCTTGTTAGGGATTAATATGACTGTGCTCCACAAATATGTTAAGAATGCAGCCAAACAAAAGGCTCATGTATCTCTGTGCAAAGGACACTTTGAAGAGCAGTTCCTCCCGGGCTCTCAATATTAGAAACAAAAAAATGTGAATAAAACTACTAGAGAGAACAAAATTCAAAATCAAAAAGTGAGTCCTTTTTCTCTGAGTGCCCAACACAAGGTGATGTTCCTGCCCTACAATGTCACTGAGGCCAGTAGTCCAACAGAAATTTAGCAAACAAATATTGACTGCTGCACTTCACAGCTGCACTGGTCCATGCTGTGCTGCAGGTCTTTGCAATAAAATCCAATGCATAAAATCTGCTTCAGGATGAACTCTGGCATGGTTTCAAACTAAATAGTTTGGGTATTCCTAAGAGCATAACAAAGGAAAAATGCCTTCCTTTTTTGGTGGATTTTACATGCGAAATGTCCACAATGCAATTTACCCCACTTGCTCCATGTTGTGATCCTCAAGGCTGCAGACCTGCTGAGGAGAAACAAAAAAGAAGTCAGGTATTTGATCTCCTGATTTCTTATAATCACTTTGTGAAAGCACCCAGAAGCAAACACTAGTTAAAGCAAATGGTTAAGATTGCAAAATAAAGCATCCCAAATTAGGACATGAATTTGGATGTTTTACGTGTGTATGTATGGGATATAGACAGTAACTGCAGGATCTCATGTCTGTGCCCCACGGGAGCCTTGCCTCTTCCAGATCAAAAGAAGAAAAAAGGGTGGTTCATGGGAAAAAGCTGATGTGGATGCCCACAGCTGAACTGGTCACAGTCAGCTGTCTTTACAAAACAGATGTCTTTATGAAAAAGTTCCAGGCTGCAAAGACCCCATCTTCCCATGGTGTTGTCTACTGGAGGTGCCTTGTGAGTGTCTGTTGCTCCAACAGTCTGCAAAGCCACTCCACTGAAGTCTCACAGATGCAGGTGTTGCCTTTGCAAAAATTCACACTCCAGTGATTTGACTCCTCTCCTTGGTGTGTACCGGTAGGTGCCACTACAGGGAAGTTTGGAAAATTTAGAGGGCTTCAGGACCAGAAGAGGAATTTCCAACATGTGTCTACTTTGGTTTGTGACAGAGCACTGTGAATTCTGACACAGTTTTTGCTAAGCTGAAAGTGAGCTCCTAGATCAGCTCAGTCAGGGAAGCTGGGGTGGTCTAAGGGGCCGTGGGTGCCCACAGGGAGGTCCTGCTCCCCCCTCCAGCACCCTGACATCTCTGCTGTGCATGGCATGTCTGCTTTGTGCCTTGCAGCAGAGGTGCTAATGCACAGCTTGGCTGAGGAACAGCTGGAAAAGGAACCATAAGAAGACGAGAGATAGTAGAAATTTGGCAATTACCAGTGAAGACAGACACTGTGAGTCTGCTCTTCAATTTTCCAAGTATATCTACTAGCTCTCCCCTTAGCATAGTCAGATCACAGTTTTACAGCATAAATCAGGTTGGAGGAGCAACAGCAAAGCAAAAGTTTGACGTGGATCTCTGCTACAAGGCTTCTCCCAAAAGCACTGTGGTGTTTGTGGTGGCAACGCACTGCAAGGCCCATAACCCCAAACCTTCCCCTGCCCTGGTGCCTTTCAGGGTTTTCAAGTTCTCTCAGCTTCGGCTGGAGGGAGAGAAGTAATTTTAGAGTGAAGCAGAATAACTACATTTCAGCCATGGGCATGGGCAACCTGGCAATGAGCTACAGCATAGTTACTCTAAATTTAGCTCTAAATGCAACAGGAGGTAAGTCACTTTAGAGGCTGCTGCAGCAAGAGAAGTAATAATTGTAGTAACACTTCCAGTGAGCCATGAAAAACATTCCTCTAGAACAAACAGGTAGAGAAGGTGGATGGATTTCAACCCATGTTTTAACCCAGACTGAATTAATATTTGAATATTTCCATGTTTATAAGGGCATTAGAGGGAGAAAAAAAATCTCAGAAATAGATTCCTTAAGCCTGCAGAAACAGTAGATCTTGACCCCTCACACAATCTTACAGTGTACTTTAGACTATTGCTTGGTGATATTGAGATATAGAAGCATCCGGTATCCCAGCAGGACAATGAGGACAAATCTGCCCAGCAGCTTCCCAGGAGCATTACCTTTCTTGTACTGCTTCTTGGATTCTACTTGAAATCAGCCTCAAAGATCCTTGAAGACCCACAGATATTCTCTTCCTAAAGAAGCTGAGCCTTGCTGAGCTTATCCAGGCATTTCTATCACCCTGAAGCTATGTTTAGGAGTATGGTAGCACTTCAGTGTCACTGATGTAGGGATACCTGAACTGGATGAAGAAAATATCCTTGTGTTATCAGCACTGTTTCGAGCACAAATCCAAAACATAGCCCCAATACAAGCTGCTATGAAGAAACCGTTTTCCAGCCACTGCAATGCACTACTACATGTTAGAGAAAAGCTACCTCTTGCCTCTACTCTTGTTCACTTTGTGAAGCAAATCATGCTGGTTTGATTTGGTTTAACCTTATTTTTTTCCCTGCATATTTCTTTTTCTATCCTTCCTTTTCTTATACTTATGTACAAGTAGTTTCAGGCAACATTTGGCTTCATGTTGTTTTACTACCTGAAACTTACATTTCTTCATTGCTAAAACACCAACCCTTAGGGTAGAGAATGGTCATAAATCATGCTTGATTGTCTGAATATTATTTAACATCTTCTTTCTCTATCCTACATATCCTTACAAAAATGCGCACATAAATTTTCTGCTTATAAACTGCAGGCAAAGGCCTCTAGGTTGGCAGGACTTGATGAAATACATCCTGGACTAAGAGAAGCAACCTCTGACTCTTTTCAGAGACCTGGACTCAGTCTTGCTGAGTGTGAAAGGATTTACTTTATTTTTAACTGAAAGAGAAAGAGATCCAAGGGAATATGAGACTAATTTAACACTTCTATGTAAATTTTAGCAGCTTTAAGACAATAAAGAGATAAGCAAGGTTGAATAGATGTTTTATAAAAACAAATTGTACTCAACTGATAAAATGTTCTCTTTGACAGAGTAACCAGCCTAGGGTGGATCCAAAGCAGATGTGAAATTTTCTAATGATGATGATACTAGAGTGCAGGAATAGTGACGTTTTAGCACCTTTTAGACAATAAAGAGATAAGCAAGGTTGAACCACACATTTTATAGGAACAAATTGTACCCAACTGATAAAATGTTCTCTTTGACAGAGTAACCAGCCTAGGTGGACTCAAAGTAGATGTAGAATTTTCTAATGATGATGATACTGGAGTGGAAGAATAGGTAGCCAACAGCATTCTAAAATCTCCTTGGGACTCCTAAAGAGCAGGTTATATAGTCTTATATGTAGTGGATAGCTGGACTGGTGTCCAAAAAAAAGAGCACAGCATCCGTGCTGCAACTTGTGCCTGTTCCCTTTATCCCCCTATTTTCTTGCTTTGGGGAGCCAATACTGGATGTTGGCCTTTAGATGCAGACCTAGAGCACAGAACAGAGGGAAGTTATCCCCTCTTGTCCTGCTGGTTCTTGCAGCTGTTGGCCTTCATTGCTGCCAGGGCACACTGCTGGCTCATTGTCAGCTTGGTGTCCACCAGCCCCATTTCTCCAGAGCCAGATCACTTTCTCCCCAGGTGGAACTCAGCCACACTGTGGCATGGGGCTACTTTCCAGGAACACAGCCTTGTTCTAATGTCCTATATTAACAGACTGGCATACAGGATCACAAGCAAACAGTACTATTAATATGACTAATCTTTATCAATTACAGTTTTTAAAGGGCAAACTGCATGGGGCATGCACTTTGGTTTACACGGTGTCAATTGATTGGCTGTGCCAGATCAGGATATTCTCCCATCCAGGTGCTGTACAGACCCTACCACCCCAACACTGCAGTGAACTAGGGTGCAGGAATTACACTGTGTTTATCACCCTGTTATCACTGGGAAACTTCCAAACTGCACAATGTCATTATGCTTCAGGGAGAACTTTGACTTTTATAAAGCCAAGATGACATAACAATGGGAATGTATTACTCCAGAGATTTTCTGTAGGAGCAAAAAAAAAAAAAGTCACTGCTTTCTGGTGCAAAATTTCCTGTTAGCCATGCTTCCCCCTGCTTGCTCAGGAGGTCTAAAGGCCAGGTCCTGAATTAGGAGAGCAGAGCATGAGAAAACCTATCCTCAGAGGAGAAGTGTATCCTTTCTTTGATGTAATACATATCTCTTGAGGGGTGTCTGTGAGTGAATTGTGTGTCTGACAGAGCTTTTGGAATTGAAGAAGATTAAATAGTGCACAGTTGCTGCATTTTCAATAGCCTTGTTTGACGACAAGTTGAGATTTTAGTTAACATGAAAACTTGTGTGGAATCTTTCCACCACAGTTTACATTTACATGTTTTCCAACAATAGAAAAAATTGATTTTACAGCTGTCTAAGAAATAGAAAGTATTTGTAAGTTTTGGTTTGATTTTTATTGCAAAGTTGCAAATGTAACTGGGAGCTCAAAACAAATGAAAGTGGGGTGGGTTTGCTTCACATGTGAAAATTACCTGGCATTTTATGATCAGCTCTGGTATGAATGTTTATAAAGAATTTTAAATTGGCACGAGATATTGAGCACAGAAAAAGGAAAACAACAATCATATATCTTTCTAATTCTCATTGCAAAGACCTTGAATTATAGGCACTGGGCAATTTTATCCTGCGGTGAATCATTTTTTTGTATAACCTTCTAGAAATACTGACTTTTCCCATGAACAAAACAGGGTTTCATATACTGCACTGGCCTCATCCATAATCTCCTTTCTAATTAAGCCACAAATTTTCACAAGTGTTATGTGCAAGGAACAGAATTTTACAGGGTACAACAAGTTACTGATATGCAAAGCCACTCACTGCTATTGCAAAATTATTGCTACCGAGAAGAAAGTCACATGGAAGGAAATTGGAGGGAAGGACATCAGGCACAGACCTCCCACTGTCTTTCTGCAAAACAAACTTGATATATCAAGTTAAGCAAACTGATGACTAAAGGGAGGTTCATCTCTGCCTCCTTTGAGAGGCAGCAACACAGTTGTGTCTGAGGGATGCCAAGGGCAGGACCCAATCGAGCAGCCTGAGATGCCCAGGTTCTCCAGGCCTCTAGAGGCCCTTCTTCATTAATGGGGTGAGCTTTTATCTCATAAGCTGTGACTTCATCAAAATTACATGTTTAGTGTAGGTCATCTGTGTCCCCTCTCTGCTTGACATATGGCAGCACTAGAGCTGGCCATTGGAGGGCAATCCTTGGCAACCACCTGGCGATAGGATGAGTGACCCTCTCAATTTGCCAATCTTTCTGCATGTCCCATAGGAGCACAGAAGATAAGTTTTCTATTAGACCTGCTAAACCAGATGTCCAACCCTGACAGCTGCAGTAAGTCCCACAATGATTGCTTGCTTACTCTGTGTAGTAAAAGCAGAGACAGGAATCCTTGAAGGCCCCAAGGAAGATTGCCTTGGTCTTAGTGAATGCATGTAAGACAGGCAGATAAAATCTCCTGGGTGCTTCTTTTCAAAGACACTTGCTGACCACGTAGGGAATTTGGATACCTGCTTTAGGAGGATGGCTTCTCTAGGTGCCTAACATTTAAATGCAAAGCAGTATCACTCCCTCAGGTGAGGCAGCTGGATTCCACCTCACACACAAGCCACTGCCAGAAGCAGGGTGCTGGGTGTTTAACCATGGTATGTGGCAAGGTCTTCAGTATATAATGGTTCAGCTTGGACCAGTGCCCTTTTTTTGTCTCACCAGGTGGTGTGAGAGAACCTAAATGTGTCCTGTCACTAGCACCTGTTGTGGTGCCCTCTGTAGGGTCTGCAATTCTGATCCTCTCACTTGAAAATGCTTCAAGCTCCCCAACCCCTTCTTGCCTGTGTGTGCTCCTTTAGAGCTCCAGCTGGCAGAGGAATGTCCTGACCAGTTTACTGTCCTGCTAGCACCTGGGAGCCACAGACCTCTGTGAAATACCTGCACAACAGAGCACATACCAGGTCTGCTGATATGCTTTGTCCTGCCTTTTCAGTGAACCCAAGGTATGCCGCTATTTTGCATCTGGCCCAGTTTCACTCACCTTCTCTCCTATTTATCCTACATATTTGTGCAGAAGCTCAAGCAGGGATCATTGACTTGCTGTAGCTTTCCCTGCACTTCTCATCTTGCTTTACTGCTTGAGTGATAGAAGTTTGCTATGCAGAGCAGTAAGCTGAGCAGTCTGGAAAGCAGCACAGTGCCCTCCTTTGAACAAGGATGCAAAACAAAATGCCACCCCTCTCTCTTTCTGGATACACTTTGCCCTGCCTCTCACAAAGAGAGGAGTTTACCAAAAGGATTTACCAAAGAGACGAGGAATAACCTAAAAATGTGTTTTCCTAATTACAGCTTTGCAAAGCTACAAGACATCGATGGCAACCATCCAATCCTTGAATGAAATATGGAACTTATTTTAGTTCTGTTTTCTCAAGCCAGATCCAGTGTTACAGTCTGTCTGTAATAATAGATAATGCTGATGTGTACAAATAAACATGTGTGCATAGGTATGTATGTAAAACTTCAATGTTTAATGCAAGAAAATATTCCATATTTCAAAGAAATGGGATACTCTGCTTCTCTCTAACACATCCTTGCAGCTCTGTTAGTCTATGCAGCCATATTGCCCTCTGCTGACTTCAGCCTGTGCCGGCAGCTTTCCTCTGGCTCCAAGTCAGAGCTGACTCTTACTCTCAGAGCAAATAACCATGATGCAGGTTTTTCCTGACACAGAATTGCAGAATGGTTGAGGTTGGAAAGGATCTCCGGAGGTATCTGATCTAACCCTCTTCTCAAGCAGAGAGGAGCCTAGAGCTGGTGTCCCAGCATCACGTCTGGATGACTTTTGAGACACTCCAAGGAGAGAGACTCCACAACCTCTCTGGGCAGCCTGTACCAGTGCTCAGTCACCTGCATAGGAAATCAAGTTTGGAAGGAACCTCCTGTGTTTCACTTTGTGCTCACTATTTCTGATTCTGTCACTGGGCACCACTGAGAAGAGCCCAGCTCCATCCTCTGTGCACCCTCCCTTCAGGTATCTGTATACCTTGATGAGATCCCTCCAAGCCTCCTCTTCTCCAGGAGAGGTGCTCCAGCCCCTCTTCATCTCCACGGCTCTTTGCTGGACTATCTCCAGTATGTCTGTGTCTCCCCTGTCATGGAGAACCCAGAGCTAGACACAGAACCTCAGCTCTGTTTCCCCAGTGCTGAGCAGAAGGGAAGGATCACCTGCCTCCTCCTGCTGGCAAGATTCCTCCTCATGCAGCTGGAATCCTGGGACCCTGCTTTGCTGCAAGGGGACATTACATGTACTCATGGATGCAACAAAAAATGGGAATGTAAACAGGTACTGTAACCTCAGTGTTCATGGAAGGAGTGCCACAACCAAAGCAAGGTGAGGTAGACTCATGCCAGGAGGAAGGGAACAAAAAGTACTCAGGTGTCCATGGTTTACAAGTACCACAGTTCTACAGGCAATAAATACACTGTCTTTATGATCTTTATTACTCAGAGATGTAAAACTTCAAAAAAAAGAATTTTAACAATCTCCAAACTTCAGCAGAGTACCCAGCAAGGATCAGAACATTTGTCCCATCCACCATGACCCCAAGGGACATGCAGTTAATGGGCAAGGCTGTTCAGAGGTGACTACCAGAGTTGAGGTGAATGGGATGGAGGGATCTAACCCTGCATTCCCTGTGTGCCCCTTTGCCTTCCCACCATCCCCATCCACTAATACGCACTTTAATGCTTCCTGCATTCCCCCAGGCCCCCTATACCCTCTTGACTGGGTGCTGAAGCAATAACCACACAAGCTGCCTTCCCTTTGGTGGCCACAGTAACTGGAGGCATCACTCAGAGCCTCCAGTCATTTCTTGTTGCAGGAGATGGTCTTGTTCATTGCTTGCAGTAACAATATTCTCGTGCCATTCAGATTAGTGTCTAAAAAACCTGTGATTTCTCTGGAAATACTCATGTAATGCCGGTGCAGAGGGGAGAGCTCCAGCACCCCAATGTGCATCAGGGGGCTGGGAGAAAAATTAAAATGTGTTGGCTGAGTATTTTCAGTCAGCTACAGCTGGAGCAGCTTTGGGGTTCATTCTCTTTGGTTGGCTCATTAGTGAGGGTGGTAGGAAATGATGGGGACATGACACTATCCCTGCAACCATCAGGATAATTCTGGGATGTATTCTCATTAGAATCACAGAATATTCTAAGTTGGAAGGGACCCACAAGGATCATCAAGTCCACCTTGAGTGAATGGCCCACATGAGGATCAAACCCACAACCTTGGCATTATTAGCACCATGCTCTAATCAACAGGGATTTAAATATAAAAATATTGGGCACATACAGTCTCCAGCATTGCTGAAAGGCTCATCAGAAAAATCCTTATGGAAAAAAACAGAAGAGGAATTCTGCCTGCTGAACAGAGCCTTTTCTTTTTCCCTATGTGAGAAAGAGCAAAACACCGCCCTCTGATGGAAATACTGACATATGAGAGAAATCAGTATATCTAGAAAAGCTGAGAACTCTTTTTGACAGAAAATAATTTCAGGCAAGGTGGGAAATCAGTAGCATGACCTATGTTGCATATCACTTACCTAAAGCCATATTTAGGTGTTTTTAGCATAAATTGAACAGAATACTATGTATACCCTAAATTAGGTAGAATTCACTATAGAAGGAAAATTATCTTGGTCCATTGCTGTTCTCCTACAGGCAATGAAGGATTTAAGTTTTAGAATACTGATGTGCTGAAGTGCAAATAACAGAGGAATGCAGGGTGTGCAATCTACTATTGTAGAAGAAAATACAATCTATTTTCCAGAAGAAAGTATAAATTCTGGAAAAATATAGGTTCTGAAAAAGAGCATTAAATTAAGTCATGCTAATTATAAAATGTGTCAATATTCTAGTTCAATTATTTTCTTGGTTAAATAAATTGGGAAAAATATTCCAAGACATTTAAAAGTCTTTCCAAAATTAAATATTTTAGATTTTTTATTTTCGAATGTTTTAAAAATTGATTTTCTGTGCATTTCACTGCCACACAGGCACAGAATTGGTCACACTGGACGGGACCACAGTGGGTCATCTTGTCCAAACTCCCTGCTCAAGCAGTGTCATCCCAGAGCACATTGCACAGGATTGCATCCAGAAGGTTCTCAAATATGTCCAGTGAGGGTGACTCCAAAACCTCTCTGGGCACTGTGTTACAGTGCACAGTCACCTACCTGTACAGTAAAGGTGTTCTTCCTCATACTCAAGTGGAACTTCTTGTGAACCACTTTCTGCCCACTGCCTCTTGTCCTATTGCTTGGCACCACTGAGGACAGCCTGGCTTCAATTTCTTGGCACCTCCCTTTAGATACTTGTATACATTGATGAAGCTCTCTCTTAGTTACCTCTTCTCAAGAAGAATTTTCTTCTAGAGAATGTTCTAGCTTGAGAATACTCTCAAGAATATTCTAGTTCAATTTTTCCTGATTAAATGAGTTGAAAACAATTATTCCAAGTCTTTCCAAAATTATCTTAGATTTTACATTTTTTAATAGTTTAAAAATGTGTGGGTATTTCACTGTCAATTAGATGGAAGAGGTTTCCTTCTGAAACGTAATTTCCCGTTCTCTGCTTGTGCCCAGGTGTTGTTCTGATGCAGTCAGCCTGGGTCTGGGGCCTGCTTTTCTCACCCTAGGATTCACTTTGGTGCCAGGTGGGTCCATGACCTCCCAAACACCAGCACAGATTGGGGTCTGACCTACTTGAGAGCAGTCATACTGAGAAGGACTTGCGAGTTTTGATGGGTGACAAGTTAATTATGAAGTGGCAGTGTGCCCATGTGGCCAGGATAATATTCTGGTATCCAATGGTATCCTGGAGTGCATCAGGAACAGTGTAGCCAGCAGGTCCAGGGAGGTCGCCCTCCTCCTCTATGTGGCCCTAGTGAGGCCACATCTGGAGTGCTGTGTCCAGTTCCAGACTCCTCTTGTACTTGTTCAGTACAAGAAAAAGACAGAGCTGCTGGAGAGTGTCCAGCAGAAGCCATGAAGATGATAATGGGATGCAACATCTTTCTTAAGATGACAGGCTGAGGGAGCTGGGCCTGCTTAGTCAGGAGAAGACTGAGAAGGGATCTCATCAATGCATACAAATGGGAAGTTGAATATCAATCAGCAGTGCCCCGGCAGCCAGGAGGGCCAAACACGTCCTGGGGGGCATCGCCAGCTGGGCAAGGGAGGGGATTGTCCCACCCTGCTCTGCACTGGGCCAGCCTCACTTCAAATCCTGGGAGCAGTTTTGGGCATCGCAATATAAAAAAGACTTTGAGTTATTAGAGAGCCATAAAGGAGGCCATGAGGATGCTGAGGGGTCTGAAGGAAAAGCCTTACGAGGAGAAGATTTATGAGGCCTTATGATGTCACTTGGTCTGTTCAGCCTGGAGGAGACTGAGGGGAGACCTTATTGTGGTCTTGAACATTTTCACAAGGGGAAGTCAGGTGCCAACCTCTTCATTCTCGTGATCAGTGACAGGACTCAAGGAAACGTCATGAAGCTGGGTCAGGGGAGGTTTAGATTGGATATTAGAAAAAGTTTCTTCACCCACAGGGTGGTTGGACATTGAAATGGGCTCCCCAGGGAAGCGGGCACAGCACCAGCCTGACAGAGTTCTAGAAGTGTTTGGACAATGCTCTCGGGCACAGAGAGCGACTCTTGGGATGCCCTGTGCAGAGGCAGGGCCCCTTCCAACTCAGCATATTCTATGATTCTCTTATTCTCTAAATATCTCAAAGACTGGTGCCAAGAGGATGTGCCAGACTCTTTTCAGTGGTGCCGGCGACAGGAAGAGGAGCAGTGGCCATTAACTGAAACACAAGCAGCTCAACCTCAACATGAGGAAGAACTTCTTTACGTTGGGTGGCGGAGCACTGGAACAGCTGCCCAGGGCGGTCGCGGTCTCTCCCTCTCTGCAGACATTCCAACATGACCTGGATGTGCTCCCGCGTCACCTGGTGCAGGTGTCCCAGCGCAGCCGGGTTTGGCCAGGACCATGCCCACAGCTCCCAGCCCTGAGGCCTCCGCGCCCGCCCGGCCCCGCCCCGCGCCGCCGCGGCCCGCCCGGCACTGCGCCTGCGCCTGCGCGCGTCCGCGGAGTCCTTGAGCGGCCGGGCGCGGCGGCACCGCGGACATGCAGCGCTGGGGCCGCGTCTCCTGCGCGCTCGCTCGGGTATGGCACTGCCGGGCGGCGAGGCGAGGGCCAGGGAGGGGACAAGGGACGGAAGCCGCGCCGGGCGGCTCGGGCCTGGGCTTTCTTCAGAGCCCCCCCAGCCTGCCGGGGGCGTGCGTGAGGGCGGGCGGGGCCGGAGCGGCGCCTTGAGGCGGGCGCGGGCCTTGGCCGCGCTCCCCTCCTGCCCCGCTGTCCCCTTCCCTCGCCGCTCGGCGGGGCGGAGGGGACGCGGCGGCTGCGGCGGCCCTCAGGCTCCGTGAGCGGCAGGGACCAGCCTCCCTGCTGCCGTGAGCGTTGTCGGTGCTTGTCCCCCGGTGTCCCGGCCCGCGGGAGGCCGCGGTCGTGGGGGCTGCAAAAAGCGTCACCGTCAGCTGGCTCCGGATTTTGGGCTGCGGTGCTGGGGACTTCGCAAGTGTTTCCGGGGATATTCGGTAATCAGTTGCAGGGCGATCAGCCCTCGACGTGTTTGTAGCAGCTGTTCTGTGCTGTCCCATTACTTTTTCATAAAGGTTAAAAAAACGCCCTCCTGAACCTCCTATGAGAGACAGCTGCCTGTACATAGGAATTGGCTGAAGGGGTTGGTTGCAGAACAAGACTCTTTTTAAACTCCTGTGGACGTCTAATTTGTGTCATTATGTGGTTTGAGAGCCCCATATAAAGAGTTGAAAGTTTTGTAGTTAGAGGCAGCCTGAGGTGAGAGTGACCTGAGAACAGGTGTGATGACAGACTGAGGTGACAGAGCAGGTAAGTGGCAGAGCAACCTCTGCCTCTTGTTCCAGTCAGAGCCCGCTGTGCTTGTCCTGCTGTTCCTGTTTTGGTTAACTGGTGACAGTAACTGTGTGTTCGTCTGTGTGTGCCTGAATGCTTATTTTCCCTCAAGGATAGACATAAACTTGTGAAGCTAAGGGGTTCTTATTATTTTCTTTCTAGAGAAGCCAGTTTGATCGGATTCATCATGGTCTTCAGGGAGTTTGTGCAGTGCCACAAAGGTCCTATGCTGATCAAGGTAATTTCTTGTGAGAAACCTTTCTTGGACAAAAAAAAAACCCCAACCCAGATGCCCACAAAAGAGAAAACAATAATTCAAACTCAGAAATCAGTCTTACAGGTGAAACCATGTCAGGGTGGATATTTAGATGAAAATGGTGGTTTATTTGCATAATTTGGTTTCAGGCTAAAGCTGTAAATAAAATTGAACTTCATCGCTGTTTTTATGTTAATCAATTAATATTAATTAATATTCTAAAAGAGATTGTGGTTACAAGATATGAACTAGGTACGAAGTTCATAACTTCCACTGCTTTATAGTCAACAGAGGTTGCACAGATACCAATTGCAGCCGTGTTTTCCCCTTTATAAATTTGTGGCATTCAGTAAGCATTAATGTTTTGTGCTAAACATCAACACAAGCTATGTTGGAAAAAATAGTTACAGTAAACTATCGAGACATCTTGGGTTAAGTTCTTAAAGGCTTTAGAACAAGAGAGATGGGAAATTCAGTTTCTTGATGTCATTTTACATGATTTTCCTTGTGAAATTTAAGACTGGTTATTTTTCTTGTGGAATGAATACCTTTACACAACCTTTCCTCGTGTTTAGAAAGTTACTTTCAGATATGAGGTCTAGTTTCCTTATCTAATTCTATTTCATTAACTTGCATAATGCTTAAAATGCAATTATTTAGGTGAAAAAACCAATAACTGAGCTGTTCTGTGTTTCAGTTGATGCCGATGTCACGGTTATTGGCTCTGGGCCTGGAGGATATGTTGCTGCTATCAAAGCAGCTCAGCTTGGATTTAAGGTGAGACCTCACTCAGATAGCAGAATACTCATCCAGGTGAACTTAAAAGTTGTCTGTGTGATACTATAATTCTTCTGACACATCTTGGGCCACCAGATGCTGTTGGCATGTTTTGTTAATGTTTTCTTACCTTGCTTACCCAGATTATGCAGAACTTGAAATGGGGGTCTGACTGTATTATTCTCTATAGCCCTGCAACTGACAGAGCTGCTTAGGACAGGTGACTTGTGGTTGGAAGTGGTAATTGAGGTGGGCTTATGTTTTGTGGAAGAGAACATGGGAAAACAGTGCTAGGAAGGAAAATTTTTCTCAACAAAGGGAAAACTAAAGGGATAATGACTGACAAAAAGACCACTGGAAAACTATTCTGAAGAACAGGCTGAGGGAACTCAGCAGGGAAAAAGCCATATTCAGCTGATATACTTTTTGGATGTGATTACTGCCATGTGAGAATTTTAGAGGCAAAAATATGTGTGTAGAAATACTGTAGTATCTTAGTTACATTTATTTATGTTCATCTCTGTTGTTCTGCCTGCTGTCTTTGAACACCTTTCAGAAGAGGCAGTTTGTGCCTCATGCACTATTGGTGTGTCATTTAATTAAGTATTGTGAGAGCTATATGTGTATAATATATTTCAGATGTTTTTAAACTTACGAAAGTACAGAATGTGACTTCAGGATATTTTTTTGCCTTCAGTTCTTAATATGAGACCAACTGACACTCTTGGCACTGCATTATTGTTCTCATAATTATCTGGAACTCTGAGAAGGTGGTGCTAGCAGTCTTGAGCATGTTTCTGCTGTTTGATATGTCACTAAAATGGACTTCATGACCAAAATGAGCTGGTTTGACCACCTGGTAAGGATAAGAACTCCTGGTGATGAGTTCCAGCGAAGCGCAGGAATGGGGGCCCACGCAGCCTGTAGTCTTCATCTTTCAGTATTTTCAGAGCTTAGCTGTACAAGGCCCTGAGCCACCTAGTACATCATAGAATCACAGAATGGTTTGGGTTGGAAGGGATGTTAAAGTTGGCCTTGTTCCAACTCCCCTGCCATGGGCAGGGGCACCTTCCACTAGACTGTGTTATCCAGACACTCATCCAGCCTGGCCTTGAACATTCAGGGGTGGGGAATCCATAACTCTGGGCAACCTATTCCTGTGCCTCAACACCCTAATGGTAAAGAATTCTTCCTAAGAGCTGATCTAAATCTATGCCCTTCAGCTTAAGGCTGTCACTAAATGTCCTTGTGAAGAGTCCCTCTCCAGGAGTAGCTTCTTGCAACTCCCTTTAGGTACTGGAGGCTGCTGTAAGGTCTCCCCAGAGCCTTCTCAGCCTGTCTTCATACGAGACCTGCTCCAGCGCTGTGATCAGCTTGGTGGCCTCCTCTGGACTCGCCCCAGCAGGTCCACATCTGTCCTGTGTTGGGCCCCAGAGCTGGACACAGTGCTCCAGGTGGGGTCTCATGAGAGCAGAGTAGAGGGGGAATCACCTCCCTCAGTGTCTGTGATTTGACTGTGCTTGGAGAAGGAGGTTGGACTAGATGGCCTTTAGAGGAGGTCCCGTCAAAACTGAGTTTGTCTGTAATTCTGAGTGTTGTTCCTCACTGGTCAGTACTCCAACAACTGGGTGTCAGTAACATCTTTTTCAGTATCTTTAAGCCTTCTAATTTGTAACTGTATCAAAATATAAATGTTTGAGATTCCATTAAGTTGTACATCTGCCTGTGACCTACTGCAAAATAATTGAGTTGTCTTTATACATCTTTGTGAATTACTGTTTTGTCAAAAGTACTCTTGCTTCTGGATGTATGTGGGTATTTAGCTAGTAACCTGAGAAAATGGTGCTGAGTGCTGCAGGTTTTAATTAAGACTGTGGCCTTCTGCCATGTGAGTTCATGTTTGATTATTCTAAAGCTATTCTTGTGGCTGGCTATAAAGCAGCTTTTCTTGGAACAGTACTGTCCTTGAGCCCTTCATATGTGTGCTTAACAATAGGATACTATACACAAGGGGGTTGAAAAGTGCCCTGGATTCTGTTTTTCATCATAGTAAAAATAGTTTTGTTACACTGTTTCACAGCTAGTTAGAGAGGGGAAAATGCTTGGACATACTTATGTACGTCATAAGGTCGTAAGTATCGTTGAATAAGCATGTAGAATGTTTTTGGTGTCCTTGAGGAATGTAAGGAGATTTTTTAGCAGACTGGCAAAAAGACTGTATAGTTACACCATCCATGGAAGAACCTGATTCTGCTCTACTGAATTACTTAAATTTCAATTTTAATGCTGTTTCTACTAGTACAAGCATTGGGTCCTTGTATCACCACCACAGTATGCCTCGTTATTGCCAATAGTGTTCTCTGGGTATTGGCTTTCCAAAAGCTTTGCTTGGCCTTGGCAGTGAAGTTTGTGTAAAATGGATGAGGCAGAACATCCTTATTGGGTAAAGGTAGGAGCAGTCTGGTGCTGTTTGATCCATGGTGCAGCTTTTGAAGTCCTCGTGTTGTGTTTCATGTCTTCATGTACTTAAAACAAGAGGAAGAGGAGGTAGGGGATAAGCATGCCTCAATGTTCCTGTGACTTGATTTGGTGAATTCTGTTGTTCATGTTAGCATCACCCCTACCGTAGCACAAAAGCAGCAATTTAAAGAAATTGTGAAAGGCTTTCACCTAGGTAGTTGCCTCTCAGTGGACTGGAACTCTCAATAGTGTAAATCTGTAAACCAAGGAACAACTATTTTGAATATGTGTGTGACTTCCAAAGAAGGAGATGCCAATTCCTTTGCTTCTACAAAAATGGTTTAGGATACTCCCCACTCTCTCTCCTAGTGATCTGTTTTTATATGAAATTTTGGCAGATGATTTTGTCCTTTGCACACTTTGATGTTGTCAGCTTAATGAGAAGGAGATGAATTTTTTTTTTAATTCCTATTGGTATTGACCTTATTTTTGTTTGGTTTTGGTTGATTTGATTTTTGTTTTTTCTTTCTTTATAGGTGTTGGTACAACTTTATAGCAGTGGGAGGAAATGTTGTTTGTGGCTTGGGGGTTTTGTTCTGTTTTGTTTTCTTTGAAGAAAAGATTGCTTCATGGCATTTTAAGCTATGCCAGTTCACTTACCAGTTGTTTTCTTGTTTTATAAATCTTCACGTGATTTATCTGTTTTGTTTTTTGCAGTTTTTTTCTGTAACTGTTTGGGGAACATCTTTCACTGGACTGAGTTTTGTATTTATTATTTTCTTTATAGATTGTTTTAGTAGCCAGCACTTGTATGAAAGTCTGTATGGTGCATTGACTGTCGTTTGGTAGAGAATTTGGTTGCAAAGAGCTATTTTGTGGGTTTTAAGTTAACAAAAAATGAGGAAAGGTAAATATGAGCTGTAAAATAAATCTAGGAATGAAATTAATGCAGCACTTGTAGAGGTAGAATTACTAGATAAGTAGACAAATGTCTTTGTCATCAATTCTAAATTGTGAGACTGGTGGCATAGTATTACTAAAATTTTTTTCTCCTCTTTTTTTTTTCCTCAGACTGTCTGTGTGGAAAAAAATGCAACATTAGGGGGAACCTGTTTGAATGTTGGATGTATTCCATCCAAGGTAAGTGTGTGTAGTGTGTCATAGCTTCATTCAAAACAGCTGACATGATTTGCTTCACTTGGAAGGAGATTAGAAAGAAATTTCTCAAGGTGGATTTACATGTACAGAGTGGTCTGGAGGGTGAGGCTGCTGGTGCTTGTGTGGAGTAACGCAGGCATGGAGAGAAGGGTCTGAGTCAAACACATGCACTCTGAAGGAAAGGAGAAGCAAGAAGAAATTAAGAACTTCGTATTTGACATTGGCAATCTAGTTTAAAGTAGTTTCACACCTCAGTGTTTGTAAGAACAGTTGCTGGGGAATCTGCCTGAATAGCACCCAGCAGGTGAAGGAGCACACTGCTAATGCCAGGATTGTGGTGGCTGTAGTAAGAGACATTCTTAACAAGATCCCTCCTAACTGTGTTGCTGTTTCTAATCCTTTTGCTCAAGAGGCTCCATTAGCATGGGAGAAGAAAATACAGTATAAATACTACATTTTTTAGGTTTTTATATTCATTTTTCTAAACATTTAGTAATTGTTTTCATCAAGTTCAGAATATCTTAATATATTGAAGCACCACTCAAAAATGGTAATGCACACAGTGTTACCTTGAAAGTTTGAAACTGCTAGGATCTATTAACTGTTTAACTTCTATTTAACTAACGTCTCAAGACCCTTTTTATTTTTTTGTCCTTTAGAGTTCCTATGAAAATACTGTTGAACCCATGGCTAAACTTAAATACTATCTAGAATTCGTTTGAATGGCAAAAAAACTTCAGAAGTGGATATGTAGGCTGTGTACACCAAGGCAATAACAAATTATTCAAATATTCCTTTCCAGAAAACCACCCAAAATAATCCATTGGGCATGGATTTTTTTTTTTTCATTTCTAGCTGCTGAAGTCTTAAACCGTGATTGTATCTTTTAAGTAATGTGGATGTTACAGATTCAGGGCTGTGAAAGTTGCATGAAGAGGGAAATTACTTTTAAAGAAAGTTGGTTAAAATTACAAAAATGGAATGATCTTATTGTGATAGTATTAGTTTTACTCAAGCATATGTAGATAAGGCAAGTATTTCAAAATGCCTTTGAATCTTTTACTGTGCCTGCTTTAAATTTAAGTCTTTGCACACTCACACTGTTGTTCTTGCAAAGATACAGATAACTTCATGTTTGGGGTGGCTATAAGAAAAGAATCAATTTTCTTAGTAAGATCTTGCCTTAGCTGTATTGTTATTTCTAATCAAAATACAATTATCGAGGTTGTGAATTTGAAGCTACTAATTCATAGTCATCCATGTAAAAACTGTTCTAATTATATCTATGAATTTGGAAGATCCATGTACCTGAGCTGGCTCAAAGCTATCCAGCTTCATCTCGGCTGTGCAGTTATAGAAACTTCAGCACAAAACCTCAGCATTTAACTCATATATGTCTACACAGGCTAAAATCTTAACAGGCATTTTAGTGTAGATTTTCCTCATCCAGTATTTCTCTATCTTCTCTTTGGCAATCAGAAGAATTATCCGTATTTTCCTCTATTTGATCTGTTCCTTTTTTGTTGTTGTTTTTTTAATCTGTGGAGTAATTATCAATTTCTGTGGCGAAATGAGCAAAAAGGGTAGGCATGGATTTAACTGTTTTCTATTTCTGTGTAAAATATGTAACTTTATTGATTTTTTCAGTAGGAGCTACTGTGTACAATTTCTGTGATTGAAATACAACTTTTCAAATACATATATGTCAAACTTTATAGTGAGAACATTTTGCAAATAGTATCATTCTTTTTCTGTATAACAAATAACTTGTTCTTGTGAATGTATGTCCAAATTCACATTTTTGTGTGTTTGTTTTAGGCCTTGCTGAACAACTCACATCTGTATCACTTGGCCCATGGAAAAGATTTTGCTAACAGAGGAATTGAAAGTGAGTGAAGAGCTATCAATGCCTGTAACATAAGTGGTTTCCACCAAGAAATAAATTTAATCTTCCAAATCTGATTAGTATGGTTTTCTGCTCAGAAAATTTTTATGGTTATAAATAATATTCTTCATCTGTCATCTGGAGGCTTAGGGATATGCGTGCTCTTTGAACTCTGACTAATGGATAGGTCAGTTCTGGCTGAAAAGTGCAGAACTGCTTTTCATCATAGCAGTTGTTGAATGTAACCTTTAGCATTTAGTAGGGCCATTCCACACCTCTTTCTATGCCAGCTGTTAACTGTGTTGAGGCTGGCTCCTTCAACATGAACACACTGCAATGCCTGGTGTAAGCTGTTTTGTTTCCACCTTAGTTACAGGAATCCGTTTGAATCTAGAGAAGATGATGGAACAGAAGAGTAGTGCAGTGAAGGCCCTAACTGGTGGAATTGCTCATTTATTTAAACAAAACAAGGTTAGTTTGCATTATATACTGAGCTATATCCATTTTTCTGATCTGAATTTCTTACTTTTTACATTTTCATATTGCCACATACATTAATTAGAGTGACTGATATGACAAGGGCAGAATTTGAATGCTTCTCTTCCAGGAAACTTTAAATGCCCAGTGCCTTCATTCTTAATTTGTTTAAATGAATAGTATACAGTTACTTTGTGATTTGTACCAGGTAGTGATGCAGAGAGATGTTTTAGCAGCATCTCTAAGCATTAGTGAGATTCAGGTGAAATGTAGCCTAACTTACATATTTGAACCTGACTTCACTGTGTTCTGATTTCTAAAGGTTGTACATGTATCTGGGTTTGGAAAAATAACTGGCAAAAACCAAGTCACTGCAACTAAAGAAGATGGCAGCACACAAGTTATCAATACCAAGAACATACTCATAGCCACAGGTTCAGAAGTTGCTCCCTTCCCTGGCATTACTGTACGTATTTGAATTTAATTGTACTTCCTTTCCAGTGTCTTATAGCCACTCAATTTAATGTGTAATAATGGTTTGCATCTGATTGCACTTCATGTTCTTTGTGTTTTGTATATAATATGTAAAAGACGTTGTAAACCTCCCTTTGTGCATTTCTTTGTCATTAGATTGATGAAGATAACATCGTGTCATCCACTGGTGCGCTGTCACTGAAAAAGGTTCCTGAAAAGATGGTTGTCATTGGTGCAGGAGTTATTGGTGTGGAACTGGTAAGAGGATATTTAAACCACTTAACCTTTACTGTGTAAAGGAAAAAGGTGTTATTTTTTGTTGTGTTTGATGGTTTTGCTGTGATTTAACAGTTCAGTGAGTTGTAGTGAATCTGTTCAGACTTCACAGCCTGCTAGCTCCATTTTTAGCAGAAAAGCTGGGGTAAGTGTTTGTTGGGTCAGTACTTCTGCAGCTGGTTAGATAAGCAGAGAGATGAGAGAGGAACATACAAGGCCTCACATATTTATTTTTCTCTTTTGGAGGAGTAGGCATGTGAGGGAATGCCAGGATAGTCAGGATAAATTCTTATGTTTAGTAGTTAAGATGTGTTTAATGTGATCTGATAGTACATATTCTATCAACCAAAAGCGTGGAGACTTTGTATTTCATTGTGATCTGAGTCCTTTTGCCTCACATCTACACATTTCAAAAAGAATTCATATTTCCTGGTCTTGCAGCTGCTTGAAGCTATGCCCATCTGCCACGTGGTTGCTTAGTCTACTGTGTTGGGTGGATGTGGGTAACTGCAGGAAAATAGTGTGTACATGGGTTTCCTTGGAGAGGCTGATGACCATGGTTAAGGCTGTGAATACAGACAGGACCAGCCGTGGCTCCATTTTGTTATGTAAAATTTCCTTAGTGTGGTATTGTTTTGATTAATTAGTAGTGGTATTAGAGCACCACAAGCAATTCCCTTTGGGTTTTCCTTTCAGATTCTTTGATTTTGAATTTCTTCTATACCTATAGTATAAAACATACATGAGTTATCCTATAGTATAAAACATACATGAGTTATATTTACTTATTTCATTAGCTATTTCTTTAAAAGCCTAATTCCCTGAATTTGGTCCTGGAAGTTTTGAGTTTGCATATAAAAAAAGATAAATCCTTTCATGGAAGGGTTGGGGAAAGTTGAACTTGTTTTATTTTACGCTGTCATGTTTGTAGAAACCGATCAGTTTGCTGTTACATGTTATCCTGCTTTAGAAGAGTGTACAGTCCCTTGTAAATATTAGAGTAAAAGTATCTGAAGTTTGCTTTTCAAAAACTTTTTGCCTGTGTTGATGTGACTGCAGGGTTCAGTTTGGCAGCGCCTCGGTGCAGATGTGACAGCTGTTGAGTTCATGGGCCATGTTGGTGGAATGGGAATTGACATGGAGATCTCTAAAAACTTCCAACGTATTCTCCAGAAGCAGGGATTCAAGTTTAAACTGAACACCAAAGTTACTGGTGCTACCAAGAGACCAGATGGAAAAATAGATGTAGCGTAAGTGTTTAACATAAAACTAAAGGAATGCAAAATGTATTCTTGCCAGCCCATCAAATTATTTAAAAATACTGTCTGATATAATTGTTTAAACAGGAATGAAAATTCATTCTTTAATGCAGCTAAATTTGTAACTTAGCTCAAAATTTTGGGTTTATGAAGTCGTAAGTTGCTTATAGAGGTTCCATTGACTTGGGGGCTTGCAGGAATAAAACCACTGTTATAATGAGATCAGTAATAGAATGGAACTTTAAATCATTCTTTTCATGGAAGATACTTGCTTCTGGAAGAATTAGCATAAATACCATGATTGTTCATACAGTCATTTCCAAGCCATTAATTCTTGGCTACCTACTGGAAGATCATCTTGTCTTAGGGTAAGCAGGGCAGAGATATTCTTCTTCTTGAACAGAAATAAAAGAAACTATCTGAAGAGTCTATTTTAATGGTCATACTCAAGACCTTTGAAGTTTTATACATGAACAGTTAATATAGAAACACATAAAGCAAATTTGTTTTGTAAAAGTCTGTAAGTATGTACTAGTTCTGTTCGTGTTAATGGATTCTCTATGCAAAAACTGTAGTTTAAAAAAACGCTTGATGTTACTTCACCAAAATAAGCTTGAATGTTTTTTCACTGGAAACTTAATATGGTGACTTACTTGCTGTATCACTGGAGCTTGGGATAGTCTGTCACCCATCACTGTAAAGTCCAGGATTTTGGCTTCTTTACATGCCATTCTGATGCTGGTTGAATATCTCATGTAGTCTGTTTCTACTTGGTATCATTTTGGTTTAGAGTAGGCTTTTGAAACACAACTGTCCACACTTTCCATACTTTAGCTCTTGTGCTCTCAGAGGACGTGAGCTGAACCTGTTCTGGGTGCAATAAAACACGAGATGCATTTGCAGGATGCATGGGATGCACGGCAGCTGCTAACAGGTCTTTGGTTCCTGGGCCAGAAGGAGAGTACATGGCTGAGACTACATGGCCCTACCCCACCCCCAAGTATTTATACTTTGGGTGGCAAGTACTCAGCAGCCATTACTTTGCTGTACAGTTTTGACCCTATCAGGTCATGCTATTTGCTATTGAAAATACACCCTGAATTTCTCGCAATTTCTCTCAATTGTTAAGAAATGTAATAAGAGGTGTTGTCCCTTCCTGCCTCTTCTGCTGCTGAACTCTTGCACGGAGGAAGCACAGGGCAAGCTGAGTGAAGTGCTTTGGGTGCCAGACCCAGCCAGGAGGTGACAATCTTGTGTCGTATTAGTTACTAGCCAGAGAGATAAGGCTGCAAGTTTACAGCTTAGCATTTTTGCTTCTTGTTTTCCTGTAGTGTTGAAGCTGCTGCTGGTGGCAAGGCAGAAGTAATAACTTGTGATGTGCTCCTAGTTTGCATCGGTAGGCGTCCTTTTACAAAAAACCTAGGTCTTGAGGAAATTGGAATTGAACTTGATAAGAAGGGAAGAATTCCAGTCAACAACAGATTCCAAACCAAGATTCCAAAGTAAGACTAATTTTTCCTTTTTTTAATGCAGAACACTTATTTTTAAAGTTTAAATTACTACAGTTTTTTAAGATTCAAGTTTTTAAAAGATTAAGATTTTTAATAACAGAACATATTTTCCTTTTCTGAAAACTCAAGGTATCTGTATCACTCCAGTAGCTAAAAATTTTTAGTCAGCCTTTGAAGTTTTGTAATTTAAAAGTCACTCTCTATTTCATGTCACTAAGTACCTCTTGAGGGGTGGTCATTCTGTGGAAACGGCTAAAATAAAGTATTTTAATTTGTTTTGATTAGAGTTTTCAGTAACATGTTTCAAACAGAATGTTATGTAAGGTAGCCCAGGTGTGCTAGGATGTTTTTAAACAGTGTCTTATTCTGTTTCATTGGTCTGATAGCATCTATGCTATTGGTGATGTAGTTGCTGGACCGATGCTGGCCCACAAAGCTGAGGACGAAGGCATTCTTTGTGTAGAAGGCATGGCTGGGGGAGCAGTTCACATTGACTATAACTGCGTTCCCTCTGTCATCTACACTCACCCAGAAGTGGCCTGGGTTGGCAAGTCAGAAGAACAGCTGAAAGAAGAGGTACTGTTTGTTTTCTTTTCTGACAAAAACTGGTTTTCCACTTTGGGCCTGGTTTCACTCTCTAGCTGTTTATCTGGCTACTTTATCCAAATTTCTGCATTTGAATTTATTGCTTAGGGGCTGTGAGTGAATGAAGCTCTTGTGCATGCCACTCTCCCAAGAACCACAGTTCTCTTTCATGACTTGCGTTCTGTGACATTAACATTGTTTGTTTGCAAATAATCCTTTTTTTAACACACTTAACTGCTTTTGGTGATTGTTCATGTACATTCCTCTGCATCTCCTGTTTTAGTTCTGTATTGCTTCTCCTCATGTATGTAACAGTTGGTTACATTGTTCTTGTTGGTCATTAACTCAGTAACACATCTGTTTTGCAGGGTGTTGAATACAAAATTGGGAAATTTCCATTTGCTGCAAACAGTAGAGCAAAGACAAATGCTGACACAGATGGCATGGTGAAGATACTTAGTCAAAAGTCGACAGACAGGATGTTGGGTGCTCACATTTTAGGCCCAGTAAGTATCATCAATTATGCTTTCTTGGCCTTGTAATGTTCTTTTTGTTTAGTGTTGCAATGTTGTTGTGGTAAAAGTGGTGTTTGTAAACAGGAAGATTTGAGTTCATAATTATTTTTTTTTTACTGTTCTGTTCTGCACCCCTGCCCTCCTTCCCACTTTTTAGTTACTTTGGTGTAACTAAAAAAAAGGCCAGCTGTTTTTATTCCTCTTGAGTTGCTATGATCATTTGGTTTCTTTGACCAGTTGAGTGTGGTGAGGTTTTTTGGTGGTGGTGTTCGTTGTAGGATTTTTTTTTTCATTTTATTTTTATGAATACTGCCAAATATTTGAGAGAACAGCAGAAATAGTTGATTCAGCTTTTGGAAGCTGAGGGAGCTGAAAAGACTGGCTTTTTCATTGGTGTTTTCTTTTTTCCCTTCTCTCCAACTAAAGACTTCAGCAAAGGTGGTAATCTTATGCTCCAGTCACCAAATCTGGGGTCAGTAATTTATGGAACTGAGAGTAAAAAAACCTTTGGGATTTCTGATGTTTAGGAAGTTTGGGTTTGGTTTTTTTTTTTGGTCAAAGTTAGACCCCAGTTTTATCTGTTTTATTTCTTAACTGTAAATAATTTTCTTTTTCAAAATATGTTTGCAGAAACACTTCCATACATTTTTGTGTACAGCTTTGTTTAAGAGAAACACCAAACTGCTCTCAATAAGATTCTATGCTATTACTTTCTCTTGCAATTGCAGTAGTTTAGAAACCAGCATGCCTTAAAGGAAGCACAACTTTGTGTGTCTCATACCAACAAATCTAATTTTCTTCACTGGGAAAGGCACTGGGAGGAAATTTTGTGGCTGTGGATCTGAGTGCTAAAAATGTGAGAGGAGATTTAACTGTTTTTGACTCCTCAAAGATATGTCCTCTTGGTAAATATGCATAAATACAGCAAATAAAAATGAGGGTGTAGGTGTAGTAACATGTTTTTTTTTTTTTTTAAATCTAGTTACCTATTTAACTTTTCAGGGAAGCATTGAAGTTTTGGGTAGGTTTCCTTTCATGGAAAAATGCCCAGCTTTTGCAGAACTCTCAGGAATGACACAACAAATACTCTCATTAATGTTTAGATTTATGCTAGGTTTGAGCACAGTCACCAAATAGGTTCAGTACTTACAACCTACATCAGAACACAGATGAAGTGCTGGTTAAAACGTTACTTTTCTTTTTGAGCAGAAAATGCTTATTTATAAGTGTTACTGATTCAGCAGAACCTGGACAACTGCGTAAGGATTTGTGCTAATTGCAAATACCATTAAATTACAGGGTGCTGGTGAAATGGTGAATGAAGCTGCCCTTGCTATGGAATATGGAGCATCATGTGAAGATGTAGCCAGAGTTTGCCATGCCCATCCAGTAAGTGTTTCTAAAGGGACTGTTGAACACATTACACAGACATGCTGTTACTCCATGTAGCTATTAATGACTTGTAACTTCTGTGTTTGCTCTCTACAGACAGTGTCAGAAGCCTTCAGGGAAGCAAACCTAGCAGCATCCTTTGGCAAAGCTATCAACTTCTAAAATGGAAGAGCAGATCTTTGTACATATATAGTACATCTCTGAAAATGGACTGTGGGCCCTTATGGAAGGCTGAGTCTGAGGATTTTAGGACTGACTTAAGTCATTATCTTAATTTTAAACATCAGATATTTAAACAAGTAGAGTTTGGAACAAGTGGAATTATCCAGTCTCTGTAAATTAAATACTTAAAATTACATGTTTATTTACACAATGAATGTTGCAGAAAAGCAGCCTGACAGAACTCTTTTCTTTTTCAAAACCAAACATTTTGCTGCTGCATGGGATTATCAGGTGTGCTGATCAGAACTCTGGATAATTGTCCAGCATACCTTGTGTTTTCTTATTTGTAGTAGTGATACAATAAACCAGTTGAATGCTGGCACTTAAAATGCCACTGGCACTTAAAATGCCACTGTCACTTTCGCACAAAAATGTGTTTCCTTCTGAAGGGATTAACTTTGGTATTTAACCTACTTCTTACATATGAGTACCAAAACTTCTTTTGACTTAGTGGTGTTGGGATGTTGGGAGATGAGGGGCTCGTATAGATCAATTAAAATTATATTCACTTTTTAAAGACACGATTACTCTCTGTGTGATTCTCCATGTCATGTTTTCATATTGAAAACTCATAAGGGGAAAAATTGAGTGCTGATTGAGAAATGAAAGATTGAAGACAAATTCATTGTACTGCTACCTAATCTTTTTTGGTTTTAAAGCTTCCATTGTCCAGCTCTCTTAAACTGAAAATGCTAAAACTGAGTAGTGAAGCAGCGTTTGCTGTTAAGTGCTATGACATGAGGGTTATTCTGCACCTTCCACACATAAGGGCTGCAGTGCCAGCTCTCCACACAATTAAGACATACTTTCTTCTCTTCTGTTTTTTATTTTGTTCTCTCTTTCTGTCTTCTTCTGTAGCAAGAGAGCTTAATAAATATTTGACATGGCTGGAGAGTCTTCTTGGATTTTGTTTGCTGATTGGATCCTTGTAGTGTCTAGGTTGTTGGTTATGTGAGGAAACTCACAAACAGATGGCATCTTTGGAAGATCTTTAACATGTACATGGAGCATGGCCAAATCCAATAGTTCTTTTTAACTTCTTTTCCAAGGTGCTGTTTCTTCTTTTGCCAAGCCCTTCTGCCTTGAAGAAAACCCTAATACCTGCTGGTACTGTGCGTGTCCTTTTTCACCGAAGTATTCCATGTCTCCAGGCAACTAAGAAACAAAAAGCTCACAGCTTTTCTAATTGGACTACTAGAATTATTTAAAGTGAATACCGCTCCTGGGTTTGTCCTGCTTCAGAATGGTTTTTTTTGAAAACCTCAGTCGAGGGTGTTAATAATTTAAATACTATCTGTAGGAGCTTCAGGGTGATGGCAGAATCGGCGACAAAGTATCTCTGTAAGCAAAGCAACTGTGGTAGCACCTGGTTTATTGTGAGGGCCTTGCTTGTAGCTGCTGAGCACAGCCAAAGCAGGCCAAGAGAGAGCAGGAAAAGAAGAGGAGCTTCTGAATACCATACAATAAATGTCTTTCCAAGTTGAATAGTCTGTGTTGGACCAACCAATCTAATACAAGATACCAACCTCACAACATTTACCTGCAGCCAATAGAACTGTCCCCTTACCTAAGGCAAGCAGAAGGGTATTGTTTAATCAAGGGAGCTGGCCCTCAGCTAGGCACACTATTGTTCACTAGCTGATGGCCCGACACCCTCCATCTCAAAGCTTGCCTTCATTTCTATCTCGCTTGTTGGTCTCAAAGTCCTAGAATCTAAACCATCATATTTACAAGGCCTCTCTACTTCATCCTTCACGAGAGTGTCATAACCTAATCGACTGCAAAGAAAGGAGAGGCAAAGAAAAAATCAGAAATTAGCTGAAAATTCTCCTTATTAATATCTCTAAGCCTTGGAAGACATAGAAACAAAGAGATAGGAGATATGCCAATATAAATAAAAGTGCACATTCTCGAAGTGGTGCTAGAGCTACTGTGTTTTATGTATAGACAAGATGGTTATATCTTTCTAGCTTGCTTTATAGCTTCTTACTCAAGTACTGATCCATTATCCAGAGTGAGTGATGGAGATGGATGCAGCATTACCATAACAGTTGATCAGCAAAACACCAGTGATACTCTTCATTGTGATTTATTTTCTTAACTCCTACTTTATTTGTAGATAGGGTTAAACCATGATACCTCATTAAGCTTATCAGCATCTGATTCATGGGTATGCTGGGTTAGTGAGTTAATGTGGATCTGCTGAATGGAAAGCAAAGGTGATACAACAGGGCAGAAAAGCTTGATTCTCCCAATAGATCTTGGCATTTCAGAATCACTTCTAGCTCTACACAGGTAAATGTTAAGTGTTGATCATGTGATTTGCAAGTCCTTCCCAGAAACCTTGGTCTTTCAGAAACAGTTTTGTGTCCACTCTCTCCACCTCCTGAATACTTGTAACAGTCTTACTGCAATTCATTATTGATATTCATCAGTTACAAAAGTTTGTATCTCATTTTATGTTAAGTTTGAAAAGCAGAGAAACTTATAACCAGTAATACTACTAAGTCTGTACTGGAGACTATAGTTTTCCAGACACTTAAAATAAAAATCAAGGCCTTAAAATTATTTTTGTTCTCTCGCTGTCATTCCCATTCCAGTTAAGTGTACAAAAAAATGTTTGTAAAAGTAAAACGAGCTGCTGAGCCACCTCTGTCAATGGTCTCATGGCAATTAGGCCAAGTGCTGCCAAATTGGCACTTTCTAGCAGCTGCTGAGTGTACTGGCAGTGAACAGTGCACGGTGCTGCTGTGATGATCTATTCCTTCAAAGGATTTTTTGTTGTTGTTGTAGTTGTAATCTCTGGAGCTTAGGGGTAATTATTTATTTAACCATAATGCCCTTCAGTTTGCTTAGCTGGTGTTGTATCCTGCCAGAGTTGTCCTGATTTTGATGTTAGTCAAGGTTAGGTAAGGTGTCAATCAAAGAACATAGATAGAATCCTGGGGTCAGAGTTAGCAGTGAGGATGTGCAAACACATTGCAGTTTTGGGTGCTGACTTGTGTCGCTGATGAATGTTTGTAGCTGTAAATCAGTTTGTGCTATACTGTGCAGCTCTCTGAAGGTGCACTGTAATACAGATAACTTTGAGCTGAAGTTATGGTGAACTGGAGGCCACTCTTGCACATCATTTGTGTTAAGTATAGGCTGTTCTTAGGCTGTCTGTGTACAGCTCCTTAACTGATTGCATGCCTTGTGAACTTCTGTAGTTCTTTCCCAGAAAGGCCTAATCTTCCTGAAATCTTTCTACACTAATGCAGCATGAGGAACCAACAAGAGGAGCTTGAGGCTTTGACCCAGTCCCATAGGTTTGACGTCATTGGTGTAAGTCCTGTGAGTGGCATGCCTGTTGGATGGTCAGGAGGGATAGGGAAGGCAGCAGAAGCAGAGGGGTGGCACTGTATGTGATAGAAGGTTAGAATGTTGGCAGTGGCACCGTTAAGAGCCTCTGGGTAAGAATCAAGGGGCAAACAAATACTGCAGATACCATTGTGGGAGCCAACTATAAACTTACCTGCCAGGATGATGATGCAGACAAATTACTCTCTGAGGAACTAAAGGATGCTTCCAAATCAACTCTCCTTGACCTTAAGGGGAACTCCAACTTGCCAGAAATTAACTGGGAGTATCACACCTGGGCCAGAAGATTCCTAAAAAGCTGGATGACAACTTTATGGGACAGGTTCTAAGGGAAATGACTCTGAAAAATGCCCTCCTTGACCTACTGCACTCAACAGAGTGGATCTCGTAAGCGAAGTCGAGAGTGGTGGCCATCTTGGCCACAGCAAGTACGATGGGATCGAGTTTAAAATCCCTGGAGACATGAGGAAAAGTGCCAGCAAAATCTCAGCTCTGGACAAGAGGAGAGCAGAACTTCAGGCTGCTCAGGGCACTAATTAAGGTCCCCTGGGACAATGATTTCTCGGGCGCTGAGGTCTGTCAGTGCTGGTCACTTTTTAAGCATCCCTTCCTAAGGGCACAGGAACAGGAAATTCCCAAGGGTTGGAAGTCAAGTAGGTGAGGTAGAAGGCTGGCTTGGCTGAACAGGAATCTTCTCTTGGAAACAAGATAAGATAGAAAGGTATATGCCCAGTGGAAGCATGGTCAGCTGCCAGGGGAAGAATACAGAGATGCTGCTGGCCACTGTAGGAAGAAAATTCATGTGGCCAAAGCTCAACTGGAATTGAAGTTGCCAGAACTTTGGGGACAATAAAAAGAGTTTTTTCAAATATATTAATAGTGAAACACATAACATTGTCCCATTACAGGATGAGGATGGTCATGTCACAAACAGGGTCAGGGACAAGGCGGAGGTGTTTATCACAACCTTTGCTTCTGTCTGTTCTGTTGAACACAGATGATGGATCAAGAGGATCTCAGTACCCTGAGCTGGAGGACTATGAATTGTGTAGGATGTCCTCAAGCTGGATCCCTACAAAATCTATGGGGCCTGATGGGATTCATCCAAGAATCCTTAGGGAGCTGCTGATGTTATCACAAAGAGCCTGGGTTTTTTTGTTAGTGTTGTTTTGTTGTTGTTTTGGTTTTTTTGTTTGGTTTGGGTTTTGTTGTGGGGGGGTTGTTTGTTTGTTTGTTGTTTGAGCAGTCTTGGGAATCTGGAGAGGTCTCAGCTGACTGGAAACTGGTGAAAGTTATCCCTGATTTTCAAGAAGGGCAAGTCAGGGGCCTGCAAGTCTCACTTTAATGCCTAGTAGAGTTATGGAGAAGATTATTCTGGGAGGTATCAAAAAACACCTGAAAGACAACACAGCCACTGAACACAGCCACTGGTCACAGCCAGTATACCTTCATGAGAGAAAAGTCCTGCTTATCAGGATTATTACCTGATTTCCTTTTATGACAAGATAACCCACATCTGATCAAGGGAAGCCAGTTGATGTACCCTTTTTGGATTTCAGCAAAGCTTTTGATACTGTCTCTCAGAGGAGCCTTCTGGACAGGATGTGCAGCACACGGCTGGCTAAACAGATCGCTGACTCACAGGCTGGGCACAAAGGGTTACAGGGAATGGGGTGACATCAGAGTGGTCACTTGTCACTAGTGGGGTTCCACAGGGCTCCTTCTTCAGCCCTGTGCTCTTCATCTTCATTAATGACTTGGAGGGATACTAAGTAAGTTTGCAGATGATACAAGGGAGGAGCTGTTGACTTCCCCGAAGGCAGAGAGGCTCTGCACAGAGACTTTGACAAATTACAGAACTGAAATCACCAACCATTGAAAGTTCAGCAATGGAAAGTGCCAGATTCTGCATCTCGATGTATGAACAGACTGGGGAATGAGAGGCTGGAAAGCAACACTGTGGAAAGGAACCTGGTGGTCCTGGACAATGAAAAGTTGAACGTGAGTCAGCAGTGCCCTGGCAGCCAGGAGTGTCCAGGGGGGCATCAGGCACAGCATCACCAGCTGGGCAAGGGACAGGATTATCCCACTCTGCTCTGCACTGAGACAGCTTCATCTCAATGCTGGGCACAGTTCTGGACCCCACAATATAAAAACTGCTAAACTATTAGTGTCCAAGTGGAGGGTGACAAAGATGGTGAAAAGCCTTGAGGAGAAGCTGTATGAGGAGTGGCTGAGGTCACTTGGTCTGTTCAACCTGGAGGAGACTGAGGGGAGACCTCACTGCAGTGACATCAGGGAAATTTACAGTTGTATCTGCATGAGGGGAAGAGGAGGGGCAGACACTATTCTCTCTGGTGACCAGTGCTGAGGGAGTGGCCTGAAGTTGTGTCAGGAGAGGTTTATGTTGGATATTAGAAAGATGTTCTTCACCCAGAGGGTGGTTGGGCACTGGAACAGGCTCCCCAGGGCAGTGGTCACAGCACCAGCCTGACAGAGTTCAAGGAGTCTTTGGACAGTGCTCTCAGGCACAGGGTGTGACTCTTGGGGTGTCCTGTGCCAGGCCAGGAGTTAGACTCAATGACTCTCATAGGTCCCTTCTAACTTTGCTTATTTAGTGATTCCGAGCTTGATTTATTATATAAATTTGGTGCATTCATACTTTCAGTGCTGACCTGTTTTCACTCTACATATTAAGTGTTTCATAATCAGTGACATGAAAGTAGTCTTAAGCCTAAATGGGTATCATGCAGGGGGTACACAATCCTTTTTGAGTACTGTGGCATAACTAACTACATGTGGATGGTATTTCTTCATTGACTGGTAATTTGGTTTGAGTCATCATGCTATAGTTCATAGTAATAGGAACCCTTCTTTAGAATTACATAGCTCAAGCCAAGATTTTATTAGATCTCTAACTAGTTTAAGAACAAGACTTGCTAAAGGATTAATTGATTGTACCATTGCAGCTACTGAAAATAGGAAGGAACTTAATGATTCATACTAGGTATGTACAGTGATACAAAAGTACTGTTTATTTTCAACATCAAAAAGTTACTTTTCTTTGGTTCTGTGGCTTTAAAGTCAATATAAAACCTGTTCGCCTTATCAGGTTTTAGTGTAATGCCAAAAAGAACTAGTATAATACTTGTAAAACCCATCCTGAACACAAGCACTTCCCCCTCCTGTTTATAAGCAAGTGCTGTAAACGGCAACCTTCTGGCTGATGGTCTGTAAGAGGGAGCGAACTGTCTCTTCCAGCTCCACCAATTGCTTGGCTTTGTCTTCCAGAACTTTTTGATTGTTTTCATATGTATTTTCTAAATCTGTAGGCAAAGGAAGGCAAAAAACCCCAGCTTAATTGGTGGTGTTTTCATGCATGTAAATCATTATAGTTACAGATAAACTACTATCCAAATTTATTTCTCTCCCCCCCCCCCCCAAAATCAACAAAGGCTGGAATAGTACCTTTTTGTTTCCTTAATATGGGGATGTAAAGGAACAAGGAAGTTATTTTCCAAAGGTGAAAATCCAAAACTATATTTTGAGGGTTAAAATAATTGTCATTTGCTCTGTGGTGGCTTTTACAGAACAGTGAAATATTTTAGCTTGTCATGATTAAGACTACTCAGCAAGTCACAGTAACTGTGCAGGAGTAACAAAGAGGAGGAGAATGAGTTCCTGGCCTGGCAAAACCAGAAGGAAAACTTAATTCTGTCTCTGGTAGCAAGGGGCAGACCACCTCATCATGGGTCAATCAACTTTAGGCTAAAAGTAAAGGCTAAATTAATCAGTAAACTGGAACTGCTGTGTCCTGATTAGCTTTTGTTTTAAGAGCTTTCCAGGATGGGGTGAGGGGAGTACTGCTGGGAGATGGGATCTTGCTGGAATAGATGAGTCTCCATCCTGAGCAGAGCAGTTTTGTTCCTTCCCTGTGGGAGTTCTGGGGGCAGTGAGAGGTACCATACCAGAAGTTTGTGTCTCACCTGTAAGTTTCAGCTTATTCTATAGAAATCTTTGCTTCAAAAGACTGTATTAGGTCCACAAGAATAAGGAAAGCAGATCAACCCTCAGTAACAAAAGTACCTTTTCTTTTCCCCTTCTGCTGATGAACAGCTGGCTTAACAGTGTGAAATTGCTTCATGTTCTAAGGTGTCAAATCACCTCCTCAGAAGAGCCTTACCTTTGAGCAGCTGGAGTTTGCTGTTTGCTTGAGCCAACAAGGCTTTGGCTTCATCTTGCAGCACGCCTGCTTTCCTCCTGGCCTCGGCCGACTCCTGTGTCTTCCTGGCGATGAGCTCCTCCACAGTCCTGTACTTGCCGCCCAGCTCGCTGTCCAGGACCTGTTCCGAGTGCAAGCACAAGGTGGAGCTCATGTGAAGCACAGCGGGAGCCGGCATCTCCTCCCTCTGTCCTTCACTAACCCGGCTGCGAGGGGAGACCACGCTGAAACAATGTCACGGTATTTCCTATCTCCCCTCCAAGACCAAAAGCCGTGGGGAACACTCATGGGTTGCTCTTTTTCAGATCTGTGGCTGTTTTACAGCTTCAACACTGGCACTTGGCAGAGATTTCTGGGATTCAGTGACAGGGTTCTGTAACTAATGGAAGCCACGCCTGGCACTGCTGCTGGCTGAGGGGTTGCATCTGGGGAGGAGTACCCTTGCTACCCTTCCAGCAACAAGAACTGAACTAGCTGCCCAGCTGGTGCTCGGAAAGTCCTGAGGTTGGTTTCTCAGCTGTGCTTTTTGTTGTGGGGTTAAGATTAAGAAGGCCTATGGCCCAACTAAATTCAACCACTGAGCAAGATAACAAACCATAGCAGCACTGGAATTCTCTTGTGTTTACTTGACAGCACCTGAAATACTACTTAGTGTTAGGATATTGTTGAGTTGATGGATAATGCAGCTCTCCTGTCAGAAAATGGCTCTCTTGAGAGTGGTAGGCTAATTACAGACAAGAGATGGGAGCAATGAAACTTCCTTTGGCAGATTGGTCAATTGTTTTGTTAATGAACATTCTTTTGCTATTACAAAAGTGTGTAGCAAACATTGGGAGTAATGCCATATGTTCACAGAGAAAATCTTGCATCTCTGATATTTAGCAATTACTTCAGTTTTATGGTAAGATAATTATTTTTCCTGTTGCTTGATTCTGTATATGCCAAATTCTGGTTTGTTTGTCCTGAACCTATCATTGTCATAGAACCATAAATGCTCTATACAAATGGAAAAAAAAATTTCCAGTTCTCCTGTGACAGACAGTAAAGCTGAGGAACAGAAACCTATCTGGTTTTCCTGTGAAAGCCGGTGAAAGGCTGACAGGTTTCCTGCAGCTATTTCAGAACCTTAAAACTTCCTAATACATCTCTCTCAGGATCTAATACCAAAGTAAAAAGTAGCTATCTTTGCTAAGAGCAGAAATGTTGGAGTACTTTCTACCCCCAAAATATGAACAATAAATGTGATTAATCACATGTACTCATTGATCTCCCTTTAGCCAAACCTGGAGGAGTTTTACTGTCTTCTCTTTAGGATTGTTCCGGAGCTTCTCACCTTTTTAACTTCTTCAGCATTTTGTTTTGCACTAATAATTTTGTCTTCTATATTTCCGACATTCCCTGAATTTGTAGCAGCCTTTTGCCTAAGGTCTTCCACACTTCTCTCTAGCTCAAACAGACGTAAGGTAGCATTGTTCAGCGTTTCTGCAGATGCTGCATTTTCAGATTCAATCTAAGAGAAAGAAGAATGAGAGTTAGACTTTCAAAAGACAGTGGATATAATACTAAACTTTCTCCATTAACTCTGCTCAAATACCTAGTTTGTGTCTATAGATCTGAGTTAAAAACAGTGGTTTAGTTCTGCTAAAAATGGCCCATTGCAGTCATGCTTGAGAATGGAACATATGGGGCTGCAAATGCATTAAGGAACATGGTTAAAAAGTATTTGATTGCATTTTACACACATTTGACTCCATCATGTGATAATGGACTTGTGAAGCATCTAAACTGGCCAAACTTCATAAGCATAGATAGCACTGTGGTCTCATGAGGGCCTTGAGATGAAGTCTGCAAATATTTTATCTAACAAGATTGCAGCACTTGGCACTTCAATCCAGCACTTGTTTATTTTAGTCGTGTGCTGCAGTGGTGGATGACACTGAGCACACCAACACACAGCCCGTGTGGCTGACAGGTGTGTCTTGCCAGGGGTCTTGTCAGACCTGCTGTGTTAGAGGGCTACAGTCCTGCTCATTTAACTGGGCTGGTGCAGGATATGGGGTGAGGAAAGCCTTTTGGTGTTTGTGTTGTTGTCTAGTTGGGTTTGTTCATGAGCAAACAGTCCCCTAGCATCTGTCTCACTCACTCAAAAGTTGATGTGAAGGCAGGAATGATTTAGATGCATTTTAACTGCAGCCTTTGCTTTGCAGTACCCAAGGGCTTTCCCTAGACAGGCTTATATCAGTTTCTAAGCATCAGACTTGGTGCTGTTTCTATTATCTTAAGTAATATTCATAAAGGACTCACTGAAGTCAGCAGGTCTTGAGTTCCTTTAATATCTTCATCAGCTTGTTTGATGGCTTTTTCAGCTGCATTTTGAGCTTTTTCAGCTTCTTCTAGTGCGGCTTTCACCATGTCTGCAGTGACTTTAACATCTGTTGCACCTTTGCTGTGGAGCAAGACTGTTAATGCTAAAAATGCTCTTATATTGGAACTGGAAAAAGAACATATGCTGCAACGGGCTGGTTTTGCCCCTTACTGAAGGAATAAGAATTTATATCAGGGGAAGGTTAACTGCATTTTCTGATACAATGAGATGAAACAGGACTGCATACCTTGCTCTTTTAGCTTCCTCCAGTAGCATTTCTGCTCTGGCAATGTCTCCAGCACTCTGCTGCAGAATGACCTCAACACCAGAAAGGCTTTCTACACGCTCACGAATATCTTCTGTCAGGGCCTGCAGCTGCTGGGGAGTGCTTGGCATCTCCATGTTCAGCACTTCATTAGCTACTGCCTCGATGCTATCCAGGTCAGCACTGTCTTCTAGCAGATGGACACAAACGACAAAGATGTGAGTAAAAGCTTCCCTCTGTCACGTCTCAGCACTCAAATTCTTGTTCAGCTGCTTCCTTAAGAAGGAAAATCATGAGAAAACCTTCCTTCCCCAGATTTATAGAAAAATCAAGGTGTTAAAACTACTTCCCAAAGCGAAACTTCCCTCCCAGGAGAGGCCCAGCAGGTGTATGGGCCCTGCTGGCTCAGCTCTCTTGGAAGCCATTTGAAGATGTTGGTGCTCAGCTGCACCACTCTGGGAGAGACCCAAGCCCACAGGAACAAACCCAACAGCTGCACACAGATGTATTTGTGCTCCCAGCATAGTCAGCCCTGAGCAAACAGGCAAGGAATGGGCTGCTGGCAAACAAGGCTCTCGTTTAACCTTTACCTGCTTTCTTACAGAGAGAGAAATGCAGTTCCTGACTTCTTTCCCCTTTAATACTACTTTGTCTTTCTAGCCAGAACATACTTGGCAAAGTAGAGCAGTACAACAGCCTCAGCTGAAACACACACCAGAACATGTCACAGTTTGCTCTCATTTTCTTTTTATCTTGGTTTTCTCTTAGTTTTTCTCATGTTTCTAGATTTCATCATACACACAGTTTGTCTAGTGGAGGTGGGGGGAATGATGACAACAGTTGCACCAATCCTTGGAAGATAATACAGATGTAAAGCCAGTTTTCACAAACCCAGAATTAAAATATTATTAAAATGTAACGTTCTTACGCATGAGGAAGTCTCTAATCTGTTTAATAAGAGTTCTCAGATCTTCATTGCTTTTGTCCACTTGTTCTTTTGTAGCATTAGTTTTGAGCAAAACTGCTTGTGCATTTTGTTTTGCTTCATCTGCTCTCTGTTTTGCCTCAGAAACCTAAAGAGAGGAAAATGGAAGGCTTGCTTGCTTATCTTCTTATGCTTTAGGGATTGTTTTAAAACAATTCATCTGGAGTCAGAAGTAATAGTAACAAGGAATGCTTTTTCTCATAAAACTCACAGAACACTTGGAGGCTGGCCCTGATCCATACCACCAGTGCTAATTTAAACAACTCAGGCTGATGTTTAGTTATCCATGAAGCTTCACTTTAGCAAGCTCCCTTTCTGAAGATATTTACAAGCATGATGAAGTTACACAACTCAAAAGAAGTATTTTCTGCAGAAAACCAGTACATACTTTGTCAATTAGTGTCTGTGCTACAACAGACAGATTTTTTTTTTTTTTACTATCTTAACAATTGATTTGGCATATTACCATTCTGGAGAGTTGCTCAACTTCTGCTAATGCACTGAGGATGTCTCTGTCAAAATCCATGGCCTTCTGCCAGGCATTGTGAGCCACTGTCACCAGCCCTTCACAGCCGGGGCCTCCACACTTCTTCTTCCCTTCCTCTGTCCGACAGTTCAGACCCCCGCACTCGGACTCGGCACAGGAGGCTCCCGGAGCAGTGCCACACGTCTGCAGGGACACAGGAGACAAGGGAAGCACTCACAGCCTGGTTCCCACTGCTAGGCTGCATGAGGGTTGGAGTAGGACACTATTCTACCACAAAATTTCAGGGTAAACTTTTTTTTTAAGAAGTAAAATTATTTCTATCAGCAACGTTGCACTGAGAATTATCCACTACTTGGTCAATTGTTTGGTAATGAAATAACACAGGAGTTGGTTTAACCAGAGGGAAAATTAGAAAATTCCCTGTTCTTGTGAAGTTCTTTTACCTTTTCATATCCCCACCCCTCCCCTCTTTTTGCCAAATGATAGTTACTAACTCAGGTTTTGCAGCCAAAAAACATCCCTGGGAAAACCTAGGGGCTGAGCCAAGTTAGCTGCAGCTGTCTCCTGTGAAGTGTAAATGAGTCCCTCTTACCTGTTTGGCATGTAACCCAGCAGTAGCTAGAAAGCAGAAAGATATGTGTGCGCATGTGTGTGTCATGATTACACCTCCCAGCAACTCAGTATTTACTGCCTTGATAAACATCTACACAAGATTTCAGTTCTTAACAGTCAGGGCAGGAATGTAGGGGAAGGGAAACGAAACAAAAAGATGTCTCTTTCTTCCCTCCAGAGAAAAAAGGAGGGCTGAGGGAGTGGGAGGGATGACTAGTTGTAAAGGACAAGGGACAATCAGTGTGTGAGAACTCTCCACCACAGGCCTGACCTGCCCAGGGGAGTTAATGAGCGATGCCCTGCAGCCTGCCTTCACCAGGGGTTGTTCAGGGATTGTTCACTGAATGCAGCTGGCCAGCTTCAAAGAGAAACTGAGGGAACACCCAGCCTCTCCCAAGAAAAAGCCATCCTTAATCATATTTACAGATGAGCAGGCACCTTCAACAGAGAAAATGCCCTTTTGACTCTAGCTCCCTGTAAATTCTGCTTTGTCTGGAGCAGGAGGTTGAGCCTGGGGTGATGCTGAGGCCCGTGGGTGTGAGCAGAAGCGCAGCCTGGCCGGGAGCTGTACAGGCACAGAGTGTACCTGATGGAGCTGCAGAAGGGAACAGGGGAGCCCAGGGAGAGCAAACACTGAGCTCAGGATAGGCTTAAGAGGATGGCGCTCAGCCCAGCAGATTTGCCACGCTTTTCTGCACGTGGGAACTCCGTCCCTAGCAAAGAACACTGGATTAGAACAGGGGTGATGCAAAAACAGGTGCTCTGTTGGGGCTGGGAAGAGTAGGAGGAAAACCAACATGAAAGGCTGGCCTTTGAAAGCCAGTAGTGTCAGAGCCCACCAGTTAAACAACCCAGTTCTAGCCCACAAATCCGAGGGGTTGCTCAACCAAGCAAGGTGCATTTTTCATGAACCAACAGCACATCTCACACTGTCCCACCCTACAGCTCCTCTGTGCCCATCGCTTCATCGTAAACCTGACTCTGTTTTTGCTATGGGTTTTATCCCAGCTGTGTACCTTCTCAGCCACCTCAGAGAGGTCCAGGCTCTGCAGCTTTCCGGCGAGTTCATCCAGAAGGCGCGACTGCTCCTCTTGGTTCGCCTTGAACTGCGCCTCCCTCTCACTGATCAAGTCTTCCACTTCCTGCCGCGTTCGCGCCGACAGCTCCACGGCGCTGTCAGGATCAACAGTGGAGGCATTGACCCTCTCCTCGGCCTCCAGGGACATCTGGAAATACTTGGTGATACTGTCCAAGGCTCCTGCACAAACCAGAGGGAGCTGATGAGAGCTCTGTTAAGTAACCCAAAGTAAAGTATATTATAGATGTTAGCAGATGACACGTCAGGGTTAGTGATATAGCACATTAAATGAAACGCTGGCCTTGGCAGCTGTGTTCAGTGCCATTGCAAAGATGACAGAATTTGGCCTCCTGTAGGAAAAAAAGTTTGCTTTTTTGCTTGGTGGACAGTGTATCAAGCTGGACTTTGAAGTTAAGCCTTTCTTTGGCCCTAATGACAGGATTCTGCTTGCCCTAAGGGCAAAAGGAGATATGGCCTTTTAAGGTTTCTAGGGGAACAGTGTGTTTTCTAAGGATTCCCTTATCTCATTAATTCTTATTGCTTGCCCTGGGATGTCTGGCTTATGGAGTCACTGCTTGGAAACTGGTCAGAGCTTTCCTAAGAAACAACTGCTTGATGAAAGATGCTGATTTATGGAATTGTTGATTTTGGATAACTCCTGGAGAGGCCTCGTGTGGGTGTGAGGGACCCTGTGGGGGTGGCTATACTCTATACCTCAGGGCAGCTTTAGTTTACAGAATGCCAAGTCAGGGACTTCCCTGTCCTACGTGCTACTCGCCTCACTCTGAAATCTCCCATATTCACTGGAAACAATCTCAGACTTTCTGCAAACCAGGAAATTTGTAAGAAATATTAAAAATACTTTATTTGAAGCCAGCTTTCCAAATTTCCAAATAATTTGGTGGCATTCCTCCTCCTACAGCAAATTTTGATTCTTGGCCCATTTCAGTGTACCAATGGACATGCAAGAGTTGGGTGGCTCAGAAGAACTGGGCCCTTTACTACAAGCTCTCTTTTTTTTTCACCCAGAAACAGCAATTTAACAGACTGAGGGGAGCAGAGGGGATGTCCAGGCATATCTTGAAATCTGTGGTGCACTTTCTTCTGTTGTGTCTCATCTACAATGTGTTCAGCATGACACCTTAACACGATTCTGTGCCTCAAGAATTTGAGCCAGCTTTGCAATGTGCAGAGGAAGAAACACAGGGTGAGGGGGCAGAAATTCCTGCTGCATCAGCACCTCTGCTAATGCACAGAAAGAACCTGTCCCTGAGGAACTGTGTTTTATTACAAGTTAGAAGATTAATCTGGTACTTAAACCCATGCACTAATGAAATTGTTGGCCACCCTGCAGCTTTCTCCCCCTCTCTGTGAAACTTACCCCGAACATCAGAGATCTTGATGAACTCTAGCTGCTCTGCAAGTTCTTTCACGACGTGGTCGAGACTTTTGGCGTCTGTCTCCAGCGCACTCAGGTCCATGTCTGTGCTATTGCTCTTTGCTGCTAAGGCTGATAGGTTTTCTTCTATGTCAGCTATCTTAACTGTAACATCTGCTGTCAGCTTTCTGTAAGACAGGCACAGGACTCAGCATGGGGAGGAAAAAGGGTCAAACGCCTCATACTTCACTGGAGCGTGGTGGCTGGAGATGTATCCAGCTTCTCCCGTGGCAGGACCTGTCCTCCCTCAGTGGAGCTCCAAGTGATTTGTAACAACATGCCTGCCTAGAACACTGTTTTGTTTCCTTTATTGTACAAAACTACTTTTTAATCTACAGCACATTTATAAACCCAAAGCACCAAATTGCTCAGAAAACAGCTGCTTTGTGTAAGATTAACTGGAGGCAGATTCCAGAGTACTGGTGTAATGCTCTAGTATCATGGCAACTGCATAGGTCAGAGTTGACTACTATAATCCATACATAATTTGCTTCCCATCCCACACAGCTCAAATGTAGTTTTGATTACTACAAGCTCATTGGACAGATTTGAACTTCAGAAAGCAGGGAGGGGGGAGCCTTAGTTTTAACACAATGGATTCTTTAAACTCTTCTGTAAAGATCCCTCCTCACCAGGGTTTTGAAGGAAAACCTCTTGCTCTAAGCATTCACTCAGTGAGCCATGCAGCAGCCTTTAGCTAATGGGATAACCCTAAAAGGAAAAGTGAGTATTACATGTCAAGGCTGCTGTGGAGCAGAAGTGGGCATAGAAATCTATTCCCATGCATGGTGATCCCATCAAGCCCAGCATTTCCTCATTCTGAAAGAATCAAGGCAGTATGTAAGGTCTAAGATCAATTTACAGCTCTCTCAATAGCCCAACAGTCTGCTGTTTGCCAGGACTCCTCCAAAGCCCAGTACTTTTCTATACAGCCAGAGAGGAGCAAGAACAGACACACATAAGGTATGTTAGGGAAAAGCAGCTCCTCAGCTGCTCTGACCTCCCTCAATACACACAGACTCCAGAAACAGCAGCAACTCCCAGCTCTCCAGCAGGAGGGAGGGGAGCTGTAAGACACAAACTATTCCTAATTGAGACATTTGTTCTTTAATCCTTGCCCCTTTGCTTTGTCCAGTTCCCTTTACAATGCACAAGCAAGTTGGAACAGTTGCAGACAGGGCTAGAAAGCCTCTGTAATCCTACTTAATGTTAGACTGCCCCATCCCCAGACTACCATCTTTTGTATGCTTAGCCCTAAAAGAAAATACAAGGCTTCTACCCTGAGAAAAATGGAAACAATCCTTGTTATAAACCTGGTGCTTCCCCCCACACGTGCTCAGAGTGTGGAAAGGCGCCCAAGTTTCCAACTCATCAGCTACACCCGGAAATCCAGGAATTTAATCTCTCTCCCTCTTCATTCTCTCACATAATAGCAGCGTTTGTCCCTTGCCCTGGGGCAGCACAAGGCAAGCATGAGTGGCTCCCTGGTAATTAGCTGCCTGGAGAGCAGTGGGAGCAGGGCAGCCCCAGTCCAGCACATGGCAGCTGCACAGACACTGCCTGCCCCGGCCAGGCTCTGCCCCCGGGATGGGCACTCACATTCCAGAGCTGAGCATGGCAAGGTGCTCCTGCCTGCCCTGGCCAGGCTCTGCCCCCGGGATGGGCACTCACATTCCAGAGCTGAGCATGGCAAGGTGCTCCTGCCTGCCCTGGCCAGGCTCTGCCCCCGGGATGGGCACTCACATTCCAGAGCTGAGCATGGCAAGGTGCTCCTGCCTGCCCTGGCCAGGCTCTGCCCCCGGGATGGGCACTCACTGCCAGAGCTGAGCATGGCAAGGTGCTCCTGCCTGCCCTGGCCAGGCTCTGCTCTCAGGATGGGCACTCACTGCCAGAGCTGAGCATGGCAAGGTGCTCCTGCCTGCCCTGGCCAGGCTCTGCCCCCGGGATGGGCACTCACTGCCAGAGCTGAGCATGGCAAGGTGCTCCTGCCTGCCCTGGCCAGGCTCTGCCCCCGGGATGGGCACTCACTGCCAGAGCTGAGCATGCAAGGTGCTCCTGCCTGCCCTGGCCAGGCTCTGCTCCCCAGATGGGCACTCACTGCCAGAGCTGAGCATGGCAAGGTGCTCCAGCAGCCACAGCACCCTCGCTCAGCCAGAGGAGGCAGAGTGCCCTCAGCCCAGCATGGGGACATCAACCACTCCAGTAAATCCCAGCTCACTGGAACTCCCACTCTTTCCCACAACAGACTTATTCATGTAACTACAGCTGTACTCACTCCGCTTCCTCGAACAGATTCCCAATGTTCTTCAGGGGCTCGGCCGCTGGATTTTGAGCGATGATGGTTTTAATTTCAGTGAGCTTCTCCTCCAGTGTGCTGAGCGTCTTCTGGTACGGGCCAGTGACTCCAGTGACTTTGAGGGTATTCGCCCTGTCCAAGAACTGCTGGGTCCTGTTTGCCAGCTCGCTGATGATCACATCCCAGAGGGCAAAGCACTGGTGGCACGGCACGCAGTCAGGGAAGACGCCTGAGTAGCCCCGGGAGCACTTGTCACAGTGCAGCCCTTCCACCCCCTCGCTGCAGATGCACTGCCCGGTGGCACGGTCACACTGTGGGGTCTGGATGCCACGAGGGTTGCAGTCACATGCTGGGAGGACAAAAAGGCACATATGAGGGCCATGGAGAGGGAAATGACTGTGATGTTGGCAGGGTGGAAAAAAAATCAGTTATAATGAAGTGGTGAAATGAATACAGATGTGGTCAGTGTCTCAATTATGCTAATTCTAAAGAAAAAACTAATTATGGATGTATCACTTGTGTATGGAGGAAGCAAGTGTGAATCAGAAAGGGGAGAGAGATGGGGAAGTAACTCTAGGGGAGACCAGGATTTGCACATCTTGGAAACAGGAATAATAATGGAGCAAGGACGGACTCCACTTGTTGCAATGTTCAGATGTCAGCTGGATAGCAACTGAAAACAAAGATCCCAGTTTCTTTCCTGCAATGAAGAGTGAGTAGAGCAAGACTCTCGGGACAGGAAAAGAAATGGCAGGCAGGCACATGGCAGAGGGTTTAAGAGCAAACCATGACTGAAACAGGAAAATTGAACTAGGAACAACCATTTACTGTCTCCTCCAGCAGAGGAGTAACAGTCAAGTGAGTAATCCTGCAGATCAAAATTCAGCCACCTTCCTCTGCACCTCCCACAAACAGCACACTAAAAGGAGATAACTGATTACACAGCACTTGGGTAAGGGGAGGAGCTCTCTTCTGTAAGGCACTGTGGGTGCTGAAAGTTGGAATAGCTTCCAAGAACAGAACAAATGTGTGGAGCAAAAGCCCTTGTGAGAGGTACAGGGACTGGCTCAGAACATGCTCCTGCCATGGATAGTGGGAAAACATTCCCAACACACACTGAGGAGGCTGGCACTGGGTTGACATTTTGGGTATACAGAAAATCAGAAAAAATCTGGCAGCGAAAAGTAGAATAGAACAAAGAATGTGGTCATGGGTAGCCCCGTAGTGTTTGAGGTGTTAATGACCAAGAGCCTACATGTTCGTCACCCTTAATGTAACCCTCAGTGGAAATTAGGACACTTAACAGATTTATAATTTTTAAAAAATTATTTCACACTTTAAGCACCAACTTTGGAGTTAGTATTCCCACCTTCATGAGATGCACTTCTTTGGCACTAACCCACCACAGAGAGAAGTGACTCAATCAGTGATCAGTGCCACTGCTGAAGGCACAGACACGCTCTGTACACAATAACGCTATCAGGAGAAGCCAGGCTGCCACTTGACCTCCTTAATTACACAGGAGGCGGCTGCAGCAGAAGACACCACCAACATGCAAAGCTTTTAATAAAGAGAAGGCAGTAAGCAACAAAAAGAGAGGCTTTGAAAATATGAACATCATCTACCTATCATTATGGCAGAGTGCATCAGAACGGGTCAAGCACATGTTCCTTAAACAGGAAAAGGACTGGCATAGCTGATAAAACCCCTCACTTACACATCCATTTACCAGGCATTCTTGAAGGAGGTTAAATGGCTCAAAAGGGCCCATAAATCAATTCACACACTCAAAGCAAATGCCCCCTTAAAAGCAGGGCAAAACACAAAGCTGTTTTCAAGACTATGCATTGTTTGCTTCAATGCCAGAACACAGTGGTGGTCTTCAGTTCAAAAAATTACACAAAGAGCCTCAGCAGAACAAATCACTCCTCAACAAAACTACTTTCTTGTACAATGTGAATATGATAGGCAAGAGACAAAAATAACTTCTGCTGCTTGCACAATTGAGCAAAACGGTCCTTTGTTCTTTGAATTATACCCTGACACAAGAGATTGTTTTTACTTTACATCGAAAGTGCTTAAGTAGTCAACTCACCATGGAATATGTTCCCTGCAGGCAAACCGTTGAGGTCCTGTTTGAAGGTCAGTTAACCCTTCTGTCAACTAATAAGGGCCTTGGTATAATGATGAATTGTCCAAATTCCTCTGTATAGAAAGAGGCTAAATGGCATGTGGTTTTCCTCAAAGATCCTGAGGTCTGATCAAGTTACATGAATACTTGCTGCTGGCAAATCAGATCACTATATTTACTTGCAGATTTAAAAGGCTTAATGTGGAAAAAAAGAAACCTAACCCCATGTTGGTAATTCTACTCCTGAATACCTTCATGTTCAGGAAAAGCAGATGACATGGCTTTAGTAGCATTTACATGGTAAAGTGGATTCCAAAATCTCTGAAACCAGAAAATACTAGGGAAGAAGAGAAAAAAAATCAGGTACTAACATACTGTTTGCAAAGTGAAACCCCAAATTCCACAGCTGCCTGTTGGGGGACAAAAAGAGCAAAGAAATAATTTATTCTAAATGCAGCACAACAGTTGGGAGAATCCAGTCCTACAAAACTCCCAAACCGAGTTTTGCAGGACCATGAGAAAATTGTACAAGGCAGCTAGAAACATTACTGTGTGTTATTTCTGCATTTTAAGATTTTTTTAAAAAGCCCAGAAGCAGGCAGTCCTGGCTCTGTATTAGGGGACTCAGTACCCTGAATGAGACGTACATAAAACGGCTTTCAAAAGTGCTGGTTTCATATTGCTCTTCCTCATTATCTTCCCAAGACATTAACCATACAGGACCACGCCAGCTTTCACCCCTAACCATCTCTAACACCTCTAGTGGATGGGTCCTGGACCTTTTGCCCTGGACACCACCACCAGGCATTTTACACCCCAGCAAGGAGCACATTCAAGGCCACTGAAGAAGAGCACCTTCCATTTATGCCATGGTGGGGATCAAACCCTCTGCTCAATTCAGCTGTGGCCAGTTCTCAAGAGAAGGAAAGCAAGCCCAAGCCAAGATCATGGAAAGCCTTCTAGCGAGGAGCACCTTGAACACTGCAGTCCACCAGGCAAATTGCTCAGTGCCAGCTTTCACCTCTGCCTCAGGCAATGCCTGCGTGCCAAGAAGCCACTGGCTTCAGTCTCTTTGACTGAAGGACATGACTTCATCCTAAAGGAGCAAAAGCACAGTGACAGTGGCATGATGTATGTGAAAGGAAAGAAGGCTCTCCAAGCTGGCACAGACTGGAAAAGATTGGTACAGGATTGGCAAACAGCTCATGGAAGAACAACTTCCATGATGAGTTATGCATCCATCATTCATGATGGTGGGTGCACAGGGACCAAAAAAAAATCCTGTGACATTTAATTATCACTGCCAATGAAGCGGGATGTGAATACCAGATACCTTGATTTCTATCACTGCCAGAAACAGAGCAAACACCATGTCAGAACCATCCAGCACTTCATGTCCAGTATTGTGTTTGACCAAAGTACCCCACCATCACTTCCAGCCACAGCAAAGTTCTTGTTCCTCCAACACCTCCTTTGTTTTGTCCAACTATTCCTATGGCCATTGTGTGACTCAGAAGCAGTCCAGTACTGAGATTGCTGTTACAGCAGTTTTGCTTCTATTGTACCCAAACAGGCTAACTCAAACACAACCTTTAAAGTACTGCTTTGCTCAGGAGATTTTAGCTCCAACCCGCACACTCCTAAGTCTGATGTAAGACCTGAGTAATACAATACATGCAATGTTAGTGTGTGTCTGGTTAATCTAAACTTTTTCAAGAACAAGAAACACACAGGCACATCTAGGGATGCAGAAATGTTTCAGATGTGGCTCACTAGCTACCAACAGCTTTATACTCTTATCATAGTATTCGTAGTGTAGGGAAAGACAAAGTCCTTCTCTGTGGCTTCCCTGTGCTTACATGACAAGAAACCGGGAAACCAGTTCATTTTGCACTGCAAAGTCAAACAGATGTTGAGTTTACTTCAAGATACTTGGATGCCTTGACCACTTCAAGTTGGAAATGCCTTCAAGACAAATGGTTGATTAGTCTCCCTTCATGCAGACAGATGGCCCAAAGCCAAGCTGAAGGGCTGGAAGTTAATGCAGACACGGCTGCTTGCATTGAAAATCTGTGTTCAAATCTGCAAGCGGAGCAGGACATTGCAGCACCTCCCATGGAAAACACAGTGGAGGAAAAGAAGCCTTTTGAAATCATTGGCCTAAGGGTTTTCAAAGGAGCATTTACTAAATTAAACAATAGGTTTCTGTTTTGAAATGTCATTTTGGAACTGGGTGTATTGTTTTCTTTAATTGAGTGTGTAACTCAATCAGCTCATTCTGTGGCATACTTCAACTTCAGGGAAATCATATTTTTGACAGGAAAAGTTTTGGCCAAATTCTTTAGTCAAGATCTGCTGATTAGCAGGTTATGAGTATAAAGGATAGTAGCTGTATTTGTTTACAAATGCATGTGCATGTATGTGCACGCACACACTGAATATCCATGGGCAATTTTTGTATCACCTTCATCAGTGCATTTCTCTTTCTCCTTTTCTCCTGATCCTAAGGGTAGAAGTAACACTCAAACACGTATACCAAATGCAGTCATGTAAAAACCCAAGAGAAGAAATCCAAAAGAACCAAATAACTAGCTTGAGAGGTTTGCTTTAAGCTCAAAACGATCTATGAATTGCTTTGTCTTTCACCTACTCCGACAGCTCTGCTATCTTTTCCTCTGATTTTAAATATTTAGAACTTGCTTTCATTTAAACTACTGTAATTCAATATGCAGTATATTTGCACAACACTTAATTTAAACTCAGGTGTGTCAGAGCACTTGATGCTACAGCAGAGGTGATAAAATGGATACCTAATGGACTTTATGAAGACCAATATCAGTGTTCAATTCCTTACTGGGGGATGCCCAGTAGAAAAGAAAAAACAAGTGTTATACATCATCCTACACCTAATAGAAATAATTTTTCCAGAAATATTTTTTTACTGCTTGAGACTGAGGGCGGCGAGCATCAAATGTTTAACTCCTCCACAGAAAAAGCACAAAGGTTTTGTTCAAACATGATTTCCTGGCATCATTTCCCAGTGGTAGTGAGGCACTGTGATAAGAAAACCATTCAACAATTTGTAAGGTTGAAAGTTTTGCAGAGCTAGCAAATTTCTTCTGGATAATCAGCTATTGATTCAAGTTACCCTGCAAGCATAGTGCTAACTCCTCAGCATTATGATTTTCAGTAGGAATGTCAAGATAAGATCCCAGCCTAAAATTACTGGAGTTTTGCTACATTTTAACATGTTAGCAGACATTGCCAAAAGGATAGTTTTCTGGAAACAATCAACACACATTACAATATTTTATGACCCTAGGTTAATTAAAATTATGAAACTCAAAGTGAAAATTATATTTTCTTTAGTATAGAATTTGTCTGACTTCCTTTAGACACTTCTCACAGAAGGAAACAAGACATCTGGTAGCCTTCTCTCAACACCAAAAACACCTCCTATAAAAGCAGCCTATGTGACTAGTTTAGATCCAGGTGTTAAATTTTAAGATTAGAAAACTTATTCTTAAATTGCAATTGGGTAATTTTCAGTGAACAGCTGTTTCTACACCGGCCACATGACAAAGACTAAAAACTGGGAGAAACAACTTTCTTGTCAATGTATGCAGTGCATTTGACAAAAAAAACCATGACTTTTTTTCATTGTAGTTCAATTAAATCCTATGAGTTTGTGAGAGGACTTGATACTCATGTCCAACACAGGACATGCTTCTTGTGAAGGGGCTACAGCAACACCACCTAACTGCCAAACTCACACAGTACCTCCTAACTGCACTCTGGTCTGCTTATTCAATTTATTACAAAAGTAACAACAGTAAAATTGTCATCTCCTTCATATTAGATGAAGCATAAACTTTATCTACTGTGCAAAGGCATTGTTTGAGCTCCATCTGCAGCCACTCCACACCTCAGGCTTCCCAGGAGCCTGGAGCCTTCTCTGGAGACGTGGTTTGTGGGTTGAAGCTGGTGCAGAACTCAGCATGCCGAGTCCTGCACTTTAGTTGCCAGGCTTTGGAAAGGCTCCAGCAGAATGCCTGGGAGACCTGAATTTGATGAACTCTGAAGTGCTATTATTTACTGCCTTAGGGAGGATTTTTATGCACACACACGTTCACATGCAAGCTCATGCAGAACTGCAGACAGCTCGAGGCTGGAGCTATGGCAGAAGAGTCCTGCCAAGGGCTGGCACTGCCCCAGAGCAGGTGATGCTCACAGCACAGCTCCTGCCCACTGTAATCCTCCCAGGGACTTGCATGAGGCCAAGAGAGACATGCTGGGCTCTTCTTCATCCTCTCTGGCTCCACTGTGCTTGTTTCAGGCATTATGTTAAACGCAGTGAGAGAATGTAGTGCTTTTTCAAAGCACAGGGAGTAAGTAGTCTCTGAAGACCCAGCCCACAGTCTCTGTGTGATCTCCAGTGCACATTTGTGGGTTCAAGATGCTGCCCAAATACAGGCACCCACCTCAGCTTGCCCAGCGGTGTGGTGCCAGTGTGATCTCTGAGAACACACAACGAGGAGACATTGGATGACACTTTCTCTCCACAGCAGAGGGCAGAGACTGCAAATCAAAGCACCTAGACCAGGTACAAAAAACCTGCCTTCCCTGGCTTCTGCTTACCACGTCTGATCTTACCAAGGTTTCTAAAAAAGACATCACAGGCAGCAGCTGGCAATGGGGATGGCAGGAAAGAGTTCCCTAGAGTCTGGTTTCCAGTGGAGTGTACTGAGACCCTGGGCCACATCTACAGCTCACTGCTGCTGCAAGTGCCCAAGAACCCCTGGAGAGCTGCACCCCCCAGCCTGTCCTAGATGGGCCATTTTGCACACCTCCACACAGCTATGTCCAGAGCTTATTTGCAGGCACTTGGGGGGTTTTAGTATTGTAAAAGTTGTCAAAGCAACATGAGCAGTGTGGTCCCCATTTCTCATCAGGAGCTTGTGTTTCCTGATTCCAAAAACCGGATGACCTCCCATGAAGAGATCACACATTGCCATCCTTGGAGTAACTGATTCACCCTCTGGTTTCCCACCTTGAGTAGAAGCCACTTGCCCTAGAGTGGAGGATCCCACGCTGGAATCCTTGTGAGCAACATCCACACCTCTGCATCAGCTTGGTGAAGACTGTGTCCACACTCACATGGTTCAGAGTTTTTGCTCTTCTCCATCCACACTGGTTTCTATTTTGCTCCTGAATGCAGCACAAAATGTGGCCATACTGGCTGTTTGGGCCAGCAAGAACACGCCAGGTGGCAAATGCCATGGCAGGACTCCACAAGTTCCCTGCAACTGGAGCAGATGTATTTGTGACAAAGCCTTGTCCCAGTTCCAGCTTCACTTTGGCTGCAGGCCAGATCTCAGCTATTTTCCAGGGACACTGATCCTTAAACAGCACAGTTTTCCAGTTTGCTTGCAACCTGCTTACCCCTGAGAACTGCTACCTGCCCATGCAGCAGCTGCAGGTCTGCCAGCCTGAACATCACCACTCACTCCCTGGGGCTAAATGAGGGCTGAGAAGTCAATTGTCTTCTTGCCAAGGAAAGATAGGAGACAGGAGGAGGCTCTGACCCCAGCACACCGGGGGTGTCTGCAGCAGCACCCAGCTGGATGTGTTCCACCAGCGAGCACACGCTTGGAGCCTGTCCAGAGCATCACACCGCAGGCTGCCTCTGCTCAGCCCTGGGCAGCAGCTCTCCCCAGCTGCCACACAGATCTCCTGCTGGTGTAATCATGATGGAAAATCTGCCTTTCCACCCAAGGGAGTCTCCTCTATCACTGGGACACAGAAGGGATGGCAGGCTGGAAGGGGAGTGTACTCCTCTTGCACGCTAAGAACAGGCTCTGATGAATATATTCTCTCTTTACTTCAGAAACATTAAAACAGGTTTTCACATGTTCAAAAGACAGCAGAAACTCCACAAGAGATCAGAAATTATGGTATGCTGCAAAATCCTGCTGATAAGGTATGCAGATGGACTCCATCAATAAATCCTGATGGAGACAACTGATAGCAAGAGACAATCCCTGCCCTGGAGCCAGCAGGGTCAGCACACCCCTTACCATGTCAGAACACACACAGCCTCTGGAAAGGCAGCCTTTCCCCCAAGAAACCCAATATGTACTCAGGAACTGGGACAATTCCCCAGTCCTTTCATCTGCTGCAGTAACCAAGTAGCTGTGACCTGCCTATCTACCAAGATAATGGGCTCTAAGGTATCACTATTGTAAGGGATTTATTAAAGACCACAGCAAGCACATTCCTCCCTGCAGGAAAAAATACCTTAATCTATTGCAAACCCTCCTGGCAAAGGCTCCTATTTGAACAGATCAGAGATACAAGTTTGTTCTGGTCTGGACAATGTTTGAAGTTTCTTTTCCAGCTAATGAACAGACTTGTTTATAATGAAAGGACAGTTTTCTAAACAACCTACTTCATGGTGCTCTGTTCTGCAGCATGTAGCTACGGCTAACCCACTGCATAGTCTCTGCTTTCTCCCTTATTTTCCCCTCAAATATAAGACTAGTCTCCTACTAAATAAAAAACCTCCAGTCTCCATAAGAAGACACAAGACACAGTGTTCTTCAGCTACATACAATTGAAAGGCAAAGGAAACTAGTTTCCAGACCAATTCTCAAACTCAAATGCTTGTGATATGTTTTCTTATCATGCTGGCTTACCTGACAGCACTACAACCCTACCCTTAAGAAGGAATTGCTTCTTAACAGAGAGGTTTGTTTCTAAATAAAGGTCAGGCAAGAAAAACACAGATAAGCACAGGGCTGGGCTCCTGCCACATGTCCCATCCCACAAGGCACCAGAACCCCAGGGTAGACCCCACCATGCCTTTTTCCCTCTTTTCCAAGGCTCGAGCGGGCTGCTTCTGGCAGGGGTGTCCCAGTGAACTGGGGTGTGATGGTGTGCCCAGCCACACAGACATTTCCAAAAGGAGCAGGTGGATCAGGCACCAGCGTTGGACTCACCTAAGCACTCCACGCTTGGGTCACCCCAGAAGAGCTCCTGGCACTCCCGGCAGGTCCGGCCTCCGAAACCCGGCATGCAGTGGCACTGCCCTGTGAACTGCCAACGCCAAGAAACAAACCCATCAGCAGATGCGAGCCCCTCAGCAGCTCAGCCCTGCCCCAGAGCAGAGGCCAAGCCCCGGGCCCGTGCCCGTGCCCCTCACCTCGTTGCAGGCGGGGCCGAGGGAGCGCGCGGGGTCGCAGTCGCAGGGCTCGCAGCCGGCGCCGCTGGCCAGCCGCCACGTGTGCGGGGCACAGCGGTCACACGTCAGCCCCACCACGTTGGGCAGGCAGCGGCACTGCCCCGTGGCCGCCTCACAGCGGCACTGCCCCGAGCCCTCGCAGTCCTCCCGGACGGTGCCCAGGTGGTTGCAGACGCACTCTGTGAGGGAAAGAGCATGGCACCTCCATGTCAACCTGCCCCCCGCTACCAGACTGCCCCAGCTTCACATCTAGCTTGTTCTCAGAGTCTGCAGAGGTGTGGGCAGATCCTGGCATGTCCCAATGCCAGTGGCCAGGCCTGGCTGACCCAACACTGAATGACACCCAGCACTTCTCTAGAGCCATCCTCATGTCCCATGGCTGGCCAACTCTATAGCTTCTGCCCCAGCACACAGAAGGCCACAGAGGTCCCTCAGTCAAGCAGCCCACCCAGCCCTCCCTGCTCTTCTCCATTCCTCCCTGCTCTTCTCCATTCCTCCCTGCTCTTTCTCCATTCCTCCCTCTATGCAACCAAAGCCCAGCTCTGCCCAGCTCTTGTCAGTCAGCTGTGGTGGCAGATCAGCTTGAAGTGGCCAACTGGCTAACAGCGAGTTCATGTGCTCAGTGACCCACCTGTCCTGCTGGGCTGTGCCTGATGCCACAGGAGAGGTGGGTCTGCCCCCCCCACCCATTTCAGCTTCCTGTCATGGCCCTCATTCCCACTGCCCAACCACACCTGCAGGAACCTGGTGTAAACAAAAGCCAAACCCTCCCCCCACCACCATCTCTGGAGAAGAGATTAACAGAGACCAGTATCAAGAGGGTAAACAGCCCCCCTCCTGCAAAATCCTCTTCCTTTCAGCAAATGTAAATGTTGTCTGTGTCCTCCCTCTCAAGGAGGGAGCCAGGATCCCCACCCAGCTGCAGGGCAGCTGCAGGCAACTCCAGCTGGAAGTTATTAGGTTTCTCCTCCACCCCAAATGCTCCCAGGTAAAAAGTGTTTAGGTGTCCACTGGTGCCCCCGACAAGGCTGGTGCTGGTGTCTTCACTCACTCCTGCAGTCCTGCTGCAGGGCACTGCCGTAGTAGCCCTCCCTGCAGAGGTGGCAGTTTTCCCCCTCGGTGTGATACAGGCACTTCACGCACGCTCCGCTCCTCTTGTCGCAGGCCTCGGGGTCGGTGGTGTCGATGTTGTTGTTGCACTGGCACGGCTGGCAGGCGCCGCCAACCTCGTCGGGGCTCCCGAAGAAGCCAGACGCGCATTCATCACATCGACTGCCTGTTAGAACAAACAGGCACAGTGGGAACTGCCACCACGGCTCCTGGTGCACAGCCCCGTCATCAGCAAGGCAGTAAGGACCAGTAGTGGGCAGGCATTAACTGGATCGTGTTTAAACAAACAGAGACAGCACTTGGTGAGACCATGGCAACTTGGTGCAGAGCATGGATGGTGCCGCCCAGGGCACCAAGGCACACTGCTCATCCCCTCGGTTCCAGTGCTGTCCTGTCCACTGGTCATCCTTCACCACACTGCTGGAGATGAGGTTCATGGCCGTGCTGGCATCACCCACACAAGCCACTCTGCCCTGACAACTTCCAAGTGAGGCAACCCCCAGCAACAACCCACTGATGCTGGTGCTGTGGTCACATCTAACCCATATGAACATACCCTCTCCCTGAGAGGTTCAACCCCACCAGCCACCCCTCCACACTCCCACCAAGTACCTATGTATCCCACGCTGCAGACACACACGACTTGCAGCGTGATTGGATCCTGGTAACAGCCACTGGCAAACTGGCGTCCACTCTCGGGGCCGTCAGGGCAAGGGCAGGGGCGGCAGTGGTCACCTGAGCCCAGGATGGGGTCTCCATAGTAGCCAGCCTGGCATCTGCACAACACGGTACACAGCATGCAGGGACTGCAGGCAGGCACACTGCAGCCTTGCAGTAACTAAGCTCAGATTTCCTACCACTGTGAAGAAGCAAAGGGCACAAACAGCCTTATGGCTCTCCCTTACCACTCATGCTCCTAGCAGCTGTGTCCACAGACACAAATTTGCCTGGTTTACACTGGGATAGGAGCAGCAGACCCAAGGTTGGATGGCAGCCCTGCCACTGCAAGGCCTCTCAGAAGGCTTGCAATGGCTCACTAAAGGCCTGGGGTCCTGTAACATGCTCTTGGTCACTTATGCAGGCACTGCTGTGAGGTGCAAGGCTGCAGGCAGGGAAAAGGGGATCCCCACTGCCATCCATCTCCAGGACCACAAGCGCTTCTCTGACTCCCCAGGCCCAGGGACTTTCCCTGTGGCTTACCACCTGCCTGAGCTCCAGCAGCAGAGGGAACAGCTGCTGTGCCACCCTGCTGTGGGGAAGGAGAGGGGCTGGAGAAGGGGCACACGTGCCGTACCTCTCACAGTTGTGCCCGGCGGTGTGGTCCCGGCAGCTCAGGCACTCCCCGGTGTAGGGGTTGCAGTCGTCAGCGTGGCCATTGCAGTGGCAGGGCTGGCAGCTGGGGAAGCCCCAGAAGCTGGGCAGGCAGCGGTCGCACTGCCGCCCGTACACTCCAGGGAAGCAGTGGCACTGGCCCGTCTCCACGTCGCAGAAGGCGTTGTAAGAGCCTCGGACGTGGCACTCACACGCTGCAAGGAGAGGGAGAAAGGGGCTGAGTTTCCATGGCAAGCCATGAACTCAGGGCCCCAACCACAGCACAGCCCAGAGCTAAGGGTTTCACATACGTCGGCATCCACTTGGCCCAAACCCAAAGGTGCCAGGGGCACATCTGTCACACTGTCTTCCAACAACGTTGGGACGACACTGGCACTGTCCTCCATTGGGGTCACACACCGAACTCAGCGAGCCCTGCGGGTCACACTGGCATGCTGGGCAGAGAAAAACATTGGAGAGAGTGAGTACCGTGGCAAAGACACAAATCCCCTGCCTCATCCCACGTACACGCCTTCCCCATGCAAAACGCCTGCAAGCGCCATCCAGCTCCCAGGCACAGTTTGCCCTACATGCAGATGATTACGCACACAATGCAGTCTCATGCAGTAGTGCAGAAATGCTGAATATTATGTTCTTGCAGACATCTGTCATGGGAGTTTTCACAACACTCCTGCTGTTTTCCAAACACCGGTATCTTTGGAAAGTTTCCCAAGCACTGTTCGTGACCACGTCTTCGCCTGAGCCTCCCACTGTGAATATGTCCAGCGATTTGCAGTATGGCATGAGAACAAGCTACAAAACAATTTTGCAATGAGAAAGTGTCACTACTTATAAATAGCCTCCACCAAAATAGTGAAAATTCTGTATTATCCAAGGTTTTAACTTTTCTTTGGCTGAAAAGCAAACAGCCAGGCAGAATTTGGAAGGTAAAGACAGTATTTCTCTTGTTTTGGTGGAATGCTTCTGGTGTCTGACAAATTCTTACCAGATCTACCAAATTCTATTCATTCTAAAGAAGAAGACTGACACTTGACCTGCATGACATACTTCAGCCTCCCCAAAGAAACTATAGTTCTGTGACTAGGTACAATCCTGCAAAATACCTCAAAAGCCTCTTAGGAGAAAAACAACCCACATACTTTGAGGAAATTTTGAAGAAACCTGTGCTGCATTACATCAGTCAGTTGAAATCTGACTTCAGCTGTACGGAACAACACTGCAAAACACTTTGAATTTACACAGACACATGCCAGGGGAGATGCAAACTTCCAGGCTTTTAAGAGCGTCCCTGAAATAAATTCTGCTCACAGAGTCAATGAGTGTGTAGGGGTTCTCTGTCTCCGTGTCCACCGAGGAGTACTGGGGCAGCTCCAGGCGGATGGTGTAGTTCAGCCCCTTCTCGAAGCACACGGGCCGCGGGAGAACAACGTACCTGAACGAGGAACAGCAAACACGCCTTACTTCAAACGTGCGGCACCATAAAGCGTTTCAGGTGCCCCTATAAAGCAATCAAGATAACAGAGAGCAGCCAAGACCCAACAGAACAAAGGCTGCCATGTGAGAGAGGCAGTTTGGAGGCTTGTGGAAGTCAGAACCGGAAAAGGTTATCAGCAAGGTAAAGAGTGAAACCAGTGTTCAACTCACAGGCTGTGTAAACACCTCCCCCTCCCTCTACTCAGTGAACAAACTGCATCAGAAAATGAGAATAAACTTAAAAGCTTTGAGTCTACAGACACACTACTAAATGTGGTTATTATAACCCATTGGAAATTAATTTTCACCTATTTTCATAGAGGTTACAGCAAACTCAGAATGTGACATTACTGTACTTCAATTTCTATTTTTCCTTCTCTCCTTTTGCCCATGCACTTATACCAACCTGGATCCAGGTGACAGCGAGACCACTTGATTATCATCATCAGGAACTGTGTTGCCACACCGGCTACCTGTGGAAATCTTGCCTGGGCGCGAGACATTGATCACAGCTTTTTCCCACTGATCAGGCAACTAGGGAAAAAAAAAGGCTTATCAGTATCAAGTAATAATCATAAACTCCTGGAAGCATCCAGAGCTCAGGCCAGGAAGAGTGTGAACACAGACTGGGTGGTCACTGTGCTTCAGGGAGGATGGGACTACAGTATCAATGGGACATCTACCAGCTGCAGATGTGGGCTGAGAGCAAGGAGCAGGTGGCCAGCAGCCCCACTGGCATTATGGCATCACCAGGAGGTTTGGTGACCTCCTCTCCCCTCACCTCTGGGTCCTGCATCCGAGTATTCACTGCACTTAGTTGCTGCCAAACTCTAGGCAAGGAGATGGAGGGATTTTGCTCTTTCCCTTCACTCTGTGAATTATCTAAGCCAGCTGCTTGAATGATGCCCATCTGGCCAGTACCAAACTGTCTAATCTGTCCTGATGGGACTTGTCGCTTTTTAATTTGCTCATTAAACAGGTGCTGACAATGCAATAGTGAAACAAACTCTAAAGCAAATTGTACTATAAACAGTCAACGTCACTTTGGATTTTCATACATCTCAGATATTTAACTGAGCATCTGTCCTTGTCTTTGAGTGCTGGTGACTCCCTAAAGCGCCAGGCTCACGTGAGGTGTGCACCTGCAGGGAGGCAGCAATGCCCACACTCACACACCCACCTGAGGCTCGTAGCGGATCAGAACATCATACTCCATGGAGTAGGGGATGTTGTCAATGTGGAATTCCAGGTAGGCCCCCTCAGGGACTCTCACAAACCCTATGCCTGTCCATGACGGTGTGCGCTCTGGCGTGTACTGGCGCTCTATGATGTTCACTCCCTACAAAACAGGGAACAGACATTTCAATACCAATCCATTAAATTTGCAAGTCCCACAGGAGTACATGAAATGTGGGGTTCTGCTGGTGGATGACTTCAGGATTGCAGTATCCACTGTTTGCATCCCAGCCGACACAAATTCTCCTTTAAATCCATGCGTGTGCACACCATTGCCCTTTCACTTAACAACATAACAAATGAGAGAGAGATAAAGCAAAAAAAGACTGCACAATTCTTCATTTATTTCTCTGCTATGGTGCAGAATTAAACTTGAAAACTTGCTGTGAGTAACTAATTCAGCTATGACATCTCATTCACCATACAGATTTCCACATTGTACTTGTAGCAAGCAGCAGGATTTACTGCAGTGGCACATTAACCACCCAAATCTGAATGCTAATTGCTTCCTGACTATACTAAGCTGTTTCAAACCAAACTGTTGCTCAAAAACACACTGGAAAAGCAGATCATGGCTTTAATGAGCAGGGTGTCACTAAAGAACAGAGATCCTAATCATTCATAGATGTTTAATAGCCAAATCAACACATGGTCACCCTTTTCAGTCTGAGGTGTCAGGTTTTTAATGTTTTTTATATGAAGCAAAGAAGAGGAAAAGGGTAACAAAATAGAAACGTGGTGCTCAAATTTCCTGTTTCAAATGTATCTGTATCCACAAATAGTTCTCTCCATAGAACAACATCCTGTGCATTCCTAAGGAAGCTGCTTCAGTAGAAAGGGATAAAATGCAAGGAAATGTCTATGTATATACACATATCACTTCAGGATGTCCCCCCATGTATTCTCACACTCTTTGAACAGAGCCTGGCTGTAAGTTATTAGCCTTTGGCTTTTCACAAAGGTCAGAGCTCCCCGGAAAGGATGGCAGGCAGGACGTGAGCAAGGGGGTGCAGCTGTAGGAGCTCAGGGTCTTGGCACTGCCTGTCAAACCCTGCAACTCTGTGCCACTGCATTCTGTCTTGTGTTGGGCCTCTACCTGGGAATTCAGGGGTTTATTCTATCAGCAGATTTGTGAAAAAGCTTTTCAATATCGCTGGTTTTTTTAATTGTTTGTTCTGAAGGTTTCAAAAGGCAAACCAGCAGCACATCCCCTTGCTCTGTTTGGCAGGGTGGAATTTTGTGTTGGGCTCCTCCATCCCTGAGCCTTGGAAGGGCCTCGGGTACCACATCTCCGGCTGGGCAGACACAAATCCACCAAAAACCCTGTGCCAGCTCATGTGCCCTCTGCTGTGGTACAACTGCTCTGTGCTGTCTTCCCTTTCTGCAGTTATCTGAGAGCAAAAATCCTCTGCCCTGGCTGAAACTGCAAAGTGGCTGCATTTTGATCAAAATAAATAAATTGTGGCACCAAGTGCCCTGATTGTAGCCAGACAAGGATCTGCTCCTTTAGAGAAATCATTATTTCCATCTCTCTGGCTCCTTGCTGGAGGTAAAAGTGATTGATATAATCACCTAGCTGCTGTTAATTAATTGAAAGCAAGGCTGTGTGATGGGCAACAGAAAGAGCCAGAGACCCTGTTGTACCATGCCAGCAGGCAAAACAAGCTAGAAGCAACCTCACTTAAAAACAGTTTTTTGCACAACCTATGATTTTAGTCATTAATAAAAGATATGTTACTGATGTACAGAAACTATAAAAACTGTGGCAATGTGCTTAAATGTGTACCTTGTTCACTCCCAGTGAAGTGGCACCAAAGAAGAGCCAGTGTCTGTGTTCCACCTCTCTTCAGATAAGAGAAATGGATGTGGTGGGTACATATGCAGTGGGGTACAGAGAGGGATGGTGACAGAAAACTAACTGTACGCTCATGATCAAAAAAACAGGTTTAAAAAGAAAAATTGCAATTCCCTCACCCTCTCAATTACTCCATTTTTCATTGATACTAAGATTGAAAAGCTACAGGTTAATGGTTTTCTGATACATTTCAGTTTTGTGTTTTCCACATTTTAATTGCAAAACACACAGGGTATAAAATACGCTTCCAAGAGTCAACTGGTGAAACAACTTTCCCACACCTCTCCAGACACTCCAGACCATTAAAACTGCTACTCACAGGACCCAAGTTGGCTTCCTCTGCCTCGTAGATGTAATGATCAAGAGAAATGAAGTAATAGCCAGGCTCCACCTGGTTGCACTGACGTCCAAACATGTGGGGCCGGCATTCACATTGGCCAGATTCACTTGAGCAGCTAAAATGGAAGAACAATGAATTTACAACAGATCTTGGCTATGCTGAGGCAGTATTGGAGCTATCTTTTGCCTGACATTTTAAATGACACAGGAGGAGCAGCACTTCTGAACACAGCAGACAGGAGAAGCTCCTGGGCTCTGCAGCTGGGCCACCTGCACTACCAACATGTAGCACAGGTACAGACCTGGCTCAACCCAACCATCACTTTCCAAAACAGCTTCTAGGCTCAGGCTGGAAGCAAGCACGGACCAGGACCATTTCCAGTAGGCAGTTTGCAAGTAGTTTCCTCTGTTTGGATGGCAAGAGGATTTCATGCTACAGATGCAGTGGTTCCCTGGGACACAGGAGTTCTGGGATCTTTACTTGCTGCCAAGTAGCCAGATAGCCAAGAGGCACATCTGCCCTGAAGCCAAGGGCAGCCTTTGGCTGCAAGCTTGCAAGCCACACAGGCAGCATATCTGTTTGTATGGTCTCAGGCAGAGCAAGAACATGCATGACCCTGTATGTCCCAGGATGTCGAGCTGCTCTCACTTGCTGCAAAGCATCCAGAAAGGTCAGCAGCAGCAGCTACACAGGGGGCCAGAGTAGGCTGCTTTACAGTAGGACAGGCACAAGAGTGACATGGTTGTCAGGGCCATCACCAGAAGGTCTGTCCAGAGTGACACACAGATTTCACCCTTCTTTCACAGAGAGCCATTTTCTTTACTCAATACAGCTCTATCCCCAGTCTGCCCTCAGCTGTTTTATTGTCCTCAGTGTCTGCCCTGCATCATGAAGAGCCCTTGAGCACATTGCTCACATCCAATCACACTTTTTCAAAGGAAGTTGTTTTGGTCCACTGAAATACACCTTTCTTTAAATTTGAGTGGGATTTAGAAACACTTTTTAACAGTAAATGCCTCTGGTTTCCATGAACAATCTTCAGACTCCTTAAGCTGCCAGACAAAGAATAGCTTTTAACTTAAACTGTTTTTGAAGTTGCAGAGCCACTTAAATGTTCACCCTGAGATGCCAAAAGGTCCTTAGCTGTCCCAGAAGAGGAGCTGGGAAGTTTCCCCTCCAGGGAGACAATAACTCCACAAGCTGGATTACACCACAGGGATGAATTTTGGGCGAGGCACAGCATCCCACACCCTGAGTGGGAGCCAGAAAGCAGCAATTCAGCAGATGAGGAGAGGAGCCCCGAGGAGGGCAAAGCTCCCCGCTCCCGATGACGTGAGAGAGCACAGTCAGGAGCCAGAGCTGGGCTTTGCGGCTCTCCTGCGGCTGGAGGGAAGCACAGCTGCTCCTGCCCCTGCCAGGATGCTGCACCTCCCCTCCCCACAAGGTTTTGCAATCACCGGGCTGAGTGCATGGGAAACAGGCTGGGCCATTACCCCAAAGCCCTGGAAGCAGCTGTGCTGGGGGAGCTGCTCTGAGCTGTGTGGTGTAACCCATCTGTGTGCAGGGAGCAAGCACGGGGGAGTAAATAATCCCTAACATCCACACTGCTGGCTGCCAAGGGCTAATAATTCACTCGGGAGCAGACAGGAGAGGCGGCCCGTGGGACGTTCCCACGGCAATCCCTGATGCAGATGGGGTGTCCGTGGGCTGTGACGACCTATGGGAGTCACCAAGACGAGTCCCACACTCCCCCAGTGCGGTCCCATGGGCTTCAGTGGGAAACAGCTCTTTGACCCCCTTGGGAAACTTCTGTGTCTTCAGACAAAAGCATGACATTTCAAAGGGTTTGTGGAAGGAAGGGGAGAGGGGGAAAAAGAAAAAGCAGAAGGACATGCTGCTGTTGACAAGCCAGGGGTTGGACACACACCTAGCACACAGATAACTGCTCTGGTCAGAGCTGCAATCTGGCTACCCAGCACCCCACTGACAGGGCATCCAAACCACGACTTTCCATGCTGATACTGATGGATGCATATTCAAAACCTACAATTTTCTCTAAAAAATGTTCATCTCCCCAGTGCGCACTTCTAGGTCAACATCCCAGTTCACGCAGGACCACTGGGGCAACAGAGCAGTACTGCGCAGCTAGCATGCTTCCCCTAGCACTGGTGGGCACAAAGACTGGCCAAAGGGTGATTTGGGTGCAAAGCAAGACCAGCCTGTCCATGTCACTGCCTGATTCCTGCTTCCGTCCTGTAACAGCAAAGCTTTGATATGGACCCTACCCTGGGTTACAGCCAAGACAGAGCTTAATCCACATCTGGTTGCTATCCTGGCTGACAAACAGTTTTACATGTTCACTTGCACCTTGGGCACAAACAGAGGTTGCTCAGCACAGAAAAGACATGGATGCCCCTGCCACCCTTGCTGCAAACAAGACCTACCACCTTCTGAAGCAGAAAGATGGGTCTCAAACATCCTCCCCCAGAGGACACTGAGCCCTGGATGCTGTGGTTGCAAGAATGTGAAGCTGGGTGAATGAGTGGAGGAGAGTGACCGGGCTGAGACTCACTTGTTGTTCAGTGCTCCTCCCTGGTCGCAGTCGCACGGCCGACACCCGTCCATGTCATTGCTCAGGCCCCAGTGCTCAGGCTGCAGGAGACAACATCACCAGCACTGTAACTGGTGCAGACCTTGTTCATTTAACCCAAAGGCACATCTTTAGACACTCAGCACAAGCTATCCCACACTGCCCCACAACCCATGAATCCTGCTCCCCTGGTTGTGGGTCTATCCCCAAAAGCACCAACACCACCTCCCTACCTGCTCTCCGCCCACCCTGCTGACCATTCAAAGGCAAGAGAACCACACATGGGGCAGCAGGTATTTGTGTAGGGCACTGCCCTTGCAGAGCTACTACTCTGCAACTTGCTTGCTGGATAGACAGACAGAGAGACAGACAGACTTGTTTGGTTTTTCCATGCAGTTCACTGCTAGATAAGAGATTCTCAGTGTTTGTACAAACACATCCAGTTATCTGACAGTGTGTTTCTATAACACTCCAGCACGCATAAACACTACATGGAAATGTATGTGTATGAAATAATCCCTGCCTAAAATAATGGCCTGTTTAGAAAGCAATTTTTTTAGTAACACTGTTTCCCTGATCATTTTGTCTTTCACCCCAGCAAGGACTTCATCAGAACTGCCCTAGACCCCTCATTTTCAGAGCAACCACAGGTACCCTAATACCTCACTCCTTATGGTCCCAGGAACTAGACTGGATGCTCCTGTCTGCCTTGACATGCATCCCAGCTCCCCAAAACACAGCACACCTCATGGCTCCTGACATCCCAAGGCACCCTTTACAGCCTGAATGCCAGGCATGGGCTAGTAGGCAGTCAGAGGCAGTGGCCAGCCCCCAGCTCCATGCTTCCCACACTCCAGCCTCCCTCACACCAGTGTCTCCTCATTTATTTGACGGTGAACTACTTGCCAGACATTGATTGCACTGCTTTCCTGTCACCAGACGCTTACAATAGCAGTTTCCTGTCTCCGAATCACAAGGATTCCCCCCGGGGTGGGTACCCAGAGGATTACACGCACAAGCTGGATTGGGAAATACAAATAGTCAGGTCAAAAGCAGGACTGGAGTCATACTTTAGACAGTGTTCAACTTAAAAATATACATTGAAGTTTCCCCTGAATTCCCTATTACAGAAATTAATTTCATTCTTTGCCCACTACCCATCCCAGTAAAACTTCCCTGGCCTAGAGACTTAAAATTGAAAGGAAATAAGGAAGATTATGCTGTTTCCACTGAACACACTAGAAGGATCAAATGGCGAACTGCATTTTAAGGGCTGGTGGACTCCAAGCTACATCAAATCTACAGCAATGTTTTCCCTTTAGCCAAAACATGAAAAAAAGGGAAAAAAAATCCATCCCACCAAAGCAAGTTCTCCTGGCACTAACAGCTCCTCAAAGAGCTTTTGATCACACATAAAGGAACATATGTTTTTACTCACACTGACAGCCCACTGGGTCATCAGCACTCAGGCCATAGAAACCTTCTTTGCAGAGGTCACAACGCTCCCCCTCGACAAATAATTTACAACGGCACTGTCCGGCAATGAGGCCGGTGGAGAAATCAGTGTAGCGGTCGCAGATCCCCCCGTTTTGGGAGCCAGCTGGGTCACAGTTGCAGGCTAAGAAGGAAGCATCACATGTGTTTTATTAACTGCTACGAAAATAAAGGCCAAGACTCACACTGAATTACTGGAACTCAACTGCTGTGTAGAAAAACTGCCACTTCTGCAAGTATTAGACACAGCGTGGGCTGGACACACAAGGACCAGGTAAATTCCCGAATTCTCAAAGAGAGAACAAAACCTAGCCAGGCTCACTCAGGACCTCCAAGACAGCCACCTTTCCTCAGGGATCCCAAGCCATTCCCACCCTGTGGAGCAGGCTGCACTTACGCTCGCAGACATCGGGGTCACGCAGGTCCCTCTCGGGGTGCTGGAAGTAGAAGGGCTTGCACTGCTCGCAGTTGTGTCCCATGGTGTTGTGCTGGCAGTCGTCGCACACGCCCCCGCTGCTGTTCCCCGTCGTCATGTACACTGCCATGTCGAAGTGGCACTGGCTGGAGTGGCCATTGCAGTTGCACTCTGTGACAAAGACAGAAGCAGAGTGAGAGTCCTGGAGGGAGTGCAACTCTGCAGAAAAGACACACGGGTGTTGACCAAAGAACGTGCAGGATTTTACACACAAGCCCAAGTGGCAGCGTGTGACATTCACAGCACCCAGTTCTGCGTGTCACTCCAACTCACTTTTGCATGCGTTACTATTGCGGCCTTCAGCGGGGCGCCAGGGTAGGTCATGGTAGAAATCCATACACTGCTCACAGTTTAATCCTTTCGTATTATGTCTGCACATGCAGTGACCATGAACCTGTAATTGGAAAAAAAAGGAGGGAAAAAAAAGAATAAAATAAGAGTTGGTTATAAACAAAAAAGGAAAAAATCTAAACCATTCTACAATGAATGCAAAAAAAAGCTAGCACATAATGGACATATACTTTTGCAGACTTTAATCCATGTAACTGCATTTAGAAAAGGCATAAAGGGCTGTAAGAATGTCCTTCACCTGCCCAGGTGTCCTCATATGAATTTGTCCTTTTCTTACTGGAACTAGTGCCTGAATAAATGCTTTCAGAAATAAACAAGGAGAGCACAGTTCCGCCTCAATAATCACAGAAGCCTCTTGGAACTAAAAGTTAGCTGTTTATTAGCTGTTAATTAGCTATTAACATGCATCTATTTATATCACCAGGTCACTAGCCCAGTGCCCTCTTTCCAGCCCTCCCTTGGTTCTCAAAGCAAAGATAGCAGCCAGTTTGGATGGTGTTTATCCATCAGCCCCAGGCTTTGCCTTGTGCACTGAACAAGCACCAAGCAGACCCACAGTTGTGTGACAGCTGCTGCCACAGACCACCAGCACTACCAGCACTGTAGCCATGATTAAAGGCAAAGCTTGGGTGGAGACACTGACCCAAACACAGGGCAATGGAGCACGCCTGGCTCAACAGCATCCTGCAGCCCCGGATAACCCACACAACCACCCCACATGCTTCCACATCTCCAACCAGTTAATAACTCACCCATTAACAGGGTGCTATTACTGCTTGTCATGCAAAAATCATGGGGAAAAGGATGTGGCACTTGTGCAACAGCATACCATGGAGGCAATCAGGGTTTTCCTTCAGGGTCTGTGTTTATTAGGGCTACAACCTCCACTTCTCAGCTGGTAACAACTAATACAAACACAGTTATGCTTGATTCACAAGTGTTTCAACCTTTGATGCCTCTATTCCACTTCAGTTTTAAGGTAACCAAGTCAACTCATACATTGGTCTCTGACCTAATAAGGTTACACTTCCTTTCTTCATTCCTACCTTTCAGTGTCATCAGCTCTTTAACATAATTAGGAAAGGAATGTTAAAACAATCATCAACTAATCTAAGATCTGTGTTTGATTAATACTAATAATGACAGATATGTTTGCCAAGGAGGAATAATTTTAACAGTTTTGTTGTTTGAAAATCAAGCGTGCAGAGGTGAGGGACAGTATCATCTTTACATCTGCGTTAAAATCATTTAAAAGAGGCACAGACAAGAAGAGCTCTATGCAGAAAAGGTGGATATTTACCATTCCTTCCACCTCCTCATGCAGGCCCTCCACGGGCGCACACTCGCTGGCGTGCCCGTAGCAGAAGCAGTTCCCGCGAACCACCATGTCGTAGATGGCGTAGTAGTACTTCTCCCGGATCTCCATCCTGGAGTCCAGCAGGTTATCCCCCAGCGTGTGCAGCTTCACAAATTTCACTCTCAGGTTTGTGATCTTTAACAGGTCTGCAGGGGACACACACAGAATACCTCACCAGCAAGCCTGGTTTGGAATTAGTTACTAAACAGTACATTAAATGGGAGGAAGTCAGGAGTGACTTCCTAAGCATGCTTCCTATGGGCAGATTAGATCAGATTTAATTTCAGCACCTACACATCACTTCATACTCCCCAAATATAAAAAAAACAAAAAAAAATTACATTATTTTACTGCAGGCTGGTAACTATATAAGTAAATTTAAGCATAATTTAAAATAATGGTTTATTTTATTATAGACATGCACAGGCACATACACAAACATTAAAGGCAAGGAGAAAAGCACCACCACTGGTTCATTGGGGTTTTAAAATATAAGGTGGGTAAGGACTTGGTATGAAGCAACTGCTGCCAAGTGGACCAGGAGTCATGATAGTTATGAGGCTTTTGGAAAAAGTCTTAGCTGGAAACAAGGACAAATAATTCTCCTTTTGTATACGCCCGACTTTCTTAGCAAATATAATTAGTTACATTTTGTGGAAAGAAGTAACACCCCATCACTGACCAAATACAAAGAAGTTCTTGAGGGATAATCCATGGAAAGACAGTAATTAATACCATCCACATGTTTACTTTGATATTGTGAAGCCTATGTAACTTCTTATAGCTTTGAACTAGGCTTGACAAAGTACTTCAAGCCCATGAAGGCAGTTTCTCCTTTAAAATGTTGAGTAAAGAAACAAACCAACATTACACTCATAGCAAACAGCAGACACTCCTCTACTTCACATATTTCCTTTTGCTCCAGGTAGCTTTACACTGAGGGACATGAACCCAACCTGAGAACGCATATAAAATCAAAGGTCAGCTTAAGGCCAAGCACTGCAGTTCCCTGAGGCCAAATGCTCTACAAGGTTTCTCTTTAAGCCACGCTGCGCAACAGATCTCTCTGCCTCTGCTTTCATGGACTGCCACGACCATGCACAAACACTACAGCAAGCTGTGGTTTATGACCACATCTGTGTGGTCCAGCCATGCAGTGCTACCATGGCCAACTGTTCCAAAGTCACGACTTTGTTCTGAAAAATAAAACATGACTCCATTGATTTTAGCTAGAAATGCATAATGAAATAAGTACCTCTGTAGCTCTGTTTATTTGCTTTCTGAGTACTGTACAATTACAGGATCACATTCCAAGGTTTCTCTTGGCAACTGCATGTACTTCGGGGAAAGGGAGTCTTTAATGTAAATAAATCCCTGATCAATTAAGAAAAGGACCAGCTCCAATGAAGTGTGCAAGACCAATCCCTTGAGTTCACAACACGGATCTTTATTTCCAGCACATCACTGTCTGAGTCAGGAAAAGGAGATGTACACAAACATATTCACATGACTTCAAAACTGCTATCGAGACTAATGCATGACTTTGTTAGTGGATTATTTCTGTAAGCAAGTAAGTACTGAAATACTCTCAAATCAGCCTGAAAGGTAACTGCATACATACTCTGAATCCTTGGACTGTATGGATCTTCAATTCGAAAAGCAGGATCGAGAACACGATATATTACCTGGAGGAAAAATCAAACAATGAAAGATTCAGCTTCAAAAATAAGTGAACCTGAGTTTGTAAGGAAGTCTACACAATAAACATATTAGGAAAAAGTGTCTCTGACCTCTCCCTCTGTTGAAGGTTCAATGTCAGAGTATCGGGAATCACAAATTATATCATCCACTTTCTTCATGGGTCCAGTTGAAATGCCAGGAAATGAGCTCTCACAGTCATATGCAAAATACCTGTAAACTTGCCAAGTCTGTCCAAAGTCAGATGACCTTTCAATCAACATTGCAGCAGGACGGAATGTCTAATAGTAAGAAAAACAAGAGTTTTCATTTGGTTAATTATTACTTGCATTCACAAGTCTTCTTAGTGTGAGAAATCCATGTGTCTGGATTTTAATCTCTCTCCCTGCACCAACTATTTCCAATATGTGGAAATATTGAAAATACTTTTTCTGATGATATTCCACTTTATTCTCAGAGGCAGATACATGAAATAACACACATCAAACCATAGACCACTCGTCTTCAAAAGATGACACTCAATAGCCAAGTGCTTAAACACATTTAAAATAAACAAGAAAACTTGAAAGATTTTTTGATTCCAAACCCTTTCTGAAAAGTGGAGGTTAAAGTAGGGCTTTACAGAGACAAAAATACTTTTTCCCACAGCCTGTGGAAAGCAACAGAGTCTTCTTCCCTCCTGTACTTCTTCACCTGACCTTTTACAAAGGACCTAATGGACCTCCTCTCCTACTGTAGGGAGCAGGAAGCCACTGGCAGTGCTTCCCATCCAGCTCTGATGTCCAGAAGTTACTGCTGAGCAGGTACCTCTGATGCTCAGGGAAGAAACCTTCTTTATGGAGATGGAGAGGTTCAGCTTCATCCATCCATGCCACATGTGACTCCCCCAGTTCCCAGTGACCCTCCTCCAGCTGGCCTTGCCCAGACTATGGCAGCTGCACTTGCTTCACACAAACCAGTGTCCTTCTCACCTACAGGTATTCAACTCTACAACAATGAACAAATGAAGTTTTGAAAAGATTTTTAATCCCTCTGACCTAAAAAAAAAATCATGTTTTAATTTTTGTGCTGCCTTTCAAAAACCAGATATTTATTTAACCCTGGCTTGTACCTACCAAGAAACACCAACAATCTCTTCCTTAGTTTTATGTATTCAGAGAAGGACCTCCCAGAGCCAAGCACAAAAGCATTTCAGTCACAGCTGGAAAAAAATTTTCTCTCTGCTTCCTGGCTGAAAATATCACCCAACTTAGAAACTAGTATCTCACCCAACCAAAAAATTTAGCAACCCAGAAGTAAGGCAGCTCAACTGTCTACCACACAAAGTCCACAAAGCATCATTAAAACTGTCTTTCCCCTGCAGTACTCCTCCTGACAGCAGACCAAGCCCCAGCACTGGGGTACAGCAGCTGCAGCACCCACGTCATGTCAGGGGTCTTTTGGGGGTCCCTCACTGCTGGCTTCAGTAGAAATGACCACCTTCCATCCACCTCAGCCACCATCCTAAGGCACAGGGAGAAACCCTAGCTGACACCACAGGAAAGAGGAACCAGCTGTCCTAGAAAGCTGATGCGTAAAAATGAAGAGATTAATTTGTCCACAAGGGAAGAGCATTTAGGATGTACAGGACATAAGCTACCATTCCAAGACATCTGTTTGTAAAAAAACAAAGACACTTTGTGTACAGATGTTCCTTCTTCCTGAAGACCTTTCCGTTTGCCAAATGCAAACAGATACCATGGCCAAAATTTTTCAGGAAAAAAACCCTTGCTACTATGTGACTTCGCTAACAATCCTCTAGAATACAACCACCAGAGACACACCAACACAAAACCCAGCTTCAGAATGGCTCCTTCTGCAGCCTCACTGGAGTTTAAACACAAGTCAGAACTCAGCCTTTCTGGATGACCTCAGCAGTGGCAAATGGCTGGCAGCTCTAAAAAATTCAGGCCAAACAGTTCAGACAAAGCCCAAATCCCAAATATCAAATAGATATGAAGGACTATGAGACCTCTCATTTCCTCATGTTTTAGGGTTCAGGGCAAGGCTGTGGCTTCCTTACCTTGAATGTCATAATGAGATGAGTGAAATGAAACTCAGCCTCCAGGTCCAGCTGGATAGTCACGTTTTCCAAACCTGCAGGGACAGAGAAAGGAAGGCGTTCAGCAAACAAGGACACCTGACAGTCTCTACATCTAAATTTTGCCAAAGCTCTCCATTCTGTTGGCATGAGACTCTTTACCACTTGGTTTTGTTGTGAAAAAGGAATGTGACGATTTAGTGCATGCCTGACTTACAGGGGGAGACACCAAGGACCTGCTGAGGAGTATCACACTTAGGATTCCTGCACGTGATCGGCACCAAACACACAACACCCAGGGTGTGAGCCTGCAGTGCTGCTTGAGACAGAACCGTGGCTGGCATCGCTGGGTTTGGGGCAAGGACAGGACCGCCACAAGCTGGGTCGTGGTACCAACGCCACCAGTACAGCTGGGAATGCTGAGCCCAGACCTGTGTGGTGGCCACAGGCTGTTCTCCCATACCCCAGCCTCTCTGGCAGCAGCAGAAGCTCCTGCAGCCCTAACATCCCCAGTCTCACTGATGTCTGGTGGGGGCCATTCCCCACCATTTTTCACTCACTCTGGACTCTCCTGTCCACAAGAACAGCTCCTTTATAACCTGGTTTTCAGACACTCCTAAAACAACTAACACAGACCTGCTTTGCAATCCCAAGAGTTAAGAAAATGGTGAGAAGCAAAATGACTGTATGACTACCTGTGGTCAAGGACTCTACACAGAAAGGGAGAAAAACAGCTAGAAATATTATTTTGCCTTGTGAAAAGAGCTCTCGAAACAGCTGGATACTAATTATGCTGTAGTTAGAAATAAAAAAGAAAATCAAGATTTACAGAGAGGAGAAAGGGCAAGAAATGAAAATAATAAAACACTAAGACACTTAAATTTTTGACCAGCTGTAACCTTCTGTGAAGCATGCAGCAATGGTCCCTTATGCTGTATGCCTGAATAGACGAAAACATGAATTGGACAGAAAGAATCATTTGTTTTTTATTGTTGAAGGACATTTTCATGACCTTATGAGCTAAGAAACTTTTCTGTGTGAATGCTGCCAAGTCTGTTGCAAAAAACATGAATTATCTGGAATGCTGGAAGAGAACTGCTGGAGGCAAGCAGCTTGCTAGGCTGATCTAAATGGTTAAAAATGATTTAATGAGAACCTTTCTTTAACAGGCAGCAGAACTGTTATAAATATTACCTTTTTTTTTTTATATATACAATAAGGCAGCTACTGCCAATGCATTTGCAGAATCCCCATCCTGTCCAGCTGGCTTTAAGGCTTCAGGGTAAGACTGCTGTTTGAGAAACCCTCGCTGCCTTGTTTTGTGTATGAAGGCATGCCAAAAGCATAACCAGAAAAGTAAAACAGGCGGAGGAAGGATTAAAAGAAAAAACATAAACCCCACCAAACTAATATGCAATTTTTGTTTTTAACTAGCTCGCTTTCTGTTTCTGCAGTTCATTTTATTGTTTGGCAAATGGTTCAGAAATTCAGGGAACTCAGGAGGGAGAAGGCAGCTTGTAGGGTAAGAGATATGCCTGGCCTTACTGTCCCGAGGTAGGAAAGGGAAATTGGGGTCTGCAGGCAGGGCAGCAGCCCCAGCTGTGGCCCAAAGCCCCTCCTTGCACAGCCTGCAGCCCCGGCTGTGCTGCCTTGGCAGCGCCGCCCAGGGATGGTTATTGACTCCTGGAAGGCTGCACCGCTCCTGCTGCCCAAATATAAGGGAGATCTGAGTCCAGTGAGGAAAACTCTTCTCTTTAGGAAAGGATTCTTGCAGAGTGCTTGGACGGCTGTTTCCAACCCTCCTGGAGGACTCGGGGGTTTTGTTACAGATTAAGGACCGCTCCAGGGCACACAAAAGCAGCCAGTTTTACTCATGGCTCCTCACACAGCATGATCCTTCACAGGGCAGTAATCACCAGGCCAGAGATAACAGCAAACCCACAGGTACCCTTAAACAAAAGGAGGGAAAACAGCTCCCAGCCCCGGAAATTGCTCTGGACAAACTGCTTACCATTTTCCGACTGCCACCAGAGCTTCAGGCGATTTGGAGCGAACGTGGTGACGACATTTTCAATGCGATGACTGTCGGGATTGAGAGTATCGTGGAAGGGATCCTCCGAGTCACATATGAAACATTTTTTGTCCTCCTGAAACAACACGATAATCAGCATTACTGATTTTATCCATGGGGCAATAGTTGCTTCCTGCAGATAAGAGTATTTTCCATACATATCACATTCCACTCATTTTGCCTGCAGGAGTCATCAAAGATTTTTTTTGTTGAAATGCTAAGTGTTTTTACCTTTATGAATTAATGCAAATTGCCAAATGGAAAATATGCCAGGAATTCCATAAACTTCGTCTTTAGGGGAAGCATGTTTTCAATGAAAATTGAGTTTCTGGAAATCTCTTCCAGTGCACGCATTCTGCAGCGGAATTCAAAACCAATGGCAGCATCTACGGAAAATTGCTGAATTGCTTCTGTAAAAATGCACACGTGCAAAACTGCATCTCCACAACTTGTGTGAAATAACTCTGGCTTTTGGAAGCTGGCTTGGAGATGGAAGTTGCCTGCATTGAGGATACCTCCTGTGAGGCTCAGCGCACATCAAGGGGCCCTCAGTGATTTAGCCCTTTTCTGTGAATTCAGCTTGTCAAACTCCTACTCAAACCTTGCATCTTCAGCTGGTATTGCAACCCCAAACTGTGTACATAAAGTCCATTTGCACACGTTACAAGGTCTGCCCAAGCAAAACCCGCTCATAACAAGTCTGGCATGTGCTGCTTGGGAAAACTGGAAACTTCTTCACCAGGGCTATACCACTTCTTCACCAAGCACTTCTTCACCCATCATGGCAATAACCACAAACAGTGCCAATTTTGCATTGTCCTTCTGCCTAAAACTACCATTTTCTGATTGCAAGGTAGGGTGCAAACCGAACCAAAAGGGAGGGTTCCTGCCCAGACCAGCAGGAGGGGGGTGATGAGGGAGAGGAGCTCAGTGGATGGCAGTGAAGGAGCCCCAAGGCACCAGCAACTCATCCCTGTCGAGAGCTACATAGGCATCATTCCTTTAGCACGTTTATGGAGACAGATGCAATCCTTTATCAGCCAAGAATGTGAGAGCTGGCAGGTCTGCCCCACACAGGCTTTCCATTTCACCAGTTCTGCCTTCAGTGGCTCCTCCCACGCTCAGGGCTTCACCTCCCACGAGCCCTCAAACACTCCTCCAGCAGAAAGAATGGCAAGAGCAGGGGTCCCAGGGAAGATGTTCCCTACTGTCTGCTCCAGGCTTCTCTCCCCCTGAACTTCATGCCACAACTTGCTCCTTCTCTGACCAAAACTGAATCCTAGAAGATTTAATTCAGCCAAGCACTCAGTGTTGCCCCACGTTACTAAGAGGATACTGGCACCTTCCATTTCTTCAATACCACACACTATGGTTCAGAATAACCAGGGACATCCCAAATGCTGAACTGGGGCTGGGAGATCAGGAATGTGGGCACATGAGAACTTCGGAAGTGATGCTTTTCACAATGGCACTTCAACATTTTTTGAGACAAGAAAATGTAACAAAGTACCTTTGTTATTTTGTTCTATCAGAGATGCTTACGTTGTTGAAGTCAATCCCAACATACACTGAAAATGTTCAGTGAAGCTAAATCCCACGTCAAATAAAGTATTGACTCTATTAGACAGAACTTACACGGTAAAACTAAAGATGGGGAAAGGATGAGGGGAGACTTGGTAATTTCAGGGCACAAATGAGTCAAGTGCTACAGCCACTCCTGTTTCCCATGGTTTTCCTTCCGAGTGCCAGAATCCGGCCCTATTGTCTCCACAGTAATTCGTTCGGAGATTATCCTTTACTTTCAGTTCAACAGAGTTCCACGTAAAACTGATAGTTTATTCTTCTCCAGCATCCTTTCTGTCTCAGAGATTTTAAGTTTGGTGAGCTCCTTCTGGCTTTTAAAGAAGCAACAGCTCACCAGATGTGCTGAGACAACCTTATTTGCATCCTTTCGGAGACCATACACATGTAATTACACTGCGGGGACTGTGGAGGAAACATTGCCGAGCCCTACAGCCCACTCTCGTTTAGGAAACTGTCTAGACGGCTCCGAGCAAGCCTGGAAATAAAGCATTAACTGAACTTACTGCGGCATATTTTTCCTTATCGGCCTGGATCAGGAAAGGGGGTCGGGAGCGGAAAGCCGCGGGGGATTCCCTGGACCCGGGCTGCGGGTCCCGCCCGGGGCGCGGAGCTGCCCCAGCGGCGATCGCTGCCCGCCCGGCGCGGAGCCCGCGGCGGAGCCCGCCCGCGCCCGGCGCTCACCTGGAGGTGGCTGACGATGCAGTAGGGCTCGGGCTGCCGGAGGCCGCAGGTGGAGGAGGCGGAGAGGCGGGCGGCGCGGCCGATGAGCAGGTCGCCGGTGGCGGGGTAGCAGCTGCCCTCGGCGCAGCCGTAGCTGTACTCGGGCTCCTGTGCCTCCTGTGCCGCCGCGGGCCACAGCGCTGCGCGGCCGTGGAGGGAGAGAGGGGGACAGAGGGTGAGAGAGGGGAGCGGGAGCCCGGCCGGGCTGGGCGCCCCGAGCGGAGGCGCGTCCAGCCCGCCGTGCCCCGACGGCGGCCGGAGCGGAGCGGAGCGGGAGTTACCGAGGCAGCAGCAGAGGTACAGCGGGAGGCGGCCCATGGCGGGCGGCACGACGGGACGGGATGGGACAGAATGGGACGGGACGGGACGCGACGGGACGGGACGCGGCTGCCCCTCCACGCGCCGCCGAAAGCCGCTGCTCCAGCTGCTCCACGCAGGCGCCGCCGCTCCCGACAGCGGCCCCGCGCCGCCCGGTGCCCCCCGGCCCTCCTCCTCCTCCTCCTCCTCCTCCGCCCCTCGCATCCGCGGGGCTGGGCCCAGCCCCTCCCGCCCGGCCCCCCGCCCCGGGGTAGCCCGGCCCTCAGCCGGGGCAGGGAGCGCAGCCGTCGAGGAAAGGCAGTTCCGTCGCGGTGGGAGGCAAGGGGAGAGCGGGCTGGGGAGAGCGGGCTGGGGAGAGCGGGCTGGGGAGCTCCTGTCCCGCTGTAGCCAGGGAGCCCCGAGCGGGGATCGGGTACTCAGCCCCCCGGCCCGCAGGCTGTGCTCCCAGCGTCGGGAGCGGGCTTCGTGCGACTGGAAGGGGGTGGCGGATCACCAGTCGGGTGCTCCCCCTCCCTGCCCCTGTTGGTGTAGAAACAATGAAGGAATGAGGTTATTGACCCAATCCCGCCTTCTGCCGGTAGTGTGGATGGAGCCAGGCCCCTGTGAGGAAAGGTGATGGATGGATGGATGGATGGATGGATGGATGGATGGATGGATGGATGGATGGATGGATGGATGGATGGATGGATGGCTCAGTAGCCCCACTCTGCCTGGTGCCGTGGTGCCAGCACACGTGGCTCAGGAGTGCTGTTCCTGGGGACGGTGGCAGTGCTGCCATACGTGGCCGGGGCTGGCCCTGGCACAGGCAGAGAGGCCCAACAAGCCTAGACCAGTCACTGCCAGGCTGTGTTGCATTGGTTGGGAGCACACAGTGCTGTTTGCCTTCCCAGGGACACTGGGGCAGCTGCAAGGAATGAATGGCTGTGCTGCAGCTGCCCCTGCACACCAGCCTCCCATATCAGTTCCCTGGCCTCTGCGGGGGAACATGGGACCTTCACTGGCTTCTGGCAGTGTCCCCTCAGCACCCAGGGAAAAGTTTTACTGGTAAATAAACGCCTAAGAGTCTGTATGAAGGATGGATGTGGCTGGGACAAATGCCTGGGTTTATATATTCAGGTTTTGCTTGCGCACGTGTGACATGTGGACTTGTGTAAATCTTTACCGGGTACCAGGGTCCCTCAAGAACACTTTGCCCTCACTATTTGCAGTGCCAGAATGAAAACACACCATGGTCTGTCTGGCCCAGCAAACCCTGCCGAGGTAGGTAAATATGTTCATTCTCATTTTACAGATGGATAAGCAGAAACAGAGAGATACCAAGTGACTTGCCCTAAAGGTTAAACATCAGGTTTGAAACATAACCCAAGACTCTGGATTAAAGAACTTGTGGAGCTGTTTCATTAAATATACCCACGAAATTAAATAATTCTAAAATTTCAGGATGAGAATTGTAATATTCTACACTTCTGCAATATGGCCTTCTAAATTCACGAAACAAATTCAGTTTCATAACCCTATTATATTTTTTATGCTTCAGCACAACAAACAAATTTTTGTCTCCCCGCTAACAGCATTTTACCTTGCTGCTGTTAGAGCCTCCTCTGGTCCATGGCAGCTCGGCAGCGGCATCACCCCAAGTGCAACGGTCTCATTGCCACTGGACTTTTTTCTGTCCTGTATTTTTTCAACTTTTATTGAAGTTTTCTGCTTTTGTTTTTTTCATGTTTTATAGCCTTGTAGAAGTCCTGTCCTCCCCTACAGGCTCCTTTGTGCCTTGCACAGACAGCATGAAAACAGGCTTTGTTCCAGCCTGGGGGTGACCCTGCCGTGCGACATCAGGGACTGAGCTGGAGCTTCAGCCACAGACTGGAGTGGCCACCACCACCCATAACTGTGTTCTCTTTCAGACATAACTGAAACCACCACATTTAGTGTGTGAATAATCAGCAACAGGGAACTTGTGTCCCTCCCTCTCTGCAGTGCTCATGACAAATAGTGAGTGGGAGTATTTTAATTTGATTCTTCAAATGATAAGAATTCAGTTTTGTGTCATGCCCTATCCTTGTGGTTAGTGAACCACCTTTACAGCCTTGGAGTGTCTGTGTTTGTGTGTGGTCAGAAGTCTTCTCAAAAAACTAATCCACTTGGTCACCCATTTTCTTAAAATGTAGTGGTCGAATGCCTGGTAGACAGAGTTGATGATATGAATTCGATTAAATATATCTTCGATTATATGTCAGTTTGGTTGTGTTGTTTGCATTTTGATGAATACCATTGAAGTCAAAATGCTCTACAGCAAGAAACTTATTTAAATTCTTTCAAGAAACTGTTTTCTGAAGCCATTTCTGACCACAAGGAGGAAGTCCAGGGGGAACTACAAATAGGTACTTTTTATCTAGAGACAGCATTTTCCCCACAAATTAACTTTGAAAAAACACTTTGAAAGTTTTTGCGTCACTTCTAACAGGAAATGCTGCACAGTTGTAAACCTCAGAAGCTGTCACAGAATGGATTTGGAGTTCTGTGGCCACTGGTCCCATCGGATCTGCTTCCTTTGTGTGTCTGAGCATGCTTGGAGGCAGGCAGGGGAGGTTAGACTGTGCTGTCTTTCTTGTTCCTGCTTCCGCTTTCCTTCCAGCGATTTCTGTTTCCCCCCCATGGATACCTCTCCCCTCCAGGCCTGTTTAACTACCTTGTGTTTACAGATTTCTTATCCATGCAGCTTGTGGAAAGCCATACAGCAACTCTTATAGTCAGCAATGGATTGTAGGAGGAAGTTGTCTTTCAACTTTTTGCTTGTGAATTCATATTTTTAAAGCCATGAATGAAATAATTTGGGTTTATATGCAATTGGGAATTTCTGTCTAAGAGCTTCAGTTTGCCTCTTCCAGGTGCAGTCCAGCAGAGATGCACTTAAAGCTGCAGAAGATCCCTCATTACCTGGAGACCTGCATGTGAACAGCTTGGTGTGTTCTCTGAGTAAAACAGAGATGTTGGATTTCATTACATCAAAGTCAGTCTAAATACAATCATCTGATTACAGGCTAGTACTTTAGAAGCTCACACCTCACAGATGATTTTTTAAAAGTGCTAGAATTCATAAAATGCTAACCCACAAATTCCGTGCATTCCTGCGTTCAGGTGGTTTTGTAAGATTATATCAAAATTATAATTTGATTCCATTATTTTCACAATACAGTGTGTCACGGTGTAATGCGTGTTGCACATTGCCCTGCAGCACAGCTGGTTTGAGTTAGAGGAGTATCTCGGAAATCTCATCCGCCAGCAATTCCCACCCAAGCCCCCAGCGCATACCAGTGCAACTTTAGCTCCTGTAAACACAGGGTGATAACTGCAGTGTTTATCTCCACTGGATCGATAAGGAGAGCCTCACGGGTGCTGCTGGCATGGGTAAATGTTCAGAGCCCTGTGTTCCCGTAGGGCATTCCTCGTTTTACAGATGTGGTCTGGGCTGCATCCCAGCTCTGAAGCAGCACCGTGCTGAGTGAAATCCCTCGTGGGGGGACAGTCCAGCCAGGCATGGCACGGCTGGTTCTCACTAAAACCCCCCGTGAGCCTGCTCTGTGTCCTGCAGGGTGTGTGTACCAAGGGTGGGACTTCGAACGGACGCATAGCTCACTTCAGGCTTTTTAAAACTCTGGCATGTCTGTAACATTTGCTTAACCACAGATTCCTTCTTTATTTATATTGGAAAAAAAGAATTACAGCCTAAAATTCGGGCCAATTCATGTGCTCTCGATGGCTAAAAGAAAGATTGCTGAGTGAACCCTGACTTCTATGAAGTGCTGCACTGTGGGAGAAGAGCTGGAGAAACTGGTTTTCAACATTTCTGGCCCCTTAGACTCCCTGCTTAAACCTGCAGTTATTCCCCAGTTGTTGGTTGCATTAATGAAAAATGTGTGAAACCCCTTATAAGCATAAGAAAAATGGGCACTGCAGGAGCCTTACAAAAAAGATTTTTGAGTTGCTTTTGGCGTTCAGCATCTGAGCACTGCCATCCAGTGGGCACTGGGGGTTCGGCGCTGTCGACCCCGCTAATGGCCCGGCACAACCACTTTTTTAAGGTTTGATAGAAGACGTGTTGGGAGTCTGTCTTTGGGACAGCTACCAGCAGCTCTCTGAGCAGTCCTCCTTTTGCATTTCCCCCCCTGCAACCACCTCTAGACTGTGCACAGGAATATACTGTAGAGCTCCCTCAAAGACTACACCTGACCACTAAATAAAGTGGTTTATTAGAAGGTATTTCCTATTTCCAGATAAACTCAACTGGACAAAAGAAGAAAAAGAAAAAAGATAAAATTACATTATTCACTAGGTTGCTTCAGATGTATTTCCAGAAGACAGGGGCCTGTGTAAGGATGCTCAGGACGTGGTAATCAGGGTGATTTCAGCTTCGTCTTGGTGGTCTGTTCAGACCCTAACTCTTGCATGTTGCATACTTGCTTTCCTGCTCCATGATTTCATTTTTAATGGCTATCACTTGTTCCTCTAGTTGTCTCAGTTGCTCTGCCTTATTTTGTTTGGTTTGATTCAGTTCCTGAAGCTTCTTCTCCAAATCTGGAAGAGCAGAGACATGCAATGAGGTTCACATTTGTTGTGTAAGTAAAATCCAGGGATTAACAGCATTTCTTTTCCCAGGAGTTTTAGAGGCAATAGGCCTATTTTGAATAGGGAATGTTATATATGCAACTGGAAGGAAAAGTCTGGCTTCTGGATAGCAAGAGGAGCATGACACCCTTGAAGAAATTAATTTCTCAGCATGTGCTTTTGTCCATCAGCTAGGATGGAGCAGGACATGGAGCTTTTAAAGGACTTGGTTTAATGCAAATACTCAGAGGAACAGAGTGTCCACTGATGTGTATAAAGCCCAGACAATTTGGGTGTGATTGGCTTAGGTCTCCCTCACTTGTGCAACTGTTTTCTGCTGCTTCCTACGAAGCTACACCAATGTAATAAGTAGCTTATTTTGATACTGAGTAAAATCCACAGGATTCACTGTCTGTTTTTAATGTCCTTATCATCCAGACATTTGGAATGACTAGGATGATCTTAACACCTTTCCTCAAGGTATGTGCAAGGTGTATACAAAAATATTTATTTGGATCCTGTCCCGAAGAGTTTTCTCCTGGGACAGAGTTTCTGCTTCAGTTTTGCTGATGTTACGTGGTATTTTCTGATATTGAGCCTGGCAGGATCCCAGGCCTAAGGATTCCCAGTGGGAATGCCCAGACCTTCACTACAAGGGGAATGAGGTTCCCTGTGTGCAGGGACATGGGATGTGCTCTTCCTTTTTGTGACCCTCTAACCTGTGTGAGCACTGCCCAAGACCCCTCTGCCTGACAGTCGTGGCTCCACAGATCCAGGGCACGTCAGCTTCAGTCTCCACAAGCTGGAATTGTACCTGGTGTGTTCTGCCATTGCTCAGAGATCGTGTCTGCAGGGGAACAGGTATGGCCTGACAGAAAACAGCTGCCCCACAGCTCTATCACACAGCCCTCACTTGGGTGATGTGGGGAAAGACACAGTGAAAGGAAGGATTGAAGGTCCAAGTGCCCAAAGCAAATGCATAAATCAGGGCCTCCAGCTAAATCTGCAGCCAGGTTTTATGCAGATTTTGCACTTGCCCTGTTTTTAAACTCAAGAAAATCACTGGAAGTCCCTGTGTGGACAGTTCTTAACCTTTGCTTATAGCAATCTATTTAAGTTAGAAAAAGTACATAAGCCAAATCAATTCAATTGCTTTTAAAATGAGTAGTTCAGGCAGGGATTTTCACCAGGTAAATTGTTTTAAAACTAATTTTGGGTGAATTTAGAATGTTAGTGTCTGTGGGCAAGGACTTCAGCCTTGAATTCACAACTATCACAGTGCCTACCACTCCCTGTGGAAGTGAGAACATCACCTGTTATTCTTTTTATCTTCTTTTCAGTCTCTTCAGCCAGTTTTTCTGCTTCTTCCTTCAACTGCTTCACTCTTTCTAGTGTTACTTTTGGAGGTCCTTGTGTTTTTAGCTTTTCTTGAAGAATGGTGTACTTTCTTTTAACGTCAGTAAATTCCTGTAACAAAATGACATTACTTAGTTTGAGAGCCATTAATTAATCTTAGTTTAAGTGATAATTAATCTGGTGTACAGAAGGAAGTTTTAATACTTCTTTTCAACATCTTCTTTGAACCAAAGTTTAGATTTCTCTTTCTCTTAAATATTAAAAAATATATCTTTAATGTGTAGACATTGAAAACGCTTTGCAAAATGCAATAGAAATCCATTAAAAAAAGCTGCCTGTGGAGTAATCTAAAGGAGAGGGAAGGGAAAGGATATAAAGAAAATATTACTTAAGGTATTTTAAGTTTATGCTGGTTTTGCCTCTGTTGATAGGGCTTTTCTGTAACTTTCATTTTGCCTTAAGGCTTAATTCAAATTTAATGAATTATCTGTAGCAACACTGGGGGTTTTGCATTTTCAATTGCAGTAATATTTCCTGGCTGATCTGTGCCCTGCTGATCTAGGTTGCTTTTGAGGCTGCAATTTAGATTTTGCCTATGGTTCTTGTCACTTGGAAGTATGGCCATGTTCCAAGCTTGTGCTGTGGGTAGTTGGTTCTTGCCATTTTACCAAATTTCTAGCTGCATTTTCAAAAAACTGAACTACTGGAAAGCACCAAGCCAACCAAATACTCCAAGTGACTCCCACAGCAATTTTCTCTGAAGGAGAACAGCACAGCATGAATTGTTAGGGTGCTTCCGTCACTCATGTATTTTAATATCTGGTTTTGTGATTTGTTCTGTTGTGTTTCTGGTGCCCATGGTGACTACAAGTCTAATACACAGTCAAGAAAAAATGTCATAAAGTAGCCAGAGAAATGTGTATGTTTCCTTTCATTCAAGCAAACAGAAGTGTGTGCCAGAAACCTTAAAATAAAACACAAGTTCTTCTTAACCTGTGACATTTTACACTGCATGGCATAAGGAAAATATTACTTTTGATGACAGCAGGGCAATGCTTCTGAAGGAAAAATACTATTAAACATGGAGGAGGGTTTTTTTTCCCTTAACATCTGACAGAAGGGCTTACATTATCAATATCCTGGGCTTGCTTGTGAGCTGCTTCTGCCTCTGCTCTTGCCTTTGTAGCTTGATTCTTGTTCATCAGCGTTTTTGCCTGCCATGTGGCACTTTCATCTTCCATCTCAGTCTGTTTGGCTGACAAGTCATTTAATTTATGGTTTGTCTTGTTCACTTGGTTCTCAGCCTAAAACAGAGCAATTCAAGGCTGTGATTTCTTATGTAATGTCCATCCAGCTTGCAGAGTGTGGTAATGAGGGACTGCCAATGGATTAAGAGACCTTCAAGCAGTACTGAATTGGTGTCACATCTGTGCCACATTCTGGTTTTATTTATTTATGTTAAGGAAACTTCAGAATGAAGTGTCTCTTTCTAATAAATAAAGCAAATAAATTAAAATATTTGCAGCAAGATACCTGAGAGATTTGTGTTCTGATGCCTTGTATCTCTTCATTTAACTTTATGATGGTGTTTTTGGAGTGCTCTTGAGACTTCACAACATTTTTTAGTTTATTATTAATTTCATCCACTGGTGGAAGAGCTTTAGCTGCTTTGCTAAAATGGAAAAAAGGAAGAGTGTATAATATCGTGGTGTGGTGAGCAAAGCAAGAACATGTTTCAAATGCACCCATGCTGTCATACAGGAATGTTTCCTCAACAACACCATTAGAATTGTGGTAAATTGGTAAAGCAAAGCCTCAGAAAAGGGCTTTGTGGGGGAGCACCTGAGTTTCTGTACTCAGGGTGAGGTTGGATGCTGCTGGCTGCCTGGTGGTGCACTGCTAGCAGGGAAGACTCATGGGTGAACATGTTTTTTCTCTTGCTGGGTCTTTCTCACCCTTATTCAAACCACCCAGTGAGCCAGATGTAATGCTCCACCAGGTGCAAGGTGGAATTAAGTCTCTGCTTTGGCCTCTCTGACTCAGCAGACAGAGGAGCCAAGAGCTGTCAGGAGCTGCTTCCTTTCAGCTTGTTGGCTCCTGCAGCCTGAGCAGAGATGGCTCCTTCCTCATGGAGAGGCCCTGTGGAAAAGGCAAAGTGAAATCTCCATCTGAGCTCTCCTTCCAGTGTTAGTGGGATGCTGCCAGGGGAATGGAGCAGTGCTCCTGTGCACAGTGCCACCCCAGCTGGAGCTGGCACACCAGTATGAGAATACTCACTCAGCTTCTTGTGCCTCCACCAGCAGTGTCTGAGCATCCTCCCTTCTTATGTTTCTCTTATTATTCAGTTTGTATTTCTCCCAGTGGTTCATAATGCTTTGGAGTTTGCCAAGCATGCCTGTGAGCTCTTGTGGAGTCAGGAGAAGGTTTATTTGCAGAACATAGTTTGCCACCTTCTCAATGTCTTCTGGAGGTGCACTCTCATCTGCAACAGAAATGGAGCTGAGAATATCCTGAAGTAGTTCCTTCCTCCCAGCAAATGGTCATTATGGCTGCCTACCCTTTGAGTTATGGGGGAGAATCAAGCTGACAGGCACAGCAAGGGGTAAGAGAATTATCTCCAACATTTTGTAATTTAATATTATGCTTCCAGGTACTGCTGTTAGTGTTGTCAGAACTGGCTGAAATGACGATTTGAACCCACTTTGAACTGAGTTATTAAAATTCTGATGTAGGACAGAGCCCATGAAGGGTTTTAAATCAGTGCCCAGCACAGCTAGATGTGTCAGAGCCCATTTCTCCCTTGGCCCACAGATCAAAGAGGTGCTGGTGAAGCTGGGGTGTGAATGGAGATTTCCAAGCTGGCCAGTGGGTGTAATCCCTTCCCTGGAGTTGCCACAATATTGAGAAAGTGGTTCCTTTGCTGGTTAATGAGAAAGGCTAAGCTGCAGAGGGAACTTGGGTCAGACTTGCACAGAATAGGAATTTACAATAGAAAAAAAGACATATTTTGATAATTCCCATTACAAATGAGCTTGTCCTTGCTCTTTGCTAAGAGGCAGAGGCACACACAATTAGAGTAATCAATGCCTTGAGAAGTCACATCATCAGTTTTGTTTTCTGCTCACTTCCCTTTATAGACAAGATCTTGTGTGATAAAGCAGCTGAGATATATTAAATGGTTGTGTTAATCTCCAGAGTAAGTCAGCAAGAATTAAATAGAAGACATTTAGTATGCAAACAGTAGTGCATTTCTGAGAGCTATTTTCTGTAGAAATATGTTAATCCAAGATCACCATTAACATCAATGTTGAGTACAGCAGATTTAATGTATGCTTTTCAGCTTCTCCTGTTCCTAAACTTCAATTAACAAAACAAGGATTTGAAAAAATTCCTTTGTAATTGTTAATAAATGTTGTATGTCCACTAAGAGACATAAGAGTGAAAGATGGAATTTTCAGTGGCTATCAATAAAAATCTGCAACTCTTAAGGAATTAAATGAACCTAAATCTTCAAGTTCAATAAAATAATGTAGATTTTTCCAAACAAAACACATCCTCTGTCCTCTGCCCTTGTTCCCATTTGGATGTAGAGGTATGAATGTCAAAAGACTGCAATCCATAGAAATTTATCAGATCAGCTACATTGAAGAGATTAAAGAAAATCCTGCCACGTTTGAACCCTTTGATGTACATCTGGTAAAAAGGTTTAGGATCTGTTTCCTACTGCATTTTTTTTGCAATCCCTCCCAAGAGTGGACAATTCTTAGGATATATATAGTTGTTTTGTTATATTTTTTATGAGAGCTGTGAGGTTCTACCAGAATCCTTTGATTCCTCGAGTTGCAGCTTTATGGAGACGATGGAGTGGATGTGTCCTAATTCCCACGCTCCCTACTGGGAGCCTCTATTTATGGGCCTGGAAGAAGGGGGTGGAATAACAATTTGAGGATGCATTGAACATGCTTGGCCATTATATATTGTATGAAATTATCTTAGTAGTCCTTTACTCAGATAAACCAGGAATAGAGGGAGTTACTTCAAATTAAACGGTAATAAAAGATGATAATCAGAATGTAGCAGATATATTGTAGAATTGATACAAAGTACTGTCACCTGGGAGAGAGAAGCACTAGAAAAAAGGGATTGAAAAAGTTTGCCCAGCTCAGGAGGTAGATGAGAAGTTTCATGCATATATAGCTAGATCATATTCTGCCTGTCTATTATGCTGCATTATATTGGAATATTTTTATGAAAAATGAGTCAAAAAGAACATTGCATTTTTACCTAACAAGAAGTCTTTCACTTTTTGGATGAACCCCTTCGTGATCTCTCCATCAACTTCAATTTGATTCACAGCCGTCTCCAGTTGCCCATTAAAACGTGAGCCTTTCAGTTTGCTGTCTTCTGCCATTTTTCTAATGCTTTCAACCTGGAAATATTATTAGAAACAGCAGTGCCATTTTCTGGAGGTTATGTGTCATTGCTTTGCAAGTTAGACTCTGACACAAAGGTAATTTTCATCCAAGCATCAGCTGGAATCACTTGATGTGGCTTTGAAAAGTAGTAGGAGACTCCTTTGGGGAACTTCAGAAGCTGCTACATCTTGATCTTCATCTGGCCTCAGAAAAAGCCTAAATCAAGCATTTTTTTCTCTCTGCAACCACTGCTAAACCACAGCCCCCTTTCTAAAAAAGAGTACTGACAGTTATAGCAGTACTGTAGCATATCAGTCATCAGATTCAGATCTAAGCAGATCTTATCAGATTCAGATCTGTTTACAGAAAATGCGTTTTAATTTGTCATTTCATGTTGGACTTGCTGGTTAAAAAAGCACTTAAAGAGGATACAAGAAAGGTCCAATTCAAGGCTTGTCTCTAAAAGTTACATTTCATCATTAAATTAGTATTCTTGATAATTTAAATGAGAACTTTACTTATCAAATTCCAACAGTATTTTACTTTGGTAGGGGCTTTGCCTTCAAGAATGGCACAGATACATCTGTGGTCTGCAGAGGGAAGAGATTTGGTCTTTCCCCGTGCAATGAGGAGAAGGCTGATGTTTTTATTTCTGAAATGTCTCAAAACAGTTCACTCCTATTATCAGGGAGGTGCCTGAGGCCAGTGCTCTCCAGAGGCGATGTCCCGGCAGCCGGGCTGGCGCTCCCGGCTGCGCCGGTGCCTTTGGCTGCCGCCTCCCCGCGGCCCCAGGGCTGTGCCCCAGTCGCTCATTCCCAAGCCCGCTGGCTGGGATGCAGTGTGTTGTGCATTTTAAGAAGAGGAAATGGATGCCCAGGCATCCTGCAGGGACGGGACAAAGCCACAGCAGAATGTAACTTTGTGTTGGAAAATATGCTCTGCCTATAACTGTAACAGGCGTCATCCCTGGCTGTTAATAAGAACAAACTCTTTACTGGGGCTTTGGGATTTGTGTGTTTTGTTTCCTTGGCATATGTTGCATTGGCCACACTTTGTTTAAATTATCTTTCACTGCTACTGTGCAGTGAAAGTACAGTCGACTAATTGATGTCCTCCTAAACATTACTAGGGGCAGAAAAGCTTCATCTTGAAATTATCTTCAAAAGTAATTTATTGGCAAACATAAGAGTAGTATGAAGTTGTATAAATAGAGCTTACTGCCATGCACAGCAGTAATCCCATTGCAATAATCATGTCAGGCTACTGACAAATGGTGCCATTTGAATCTTTCCCAGTAAAAATATAGACAATACTAGCCTGAAACCACCCACTCCCACAGACACAGGGCACCGTGACTTTTGAAATCTTAGCAGCTGTGGGGAAGAAGATCTAGAGAAAGCAAATCTCCTGGTGGGGCTGGCACCTGGTACTGAATCATGATAGGTCTATGATGTTGGGACAGGGTCCATCACTATGTCATCACTCTTTGTCCAAAGAGCAGGTGAGTTTTTGTAGATTTATGACCTCCCAAAATTCGTCCTCCATCCATTTCATTGAACAAATGTAGGTTTGATATACAGCACCTGATTCTCAGGTTCCCGTAGCTGAGTAGTCAAGTTATTTAGCAACACAGCAGTCTCCTCAGCTTTCCTGAGGGCCTCAGAGGAGAGAGGAAGAGCTCCAGTGCAGTCTGGGCCACCACACTGCCTTAGTCCATGACTGTCCTGGCACAAAGCTCCCCCACAGGCTGCTGTGGCACATGGCTGGTCTCCTGGAATACCACAGATCTGCAATAAGGAAGATGTTTATGTCAGAATTCCTCTGGGGACCTGAGATGCATTCCTGAGGGAAGGAAGACGTTTGACATCATATGAACATTGAATATAGGATGGGATTTTCCCTAAGACACAGTATCTGGTCGTTATAAAGATGGGTATCACTGGCAGTTAGAGGCCCCTCTCCCCTGATTTGAAGGATGCAATGGCAGCCCATGGCTCTGAGCATCCTTGCAGGAGCCATTTGTTAGGCTCCATGTGTTACACTAAGACCCTTGCTTCACTCTTCTTTAGCAAAAGGACTCAAACCTTTCTCTAACCATATCCAGCCCATGGGTCAATGTCTTCTTCTAAAGGATCCAGATAACCTCTAACAGGACAAGGTGCTATTGCAGTCCTCCCTGTATTTTGACATAGATATGGAACCTAAGGGCTTAGGTGGATGATCTCTTCCAGATTTGTCATGAATTGGTACAATCAGGCATTTACTTCTGCCCTACAGAAGAACAGAAATCCCCTTCTTTCCCAGAGATGACACAGGATATGTGAGCACTCCCTACCCACTCCAGGACAAAGTCACTTTGCTTAGTTTAACTTACTCAGTGAGGAGGTTTGCGTTAATCTTTCCGAAATTACTCTGATGTCCTCTTGAGACTAGAGAGTGCTTAAACAGTTCCTTGTACTGGGAACAATGGTTTCCAAAAGGTTGGAAATAGCTACAGCTGAGAAGTGCAGCTGTTTTTGATGTGATTGCATGTCTGTGGCAAGGAAGTGCCATTTTCCAGACTTAAAAATGCATGTAAGCACCCTTTTAAAACCAAACCTACTGCAACACAAAAAAAAAAAAAAAAAAAAAAAAAAAAAAAAAAAAAAAAAAAAAAAGAGTTTTTTTGTTTTTAGCTTTCATTCAAAATCCACAGCACCTACCTTTTCATTCAAGTTTTGGATGTCAGGGCTTTTGATCATTCTGAGCTGTTGCAGCACATTGCTTGCGTTTAAGACCTGATGGTCCAACAGAGCAAGTGCGTTGTTCCTGGAGTACTCTGAGTGTCTAACAACAGGGGTTGTCCCCCTGGTCTTCTGTTCTGCCAGCAATGATACTTCAGAGTGTCTCCTAATGTTGCTGATGGCCTCTGTACCAACAGAATAGGGTTTAGTACCAACTGCATTTGGTTGCATTCAGTTTGTGATTTACTTGAATTCTGGACAATTGCTGAGTGACAGGTGGTTCACTGGTGTTTGATTTGGGACGGTGGGACAGGACAGGAACTGTCATTTTCTCAGCAAAACTTTTTCATCCTTTACTTATCCAGATGCCAAATAGAAATAGTTATTGATGCTCATAAAACATGCTAAACTAGATGAATATATGGTGGATCCGATGTCATCCACAGGATGCCAAGGTATTTGAGAAGGCAACAGAATAGACAGAAGTATGAAGGAAGTCCCATTACTGACACTAACTGCTACTGATCTGCATTCATCAGTAGCTCATGCATTGCTGCCATTGTTGATTGGATAAAAGCTCCTGACATTTATTATGTTTTAGGTAGGAAAACTGTTTCTGCCAGTTGTCATGAAATGATCAGCTCCCTGATTGTGAGTCAGGAAAGCATCTGAGCTTTCTGTTCAGCATAACACCCAAGAGTTAAGTAGTCTGCTAGACAGAGACTAAAATTGACATTACAAATGGGAATGTATGAGGGCTTTTTTGTCTCTGGAAAATTCAGTTTCAGGACTGATGCATTAAAAAGAAGCACTTCCACGATAAGCTCATAGGCCAGGCAGAAAAATGCTTTCCAGCAAGAGTCTTGTTTGGTTAATGAAAGCTTTTCCTTAAGTAGGCTCAAAAGGGTTGGAGAATATTACATTTTTTGTGGATTAATAGCCTGAGAAAAGGATTCAGGCCCTTTGCAACACACATAATTTAAAGCTGTTACTGCTGCTGTTGAGGTTTCCCAGATCTCCAGAGAGCCCAGATTTGTCTCCACATTCCTAGGCAGAAATATGTCGAGAGCCAGAATTGATGTGAAACTGAAAATGCATTAGAGGTCTCTGATTAACATCTCTCCTTGTGCTGGTAACTGACTCAGTTACTAGTTGAAGTCAAAGACAAGACCCTCAAGTACTGTGTGTTCTGATTCAGGCTCTAAAGCCCTTGACTGTGCTTTGATTGAAGCTGAACAATGTTTAGTTATCATGGGGAACCAGGGCTATTTATTTATCTTGTAATTCTTGGAAACAATATACAGTTTAAAGTTAGCTCTTAATACAAAATACCTGGCAAGAGACTGCTGTAACTCCTCATCTAGGCCAGAGACTTTTCCGTGCAACAATTCCATTGCAGGAATATTTTACAGTGGTTCACCTCTCCATTAAGTGGCCTAAATGCATTTTCTACATTTGGGTTTTGATGAAGCTGTAGAGATTCCAAGTTCCTTAACATTAAACACAGTGTCTTAGCCCAGGCTTGATTTACAGCCTAGGAAGCTTCTCTCACTGCATTACTGTACCTCAGTGGCTGCAAAGCCGGGGGCCAGTGCTGAAAAGCCATAATTTAGTGAGATCACATTACTGCAAACATTCTTTTAAGGACACTTGTGTCTTGGTTTTTCCCGTGGTTTTAATTTATCATTAGATATTGATGTTTCCAGGTCATCTAGCTGAATGTATGGCTGTGAGGAAAACTCTGACTCCTGATCCTCTGCAAAGAGATGTAGGCAGGAGCTCGTTCTCCATGTGTGTCTAGGGCACAAGGGCCAGATGTGCCCCAGATGTTGTATGAGGCCAGATCCTGCTCTACCCCAGCAAAACAGAGAGGAAAAAGCAGACAGAGCCATATATAGGGTATGCTGCTGGTCCAAAAAGAAGATGGAGTGAGGAGCCAGTCTCTCTCCTGGGTATCAGAAAAGTTGGCTGTCTTGAGGGAAATGTTATTTTTGTGCTATTAGATGCTTGGTAGCAGAACCAATGAATATTTGTGGTCTTGATAGGAAATTCATCTTAAATTCAAGGTCTTCCCCTCCCCAGACTCCCATGTGCTTTTTATAGGGCTGTTTATCTGTCTCCAGAGGCCAAAAGATGAAGTGGGTTTGGAATGTGACCAGAGAGCACCATGGATGCTTCAGCTCTGCGTCCACTGACCTCCCTGGGATTTATTGTTTCTTTGCCTGTCTGCCTTTCTCAGTCTGTGCAAGGCTCAGTTGAGTTGAGAAGTGGAGCCTGGGAGAGCTGTGCTGGCTGTTTGCAGAGGGATCTGAGCTGAGGAGCTGCCCCAGGGGGCTGCCAAGTACAACAGGGCACGGGAGCCCTAAATCTTAGTTAATCCCTCTTTTCCCCTCTTCCGGTCCCTCCACTTTGCTTTTTGTTGACTTTTCCTTTTTTAATTTTCCTTTATTTTTTTTAACAAACAAACTTTCCTGGGCCAAGTTTATCTTGTCTGAATGAAACACAGAGGAACTGTAAGTGGGAGTGCATTGCTTGTAGCTTGTGTCTTCTGTGGTGAGCACCCTGTCTTCTGCGGGCAGCCATCTCTTTGGAAAAGATTCTGCTGACCACCTCCTGCCATTGTGGGTGGTCTAGCATCTGTTCAAAATCCCTGCCTCATACATCCCCATTTTTCTCCAGAAACCAGTGTGGGACATCATCATTACAGCTATTAGCAGCTGATGGAGAGTATACTCAGCCTAAGCGCAGAGGATGTAATTCTTTCAAAAATGACAAGGAGCTCAGTTCTGCTTTCACATTTTTGATGATGGAGAGCTACTTCTGTCCCACATAAAGTCAAGTATTTTCCCATGGGAACACTAAGAAGCTGCACTATGACACTATGCTTTAATTAAACAAACCATTCCTGTACAAGATTCTTTAAGTATTCCTAGGAGCAAGAGGAGTCAAACGTGGGGGGAATCCTTTCCTGGTCTATTGCATGTGAGTCTGTACTGTGAAACTGTGTTTCTTTTATATCCTGATAATGATGTAAGCATTGGGATTACAAACTTCTGACTGATGTGACACTGGCACATGCATCTGAAATTTGGAATGCTAGAAATCACAGCATTTTAAAATAAAATAGAAAGTCAGTATAAAAGGTTGTTAACATCAACATTTTTGTGCTACCATAAGAAGCTACAATCAAGGGATCTTTGAAATGTTGTATGGTTTAATGATGAGAAAACATTCCAAAATTTCAGGGAAAATGTCCAGCCATTTAAATTCATTGCTGGCTTACCTTTGAAGTTCAAGTACTGAAAACTTTGATGCAGATGTATTTTCTGCTGTAGAAGTTCAAACACTAGGTTGGCTTCTTCTCCAATATCTTCTATGTTCTTGTTAAGGTCAGGAAACTCAAAGGGTGAACTGTGAAGGGCATCCATGTGTGCAACTTTTTGTCTGAAGGGGAAAAGACAGTTATGCAGAAGTCAGACCAGATTGTTCTTAAACTAGAACTGAGTTACAAAATATTTTAGAGGGCAAGAGATACATTTATAAATAAGCAGAAACATTTAATTATATGGCTTGTTTGGAAAACCCTTGATATGAACTGGAAAATTCCAGCATTTATGTATATGTCTGTATGGGTTAGGCACACATTAAGGATGAATTTGTTCACAGATCTACTGAAAACAGTGACTTAGTAGACCAACGTCTGTGTGCTGATCAGAAGTGGGACTTGATATGTAGGGATGGCTGGTGGACTCTGGGAAAGACAGTCTCTTAGCTAAGGGATTTTTTCAGGAGCAACCTAGCCCTTACTGAAGGTAGCCCTGAAGATCCCTGATGCCTGAAAGGGCCTCCAGTGACAGGACAGGATGTCTCAAAATGCGTTCAGCTTCAGAAATGGCCTCTTCAAAGGCTTTGAAGCGCATGTCACAGCCGGGCATTCGTCCTCCTTTATCTTCCAGCTTTGCTGCAAAACTCATGAACTCCTTCACAGTCAGAGCAAGGGCAGCAATTTCAGTGTCCCACAGATCAAAACAAAGATGACACTGACGGCAGGAGGGAAAGTCCTTCTCAAAGCCGCGGCCGCACTGGTCACAGAGCCGGCCGGTGACACCAGCGCGGCAGTTACACGCGCCCGTGGCTTTGTCACACATGGGCTGGCGGGTCCCCTCCAGGTTACACTCACATGCTGCAAGAAAGGAACAGCAGGTTACACCCAGTTGTTCCTTTTCTGTGGGGTTAATGCATGAAAAAGGCGCATTTCAAGATAACCAAAGCAAACCAGTGTTTGAGTTGGAGCAAGGTGGAGTGCACGGTAGTGACTAATCTTCATCTCTGACCTCCATCCTAACCATTGAAATAACAACACAGATAAATGATATAAACACTTGTCCATCTCATACACACAAACATATGAAAGGCTGTTTCTCTACATGTATGCCCTGTCTCCCCTGTGAATATAAGAGGTAAGCATTTATGTCCGGACAGTTTCTAATCCAGTAGTCCCACTTTTATAATACTTACAAACACAGTGCATCTGGGGATTGCCAAAGTAGTTCTCTTCACATTCATTACAGCCTCTTCCACTGTAACCTGGCTTGCATGGACACTGGCCTGTAAGCTGTAAAGACAGTTAGGTTTGAATAACTTCCAGCAGAGCCATATGGCTGGATATACATTATTTCTGCTGTACAAGGACTGCAGCAACACTGCTTGCCCAGTCTTTGAACACCGTGGCTTACACAGTATTGCCCAGATTTTCCTGTCTTCCTCCTGAAGGTCCTGAAAACAAAATGCACTCTGAGAAATGGCTTTACTTTACTAATATCAGAGATTCTGTATGATCCAGTCTATTAATGCTGTTTGAGAACTCTCATCCTCTGATTGTGATCTGAGAGGATTCATTTCCTTTGCAAAATAGACTTGGTTTTTATTTTTGCTGGATCTAAGTACTCAACATTTCAACTTTAAACTACACAATATATCAATTGTAACTGAAAATCTTAAAGGTATATTATACACATTTCCCTAGAAAAATTATTTTGTAATTCAGCTATTAAATTAAACTCCAGGGAATGACAACTTTGACAACCGCTAGTAGTTCTTTGAGGTCAAGAACTAAATTTGCTATAAAAAGAATAAATCTACTGAATGAACTGGAACAAACAGAGAGCATATTGAAAGAAAAATGTGCAAATACATCAGCAAGACTTTAGGATAAGCTCCTGGTGCTCTGAAGTCAATGGCAAAATTGCTGTTGACTCCATGGGACAATTTCACCTCTCTATTCTGAAATGCTGTTTAATTTTTTTCTACATTCTAGCCCTAAAATGTGGACAGGAATTAAAGATAAGAAAAGGTACTCTAGCAGTACAATAGATGAGGACTGATTAATTTAATGGCCACAGCTGCTACTTTATGAAAATAAACACTTGAAAAATACTCATAAGACTCTTGGGTCCAAGCTTGGATTTCCTTCTTCCCTATATGCATATTTATGAGGCAGTTTTTTCCTTTACAAAGTATTTCTAAGATCCACTTGACAAAGAAACAACATGCAAAGAGAAATTGCTGACCAACATGCAAAGCCACATTATCAGAACACTTTTGATTTAATGACTCACAGTGTGATTGCACCAACTACAAACTTCCAAAGAATTCTTTGTTTTCAGGGAAGATGACAAAAAACCAATCCTCATTTATAATAAGGTCTCCACTTTGCCATGTCAAAACACCAGCACCCTGGTTCCTGGAAAGCAGAGTAATTTTCTTGCCTGGTTGCACTGGTTGCTTTGGGAGTTTTTTGGATCACAGTCACAGGTCTGACATCCTTTGCCACTAGCCAGGTCCCAGTAGCCAGAGGCACACTGGTCACACGTGGCACCCAGCACATTGGGCAGGCAGGGACAAGCTCCCGTGGCTGGGTCACACAGGCAGGCTGCATCTCCCCCTGGACACATGGCAGGGTCAACACCTGCCAGATTGCACCTGCAGCCTGGAAAAAGAAGGACAATTACTACAGTAATACAGGCAGCTGATGGATACACCAGAGCTGGATATAAACCCCACACTGTAGGTTTGTTTTTAGTGACCTTTAATCTCATACACATTACCTGTCTTTCTGTAATACCTTATATATGGCTTTGAGAAAATTTACTGTGAATGTTCAACACTTTTAATACAGGCACAAAAAATGAAGGCTCAGTGAATTTTGAATCTTATTAGAATGCTATGTTAAATATGTTGGGTAAGGAGAAGCTGATTTACAGTAGGCATTTTCCAGCATGGGAATCCCCAGTAAGCTAAGTAAGATAAGAAGTCTTCCTTGTGAGGAGCCAAAAGTTCTTGCTTAACAATTTCTAACAGACATCTTCCAAGAATGGACTAGGGATGGGCTTGGACTGTTAGAGATTCCCAGAAAAACAGTTTCTTGACTATACTTATCATTAACTTGTCTGTAAAAATTAAATCCTCAACCAGGCCCATCTGTGAAAGTGAGTATAGAGAAAAATTGGGGAGAAGCCTTCCTTGCTTTTCCTTACACTCCTACTCTTCTGTTCAAAGTGCTGAGTTACTGACATGTTCTCATGGAATCAATTAAATTACCTGAACGCTCTCACTCTAGCCACTTAATGGAAACAACTGGTAAGGCAGGAAGTTCAGCAAGGGATCATCTGGTTAACTCAGCTCTAACTGAGCTTAGCTGGCATCAGCCAGAACATGGATAAACAATTATCACTGATTCCTCTACTTTTGATTCCTTCCTGAATAAGCTGAATGCACATTTATTGTTTTAACAGAGAAATACTAAGCAGAAGTACTGCTTTCATTTCACAAATGAATATTTCCTAGGAGTGATACTCAGTATGAGATTTAGTGAGGCTTGGATGACAAAGAATTTAATAGATGCCATGTTAAGTTATTTATATCATTGATATGTTAATATTTAGTAAATAGAGAAAAATATTTTGCTCTATTTATCTGTTTTAGTGTTGTCCTCCCTCCAAAGTCTAACTTTTCCCAATAGACTATTTTTTAAAAACATTTCCTTGGTAGTAAAACATAGTTGCAGTGCTGTTACTTACTTTGACAGCTTTGATTGAGGGCTGAGCCAAAATAACCTGGTTTGCAGAACTGGCAGTTTGCTCCATGGGTGTTGTGTAAACACTTCGTGCACTCTCCAGTGACCCTGTTACAGGATTCTGGGTCTGTCAAATCAATGTTGTTATTGCAGGGACATGGTGCACAGTCAAGCCCAGGGCTGCTGGGGTTTTTGTAGAACCCACTAGGGCACTCGTCACACTGATTGCCTGTCAGAGGAAGGCAAAAATATTGCTGGCTGATGGGAATTCAAGTGAAACATGTAATTTCCAGTAATATTATTAAAAGATTCAGACTGTCTGTTCAAATACACATGTCTAATGGAAAATATCCACCTGTTTGAGACCATTGCCCTTTAATCCTCTGATCAGTTTAAATTGTATCTTCCCCACTGAAATCTGATGGAAATATACCCTGCTCATCCCAAGTTGTTTATACCAAGGAAGTCCTTTCAGTAAGAGCAAATGGGTGCCCCATCAAACACCACCTCCAAACATCTTTTTCCATCAAAGCCCATTCAATGGCAGTAGTCAGGGTTAGCCATATGTGCAGAATTCTCCTTGGCCCTTCACTCCAACAGCAGCATTGGAGGGTGGGGGGTACCCAGGAGTTCAGATGAACTCTGATGCTCTGTCCTTGCTTCCTGGCATTACAACTATTTCTGCATTTCGTCTCAATGCCTGCCCTGATTTGGGTGCTACCTCTGCATCTCAGAAACCATTCTGGGCAGACTGGTGTTCTGGAACAACATCCACTGGTTCATCCTCTGCCAAGGACTCTGTTCCTTCACTGTGCTCCTCAAGACCCAGAGCCTTTCTCAGTCTCTGACAAAGTGAGACTACTGCTACAAAGGTGATCAAAAGTCTTCCTGGGAAGGAGCAGGAGCAATAAAGTCCAAAACTGAGGGGTGCAGTGATTTGTACGGATGGAAGTCCCCTGGGTGAGCATCAAAATGAATAATTTTGGCCTTACAGCAATTATTTATGCAAAACCATTCTTGACTTATAAAGAAATCTTGCCCAAGTAAAGATGACAGCATTGGTTTAATTTTCAGCAGTGCTTCCCATTAAGCTTTGCTTTCATCAGAGGAGATCTTTCTAATGCCCAAGGGAAGGGAAATATCTTAAGCTTTCCCTTCAGGAATTCAACCTAAGTCAACAACATCTTAGGAAATGAGGAATCAGTTTGCTGCAAAAATATCTGCATTTGAGACAGCTGAGAATAGAAACCCCATTTCTAAAGTGACCATTTGAACCACAAAGCAGTGACTTTAAGGAACAATGTCAAAGAGTTTTCCCTGTATGGAGAAAGACTTTCTCTGATTAGGAAATCTTACCAGCTCTTTTTGATGCCCTAATCATTCCCATTAGGGCTTGCAATACCTCTTTTTCAGAAGTAACAAGACTGCAATTCTCCCTGCCTCTCCCCATCAGATTAATATAATACCCCTGGAAAGGAGGAGATTTCCAGAGAGTGACATCAGAATAATTAATGACTTCACTGTATCCACATAGGTGAATCCCTTTTTAAAACACTAACTGCACAATTCCCATTCTTCCTAGTCAGAACTTACCCACATGATTTTGGTAAACTTGAGTGCTAATTCTTCTTAGCTGGTTTATTACCATTACCTCATTGTCATTTCTGAACACATGACAGGTGGAGGACGATAATTTTTTTCTCTTACATTAATTTTAGTAGTATCAAAACCAGTCCTTATTTTGCTTCATACCTGAATATCCCTCGAGACAATTACAGACAAGCTGTGCAGACTGGGAGTCCTGGTAACAGGAATGTGCAAAATACCTATTGCTTGTAGGTGTCCCTGGGCACATGCATGGGTGGCAGGGTTCTCCATCCAGAGGGTTTCCATAGTACCCATCCATGCACCTGCCAAAGCAGTTGACACAAACAGGACAAATTGTCAAGTGCTTCATGCAGGTGAATCCATTTATATGTATATACTGGAATTAGTATTCCAGATCATTGTAGTGCTATCCCCAGCAACTGGTAGAGATATATCAAGCTTCAAAGGTGTTCTAAAATAGAAAATCAGAGCTGCATTCTCAAAATCTGAAGCAAAAAGAAAAAGAAATATGTTTTCCTCTCAAGAAATGTTTGTTAAGACTTTCACCTACTCTGGAACAATTTTAATCTGAATGATTATGATATGGCATATCACACATGCTCTGCAAAGGCAGCTAAGAGCTACCATGCTGCATCCACTTCCCAAACCCCCAAAGTCCTGCAGCTGCTGCAACAGCAACGCAGAGGCTTCTGAACCATCCTCAGTCTCTGATCTGCTTTTCTACAGCAAATGGTAACACAGTTCTCCATATGTATGCAGGTAAGTCTAAAAGACTTGGCTATCTGATTATCCTCCCCCTGGGGTCTGGAGATCCTGCAAAGCCACAGGGCAAGAAGGGCAAGAAGTATTTCAGTCTTCCATTTTTAATCTGTTTGCCATCTTCGAGAACAGCCAAAGACTGTGTTGTCTAAAAGCACTGCAGGAAAAGCTCAACAGGTTTCACGAGGAAATTCTCTTAAGAGTGAATGACAAGGTACAGCCCAGCCAAACCAAACTAAACAAATTTAATTTTGATGTCCATGTTGAACTGCATTACTGCTGCCAGTGTACAAAATAAAAAAGAGGAGCAGTGGAGCAGTGGAATGGAGCTGGAGCATGTGGGAAAAGTAATTTGCTGGTGATAGGGAACTAATACAAAGAGCAAAGCGGGCACATTTACTTAAACTCCCTAGAGGTAATTGCAGGTATTAAAATGAGTATTCAGCACAATATTCAGCGTCTTAGCTAGCCTCATGCTGAATTTTAAATTTGAAAGCTGGCAGTTTGGAACCTGGCAGGAGTCAGTTTATCCCACACACGGTGCTTTGTGCATGTCTCCAAGTACGTGATGCCATGGTGTGCATGTCTCAAAAGCCTCCTTGCAGATAGCCTGCTGCAATGCTGGGTGCATGCCCTGCCTGCAGTCCACCCACAGGCATTGCATGCACATTCCCACATGCATTTGCCAAAGAAGTAGGTCCTTGACACTCAGCAGCCAGGCCCAGTTTCCCGGTTTAGGTGCCTGTTTCCCGTTAAGGTCATTGGTGCATTTGCAGGCCCGCAGCTGCACAGGCGTTTCGCAGACCCGCAGTGCCCGCTGGCTGCAGCGCTGCCCATCACTGACCTTTCGCAGCGGCTGCCGGCGGTGAACCCGCGGCACTGGAGGCACTCTCCGGTCACAGGGTGGCACAGCTCGGCCCGGCCATTGCAGGGACAGGGGCGGCAGTGCGGAAAGCCGAAGTGGCCGGGCAGGCAGCGGCTGCAGCGCCGGCCGTGCACGGCCCGGCGGCAGGAGCACTGCCCCGTCACCTGGTCACACAGCGCGCTCAGCGAGCCTTGCGGGTGGCACTCGCATGCTGGAAAACACCGAAAGCAAAGCTGTGTCCTTAAAGTGTTCCTGCCAACCCATCTCGTCGCTGACGCTGCTCAAAGGCAGCAGGGATGGACAATTTGTTATTAGCGGAAACATTTTTTGCATTGCTTCACACATAATCCTTTCACACAAACGTTTGAATACAAGCACACTCAAAGCCCTAAAACCTGGGGTTCTGCAAGGCACTCACCGTAGCAGCCGTGGAAGCCGAAGCCATAGCTGCCTGCAGAGCAGGTGTCACAGCAGCGTCCCACGACGTTGGCTTTGCACTGACACTGCCCCCCCAGTTTACTACAGCTGGCATTCAGCGACCCTTGGGGATTGCACTTACATGCTGGTAAGGGGAAAGAAAATCAAAACTGGTTTGGTTGTCAAGGAGTTTTACTGCTCTCATCAGCTTGCAGGTTTCACACTTTAAAATAGGTAGGAAAGAGCTTGATTATTCTTCTCAGGGGTTCACTAACCTGATGATGGCCATAGCTTAGATCATTTGATGGTGTAGCATCAACGGTGATGGTATAGCAGACACCAGCACAAGCCTTGATGTTGAAGCTGCCACATTCAAGGCACTGCCTTCAGCACACATTTAGGGTAGGACAGAATGGGAGTAGCAAAGTGTAGATCCAAATAGAGACATCCTGAAGTCTAGAAAGGTTTGCTATAAATCTGCATCCAACTGGAGCACTGGACATAACCTGCAAGCTGTATTTAGTCTGCATCTGTGTACTGTTTGTTTCCTTCTGGACACCTTGGACTAGCTTGTTGAGTGAAGATGCTCTGCTAACCCACAGAGGATGTTTGCCCAGGATGCTCTGGAAAGCACTAGAAAACCAAAGGGCCACATTTCATTGGGAGAATCTCGTCACTTTAGGAATCAGGCCAATGGGGAGTTAGCACAGCCCAAGCCTAAATGAGGGGTTCACTGGTTGTGCAGCTGTGACCTCATCACCTGAGATTAGAGTGGGGCATCAATCCTAAAAATCACCCAGTGCAAGCAGATGCTGTCACTTTGGAGGCATTGCTGCTAGGCTCCCTGGAAGAAGCTGGCCACTGAAGTTGTCGAGAAAGGCTCCTCCCATTAGTAGAAGTGCAGAGGAGGTCCATTTCTCTGGGCCAAATACCTGGGAAATTCCCTGAGCCCAGCTAATCTTTCCATGGTGGGTCCAGGAGGCTGCCTAGGAATTTCAAGCCCCACCTGCCACTGCCTTCTTGCTGGAATATCAACAAGGTTTTCTAGGTGAATCTCTTCCAGTACACCAACTTATGTACCATCATGTCTGGAATCTTACCAAGGCACTCAGCTGGCCTACAGTATTTAGAAAAAGAGCTTATAAATGTCTCTGTCATTTTACAGCAGCTAGAAAGGTAGGAAAGTTACTGCCACGGCCATATAGTAAAGGCATCTGATTCAAATGCTTTTCAGAAGACACAAAATCACTGCCATGGTCCCTGTCATGCTGCTCCACGAAGCCCATCAGGAGTGATGAACTCTGGGATTCATGCCACCAAGAGGTGTTTGCAGCACACAGAGGGTTCAGTGGGATATACCCTGTGCATCCATGGACATCACAGGCTGATCAGCTTCACTTCTACATCACTGCAGGCTGAGAGCTCCACTGTCAACACATCCTACAAACTCAAGGGGAAGCAGTGGCTGCCCAGAAGAGCTGCCTGTGAGGCCAGTCCTTACCCACGGCGCCGTGGTGGATTCGCGCTGACAAGCTCGCGATGAGCCGCGCGCACGCTTCGGGCAGGACCTGAGGCCCGACTTCGGATGCGATTTCAATGCAGTGATACTTCTGGTACTCATCTAAATCCTTTTCACTGCACAAATTCTCCACAGAGCCAATTCTGGGAATGAGTCCAAGCTATGTCATTAAGAGAGAAAAGAAAATATTTTTGCTTAGATATATTGAAAACCAGAATTTCCCACATTCTGTTAATGTGCTTTCCATTGCAATGCCACAGGCCTGGAGCACTGATTTTCCAAATCTGCAGTTGTACCATTCTGTCAACTAAATTCACATTTATTCTGAAGGTCTAAACATTCCCTGAGTTCTTCAAATAAGAGAGACTGTGTTTAAAAAAAAATAAATATAGTAAGATCTCTGATATATGCTCAGATCTGGTCCTGCTGTGCTGTGTTAGTGACTCCAAAAGCAGTAGCTGGCCAAAATTTTTACTTGTATTACTGTGATAAAGTCAGATGAAGGTTCTAAAGTCAGATGAAGCCCTTGCCAGGTCCAGTTCTACAGGAATAATCAGAAAAATAGACCTAAAAATATTTTCCACAAGAGAAGAACCCAAAAGTAACACCCAGTTCCTAACTTGATGGAAACTTGGGAAATATCTGGACCTGATTCCCAGGAAGTACACGACTAGTTTTACTTTTCCAATATCAAGTTTAAAAATATCCGTGATTCTGACAAATTAGAGACAATTTTAAAATCCTAAGTGACGAGGAGCAGCCCAAATTTATATCCATAGTCACAGCATCTTATCAGCACACATAAATGGACTGTGTTCATAATCAGTGAGCAACAGATAGAGAGATAGATGCAACGTATGTAACACGTATGACTTCTTGTATTGCTCCATGAAAATTTAACCAGATACAATTCTGCCTTTCCATACAAAAATATGCAAACTGTGCCAATGGAGATAATCAGAAACTGAATTTCTCTTAAAACACACTATAAATTATTTAAAAATACTTCTAATGAGTCTGTAAAAATACTGTGTATAAATACAGCCTCAAGGGACTTGTGACAGAACTACTCACTGAGTCAATCAAGATGAATGATTTTTCCTTTTTGTCAGAGGCAGAGAGCTGAGAAAAATACACATCCACAAAATATTCTGTTCCCGGCTCCAGGCAGACTGGAGTTTGCAGAATTGCAATCCTGTTTAGCAGAAATGAAGCACAGTTATAGCCAGGAGTCAGGACAAGGCAAGTTAACTGGATGTTGTGAGCTCTCCCTTCCCCCTGTGCCTGCAAACTGATGCCTGCAGCCTGGAGCAAGCCCTGCTGCAGTGAGGAGCATGGCCAGCCCCACACTTGCAGGCTTTGGGAAGATTCAGGACTTCTGCTGGATTATTCACCAAGCTCAGTTTAAACCTGGGGAGATTAAACTTAAAGTGGCAGGTTTTACTACTTCAGGCAAGGGGGTTTGCAGCTCACTGTTCATGTTCATCCTTTCCTGTCCCTATTTGATGAAGACATTGGTCACATTCTCTTAGCTTCTCTCTACTCTTTACACAGGTCCAAGCTGAACAGCTGGTTTTGAAAATAGACTATGACAGTGACTTTAAGTCAATATTTCCTTTCTATACTGAAGCAGCTGCAGTTGGATCTTCACCAGAGCAACGACCAACCCCAGCTGGATCTCAGCCTGTTCTCCTGGGCTTGGCAAACCTTTGCCAGACTAAGGACTGGGGCATCAGACTCTTTCTTAGTGCCTACACTGTATTGTGGTGTGCCAGCAACAGAAAAGGCCACACATGTGTTTCTGATGTTCCCACTCTCCCACACATGTGTTGCTCTGCAGTGCTTCAGTAAAGGATTTGTAGACAGAAGATCTACAGGCAAAAAGACAGCAACAATCAGACCTCTTTGTAGCTGGGAGAGGCAACTCATGTGGCTCCTGTGAAAGGACCTTGTTTTTGCAGTGTTGACCTGACAGGATACCAGCAGGCTGGATGGCAACACTTGCAAGCCAGTCTTCCAAGAGCTATAAACAAAAGACAAAAATTATGGCTATATTTTGTATCTAAAAAACCTGCTTTCTCTTTGCAAGGGTTAATGAAAGCCAGCTGAATGATTGCACACTGCAGTGACAAAATAGACTTTCTCTTTATTCTTTACAGCACTAAAAAACTATGTTATTTGTGAAAAATTCATTGTATTTGCAATGGCTAATGAAAAGCAGAGACGGAAATGGGATCTCAGCAGGTTCAAATGGAAACAGCTCTGTTAGAGTCATTGGAGTTGTTTCTTTTCTTAGCACAGTGTTATTCTGAAGATATCCTTCATAAGCTGCCTTCTCACACATCCAATAAGAAATAATAAACATAAAATACTTTGAAATAAATGTATTTAAACCCCAACTCTTCAATCCTTAGGCAGAAAAAGCTACCTCAAACAAGCCCACTGAAAAATTGTTCCCATGTTTTAAGACACTTGGAGATTGTTTTGCCTCAGAGTAACAGTCAGAGAGCAGAATACAATAGACAGAAGGAAAATCTTGAGTTGTGGGACTGTCCCAGAGAATTGCAAAAGAGTAAGGCGTATACAAAACCTGGTACCAATAAAACGCTTGTGTTTTTGAAGACATGGGTGAGGACCTGAGTCTAATTAGATTTGGATTAACAGATCTCCCTAGACATGTCATCATCACTGAGAAATCTTCTCCAAGCAAAAAAATAGTAATTTGGCTATTTTCCTACAATTTTCACAGATTTCAGAGTTCAGCTGGAACAACTGGGAAGCAGGATGCCTGCAAAAGGCCTGGGTAAATATCTATTGCAGATCACTCCTGCCTGTGCACATTTTACTGCCCAAAAAATCACACCTAGGAATACAAGATGCTTGTCTGAAAGGAACTGCATTTTCCACCTGTTTGATTTTTGAATAAAAGTCCAGCCCAAGAAAAGGTCCAGAAGAGAAGTATTCAGAAGATGAAATCTTGGCTGATGCTTAGAAAACACTTTTAGTGTTGATTTTTCGTATTTGAGTGGAAAGGGGGTCAGTGGAGGACATGTTACTTGGTTGGTAAGACAGCTTGTTACTGGGTGAAAAGACAAGCAATTTTAATTTTAGATATAAAGAACAGGACAAGTTGCTCATCATGTTATTCACAAAATAGACCCTGCACCCATCACAACATCACAAGACACACAAGACATGACGAGTACCTCAGGCTCATAACGAACGGTGATGTCAAAGTCCATGGCAAAGGGAACATTGTTGATGGCAAACCTCAGCCCGGCTCCGCTGGGCACGCGGGCGAAGCCGTGTCCTGTCCATGTGACAGCCCGGCCAGCGCTGGGCTGCCGGAACACCACCGTGGATTCCCAGTCCTGGCCAAACTGCATCGCACCCTGCGAGGACACACCGACATTTCAACAACTCACAGAGCCAAATACAAAAAGAAAACCCCAAAAACACCCCCAAAAACCCAAAAAAAAAGCCAAAAAAATGGGAAAAAAGAAAGGAAATACTTTTGCCATGTTGTTTACTTATTTCAGCCATCAGTCCCAGTTTCTGAACAAGCTCGAGACCAACATCCTAACAATTCTCCCAGAGGTAGGATATTTAGGATCACATGTAAAGAAAAGCTTCCTATAACTTTGCAGCAATAAGAGGGACTAGAATAATCCACTCACCTCTGAATATTTGGCATCTCCAAAGATTCACATTGCAAATCTTAAACAGAGTAAGCCTGATTTCACACATGCCTGGACCTCTCATTATAGTCTGGATATACAAATATCAATACTTAAAATGGCTGCATTTAAGTGCAGGAGGTACCATGCTAATGTCTTGGTAAATGTATTAGAAATACATTTGGTCTTGCAACCAAAAAAAAAAAGTTACCTTTCATAAAGACTTTTCCAAAAATTCATGGAACTTGAGACTACAGACACTGGACATAGCAGTGCAAACCTGTCAGTGTGAATAATAAAATGTCCAACACAACTGTGTATCAAAAAATTGGTTTGTGTCAGGATTGTAATGTCTAAGATTGTGAATCCCATGTGCTCAGGCATTTCCTTGCCCTTTGTTACAAAATAAAATTTCATTATTTGGTGTAAACTTAGGTAACTATTCAAGTACTAATTTACCTGTTCCAGTCCAGATTTTCTTACAGTTCGTTTCTTGTTCCTATTTAACACAATCTTTCCATTTTCAATCATGAACTCATAGCCTTTCCTCTGGAAGTAGATGTCACACCTTGGAAGAGTGCTTGGCTGAACCTATGAAGTGATAAAAGAGGAGCAGCACTGTCTCAACAATGTTGAAGGGTGGTAAGTAACTAAATGAAAATCCACATTCTTAAAACAAGATCTATTCTCTACTGGGAGAAACTGTAAACTGTGGCCCAGCAGCTGCAGGAACCATTTTCCCCTCACTCCCTTAAAATTAACTTGCACTTTTCCCTCATAAGCTATGTCCCAGACATCTGTTTTCCATTTAATTATTGGACTGTAGGATAATTACTGATTGTGATTATAGCTAAATATTTGTGGATGCGACCTGCAAATAAACAATTTTTTTATTCCTTATCTATGGTTTCTGTACAACATGACAGAGAAAAAATGTTAGCAAAAACATAGAGGAAGGAATGCATTCCAGGCTTACACTTGGCATGGGGAACAACTACCCCCATGTTGAAGGAGAAAAAAATAATTAATTTTTCTAAAAACATTACAGATGGATGCCAAATTCTTGAGGAAATTAGGCTACAGTCAATGTCTTTATATAAGGCAGCAGGAATTAGTTCAATGGAGCAGAGAGTAATTTGATTCTTCCCTTGTTGGAGATTCCCAGAAATAAAACATTTCATGAGAGCTACTGGCAACTCAAACACTTTCCTCTAATTTAAATAATTAAATTAAATTCTCTAATTCACGCTAGACCAGCCTGCACTTGAGAAGCAGCAAGGGCAGCTTTGCAGGTCATACCACGCTACAATGACTGTCCCTTTTTAACAGCCCCAGTTATGGAATAGTCCATGAAGAACAAAGACAAACTGATGGTGGTCGAGGGAGTTGCTTTGCATTTTCCTGCTAAAGAGCTGATTCCTGAGAAAGGGATCTCCTCCTCAGCCTCAGCTCCTGTGTCACCACTGCCGCGATCTCCTCTCAGTGCAACACCTAAAAAGCCAAATACCTACCAAGGGTGCAGAGCCAGAAAGGGGCTTTGCATGCTCAGCTTCATAAATATAATAGTCCAGGGGCAGGAAGAAGTACCCTGGAGCTGGCTCGTTGCACTGGCGGCCCACGATGTTGGGCAGACACTCACACTGACCGTCCTCCAGCGAGCACCTACGGCAGAGTTGGTAAAGGGAGGACACCAGTGTGGCACGGCTGGGTCCTCACAGCACGAGGACAGCTCAGACCCACCCTCGTGCCACCTTTGCTGAGTTTCTCCCATTGCTGGATTACCTCCATTACTAAACTTCTCCCTATCACCCATCTCCTCTGATTCTGATGCTGGATTTATTCAATGCTACTTTTCCATGACTTCAGAGTCCACGACCTGCTTTGTCTTTGTCTGTTCCATACCATACCATACTTTGTCTGTTTCACACCAAGCACTGATCCTTTTGTTTCCTGAGCATCTGTTCCTGTCTATTCCTGTATCATTCCTTGTATCTTTTTCTATAAGAATCACTATATCATGATTCTTAATAATCTGTCACCCACAATTATGGAGGCAGAACATGAGCTCAGAAGGGGCTTTGATGTGATATGGAATGTTTTCATATACTTACATATTTACCACACCAGGTGATTTACCTGCTCACAAGGAACTGCTCTACACCCTGGGACTGTGTGCTCCTCTGTCTAAAGTCTAACAGCAGTAGTGAAGACCCCTGCCCAACCAATCTTTGGAGGAGCCCAACTGAAACCAACCTTGTTTCTAAAATTATACACTTTAAATAGGAGCCAGAAAAAAAATTCTAGCATTTAATGTAGATGTAGGAAGCTAGGTTAAACATGTCACCTCTAACTTCTAATTTCTAATAATATTAGGGCCTCTGGATGTCTCAAGATATACGTTTTATATTTCATTTTAAACACATCTTGGCTCAATGAGATTCAAGGTTGGCTTCAAAGGAAATAGGTAAATCCCCTTACCTCTAATAAATTTCCAAGATCTCTACCAAAATTTACACTGTTTGTATATGATGAAATTCCATCTACATTGTATTTTCCTATATGTTCCATGACTGTATTAACCTAACCAGAAAATCTAGCCTAAAAGTTTATAAAAATTAAAACCAAGAAAGAACTTGAAGAACTTTAACTTACAAGTTATTCTGGGATCCACCAATATCACAGTCACATGGAGAACAGCCATACAAGCTGTTGCCAAGACCCCAGTATCCTGCCTGGTATAAAGAGAAAGGTTCTTTTATGGCAAATGTTTAAGTATGCAAAGCAAAACAAAACTCATTCTGCTGGATGAACAATGCTCTGGAGCACTGCTGTGCTTGGCCATGGGAGATTGCTTCTCTTACCGGATAGCAGGGGTGCTAAGCCACTGCAAGAGCCAAATATTTACCCACTTGTACAAGCAAATTGCTCTGTAAACAGCAAAGATGGATCAAGGACATAATTTTGCATTTCCTTTCCTTCCTGGGAGTGCTCCTCCCCCTGCAATTTGATTGCACAAATGTTTGGGAGCAGTGAAAGAGAAGCAGACATGTCAATGCAAAATGGGAGCATACAGCTATAAAATTATTTTGAATTTTGGCAAATTGTTTACTTTTCTGGCAATGAAAAGGTGTGAGATGGGTGAGGAGACTTCCAAAACCACATGAAGAAGTGAAACCAAAAACTGAGTACGTACAAGGCATTTTTCACAGCGTTGCCCTGTGGTGAACCTCTGGCAGAGGCACTTTCCCGTGGCAGGATCACAGATGGAGAAGGGCAAACTGCCCAGAGGATCACAGTTGCAGGCTGCAGGGACAGAAAAGTGTAGTTAGCTCTGCAGGCCCCAGTGACAGCAGCAGGACTGGCATTTACGTTAGATGTGGCATCAGCATGACAGGCAGTGTCCACCCTCCACACAGACACTCCGCAGAGGAATGTGCCCTGCCGCCCTCCAGCCCTCAGGCTGCCCTCGGAAATGGACACTTTCCCGGGTGGATCCCTCTCTGGGGGCAGCAGAGGCACTGGCAGGCGGCCCCTGCAGGGGTTTGCAAGTGCTGCTGCTGATCTGCACTGCAGTCCTTGTGTGTGGGCTGGGGTGTGGGCACAGCGTGCTCACCAACACACGGTGCACCTGGGCAGGGTGGGATGTGCTTTCACCAAGCCTTCTTCAGAGGAATGGTTGGCTGGAAGTTCTCCTGGCAAGGCAGCAGCTCCTGTCATCTCAATATCCTTTTTCACATCTCAATATCCAAATTAAATTGCATATTTAATAACCCTTCTATTGACAATAGCCTGATCTGTTATATTATACTATGCATTCTGAAAGTGATTTTGGATCGTTTCAGTCTCGGATGCTGCACCAGAAGCCTTGAATTATGTTGACATTAAATTACAGTAGGCAACAGGGTATTTTGTGACTCGAGTAGAGCATCAGTATGTGGATCTGTGCATTCAACTGCCTCCATGCGGTAGGAATGCTTTGGGAAGGAGGCTAGAAGAGGTGTTTTACGTACGCTGGCAGCCCAGGGGGTCGCTGCTGCTCAGCCCGTAGTGGTGTGGCCGGCACTTGTCGCAGCGGGCGCCCTGCACGTTGTCCTTGCAGGGGCAGCGGCCCGCCACCGTCCCCAGCGCGGGGTCCGTGCGGCTGTCGCACACGCCCTCCGGCAGGCTCCCCCCGGGGTCACAGTCGCACGCTGCAGGCAGGGCCAAGGAGACACACACAAAAGGCACATGGGGATGTAAGCATAAAAATGCAATGACAGAGCTGCTGGGAATCTGCCCTTGGCTCCTGAAGGACTGCTCGTGCCAATCAATTGCTACAATTAAATATCACTCAGAGCATTTTCTCCATCCTGTGTTAATAAAGAATTTAGGTCATCTTTGAGAAGAAGAGCTTTCATGTCTGAAAGATTATTTTCCTTGCATATGGCAGGTATCTAGCAAAAGTTATTTACTCCTCCCATCACTTTGGAGCCTCTTCTGTAATCACTGAAGGTCACAGAAGCAACATTACTACTGCTATTCACATTTATATTGACCTTGTTCAAGAAAAATGACAGCTTTGCTGGATTTCTAAGCTCTGTTTAACAAGGAGTTAGAATCTGCAGCTCTTTTTACAGTGCTGGTGGAGGATACTGTCATGAAGCTATTTAGTAACGCAGTTTGGATGTCACAGGTTTGGTAACATTTTTACAACCATGTGGACATTTAAGCATGGGGATGGCCATAGGCTCAGAGCAAACCCAACCAGAACAACCCTGCTTTGAATCATTCTTACAGAATTAAAAAGGAAGCTTACGGAGGCACGCTCGAGGATCTGAGATGGCTCTGAGTGGATCCTGGTAGAAGGAAGGCTTGCACACGTGGCAGTGCTGGCCCGTGGTGTTGTCCTGGCAGTCCTCACAAACGCCACCGCTGGCCCCGCCGCTGGCCCGGTACGCGGCCATGTCAAAGTGGCACTTGCTGGAGTGGCTGTTGCAGTTACAGCCTGCAACCAAACAACCAGGGTGGCATTTCACACCGTGCAAATACTGCTCTGGCCACACTGCTGCCTACACTAAACACAGGGTTACTGGTTACCTGTACGAATTAGTGCCCAGCAAGATTATTCCCAGGCCTTGTGCTTTACAGCTGGGGGAAAAAAATTGGAGTCTTCAGACAGGACTGTATCCTAAACTTGGAAATGCAGGTGAGTGTGCCTGATATGCAGTGGGGAACACTGCTCTGCTGAAGAAATCTCTAGCTGAATATTCTTTACAGACCCTAATATATTATTCTTGTGTATACTACATTGCGGAAATAAATAATTTAGTCTTGTCTAAATTTTTTCACTCACATGAAAAACACATGAAAAATCTGTCACTCACATGAAAAACCAATGAATGATCTTTTTTGCATTAGCTGTTTTTTCCTTTCTTTATTGTTTTTCTTCTCTATTTGAAGAATAAAAACATGAAACAGCTCTTCCTCTTGTAGGATAACACAGCACTTATGTATGCAGGAATCTGTTTTTCTGTATGAGGCATGAAAAAGTCTCCCTCCCAGAAACCTGGCCATCCCATTATGGATTGGATTAGGATTGTGCCACACCCACTCCTGGCTATTAAAAAAGGAAATATCACGTTTGAATTACGTTTGCAAGCATTAGCTTGTGTTCCTTCAGCTGGCCTCCAGGGAGCATCATTGTAGAAATCTTTACATCTTTCACAAGAAAAACCTTCAGTGTTATGGTGGCAGATACATCTCCCATGGACCTGTAATGACGTAAAAACAGAGAGGAGATAAGGTGACAAAAGAAAAGGAGAGGAGAGGAGAGGAGAGGAGAGGAGAGGAGAGGAGAGGAGAGGAGAGGAGAGGAGAGGAGAGGAGAGGAGAGGAGAGGAGAGGAGAGGAGAGGAGAGGAGAGGAGAGGAGAGGAGAGGAGAGGAGAGGAGAGGAGAGGAGAGGAGAGGAGAGGAGAGGAGAGGAGAGGAGAGGAGAGGAGAAATATCTGCTTAAGGTGTATCACAAAGATCAGGGAAATTTGAAGCTCTTTGGCTCCCTCAGCTGACATAATTTTCAATTATTTGAGTAAAAGGTCTGGAGAATACCCACAAACTTTAAGCAAATAGTTTTAAAGCCACTGAGCAGCATTTAGAAAAAAATTACTTATAGAGATATCAAAGGAGACTTCAACACTTTAGATTCTCTCTCTCTCCCTACATGTCTTCATATTGAGATACTTATTTTCCAGGAGAAAAAAACCTCTCATTCCCAGAGGGAAAGAACTTGCAATCACATTCCTGTAATTTTTAATAATCCATTTTTCATGGGTTAGCTTTGCATTATCAACTATTCTTTGTTCCAGTGCCTCCTCTCCCACTGCAGAGCCTCAAGGCCCAGCTGGAGTGTGGAATGTACCCAACAAGTGGCCATTCAAGTCTGCACATGCCATAGGCGACTCACTGCATTACATTTGCACCATTACAGCTCTGGAATTTTGCTGCTATTATCTACATGTCTTGTCCCAGTTGCTTTTCAAACATCACAGTAGTGCCAGCAAAGACAGCTTCTCTGCATTCAAACCCAAGGTTTTAAAGGAAAGAGTCTGCACTGAAACATTTAACAACTAGCGGCTGCAAATGGTCAATCCAAAGATTATCAGAGATCTTCCTTCCGCTCCCTCCCTCCATCTCTTCCTTCTCATGAGATACACAAAATTGAGGCTCCCCTTTTTAGAGACTGCACTAAGGACACACCATCCCAGACTGATGGAAAACATCTCCCCGTAAGTTCTGCATGGAATCACACTGGCTGGCATGGCCATTGCAAAAGCAGCTGCCCCGCACAACCATCTCGTAGATGGCATAGTAGTACTTCTCAAGGGGATCACCGTGCCTCCTCCCAAGCAGAGCATCTCCAAGGGTGTGGAGTTTAGTAAAATTGATCCTTAGGTTTGTCAATGTAATGAGATCTGGAAGGAAAGAAGAGAGATCAGGAGCCTGAGTTCAGTGTAAAATGAACAGTATGAAATCTTCAGGTTGAATAAGTCATCCAAGAATTTTCCCATAGTGAAGAAATAATCAAAATGATCCACTATTGGCCAAGATCAGTAATGCCTACAGTGGCAGTGCAGGGACCCACTCCTGGCACACAGCTGCAAAAGTGTTAGCATCTTGCTTGGTATGGCTCTGCATTTTCCCTGCAGAGGAAAATGGTCTTCATGGGTTCATGTGTACCTCTGGGACTGCTCTCAAAAAGCAGTGTGGATTGGGCCTGAATCCAGAGGGAAAGACAGTTTAGCTTCATGGATATGCTCTGCAGAGCTTTGCTGTTTGCCCCCAGGGCTAGAGAACAAGATTGGCTCGTCTCATTTATTAATACAATGTCTCCCTAAGATCCTTAGGTACCTAATTTTCAACATCATTGACTTACACCAGCTGTACACCCCTTCAGTGTACAAAACAAACAATACCAGCAAAGTCTCTCTGGACAAAACATGTTGTGTCCGTACCTTGGATATATGGCACATACGGATTTTCTATTTCAAAGCTGGGATCCAAAGCTTTTAAAACAACCTGCAAAACAAATCAATAAAGTTCTAGAGAGGGAACAAGCAGCCACAAAAGGGATCAAAAGTTCTAGAAAGGGAACAAGCAGCCACAAAAGGGATCAAAGGACAGGCCTCTGCTTTAAGCACACACAGACAAGAGATCTTCAGTTCCACGTATGATTTGAACTCATACAAACAGACACTTGACAGTACCTCGCCTTCAGTGGAGGGCTCGATGTCTGAATATCTTGAATCACAAACAACATCTCCAACACTTTTTGCTGGACCAGAAGAGATGTTGGGAAAAGAAGCTGCACAATCGTGTGCAAAATATCTGAACACTTTCCAGGTCTGACCAAAATCGGTAGAGCGCTCAACCAGCATCGCTGCAGGCCGAAATGTCTGCAAGAAACATTTCAAGAATTGCCTAAGCAGACATGAATAAGGCACCTCAGGGGTTGTTATATTGATATTCTTCTTTGGAGGATGTTAAATTTTTTTATTTGAGAGCTTATGGGCTTGTTACAGGTACTGTGATGGTTACAGAGGTCTCTGAAAAAGCTCATTAGAACCTCTCTCTAGCAAAAAGGAAAGGTAACATTTCATATAGATTTGTGATTACATTCTAAGTAAGGAAGTTTACCATAACAATAGGAATTTTGTACAAAAAAAAAATTGTAACCGTCTGGATCATAATAGATAGACATGAGCTGAACTAAATTGAAAGAGCAACTGCAGTTCAGATATGTCCTACAGTTTTAGACTTCAATTTTGCAAAGTATTTTTTCAGTTTTAATTCTTGGGTTTATAGAAAATAGGACTAGAAGGTACACAAATAGGAAGCTGTTCAGTCTATCCTCCTCCCCCAAGGCAGGATCAACTGTAACTTAACCATACTTGACAGGTGTTTATAAAACCTGTTCTTACAAACCTCTAAAGATGGAGCTTTCATTGCCTCTCTAAGCAATTTATTCCTGTGGTTAAGTAATTAGTGTATAGCATTACATAAAAGCTCTGGTAAAAGATGTACCTTAAAAGTCAGGATAAGATGGCTGAACTGGAATAAAGTTTCTAGGTCCAATCTAATGCTGACATGGTCAATGCCTGAAAAGAGAATGAAAATGAAGTGCACAGTGTGTACATGGAAGGGGTTGCTGAGACAGTTTTCCCATGAGGGATTTAAAGATGCCTTTTCCAGCAGAGAGCTAGACCCTTTAGGGCATCCCCCATGCACAAACCCAGTGCAGCTGGACTGCTCTCTCTGGGGAAATACAATGTGCTGCCTTCCTGGCACTGTCACCAGCAATGCTGCATGTCACTGAGACTGCAGGAGGTGGCTGAAGGTCCTGCTCACATAATTCACACTGTAAATTATGGTCATGGTAGGGTTCTGGGTTTGTGTGTTTCTAGGTCTGGTTAGGTTTATTTTTTAAAATCCATGCAAATAATTTACTTATGGCTAAGAAAGCAAAAGAGGACTAGTAAAATGAGGTGTTTTCTTCATGCTAAACAGAACTGTTAAACCCTTCTATACTTCCAAATATGAAATTTGTCATGAGCAGAGCTGCTGCACCAGGCATCTTCCAAAACTGCAACAAATATGGGAAAAAACTTCCAGAAGTCACACATTCTTAGTAGAGAGTTGCAGGAGCTCAGCTGATGTCCCCGTTGTTCACATCTGCATGCACCATCTCAGGACTCCTGCTGACCAGGCTGTGCATGAGACCTCATCCCAGAAGAAAGACAGGGAAAACAAGGAAACCTCCTCTTACCATTGGCCCACAGCCTTTTTGGCAGTGGTGCCCAAAGCTGGTGACAGATCCTTGCTAAAATCCATGAAAAAACAAGGTCTATGGATTTTCACTTGGATACTCAAAGTAGAAGTAGCATATTATCTGATTTTTCTATGCCTTAATTTCCAACCAGTCAAATGTTTTTCACATAATCACGTGTATCAAATAAGACAGAGTAAATGTTCTTCCTCCTAGCATGTCTTCCCAGAGAAGCTGTAAGGATACTATCTTCATCAGTTCTGGGATCCCACACATGCTCAGCAAGGTGCAGAGGACACCAAGCCTAGTGATGCTGTTGACACACGTGCAGGATCAGTGACCATGTAGGGGGACCTGGAAAAGCTGGAGAGGTGGGCCCATGGAAGTCTGAGGAGATTTGTCAAGGCCAAGTCCAAGGTGCTGCACCTGGATTAGGACAACCCCCAGTATCAATACCAGCTGGGGGATGAACGGATCAAGAACAGCCCTGCAGAAAAGGAACTTGGGAGAATCAGAATAAGAGAACTGATAGCCAGGCTTTATTTAATTTTTTCCTAAACTATTAATGCTTTAAAAATATTTTTGAATGGGTATTTGTGTTTTACACACCAACTTTACATTACTTCTGTAGGCAAATGTATATTTGCTCCAAATGAAAATTCCCCTAAAATTCATGGGGCAGAAAACCTGTAGAAAATATATGACTTTCATGTATAACCCAGCATTGCCACAGGTCCTCTGGTCAGCTCTTGGAGGTGCTGATTTTAAAACTCGTGCATGGAAAAACAGACTTTCTGAAATCTTATCTTGCTACACACAAATGGGTTAAAATCATTCAGTATTACCTAATCAAAGAACAGATGCAGGTTTTTTTCATCTCTTCATGAAGGCGACTTTGTGAAAGCCAGTTACATAAAGAAGTCTCACAGTAACATTTTGCAGTAATATTTTCTCTAAGATATTTACCATTTTCTGACTGCCACCATTTCTTTTTCCTTTCAGGCTCAAACGTTGTGATAACATTTTCCACCATGTGACTGTTGTGCTGGGTATAAGGATTATATGGGTATCTGGAATCACAGAGAAAGCACTTCTCTTCAGCCTAGAAAACAAAATGAGCAGAATGAAAGCGTAATTTGGATTCTTCACTAAAAATTAGGTGGATGTACATATATTTATGCCTTTGCAAGGCTTGAAGCTGTCTTATTGCTTTGGATGCCTGTGCTTTTAATCACTCTAGCTTTTCATATACAAACCCAAGAGAACCATCATATGCGGGAAGCATAGTAAGTGCTGGTCATGGTCTTCCCCAGGCACTTTATAAAAATTACACTTTTTCAGTTGTGGAGAAGGGATCTCAGTAAGACCAGGTACCAGGTAAGTACTTGATTTGGGATGGCACCACTGACTGCTGTCAGTGTCTTTGGAAGCATAGGGAAAATGGGGAAGTTTAAAACCAGTGCAATGAAGTAAAATCAGGATATCAATAGGATACAAGGGTCTTGTTTGAAAATGTTACAAGCAGAAGATGAGGGTAGTAATGATTAACCAATATCTCAGTTCTGAATGAGAGACTTTGACAGTGAGGGCAAGGAGTTCCTGTTTAGGGTGATAAGGTGGGGATTGAGCAGGAGACCAAGAAGAGGTGACAAGGTTAACATGCTGGGCTGGGAGATGACCTGTGCTGAGCCATGGGGAGACCCTGAGCAGCCATCACAGCCAGCAGGGTCCCGGGGAAACATTCAGCAGGGTGGGCAGGGGTGGACACACTGTGCAGACTGACTCCAGGAGATTTGGGCAAAGCCTTAGTGTGAGGATGTGGGAATAAGCCACAGCAGAAGGTGATGCCCAAGCTGTGCACCTGGTGGTGGGGACAGTGGCAGGAGGAAGAGGGGATGACACAGCACCCCAAAGGCAGCTGAAGGAGGAGGTATGAGTTCAGTGCCATGGCTGGGAGGCTGGAAATGACCCAGAAGGAGATGGGTGGAAAGGCACCCCACTTAGCACACTCAGAATCCACAGAGAAGAATTGTGAATGGTTTTAAGGTTTTTGCATTATGAAATTCACCTCATTTATTTGCATTTAAATAAATGAAGTGTTACAGATTTACAGGTATGGTATAACTCACGTATTTTAAACCTGGTAAATATGTATTGTATTCAGTCATTCTATACTAGACTTGACAAGTGTATGAATGCACATTTTAGAAGATGAGAGAGAAATTTAAAAAATACTCTGTCATCTCATTTCACAGAGCTCTGGTAAGGAGAGCTCAGACTGTTGAAGCAGTTGGAAGGACCATGGACACTCACACCCTGGTTTATATAGATATACAATATGACACTTATGTTTAAGGCTGCTCCATAAAAATCTGCTCCAAAGGGCAAGCATGTGCATGTGCATGTCTGGCATATCCCATTTGCCTGTGAGTTGTGCAGCTTTATACTCTCCTCGACACCAAGTGTCCTGTCTTTTCCTTTCAAAACATGTGTAAGTAGTAAATCCAATCACTGAGCTAAAACCCACTTAACCTACATTTTAAGAACAATAAGACATATGAGAGACTAAAAATTATTTGTAGTGCTTCTTTCCAAATACAAAGCAGTTGAATTCTCTTTTTTCCCCATCTGAATCCCAGCTAAATCCTGTCTTTTGGTAGCTTGCCACGTTGACTAATACCCACTTTCATGAGTAAAGTTTGCTCTTATGAAACCTGACACAGGTCATCAAGAGGGGAACTGGGAGAGGAAGAACTTAGGTTTACAAGATGCAAGATGCAAAATTTCCTGGTCTGCCTCCAACAAAGCATTCAAAATGTGCTGGTGAGAAAGCAAATTGAAGATGAAGTGGGACTCTGATGCACTGTAGGTGACAACAGTTTCTAGGCAAGCTGATGGAACAGGACACATTGCCAGAGCAGCTCTGTCTCTCAAGCTCTGCAAAGCAGCAGAGTTTGTAGTTTTCACCCTTTTCAGGAGACAGCTACCAGGGATCAAGATACTTTGAAGCAGCATTAAATCACAGGGATTATTGCAGAAGAGCTGCTCCTTTTCAGGAGTCTGTATTTACACAATTCAAAGGATAAGTACAGCCAAATGAAAATATTATTTTTTTTATTGCTCTTTGATTGCCTCCTAAAAAGCAAGAATAAAAGGCAATCATCCAGCTTTAGGGCCAGAAAGATGATTCAGGCTGTTTCAGCAAAGGGAAGAGATATTTACATTTTGCAGAAAACTGTGGATACAATGTGCAACTTGGAGCAGTGCTTGGTTCCATGTCCATACTTTACTCTGCAAATGTGTCACAACATTAAGCTGGAGGTCATAAACTGTAATTATTTTTAATTGATTATAAATTAATCTGGTTTTTAACTTCCTCTTCAGCCTAGCCTGTTATTTAGTGAAAATATTTCTATTTGTGACATTTTATTAGCTCAGTGGGGCCAAGTCCTCCAGGATGTAGAACAGGGGAATCTTCATTTCTGCACACCTTCCATATACCCAGTGGTTCCCCCTCATCACTGCAGGGAGTGAGAGGTACCCCTCTGGTCAGACACATTTTGGATCTGCTGACTCACCCATATGGCCAAAGCCTGGACCACAGCATTAGGTCTTCCCTTTCAGAGGCAGCTTTCTGCTTTCAGCAACACTGGTCTCATTTCAGACCAAAAGAGAGGAGAGTATGGTGTGAATCCCTTAACAGTCTGCCTTGGGTCTCAGCACCATATGGACATGTCCTCTGGAGAAGGTCCTGCAGCCTGTGGGACCCCACTCCCCCTGCACTCCCACACACAGACAGTGGGTTTCACCTCTGGGGCCTGAGTGGGAAGAGGAACTGTGGAGCAAAGCTCCTTCAGAAATCCCTGTGCTCAGTTTCTGTGCATCTCAGGGGTGTTTCTCCCCCTTGAGAAGATGCACATCACTGTGGAGGCTGTTTGCTGCCAAACCCTCCATATGTGCTGCAGTGAGGCACAGCCTTCCAGCAGACTTAGTGTCACACTGTCTGGTAATTATTCAGACAACTCCCACAGGAACTTCCTAGTCTGGGCAAATTCCCTGTATAGAGTAGAATATGGTTAGTAAGAAGAGTTCAGTTTATTACACAAGAAGGAGCAAACCAACCTCCAGGTAGCCTATAATGCAGTACTTCTGAGGGCTGTTCATCCCACAGGTTGACGAGGCTGTCAGCTGCTTGCTGCGGCCCTGGAGAAGGTCCCCAAGGGCTGGGTGGCAGGAGCCAGCATCACAGTCATGCTGTGCATGTTGGGGTCTTATCAGCACTGGGCATAAAAGAAAATCAAAGAAAGATTATATTGTTTTGTATAGCCAGCAGTATTCTCCAGACAAAATCAGTTAAATCCCAACACAAGAAGAAAACTCAGTTGTCCTGTGCCTGTACCCCTTTTGTCCTTAGTTATACATTTTTTAAATAACTTCAGTAATGAACACACCTGTTGCACAATAATCATAAAAATATAGCTCGCATATTGCAAATCTATGCTACAACTTAAATTTTCAGCACATTATTTTTCAGTAAGAATGCCAATCACCCATGAGCAATAATTTATTATGCGTCCTGCCCTTTATTATGCCCTTCCTGCCCTCCTGGCAATACCCATTGCCAGCAGTCCTACAAAAGAACAGTGAGCATTTCAATTGACTCTGTAAACAGAGACAGGTTTGAATTAATTCCACTCATTTCTGTTGATTTCCAAGTTATAATGGTGGAAATGAGACCAGGATTGAGACAAGGATTGACATCAGGGGTCCCTCAGATTTTCTTTTAATTTGCAATGAATCCCTTGTCCAGTGTCAAAACCCTCTCAGACCCCATGAAGTGGTCATTAATAAACAGAATAATTCTGAATTCTCTGAATAATTGCAGGACTTTTTGTTTGTTTTGCCTGAAACAACTTTCTGTATCTTCTCAATTATATTAAGTCTTCCCTTACAGGGCTTTTCCTTTTCAACAAGTTCTGTCCTGAAACTCCAAAAAGGAATGGGTACCTTGGAGGCTATATCTATTCAGCTTTACTTGGCTCAACTTGTTAGAGAAGGTGCAGTTAAAAAACCCCAACAACTGATACTTGAAGATCCCAAAGAACACTAGAAATACAACTGCAACAGTAAAAATACAGCATTTTATAGCCAGATTTCAGTCTATGGCTCAGGCTATAATTCAGATGAGTGACACTTGACTCTTTAGGTGTAAAGCAGGGCCTATGTTTAGTTAGCCTGCTCTTTTCAGTTATACAAATCCATGCTCACTATTCATTAGCAGATTTTGATTGTCCCTTTCAGGACCTGAATCAGACTCAATTATAACATGTATATTTTCTTTGTACTTAACTGTTTCATATCACTGGTAGGTCCCTCACTGGCAGGAGAGTGGGGAATAAGGATTCAGTGTCAAGTGTTTCTTGATAGCATTTTCTTAAAAGAAGTGCTTTAACAAAATCTTGGAGAGGTATGTAAATCACATGATAATATTTCAAAACTGGCCTGAGTTACTGTATCATCTGTACTTACTGAGGTGTAACAGGATGGCCAGCCCCAGCCTCATGCTTCCCCATCAAACTCTGACTGGTACTGCTGCAAGAGAAAAACTGGTCCATCACTTGGTGCTCTCTCTCACCAGGGCACACAGGTGTACCCAGAACCAGCCTTTGGTAAAGTGACAGTGACGTGATAAAAATATAAAGACTAAAAGGAAACCCTGGCTTTGAATTAGCTGTAGAGAAAAAAATCTCATGATGGAAATTTCAGCACTGAAACTGGGATGAAAGCAGAGGAGCACTTCACAAAGGCATTCAGAGAAGACAGTGAAAACATACTCATACTTAGTGTAAAATATAACCAGAATGCTATCAGCTAAAATACTGTAGTAGTCAAAAAAAACCCCAACTTAATTCTAAGTGGATTCAGCAGGGCTGTTTGCAGAGATCTAGCCCTTTCTCTGCAGATTCTTTGTTTTCATTAACTTAAAACATAGAGGTCCTAATGAAGATGCCACTGAGAAATGCCTGATGTCAGCTGCTATGAATTTTGTCAGAGACATAAGTGCATCTTAAGCTGTAGTGAAGAAAACCAGGTAATGTCAGCATCAGTGCAAAAAACTTGTACAGGGGAACCTCAGCGTGAGTCCAAGAGAGGTTGATTGTGGCACTGTGGCATCCTTCCTCTTCCTATTTACCTGGAGGAAGGTGAAACTTGCCAACACAAAACTTCTGTTGGAAAAACAGAAGGTAGCCACAGGTATAAAAGACAATCCAGCATCCTGCCACCAAGTAGAACTCCCAAACCAAACCTGCCCCTGTCTTTTCATCTTCCACCTCTTTCTCCACCTGTAGGAACCAGTGAGGCTGGTGTGCCCTGAAACAGTTCCAGCTGCTGGGGCATCCCTGTATGAGCATGCCACAAGCACCACTTCCCAGCTGTGTTCTTGTTCCTCACCTTCACACAGCTCTCACTGTACTGAGTGAGCTTAAATGAATTACACCCCCAGAGCAGTGGCAACATAAACAAAACACTCCAGATATTACAGGCTCCATGTGGGCTTGGTGCACACAGCATGACACAACGGCAGTACCTAGCTGAGTACTTCAGCAACCACAGGCAGGGAAAGCTAGCAAGGGTCACCAGGCTTTCCTGCTGCTGCAGCTGCTGTCACCTGCCACAACACAGAGAGCCTGGCATGTGACAGGGAGATGATGCTGGTGAGCACCCATGCAGTTGTGCCTGGCTCCCTGGCTACAGAGAGACCTGGCCATAGATCCACTGTCTGAGGCAAAATTGAGTGAAGATTTTGCTCCTGTGTTGGACTTTAAATTTTATACTCTGTCAGAATAATGGACAGACTCAGGGATGATTTAAGCTGCAACAACTGCAACAGCACCAATTCCTACCCTAACACTGTGACATGATACCAGAGATACTCTCTAAACCTGACTCCCTTTAACAGAGAAATAAGGACCAGAAAAATCCCAGCATACTTTGGTTCCATGCTTAATAGGAAAATTAAATGCTGAAGAGGTCTTACCTGGGTTCCAGGCAGCTAAGTGTCGCAGCTGGGAATGAACAGAGCTGAGTGAGGGAAGCAAGCAAAGGCATACCTGTGCACTTCAGCTGGAGAAGACAGCATGTCCCCTGAGGCACCAAGGTGTAGGTGAGAATGAGACCCAGCCTGCAACCTGTCAAAAGCTTGATTTGTGAACTCTTTCTGCTTCTGGCATCAGCAAATATATTCATTGAAAGACGATTGTGACAGGTTAAGTTCATGGCAGAAAAAGTTCATGCAACTGAAAACAGAAGGCTGGGATTCTTAAAGTGCTGGCAAATAACACTTTGTTGTTTAATTAAACATCTGTTCAGTTGGTCTGGTTTGAAACCAAACATCAAAGTCTTTCTAGCTAGTTAACATCAGAAGTTAAGTGGATCTGGATTATCTGAGCATGGGCTAAAAATAATAACTCCTCACAGCGGGAGTGTGAATGGTCTGTGAGGGGTTCTGAGGGACTGTAAACATGCCTGCCAGCAGCTGTGATTGCACTTGTGTGGACATATTGAGCCAAACTTAAAATAGTTCAAACTTTGGATCATCAGTGTGAACATTAGGTTTTTCTGAATTTAAAGCTGAAGACAAAGGGCAACTTTAGTCATGGCTTTGCATTTCAGCACAAGTTTTGCCTGTGACTCTCCCCAGCAGCAAGCACAGGGCAGGGATTGATGTGTGGGGTGCAGGCAACAGGGTGATGGAGCAGCTCTGAAATTGTGTTCAACAGCTCTTGTGCAGAACTGGCCACTGTTTTCTGGTGTCTTTGTTGAAACCTGTGGCACTATGATTCCAGTTTTCACAGTGGCAGGTTGCCTTGATACACAATTTTAGAAGTGACGTTTGTTAACAAATCAAAAACTGACCTGTTATCAGTCCTCCTCTTACTGTAAGGCTTAATTCATTATAGTCTGTCAAGTACCATCACACATCCTTAAACAGAAGGTTTTCTATATGAGCAAAATATGTTTTATAAATTAATCACTGCCTTTTCTTTTGGTTGTTTCTATTCTTCCAGAAAAAAAGAGAAAGGTGTGTTCTTTAATCCTATTGCAATGCTCAGCACTAAGTGTCCTTTGCCATTATTATGCTTGTTAACTCTAGCAGAAATAATTATTATACTTAATTTTTTAAAAATTATTTTCCTCAAATGCATGTGGAAATTATTTGTGAGAGACTTTTTTTCAGGCTGATTTAATCTGCATTTGGTTTGTACTCATGCATGATTAATTATTGTACAGATGGTTTATACTTAGTGGGTTGTGGTATTAGGAAAAAGACTAAATGATATATTAAGATATTAATTTTATTTTTATATGTAAGCAGTATGACAAATGTTGCCTGAAAGAGACACATACAACTGAAGAAAGTATTATTACTATGATGCTACTAAATTATAAAATAGTTGACATTTTATTAGCATATATCTTGGGGAATTCAGAATTTGTTACAGAGAAGTTATGTGAGAAGTAAATATCAAGGAAGATTTATTTGGAGAATACAGGCAGTCCTGTGTTCTGATTTATGTAGGACCCCAAGCAAGAAGGAGGTTTTGAACTGCTTGAGGCAGGGATTAAGAAACTTCTTTCTTGCTTCTTTAATCTCTGCACTGGTAAAGGATCTGGATTTATAATGCATCACTCGTCCCATGCTGGCTGGAGGGTAGATAGCACTGGTGTGTGATTTTTCAAGTCACCACAGGTCTGAGGGTTGTCATTGCTTAGGCCCAAGGCATCTCCTCAGTACACACAAAGGATGGGAATTGCAGTGTATATTCCCTTCACAGACACCAACCAGCAGTGAGGGAAGGGGCAGGAGTAGAGCCACCACTTTAAATTTTCAATAACAAATAAAATAATTTCAGCCTAGGTTTATTCTTGCTGTGTGAAAAGTAAGTATTTAATCTAAACAAATCACTTGGTCTTCCTTCATGTCAATGGAGAAAGACAGGGAATCCTACAGAGTTCATCCCATCACCTTCTTTAGACACCCTAAAGGGATAAATCCCCTTTTGGAGGTATGGGTTGCTTTCCTTTGGTTATGGACAGCCCAGCTCCTTAGTTTAGGACAGATGCCTGTGTTTTAAGCAACTAAAGTATACTGAGATGAATCCCATCCATGGCCAAAATCTTGAACAAAATCTAATGGTCTGAAAATCAAAATGACCTTCCTACACCCTCTCTCCCCTCCTTTGTTTGTGCCCTCATTTTTTCCCTCAAGATTATCTTATGCCTAAAGTACAATTTCTCAAAGGCAAATACTGAGTTTTGTGTGGTTTTACATATTGGGAGAATGTAGCACTGAATAACAAACCCAGAATTAATTGTAAGTTTACAATCAAGTAAGAGAAGGGGTTTTTTCATAAATCTGATCAGGAGAGTGCTAAGGACAGCAGAGGGATAGGCTACAGAACTCAGACATGATGGGAGAGAAAGGCTACCCTACCCCTCAGACTCCTCACCTCCATGTCCCACTGGCTGGCTGCTCCTCCATATTGTGCACCCTGAAGAAAACAGTTACTTTTAAGCTTGTATTTAATAAATATTTTGAAGAGCTTTTTCACAATTCAAAAGTATGTCAAGTCTATTCGTAATTTATGAGAAGTTTCTTCTTTTTCTTACAGTCACAGCACCTCACAGTGCCTTCACCTTTAGTGTGCAAGTTTGATTTTTCCACTACAAACAAGAAATGCAGCTTCAACTCGAATATTATCTCCCTGGCAGGCACAGCACAGACAGTAGTAATCAACACTAAAGACTGCCCTGGTTTCAGCCAGCACAGTTTAATTTTTTGCAGTAGCCGGGAGGGGACATGGTCAGGACTATTCAATACCAGCTCAGGTCGTTGCCAGGGTCAGTGGAGTAAACGTGGCAGGGGGAATCCCTCCACCATTGTTTATTTGTCAAGGGGTCCATGTGAGCATTTCTGGAGATGAATCACTCCCTCTTTTATACACCTCTGTTGTTTATATTGTTGCTCTTACTGCTGGTTTTCTTATCTCGTTGTTTCCAGTAAATTGTTCTTATCTCAACCTGTGAGCCTTGCCTTTTGTGCCTCCAATTGGAGGGGTGGGGAGGGGGAAGCAGCAGTGTGGTTTTGGCAGGAGTACTAAACTGGAGAATAACATTCCTGAAGCACAACAGCACAAAAGACAGTGTGTTTATTTTAAAACACCAGTGTGATTTTAGAAGTGCTAGTCAAGCTATATATATATTCAAGATAAAATATTGATTTCTTATTATTTCCTAAGGTCCTGACATTTCCCTGCTGGCAGTAGGCCTGGCATGATGAGAAATCTGTCACATACCTTGTTGCAGTCTCACGTTAAGTTTTCTCAATGTGTTCCTGCAGTACAACTGGATAAGACTCTTTCTAGGAACTTTCTCATATCAATAAACAAAGGCTTGAAATTCTTATTTTTTTCATTGCTTTGCTGGCCTATTAATCTGAAATAGTTATTCTCCCTAAATTTAAGAGGTGAAGAAAATGGATTCTTGCATATGAAAGCATAGCAGAGAAAAGAGAAAAGAAAAGGGATATGCTAATGCAGACTTAAAGATGAAGCTTTTCACTGGAAAGCTCTTTTGCACCACAGTATCTGTTAATAGGGCATAAAAGTGCTCTTATTCTGCTAATGGTGTCTGTACTGCTGAAAATGCTAAGAAAAGATTGTCCTATTTTTATTTGTCCAAATTTATGGCTATGTCCTGTTTTATGTCTCTATTATTAGGTTTTCCATACATGTCAGCCTAAATTGTCCTAAGTATTTTTCTCTAGATTAAAGTACAGTCTTCTGCAAAGGTTAAATTGATGTTGTTTAGAAATGATCTTGAGCTCAGAAAATCACTCTGGCCCTTGAGGAGCCCCTGGCCTACTGGCTTAGGAGCATTTTCTTACCAATGCAGAAAACTTTCATACTACAGTCTGTTTGGAAGTCAGATGTATGTTTTGGGGGTTTTATTGGCGGGGGGGGGGGGGGGGGGGAATGAATGAACAAAAATCAGAAGCCAAAAGACCACAATTTAAAAATGAGTCAAAGGCAAAACAGTCAACTCCACAAGCTTCCCCAAAAAACCCTAGGAAACTGAGATCATCAGGTGGAGAACCTGGCAGACAGAAGGATGACAGCTTCAGTTTGAGAAGTGCAAACAGCGGAGAGATCAAGTCCACTGCAGAACAACAGCAGTGACAGCAGCAGAAAAAGCATTCACTGCAGAGCTAGCAGAGCTCAGTGGTTAGAGTTCCCATGGGAGCCACTGGCTCTAGTCCTCCAGTCAGAAGCTCTAAGTGAAATCAACTTTTCTACCCTCCTGGGAAGCACCTGAACTACTGGTCTCTGAAATGAAAGAAGTCTGCCCTCATAGTTTCTCTTTATTTTTTTTACAAGGACTTCAAAATTAAATATTATATTTCAGATTGACATGGAATAAACCAATTTTTGTTCATTTACATTCATATTGGTTAGTTAAAGTGAAATGGACTGAAATCACTTTTCTTTCTTGTTACTTCATTGGCTGGAAGAAACAGTTTCTTTCTCATATAATTGGAAAAATAAAAATAGCACATATCACTAGAAGACAGAAAAAGGACATTTAGGCTGAAATGAATTGTCTTGGTTTGGAAAGACAGGTATCTGTCAGGGAAAATCAGTGTTTCCCTTGGAATGGAGAATGTAAAGCTTCCTCCCTCCAAATTATTATAATTTTGCAGTTAGGAGCTTTCAAGCAAAAAATATGGGAATAGGAGTAACAGTTCTTTACTAGGAATATTAAAAAAAATGCAAATGCAGTAATACAAAAACAAACAAACAAACAAACAAATAACAAGCAAGCAAACAAACTAAAGTCCTAGAAAACCGTGACAGAGTGAGGAAATACGACCTGACACTGTTGGCCAGGCTGTTGGAAGCAGCCCAAATGACTCCTCCTGGAGTGACAGATGTGATTCTGTTGGAGTAGCGATGATGACACATGTGGTTCTGCTGGAGTAACAATGATCCTGAAGTGACAGTGAGATGAGTCCCGTCTTCCTCTGAGAATCCAGTGGAAAAGAGGATGCTTGGTGTTCCTATAGCTCAGTTTTTATCTTGGTAGCAATGGTTGGCTCCTCCCCCACTGGGTGGAGCATCTCACAATGGGATGATGGAATGTGTCATGTCACTGGTGAGCCTTAATAGCCCATTAACAGAAGATTACCCTTTGATTAGATAAAGCTTAATAACCAGTTCTTATTTTTGCAAGGTTCTGCTCTCACCAATCATATTCCAGTTGTTACAGAAAGGAACAAGCATGATAAGATAAATTTTAAAAATCCGTCAGCAATATATGGTGTTCATGTTCTTTATTATTAAAATCAAAATAATATTCTTATAAAGCAAAACCTTCATACCAATTTGCCAAGAGTTCCTTATAATCTGTTTGGCCTGCTGGAACATCATGGGAATAACTTACAAGAAAACTCAAGAAAACTCAGAATTTCTTATATGTTGGAATAAATCAGCCAAGACTCCATTTTCTTCATGCAGAAAGCCAATTCTTTATTCACAAAGTTCATATTTATAGGAAATATCAGAAGGCATTGTGTTAAACCTAATTGGTCAGCAATACTGTAAAACTCAGGGCTATTGTATATGTCTACCAAGTTTTCTCTCTCTAGATCTTTACATTTTTCCTTTTTGGGTTCCCATGGGACAAATCTTATTGTTTACACAGGTACATTTGTTTTTCACCCTGAGATTAACACAACAGACTGTTGTGTTAAAGGAACTTCTCATTCTCAAAACAGCTTCACATGGGAACTTGTAAATCGCTTGTTAGCTGCACTTAGAAGAAATGACAGGCCAGCTTTGGCAACTTTAGCAGAGTGAGGCCTGATTTCCTAAGGCCTTTCTTTTGTAATTCTTCTACCTGTCTATGACATAGACCCCAAACAATCAAATATGCATACTACACAGAGTTTACAGTAACTTTGGGGAAACATGCTGATTTCTGCTGACTAAGCATCACCTTATATGCATACTACTAATACAATTCTAACACCACAAGTGTCACAACAACTTGAATTTTTTTGATAAAATACTAGGAAGACTATGTCATACTATTTATGAATATCCTAGTATCACCATCACCTCACATACGGCTTATCCAGACCGCTCTCAAACCCTGAGAAAGATTTTAGTGTCGTTAATGCAGTTAACAAATAGCAATGTCTTTTCCTCTATCGAGGAAAATGGTTCTTGTCCATCCACCATGCCAGCTAACACCATTCTCAACCAGGTAACCCCGGAGAAGGTCAGATACCTCCTACCATCCATGTTTTTAAGACTAGTGACATTTTTCAAGATTAAGTTTTATTCTGGGACTGAACAACTTGTAGCAAAGGAGTAAAATATAGTGTATTTGTGAATACGCCTTCAAAGAAACTTTCAGAAACCTGTTTATCAATGGTCATGTATATTTTTTCAGGAAAATTGTGTTCCGAAGAACAGAAAATAGAACATTAAAATAAAATAAATACTGATAGTCACAACATATGCTAGTGTGTCTTTGTCTCCTCATATGGCCTTGTGCTATGTTGTCTTGGGTTATGTAACAAAAAAACCCGTGTATTCTATTTCATCTGTAGAAAGCAGTAAAGAGATGGTTTCTTTTTTCTTTATCTCTCGTAACTCCAGAGGGGAGGAGGACGGATGCCTTCTGATAATAGACCAGCTGTTAAAACCAGGTGGGGTGGTGTTTCTTATCTCATTCATCAACTTTGTCCACCCTCTGGGAGGGATATCTTCTGTTAATGGGCCATTAAGGCTCACCAGTGACATGACACATTCCATCATCCCATTGTGAGATGCTCCACCCAGTGGGGGAGGAGCCAACCATTCCCTACCCACATAAAAATGGAGAAACAGGGATCCCAGACATCCTCTTTTCCACTGGATTCTCAGAGGAAGACCAGACTCAGCTCACCGCCACTGAACCTGTGTCCTGGTTTGAGGGAGAAGTGAGTTTTCCAAAAAGTTGTGGGCAAACCACTCAGTGGTCAGGTTGTATGCTGGCAACTGGAGTAGCCACTGAGAGGTTGGATACGCCTCTGAGAACACAAGGGGTTAAAAGCAAGGACTTCCAGAGGGATTTCCTTTTTGGTTCCGGTTTCAGAAGAGAACGAATCCTCTCCTCCTCCCCTGCCCAGCTTACAAGGCTGGGTGGGGGAGGGAAACCATGAGGTCGGGCTGAGGTAGGCCGGTGCCCTGGGGGGGAAAGAGAGTTAATGGAACTGGAGCTGGGCCAGCCCCATCCAGGATGGAGGGGTGGAGAACTGTGGAGGTGCCTTCTGTCCCTGTCCCTGTCCCCATCCCCATCCCCCCACCAGGGAGAAAGTGCCCAGCTGCGTGGGGGAGTGCCGTGCGGAGCCTGCAGCCCTGCCGGGAGCCAGAGACTTTTAACTCTTCCTGAGGCAGAAGGAAACTTTTTCCAGACATTGATTCTCGTGGCTAGTAGTTTAAGAGAAGAGAGAGAGACAGCCTG